>NC_134421.1:73207707-73821454 GCF_030867145.1 Opisthocomus hoazin
CAGGGCTTCTTCCTGGTTTGCCAATGCCCCCTCAGTGGTGCATGATGGAGGTTGCTCCTCCATGGAGGAGGAGAGCAGCCTCACATCATCCCGGCCCCCTTCAAACCTCCGCATCAGCCCTACCAGTTCGCTCTGGTCAGGCACTGGGGTGCTGGTGTAGCCGTAGGGGTAGAGCAGGAGCTGGGAGTAGCTGTGGATGGAGATGAAAGCCTTGATGTTCCCGTGGTTCTCCACAAAGTCCACGATGGCTTTCACCTCGGGCTCTGAGTTGGCGTAGGGTCCACGGTACGTCTCCGAGCAGGAGTTCGCGCTGGCCCCGGACCCTGTGGAGAAGTGGAAAAACAATGTGAGTGCTTGGTGGCTTTGGTGGCAGTTGGATGGCTCAGAGTCCCAAGGGCAAAGGGCCTTTTCTATTTTCGAGCCCAAGAGCTTTTCTCACACCTCAGCTGCTTGGTGGCCAGCAAGGAACGCACTTGGGGCTCCTCCTAGATGTTTCTATGATGGCTTTCATTTGTGGTCCCCGCTGTGCTGGTCACTGGGGGACACCAAAGCCCTGGTGGAGCCCAAACCCATGTCTCTGCTACGGAGAGCAAATCCTATCTCTTCCCCAGGGGACATCAGTGGATCTTTCTGAGCCAAAAATGGCCTCGGAGCCTCCACCGGGACGGCAGAACCCCTCCGTGGGGTTAGCGGGAGAGCTCTGACCTCCAAAACCCGCGTCCCAGTTGCGATTGGGGTCCACGCCGACGCAAACGGAGCCCGAATGCTTGGACCTGGTCTTGCGCCACAGGCGATTCTGGAAGGGCAGAGCCGTCTCAGCTGGTGTCCAGGGCCAGAGCTCCACCGGCCTCGAGCAGACAAGGGGCTGTCATCTGGGGAGGCTAACGGGTCATGATGGTCCCCTTCCCACCCCGTGGAAATGTAGGCAAGGAGGATTTGCGCTTTCAGGGGCCTCCATGTGCAGCACCCCAGTCCTGCTCCTCAGCCCCATGCAGCATGGCCGTAGGAGCCAGGGATAGGGAAGCCGGGGCCGTACCTGGGTGTGGGTGAAGACGAAGCCATCTGGGTTGGTGACGATCTCCAGGAAGATGTCCATCGTGTCCAGGACGGAGGCCAGACCTTCGTCATTCTCATGATCTGTGACAATCTAGAGAGGATGGCGGTTTGGGGTTCCCCAATGCTGCTGGATCACTGTCCCCTCCGTGGGATCAGCCACCTGGCATCCATGGTGGCTGCAGGACCTTGTGGCCCTCTGGGGACGTGAGACGTGTCCAGGAGGTGCCCATACCTTCTTGGCGAACCAGACGCCGCTGGCCTGTGTCACCCATTCGCGGGAGTGGATGCCGGTGTCGATCCAGACGGCCGGGCGGTTCGTCCCCCCTTTGCTGAACTGGAAGAGCAGAGGGAGGGGGGGTTGGATTTGTCCCTGATCCCCTTCCCTTCTCCGGTCACCCCACAAACCCAAATCCCCACCTTGAGCACGTAGAGGGGGCGGTTCTCCGTCGACTGGCCGATCTCCAGCTTGCTGACCAGGTTGGGGTTCTCGGCCACCAGCAGATCGATGAAGGCATAGATCTGGGGGAGAGGGATGGGAGGGTCACCCCTGGCTTCCACCCCCCCCGCCTTTCCCGCACTTGGAGTGATTTCCCCCCAAAATGCTCTGAATCTTGCACTTTCTCACCTCATCCAGGTCGTGGTAGGCGGTGTAGTCGAAGGCATCAGTGGAGAGCGGCAGCTGGCGGCGACCACGAAGCATCTCCATCCGCTCTTGGTCCACCAGCGCCTGGGCAAACGTGCGGCAGGATGAGACCTCATCCCCCCCTCCGCATGGAGACCCTACATCTCACCTGTGTTCCCCTCTGCTGACCTACCTGCACATCCTCAATCATGACAGAGTAGGAGAGGCCGTTGGCCTCCAGGTGGGCTTTGAGGGACTGCAGGCTGGGGAAGGGCACGCGGACATCGACCGGGTGCCCGAGGCGGCGGGGTCCCAGCCAGAAATCCAGCTGGAAGGGGAGAAAGCAAGACAAGGGGGTCAGATCCAGCCTTGGGCTGCCCCTCTGCACCAGCTTCTTCCCACCTCCAGCCCCATCCCAGCCCTACAGCGTGGTTTGGGGGGTGCAAAGCAAGTGGCTAGGGGGGCTGTCCCCCAAAAGCCACCCGGTACCTGCAGCTCCTCGAGGTCCTGCAGCTCCTGCACCTTCTGCAGCTCCTCAGCGTTGGTGGGGACGATGCGCAGCACCTGGTGCCTGCGGGGTTAGGGGGTGCTGGGGGGGGGCGCGGGGCCAAGCTCCGTCCCCCGTGGGTCCAACCTAACCCCCACCCCATCCACCCCCCACCCTGGGCATCTGCACCAAGCCTCTTCCTGGGGACATCTGTGTCCCCTCGGGGCTGAACCAGCTCCTTTTGCCCCCACCAGTGCCACCGTCCCCATCCCGCCACCCCTCCCCAGCCAGACCCCCTACCCAACAAAAGTCTCGGTGCCGGTGGCCACTGCCACCAGGGCAGCCAGCAGCACGAGGGCCCTCATCATCAGCCGAAAGAGCCCGTTCCGTGTCCCAGCAGCACCCCGGGGCCTCTTAAATCCCATCGGGACGGTGGCCCCCAGCTGTGCCCCTTCCCAGGGCCGTGGGAAGGCTCCGGCTGGCACTGGCCAAGGTTGGGCACCCACCATCCCCGCTTCTGCGGCGCTCCCGGTCCCGGCCAAACCCGTCCCGGGAACCGGCCGGGGCCCTCAGCGGGGCGAGAAGCGGGGGAGTGCCAAAATCCCACGGCACCGGCTGTGGGGAGGGAAAAAAGGGTGAAATTGGGTCAAGAGAGTGTGAGATGGGGATTTTGGCATGGGGGGTGGCTCAGTGAGCCGGATACGTAAACCATGGCAGAGAAAGTGATTTAAATTGATTAAAGTTCGGCGAGGGACAGAGGTCAGAGCGGGTGACGGCCATCCCAGGTGGCAAAAAATCAAACAGTAAATGCCTCAAAGCACTTTGCACCCAGCGGTGGCCCTGAAGGTGCCCAGTGTCCCACCTCACAGCCCCTGGGGAAGGGACAATGGAGCAATTCTGCCCCAAACCCTACAAATTTGGCAACAGGACAAGGGGCAACGGGCACGAACTGAAGCACAGGAAGCTCCAGCTGAACATGAGGAAGAACTTCTTCCCTCTGAGGGTGACGGAGCCCTGGAACAGGCTGCCCAGCGGGGCTGTGGAGTCTCCTTCTCTGGAGATATTCAAGACCCACCTGGACAAGGCCCTGTGCAGCCTGCTCTGGGTGACCCTGCTTCGGCAGGGGGTTGGACCAGATGACCCACAGAGGTCCCCTCCAACCCCAAACATTCTGTGTGATTCTGCGTTTGGTTGCCCAAAAACCACCCATCTCCTCCCACGTCTTTCCAGGCTGCCACCAGGTCTTTCCAGGCTGCCAGCCCCAAAGCACAGGGACTCGTAGGACCAATGCACCAAGGAGGAACAAAACACCTGCAGGGCTCGGGATCCCTTTTCACCATTTTCTCAAAGTCTAGCGTGAAAAAAATGAAGGTGCCAGCCTTAAACCATCAAGATACTCCAGGATTATTTATTGAGAGAAGGGGACGCCACAGGAGGTGCCGGGTTCAGTATGGATGCTCCAGGACATGGACCATGATGTCCAACAGCGCCGGCCAGGTCTCGGTAGCGGTGGGGATGATCTGGGTGCTGGGCAGGAGGAAGCCGTAGCGTCCCGTGTCCCTCAGCTCGAAGGTGAAGGAATATTTCACCCCGTTGTCGTAGGCCCAGTCGACGGTGGTGCCATCTGCCACGTCTGCGGGGAGAGGAGACGTGACCCCAACGCTGAGCGTTCATGGTGGACCCAACACCGCAGGATGAGGAAGGGACACTTACAGATGGTGTCCGCGATGCTTCCATAAGTATATTTCGTCCCATACACGACGGCCAAGTCGCTTACAGCCTTTTTAGCCAGTTCATTCTGCAAGGGAGAGCCCAAAAGTGGTGAGACCTGGTAGACCGAGACCTTAAGGTAGCAGGGTCAAGAGCCCAACATCGTTTCCCGCCCCTTCTTCTCTAGCTTTTCCCCAAAACACCCTTAATTTTTGATGGGAGGTACATCTTGCGATTGCCTTCCCTCTAAGAACCAGGTGATGGTCTTCAACATGAAGGTTGCATCTAAGAAGAGGAGCAGGGGGGTCCTGGGATGATCCAACCTGACTCTTCCAGCAAGGCTGGCACTCGAAGCCCCACATCTACGTTTTGGGGCCATCTCACCAGTTCCTGGTGGTGGGGTGCAGGCGCTGTCTTGTAGCCATAGGGGAAAAGCAGCATCTGGGAGTAGCTGTGGATGGAGATGACGGATTTCACGCTCCCATGGCCGCGGATGAAGTCCACGATGGCTTTCACTTCTCTCTCGGAGTGGGCGTAGGGGCCGTGGTAGGTCTCGGAGCAGGGGTTGCTGCTGGATCCAGAGCCTGGGGCACGGTGGAAGAGGCACCATGCAGAGAGGCTGCCCCGGGGAAGGGTTTCTAGCCATGAGGTCTTTCTCCTCTAGCAGGAAGCTTTGATGCTCTGAGGCATGAGTGATGCCCGGTGTGGGGACCTGGTGGCCCGGCTCTTACCTCCAAAACCGGCATCCCAGTTTCGGTTGGGGTCCACGCCGATGCAGCGGGAGCCAGCGTTGATGGACCTCGTCTTGCGCCACATGCGGTTCTAGGAGCAGATGGGGGTGAGACCCTCACAGGGATGTGAATCACCCCCTTGGGGGACAGATGACGCCCTCCTTCCCAAGCATCTCTGGGGATGGGAGGAAACCACCTCCACCCACTCACCATCCCACATAGGGACAACCCTCCCCACCCAAACACCACGGCCAGCCAGGGCTCTGGAGACAAGCGCCAGGACAAGTTCCTCTCACAGTGTCCCCGCACTCACGGAGCTGTGGGTGAAGGCGAAGCCATCGGGGTTGGTGACAATCTCAAAGAAGATGTCCATGCTGTCCAGGATGGCGGTGACAGAGGGGTCCTGGCCATACTCCTCAGCGATCTGCATGGGGAGGGGAGCGGAAGCTGCCTCGGAGCCCCTCGGGGACAAGGGACACGACAGAGTGGCGTACCAGGGAGGTGTTAAAAAAGGGGTTGGGGTAAGAATTGGGGTCCCGTGTCCCAGGGCACGTCATTACCTTGTTGGCCGTCCAGACGCCGGTGGCATGGGTGATCCATTCCCGTGAGTGGATGCCGGTGTCCAGCCAGATGGCCGGCCGATTCGATCCCCCAGTGCTGAACTGGATGGAGGGGGGGTGGATTTCAGCCCTGTGCCCTCCCAGGGCTGGGCAAGGCGAGGGTGCCCCCAGTACCCACCTTCAGCAGGTACAGGGATCTGTTCTCGTAGCTCTGCCCGATCTGGATCTTGCTAACAAGGCTGGGATGATCATCCACCAGCATGTCCATCCAGTCATAGATCTGAAAGGAGGAGTTGTTGGGTCATGAGGCTTTCCTGCTGTCTTTTTCGGTATCTGGCATCAGATGCAACGTGCAGAACTTCACTGGAGAAGACTGGGTTCTTCCCCAGAGCAGACCAGGTGCTTGGACCTCTGTGCGAGCAGGGAGGTGCACATCGCAAAGGTTTTCACAAAAGCAGATGAATGGTGGGGGTAAAAAAGTTCTGAGATCCCCCAACACCATCACATCCTCCATCAGCCACCCACTGGGCTCCAAGCACAGGGTTTGACCCCCAAAATGAAGAGGTCTTCCAGTGAGGTGGGGAGGTGCCAGGAGAGGACACACCTCACGTGGAGGGATGCAGCCTTCCAGTACCTGAAGGGATACTTCGGGTACTGCAGAGGGACTTCTCACAAGGGCATGTGGTGACAGGACAAGCGATGATGGCTTCAAACTAGAAGAGGGGAGATTTAGATTAGAAGCAAGGAAGAAATTCTTCCCTGTGAAGGTGGTGAGGCCCTGGCCCAGGTTGCCCAGAGAAGCTGTGTCTGTCCCCTCCCTGGCAGTGTCCAAGGCCAGGCTAGACAGGGCTCTGAGCGCCCTGGGCTGGTGGAAGGGGTCCCTGCCCCTGGCAGGGGGTTGGAACCAGATGGTCTGTGAGGTCCCTTCCAACCCAAACCGTTCTGTGAGTCTATGCCCGGTCTCCTGGCTCAGCTAAAACTTCCACCCGAGGAAAAGAGACGCATCGCGGGGGGTCCCACTGCCACCACAAACATCACCACATGGATGCAACCAAACCGTGGCATGAGCTGAAAGTGACCCCAGGAATATGAAGCGAATGTTCTGCAGAGCAAAGTACCTCATCTAGTGTGTGGTAGGAGGCAAAATCGAATGTGCTGATGCTTCTCTCTGTCCTTCTGGACTCCATCATGGTTTTCTTTTCCTCATCCAATAATTCCTGTTTAGGAGAGGGGGAAAAAAACCCTCATCAGACAGGCTGGGTGAAGCAAGGGGTTGGGTTTTTCTTCCATTTCCTCATGGTTTCCAACTTTTTGGACCTTCTCTTGGGACTGAACTGCAGGAGCTCGTCCTGCTCCCCGCGACAGCCCTTACCTGCACGTCCACGATCATGATGCTGTAGGAAATGCCGTTGGACTCCAGGAAGATTTTGACTGCTTGGAGACTGGGGAAGGGCACGCGGAGGTCGGCTGGGCGGCCGGGGCTGCTGGGGTGACGCCAAAAGTCAACCTGGTGTGGAAGAGACGAGAGAGCTCAGCCCCATCCCGTGCTGGTGCTCATCCGCTGAGCTCCCCGGCACAAAAAAGGGATCTCAGAAGAGTTTGCACTGGAGGATTTAAAAAGGTCTTTGGGCAAGTTTTGGGACACGCATGGATGGGTCCGGGTCCCTTTGCCTCACTCAGTGGATCTCCTACAGAAACGTTTTTCAGCCCAAGTTGTTTGTTGGCTGCAAACGCCCCTTTGGACGGTGAGTATTTGTGATCTGAGCTGACATGGCGAGACACCAAGGTCACTGCGTGCCAGTTTTGCTCTTTAGTGCAATCGAGGGAACTCTTACATCAGCTTTGTAGAGCAGATGCTGTTCCCTACCACCCATCTCCGTCCTGCTGCTTAAAGCGTTCATCGAGATTCACCCCCCACCGAAGCAACCAGGGAAAACGCAGCAGGAGCAGAGTTGTGTCACAATTCAAGCCAAAAAAAACCATGCAGTGACATTTTAGACCTGCTTACTCAGCCTGGGTACGATGATGCTGCAGTGGCCGGGGTGTTCCCGCTCCACCTGAAACAGGAGGGCTCAAGGTGCCCTAAGCTAAATATTATATTTATGTAGCTATAAATTATACATATCCAAAATGGAACGGAAAATTGGATGTGAGGTCAAAAGGAAGGAGGCCTGGATGTCACCGGGAACCTCTGTTTTACACCGGGGGATGCTCAGGGCCCCCTCGCAGCTCACCTGCAGCTCTGCCTGCTCGCCCAGCACCCTGAGCAGGGTGAGCTGCTCCTCGTCGCTCGCCGTGATGCGGAGGACCTGGTCCCTGCAGGGAGGCAGAGCCATCAGTGTGCGCAGGAAGGATCACAGATGGGAGGAAAGGAGCTGAGCCACTGGCACTGATGCAGCCCCATTACGGGCTGGGTGGAGGCTGTGAAAGGTCTGCACCAGCTCAGCGGGTTGGAAAGTGCGTCAGTTGTTGGAGGTTTGGTGTTGAGAGCAAAAAATGCAGGTTCAGGAGAGCCACGATGGGGAAAAGCAAGTGCCAGGGAGCTCAAGGTGGTCTCCATCCTTCCTTTGATCATGAGGGCTCCCAAAAGATGTTAGGAGATGTCTAACGTATCGATATGTTCTGTCTGTGTCTATCTACATGTCAGGTGTAACAGCCTCCACTCCTGCCTGGGTGGGCTCCCTCAGGGATGGGTGCAGCCCCCAGCGGAGAAGGAAACACTCTCCTTCCCTGGCAGCGAGGTTTCCCCATCTTGAGTCATAGAATCATAGAATCATAGAATCATAGAATGTTTGGGTTGGAAGGGACCTTAAAGGTCATCTGGTTCCAACCCCCCTGCCACGGGCAAGGACATCTTCCACCAGACCAGGTTGCTCAGAGCTCCATCCAACCTGGCCTTGAACAATTCCAGGGAGGGGGCAGCCACAGCTTCTCTGGGCAACCTGGGCCAGTGTTTCACCACCCTCATGGGGAAGAATTTCTTCCTAACATCTAATCTAAATCTGCCCTCTTTTAGTTTACAGCCGTTCGCCCTTGTCCTATCACTACACACCCTTGTGAAAAGCCCCTCTGCATCCTTCCTGTAGGCCCCTTCAGGTACTGGCAGAAGGACAATAGGCCCTCCTTCCACTGGCAGAACTTGTGCTCTCGGGATTTAGCATCCCCTAATTTCTACCAGTTGCATGCTCGAAACCTCCCTCCAAAGCTGGAGTGAAGCCGCATCTTTCCCATTGTCCGCACGGCAAAAGCTGACAGATTTCCCTCCTTTGGGGTGTCCTCATTACCCCCAAAGGAGAGCGAACGGGGCTGATCTCTCACCCCCCCCCATCCCCAGCCAGGGTACCCCACCACCCCCTGCTTTCGGCAGGACTCACCCCACAAAAAGCTGCTCACTGCAGGCCGCTGCCACTAGGGTGGCGAAGACCGGGAGGATCTTCATGGCGAGTGGACACCGAGAAGCCTCAGCCCCTGAGGGCATCTGTAGCCCCCTGTAGAATGCTCCGGGGGCAGCCGTGGACCTTCTCACCAAGGCCACATCTGCTGTCCCCGTGGAGCCAGCAGCGACAAACAGATTAGCCAGGAACGGCTCCCAGGAGCCCAAACGTCCGCTTTATTTGGCGAAGTCAAGAAAAGAGCGGCCAAATTAGGGAGGATCCGATAACGCCTTCCTCGGCACTCGGGTCCTGCTGTGGGCGGCTGGGGAGGACGCGTGCCCCCGCACCCGGCTTGGCGCGAGGAGGTGTCATAGTCACTGTCACGGTGGCAACGGTGGGGTTGCAGGACCCCGGAGTACACAAGGACACGGCACTTGGTTTCCCTGAATTTCTTTATTACAGATCACTAAGTCAAGGGTGAATACGATTAGTAAAGCAAGGGTGTATTACAAATTACTACAAAAATCCTAGCAGAAAAGCAAGCGTATAAACATATCCATGTTTATGATTGATTACACAGTTATATATAGATAAAATTCAAAATATATCATTCAAATTATTACCTGTGCCATTCATCAAACTGCTCCCAGGAGTGGGACCAGTTGATGATGGATAAAGTCTCACTTCAAAGACGATGGGCGTCACGGAGCCAGGCGTCCCCAACAAGGTCCGAGGGATCGCACATCAACGTTCACATGGAGATAATGCTCGAAGAGAGCAGGAGAGGGGCTCATTTTTGGGTAGAAAGGGAGTTATTTTTACGTCTTCAGTGCAGACCCATGAGCGGGCGCAGGGCAGCAGCTCCTGGAGCAGCCGTTGCTGACTTCTGCTGTCTTCGGAGGTCAGCTCGTTACAGTGGTGTCTTTGTTCCGCAGGTTACAGCAGCGCCTTTGTTCCCCAGGTTACAGCAGCGTCTTTGTTGTGCGCTTAACTACGATGCCCCTGAGCTCCCGCCCGCGCTCATCGAGGATGCTCCGGGTTCCCGGGCCGGGCTCCCAGGCTGGCGGACGTCGTCTCGGTCAGTACTTTAGCAGTCATCTTCTGTCCATGGCTTTTCCCCGTTAAAACCAGGTCGTCTTTCTGGTCGCATGGTGTCGTGGTTGGGGATCTGGTACGGCTTCGTAGTGTGGAGCCGGTGATGTTGGTGAGCTGGTCCTGGCTGGTGGTTGCCAAGGGTCCTCACTGAGGCAAGATCATGGGGTAGTTGAGGTGGGAAGGGACCCCAGGAGGTCTCGATCCAACCTCCTGGACAAAGCAAGGTCAGCTTTGGGGGCAGACCAGGTCCCTCCGCGTTGGGTCTTGGAGTCCTCCAAGGCTGGACTGTCCTCCTGGTGCAAAAGCATTCTCCTACATCCAGTCTGGCTCGCTCTTGTTTCAGCTGATGACATTGCCTCTCCCATCACATTCTGTGGTGAACAGTTGGCTCCATTTTCTCAACCTCCTTGTAGGGACAGGAGGGGCCCTGTTAGGTCCCCCCGCTCCGAAGTCATCTCATCTCCAGGCCAAGCCAGCCCATCTCCCTCAGCATCCTGTCATGGGACACATCCTCCTGTTCCTCTTGGTGGCCTCCATTGGACTCCAGGTCTCTTTGGTGCCAGCGGTCCACAAACTGGATGCTGTTGTCACCAAGCCATGCACTGAGAAAAAAGAGGGGCCAGGTGGCCTCAAGATCTGGATGGTTGGAATGAGCTTCAAAGCCAGGGCGAGGCCGTAGGTCTGCAACCCTGCCCGAGGCTCCTCGGGATCTGCAGCTCCTGCCCACCACCTGTCACAAGGTCCCTGCGCCAGTGGCAGCAGCTCGGCCAGATCCAGGAGCCAACCACGTGCCCCAGGCCTTCCCCGCCAGCAGGATTTTACCAAGGGTGTTTGTATTGCTGGCTGGAGGACAGGATTTTGGAAGTTTGGGTCCGTGTGGGTCAGTTTGGGAAGCAGGTGCCACCAGACAGGGACGGGGACATGTGCAGGGAGTGCTGGCTGCCCTGCATTCAGGTTTGCTTTTCAAAACGGCTACACTTAACCCAAAATCAAACCCATGTGCTGCTTCCTGACGCCTCAGCTGCACCTTCACGTTCCCTAGAATCACAGAATCATTAAGGTTGATAAAGACCTCCAAGATCATCAAGTCCAACTGTCAACCCAACCCCACCACGCCTGCTAAACCATGTCCCAAAGTGCCACATCTATGTGTTTTATGAACCCCTCCAGGGATGGGGACTCCACCACTGATTTGGGCAGCCTGGTCCAAGGCCTCACAACTGGGAGGAGCGGTGGATACACCAGAAGGCTGTGCTGCCATCCAGCAAGCCCTGGACAGGCTGGAGAGTTGGGCAGAGAGGAACCTGATGAAATTCAACAAGGGCAAGTGCAGGGTCCTGCACCTGGGCAGGAACAACCCCAGCCACCAGTACAGGCTGGGGCGGACCTGCTGGAGAGCAGCTCTGTGGAGAGGGACTTTGGGTGTCCTGGTGGACGACAGGTTGACCATGAGCCACCAGCGTGCCCTGGCTGCCAAGAAGGCCAATGGGATCCTGGGGTGCATCACGAGGAGTGTGGGCAGCAGGTCGAGGGAGGTTCTCCTCCCCCTCTGCTCTGCCCTAGTGAGGCCCCATCTGCAGTGCTGTGTCCAGTTCTGGGCTCCCCAGTTCCAGAAAGATGAGGAGCTACTGGAGAGAGGCCAGCGGAGGGCCACGAGGATGATGAGGGGACTGGAGCATCTCTCCTAGGAGGAGAGGCTGAGGGAGCTGGGCTTGTTCAGCCTGGAGAAGAGAAGGCTGAGAGGGGACCTCAGAAATGCCTCTAAATATCTGCAGGGTGGGGGTCAGGAGGACGGGGCCAGCCTCTTTCCAGTGGTGCCCAGCGACAGGACAAGGGGCAACGGGCACAAACTGAAGCAGAGGAAGCTCCAGCTGAACATGAGGAAGAACTTCTTCACTCTGAAGGTGACGGAACCCTGGCCCAGGCTGCCCAAGGAGGTTGTGGATTCTCCTTCTCTGGAGATATTCAAGACCCGCCTGGACGCGGTGCTGTGCAGCCTGCTCTGGGTGACCCTGCTTCGGCAGGGGGTTGGACTAGATGATCCCCAGAGGTCCCTTCCAACCCCAAACATTCTGTGATTCTGTGATTCACAACTCTTTCAGTAAAGACATTTTTCCTGATATCCAACCTAAACCTCCCCTGATGCAACTTGAGGCCATATTTCCCTGCCAGCAGCCTCACGTCCTTTCACCCGCTGCGTCGGGTGTGTTTGCTCTGCGGCGAGCTCACCGAGGAGTGAGTAACTCACCAGCTGCCCAGGGAGGGGGGTCACAGGACATTGAGATAAACCTGTTAGATTTGATAATCCCTGCGACAGCAGCAGGGATTGCTAATCTCTGATCCTTTGGTGGCTCCTGTGCACGGCCCTGAGCTGTTTGCTCTTAATCCCCAAGAAATTAGGTGGCTGAACACGAGGACGAGGGAGGCGGGACCTGGAGGGACCACGGACTGGCTGTGCTGGATGAGGGCAGGTGTCCTCCATCCTCGTCTTCCCTCTAACCGTGCCACCGGGCAAATCTGGGAGGGAGAAAAGGGGCAGTAACAAACATACAAGGACATTAGGCCAGGAGAGCTCTCCTCCCACCAGCAGTCAGTGGCGTGGCAGCGTCCTGAGGCTCATTAAAGGAAATTAAAGGAATTTAATTGAAGTCTCACGGCTCGGAATACGCTGCTTGAAGTCAGGCGCACCGCACCAGCCCGTTTTGCCCCCCGAAGCCAGCTCTGCCAGAGCCCCCAGGTCCACAAGAGCAGCAACACGGAGGTGTCATGCACAGAGAAGAAATTCTCCCCTGTCCCCTCTAAAAAGCCACTGGATGCGACCGGGGTGTAAGGCAGGCTGGCGTAATCCCCCCGTGCTGTAGCTACGCTGCAGTAGTGGAACAGCTCTAGATGATCTAGTTTATCACTCAGGTACCGCTCTGAAGAGTTCACACCCCTTCCAATCCACGAATTTCAGAAATACTTTCGAAAACCTGCACCCTCACCGTGCTGGGAGCCAGTTTCTGGTGACGGGGCTGGTTGGGACGAGGGGGTTGCCGCGAGGGCAGGGAGGTTTGCAGAAGCACAAAACGCTGCTGAGGGCCAGTGTTGCTTGGAGGAAACACATTTGGCCTTTACTAATGGAGATGGAGCTGCAGAGGGCACAAGGCAGGACAGTTTGTGGCCATCACGAGCTAGGGGACGAGCACCTCCTCCTTTCCCAGCACATCTTTCTGCTCTTAGATTTAATCTCCCCTCCGCCTCCACGCTGACGCAGTTCCCTCTGCTGACTTCTTTTTAGCTGGGTGGGAAAAGGCCTGCTCTCTTCCCCTCGCTGGAGGTCACGCGGACATCTCCACAGCCACACGAGTGCTCGCATGCTCCTCTTGTCACTGTTCCTACCGCGTCTCACTGAGGTGGACCACAAAAAAGTCTTCTAACGCACACAGAGAGACAGTGAACAAGAGAAGCATTAAATGCTCTTTATACGCAGACGCATATTGCTGTCGGAGGAATGCACGCGGGGGGTTTATTCAGCCAGGTGCCGTATCATTTCAGCTGTCTCAAGCACGCCATGCGAAGAGGATTTAGGCGCGTGCTGCTACAGACAGCTGATTCCCACCTTGGCTTTTACTATGAATTGTCTCGCACATACTCCATGATGTTTTTCAGACCCAGCCACGTCTCCTCAGCGGTTGGGATAATTTGGCTGGCTGGCAGGAGGAAGCCGTAGCGACCCGTGTCTCGCAGCTCGAAGGCGAAAGAGTATTTGATGCCATAATCGTAGCTCCAGTCAATGCTGCCGCCGCTGGCTTGGTCTGAAGGAGAAGGGGAGAAGAGCCGGAGGGGTGAACAGAGGATTGATTCGAGTTCTGCTGTCCTACGGTTTGTATTTGTGAGGGACAAGTTTTTATGCAAACACTCAGTTCCGATGTTTGACCGGTGGCGTCAGCTCTACAGAAGCATCCCCGCTTCCAAGAGGGAGAAACCTCGTTGGGGGGACAGAGACTGTTGTCCTGTGACTGCCCGTAAAAGCTTGGACTAGCAAAATACTCACAGATAGTAGTGCAAATGCTCCCCACGGTAAAGGTGGTGCCGTACAGGGACTGGATGGAGGTGGCGGCGGCTCTTCCCAAGGCATCCTGGAGAGGAGAAGATGAAGGACGAGTCAGAAAGTAGCCACGCTTAATGAGAGTAAATGTTAGGATTTCACCAGCCTGAGCCATACTTGTGAAATTCATATCTCCACAATCTTTCACAAAATCTCCGATCTTTCACCCTCCCCCCAACAAACTAGTGCCAAGTCAATCCATCTCTTAATCACCCAAACTAGTGACAGTGCTCCCAGCTTCCACAGTGTCTTTGGGAGGTGACATTGCAGACGAATTAAATCACAGCAGGCTCTATATCTGATCATCCAGTGTTTTGTCTCACCACCCGTCTTGCCAAGAGAAGGTTCAAGAGATACCAGAAAATCCCAAGGCAGTCGGAGATGTTCCAGTACTCGGTGGTCAGCTTTGTGCTCACTTCAACGACGTAACGGGTGGTTGTGGAGAAAACAGAGCCACGCTCTTCTTGGAGGTGTAGGGGAAAAAGACGAGGGGTGACAAACAAATCACCAAACGGGGAATGGCATTTGGGTATTAGGGGAAAAGAAACTCCCCATGGCAGTGGGGAAACTTTGGGAAGGGCCCAAAGAAGCTGTGGAATTTGTCTTTAGAAATATCTAAACAAATCAAAACAATTAATCAAAACTCAGCTGGGCAAGGCCCTGAGCAACTCAGTCCAACCTTGAAATTGGCCCTGACTCCAAAGCCTGCCCGCTTTCAGCAGAGGGTTGGACTAGAGACCTCCAGAGGTCTTTTCCATTTGAATTACTACTGTGAGATCCATATCGCCTCAAAGATATTATCACAGCTGTGATGCCGTTGTGAAAGCAGAAAGAAGGAAACACGGAGGAGCAGAGAGGGCTGAGAATGGGTGGGGATGGCACGTGTTTGCACACGACCAAGATTTCTCTTATAAAGGCATTGCATTGCACCGGGTTTTTGTTCACCCTCGCGGATGGTTACTGTTGTGGATGGCGGAGTTCAACCTCTTGTTTTTATCCTGATATCTCACTGTAGCATTTGAGTACAGAAAGCCAGCTGGACAGAACAGAGGAAGCCAAAGCCAAGTCTCACCAGCTCAGCATGGTCTGCCGGCTCAGTGCATTTGTAGCCATAGGGATACAACAGGAGCTGAGAGTAACTGTGGAGGGTGAGGAAGGCCTGGATGTTCCCATGATTCTTAATAAAGTTGACAACAGATTCAACTTCCACCTCTGAGCTGGCACTGGGGCCATGGTAAGAGTCAGAGCAGGGATTACTACTGGCTCCAGAACCTGTTGGTGCAAAGGGGAGACAAAGGCAAACCTGTAAGTACCGGCATTCGTGAAAGGTCAAAGCAGACCAACACAAAGCTGGGCTTTCCTAAGAAGAGGTCTTCAGCCAAGGGCAAGGCCTTAAATGCTGATCAATGCTCAAACAGCAGCATCAGAGCGTGAACCTTGGGATATACTTCTAGATGATACAGATTACTGCCTTCATCTTGTGCTCACTGGCAATTAATCAATACGAAATTATCTTTACAAACGACAGCTACCATCCTATCTGACCATTTTTTTTCTGAATCCCTTATACTAAGGTGATTGCTGGTCCAGCGTAACAGGATCCAGGAACATGAACTTTCTTCTTAGGGACAGCCAGAATCCAGAAACTTTATTCCTACCTCCAAAACCTGCATCCCAGTTCCGGTTTGGATCCACTCCAACACACAGACTGCCTTCATTCTTGGAGCGGGTCTTCCGCCACAGGCGGTTCTAAAACAAAGAAACGCTACAGCTTCAAAAAGGAGCAAATCTCGGGCCTTGCAGTAAAACTGCAACCCAGAAATAGCTTCCATTGACCAGGAAGTGAGCCTAGGCATGAGCCTAGGATGATTTCTGATGGGCTGACTGCCAAGATGGGCCAATGGACAAAAATCAAAGGGCTGGTGAATTTACAGAGGGTTAAGGCGGGTTAGACAATTAATTAGTATCTTTGGCTGCGCAACCCTTTTGCGACTCCCTCTTATGGCATTAACAAATGGACTTTCAGAACCTACTTCCCTCACATTTATCGCTCGCTTGGAATCACAGAATCACAGAATCACAGAATAGTAGGGGTTGGAAGGGACCTCTGTGGGTCATCTAGTCCAACCCTCCTGCCGAAGCAGGGTCACCTACAGCAAGCTGCACAGGACCTTGTCCAGGCGGGTCTTGAATATCTCCAGAGAAGGAGACTCCACAACCTCCCTGGGCAGCCTGTTCCAGTGTTCCGTCACCCTCAGAGGGAAGAAGTTCTTCCTCATGTTCAGACAGAACTTCCTGTGCCTCAGTTTGTGCCCATTGCCCCTTGTCCTGTCACTGGGCACCACTGAAAAGAGCTTGGCCCCATCCTCCTGACACCCACCCTGCAGATATTTGTAAGCATTTACAAGGTCCCCTCTCAGCCTTCTCTTCTCCAGGCTGAACAAGCCAAGTTCCCTCAACCTCTCCTCGTAGGGGAGATGTTCCAGTCCCCTCATCATCCTCGTAGCCCTCCGCTGGACTCTCTCCAGTAGCTCTTCATCTTTCTTGAACTGGGGAGCCCAGCACTGGACACAGCACTCTAGATGAGGCCTCACTAGGGCAGTGTAGAGGGGAAGGAGAACCTCCCTCGTCCTGCTGGCCACACTCTCTTGATGCACCCCAGGATCCCATTGGCTTTCTTGGCAGCCAGGGCACACTGCTGGCTCATGGTTAACCTGTCGTCCACCAGGACGCCCAGGTCCCTCTCCACAGAGCTGCTCTCCAGCAGGTCCGTCCCAAGCCTGTACTGGTGCATGAGGTTGTTCCTCCCCAGGTGCAGGACCCTGCATTTGGCTTTGTTGAACCTCATCAGGTTCCTCTCTGCCCAGATTTCCAGCCTATCCAGGTCACGCTGAATGGCAGCACAGCCTTCTGGTGTATCTACCACACCTCCCAGTTTGGTGTCGTCAGCAAACATGCTGAGGGTACATTCTAACTCTTCATCCAGGTCATTGATGAAGAAGTTAAACAAGACTGGGCCCAGTACTGACCCCTGGGGGACACCACTTGTTACCAGCCTCCAACTAGACTCAGCGCCGCTGATGACAACCCTCTGAGTTCTGCCATTCAGCCAGTTCTCTATCTCTGGAAGAGCGTAACAGCTTTCTAAATCAGTGTAGACACACAGCATGCTTACTCACTGTGGTGTGAGTGAACGCATATCCATCAGGGTTCGAGACTGTCAGCAGGAAAATGTCCATTTTGTTCAGCAGAGAGGTGACGGATGCGTCACTCCCATAATCGGAAGCAATCTAAGCAGAGACAAGATGGTACACCGTGATTATCAGCATATTTCTTCCCCACATGCTTACGCTCTAACAGCTAGGTACAGAGGCAAGTCTGGCTTTCGGGGCAGGGAAACAAGAAACATTAATTATCTGCTGGCCATAACTGTTCCTTGTTAGACTTGGAGCTCAGAGACAGCAATGAATCTGGTTTACTATTTTATTCTGAGGACAGGAAGTTAATGGAAGAGGGCAACAAAATTTTCTCGTGCCTTGCCCAGAGAACAGGCCAAGGCTGGCGCTGAGATTGAGATGGATTAGCCAGGTTGGGAATATACAGCTGTGCTGCACTTCTCTGGTGGCTTAGTTGTTTTCAGCAGAGATTAAACACTCGTTCATATAGAACTGGAAGTTTTGGCACTTTTGTGGAAGGTAACCAATGACAAAGTGCTCCTCTGTGTTGGCAGACCAAATCAGCAAACTAATCTTCAAAAAGTCCTCGGTTATTTGTATAACTATCAACCCTGCAGTCCTTAACAATTTCACAGAATCACAGAATCACAGAATCACAGAATGTTCGGGGTTGGAAGGGACCTCTGTGGGTCACCCAGCCCAACCCCCTGCCGAAGCAGGGTCTCCCAGAGCAGGCTGCACAGCACCGCGTCCAGGCGGGTCTTGAATATCTCCAGAGAAGGAGACTCCACAGCCCCTCTGGGCAGCCTGGGCCAGGGCTCCGTCACCCTCAGAGGGAAGAAGTTCTTCCTCGGGTTCAGCTGGAACTTCCTCTGCTTCAGTTTGTGCCCGTTGCCCCTTGTCCTGTCGCTGGGCACCACTGGAAAGAGTCTGGCCCCATCCTCCTGACACCCACCCTGCAGACATTTAGAGGCATTTCGAAGGTCCCATCTCAGCCTTCTCTTCTTCAGGCTGAACAAGCCCAGCTCCCTCAGCCTCTCCTCGTAGGAGAGATGCTCCAGTCCCCTCATCACCCTCATAGCCCTCCACTGGACTCTCTCACCTGAAGTACTACATTTTGTCCACCTAAACATCTCCCAAGATTCCTAAGAATCCACAGCACTTTTCAATTCTTTGTCTAGGCAGCTGCTGCATTCTCTCTGGAGTCGGCTGTGTTTTAAAAGGGGTGAAGGAGAGGTAGCAGAGCTAGCTAAACACATACGGGTGCTATATACTTTTAAATAGCCAGAGGCATTCCCAAGATAAAAGAAAAATCAATCACTGCTGAAGCGACCTTTTTAGCTATCCATATGGCACTTGCTTGGGTAATCCACTCTCGGGAATGGATGCCAGCATCAAGCCAGATTGCAGGACGGTTGCTTCCTCCAGTGCTGAACTGTCAAACAAACCAGAAAGTTTTAAAACGCTCACTGAAACCTTTTAGACAGGAACATCCTGTATCGACTGGGATGCTTTGGACTGAATTGTGCTGTATCTATAACACATATGTATATCAGTATATGTATACATGTACCTAGGCACACCCTCTGTGATGGATGTCGTACCTTGAGCACATACAAAGGCCGCTTTTCATAGGATTCCCCAATCTGGAGCTTACTGACAATGTCGCTATACTCAGATGCAAGATTATCCAGTTCTGCATAAATCTGAAATGAAAAGTCACAATGACATTTACTTTACATTTCTGTATAGAACTGCCCAGAACAATTGCAGGACCTGATGAAATCTACTTTTCTCTCCTTTTGCCTTCATTACCACGACCTCTCCGAAGCCCCATCTCACCTTACACCAGTGTAGTCGGTGCTGTTCCTGACATCACAAAGTAGAAGGAAGCACTGCTACAGTGTCAAGATCTACTTTTTTTCAGGAATAAGTTTCAAACCTTCTTTAAGCACTTCTTAAAGGCAGTAAAAGCACCTTACCCTCTGCTCTGCTTGATGGATACTGGTCTCCTACATTGCCCTATTTCAAGATTAATTTCTCTCTCAATCTCTTCTGAGGGTCAGAAGGAAGGGTTTTGACAGAATTCTGCAGAAGAGTTTGTGGAAAAGTGTGATCAACAATTGTCTGTTCCAAAAATCTCCACAGGGAGAATGCTGGCTCATTGTGCTGACCACAAAATCAATACTTTTAAAACCAAAACCAAGTCCCAAAAGAAACTGGGAAGATATTTCAGATCCTAATATAGGATGTTTAATTGAAGACAGCACGAAAAAAGGCCAGGAAAAAGAATCCTCTTCCCCCAAAGCTGAGGTACTCACAGAATCCAGAGAGTGGTAACTTCCATAGTCAAAGCTGTTGCTGTCGCGCTGCCTTTGTTGACTGTAGGCCATATCTTGCTTTTCTTTATCTAGAACAACCTAAAAGAAGCCATCCAAACATTGAGAAAAGCTTGCTTAATTTGCAAACTTCTAACCAAATGTTTATCTCCAATAACAGTACAACAGCGCTGAATATTGGTTCCAGTCCCAGACCCAAACTTCCCACAGCTACGGAGCAAGCAGCTGCTTCTGCTGAATTTATCCGTAGTGATGTGGGCAAGAATACCAATGTTTCAATGGTCAGCGTTCAGTTTTACACGCTTGTTAAGATGAACAAGAATAGCACTGGAAAGCTTGAGAAGGAAAAAATAGAAAAAGGCAGTGTTTCTGCTGAGTTGATGCTATTTTAGGTGCCATTTTGGGATTACTGCTCATGAAGAAATGTCAGATTAGTGTCCAAGGGGGTGACATTTCTCTCACACAGTGGTGTACGGTGCTTTCTGATTATGATCCAGAGCTGCTCTTAAGAGAGTTTACTGAATTGAGAGTAACTTAAATGTTGTGATTCCTGAACGTCTGAGGCCAAAAGACCACGTGAAATTCTTCAGGGTTATCGGAAGAGCCCTACAGAGCCTATGAGTTTATTGATGTCCCTATTCAACATGGTCTTGGATAGCATCTGCAGAGTGATCTCCACAGCTTCCCAGTGCAGCAGTGACCCACAGATCATCTCTGAAAAATCAACAGACTACAAAAATAAGGGGAGGACCTCATGAAAAGCAGAGCACAGGAGTCCGTGAATCCATGAACAAGGTCAGATTGTGAATCACTGTTTGTTTCCAAAGGATATAAAAGCTAAATATGTGACAACAGTATTGCCTACCTGCAGATCTTCGATCAGGATGGAGTACTGAATCCCATGGGACTCCAGGAAGGCTTTGACGGCTTGGAGGCTCTTAGCGGGGATTCGCACATCCACAGGGAGGGCAGGGGTAGAGGGATTTATCCAGAAATCCAGCTGAAAAGAGAAAGGCAAATGGGTTTGGTTTGGGGAAAGCATTCTGCAAATAGCTCTTCTAAAGCTGTAGAAATGCTGATTTCTCCCAAATTGAAGGACTCCTGCAGTATTGTGCCCTGTCATGCTTACAGAACTCTCCATTCTTTAGTCTGGCCTCACCGCAGCCGTGTCTCAGTTAATGTGATGAACTCCCCCCCCCCCCCCAGAAATCTGCAGGAGGCCAAAGTCAGCATTTTCACTGACTTCAGAGCTTCAGTCATATAAGCAAGAGGAAGTTTTAGTCTTCTGTGATTATTATTTTACTATTCTCCCTTTTACCAGAAATAGTTTCAAGAAAAGCTCTGTATTACAGTATTAGCTAGTATGAAACACATTGGTTTATTTCTCCTTTGGTAGAGCTTTTCTGAATTTTCATTTCTATACTATTCAAATCAATATTTTTAAAGAAGGTGATAATAAAAATTCTTACCAATGGCAATAAGAACAGTAATAACCTAGAATCATGTAGTGTGTTTTCCTATTTCAATACAGTGTAGACTGACTAAAAAATTCCTCCCACAATGCTGGGAGACAAGTACAAAAACATTAGCATCCCCACTTTCAATACAGGATTTTTCGACACGAAGATCAGTTCAAATATGATTGTAAACCCAGTCGGAAGAAAATACGAATGTAGGCAGTCCTGAATGCCAGGCTGGTACTAGAACTTGCAGATCAAACACCAGGTACTGAGACAGTAAATTTGTTGATGGCAGCTCCCACAGGATGGCATGAACCTTCCAAATGTGATGCCAAATCCTACCCTGATAAGTCTTACCCCAGTCTGGAACGTTAAAAAATGCCTCTGTGGTAATAACATACGTGAAGGTGTTCCAGCGATTCCAAAAGCTGTAACTTCTTAACCTGCTCCTCATTTCTTGTCTTGATTCGGAGAACCTGGTGCCTGCAATAAATCAGTAAGCCTTCAGAAACAGTCTCAAAAAGGGGCCTGGCTGAACTAGCTTGATTATTGAGATCATGAATTTGGTGGGTAGTTACTTGCATGCTACCAGCCGATACGAACTTCTTTAATGTGGTTGACTTAGTGTCACCCGAGAGCTCAACCAACAACCCGCACGGCCAGCCTGCTACACGTGCACTAGATTAGTAACTAGTTAAATGGTAATTTTTAAGATTTCATCATAAACAAGACATCAATTGGATGTGTTTTCAATTGCTTACAAGGATCAGCCTTGCATCTATTAGTCATTTTTTGTCAACAACTTGCAGAAAAAAAATATTCTGGTTGAGTTTGCAAATGATCAAATGTTTGGGGAGCACTATGCAGCAAAGCAAACCAAACACGAAATACGGGATTCATTTCACCTTTCTTCAGCTTAGTCAAAGACAGGTGACAAACTCCCCTGTGTTGTCAGAAGCTGATACCATCAGAGGGTGGCTTGCACCGTTCCAGGTGGAATGAATCACTGTCTGGAAGTACCTCACTCCACCGGTTAGAAAGGTAACCTCAGAGATTAACTTAGACTATGCATTGTACAACGTACAGTCTCTACGTGGTTTTTAGACTACTAAAAATGTCTGTCCCATTCAAATACACAGTTTTCCAGGCTGCTTGGTAAAATAGGTACAAGCGAACAGTACCACGACGAGAGGCTGATGAACCCAGGCTTGTTCAGGCTGATCTAATTGCAGCCTACAACTACTTGAAGGGGAGTTACAAAAAAAAATGGCAAACTCTTCTCAGTAGGGGTAGAGGATGATAACAAGGGGAAACAGCTCCATGCCCTGCTCTGAGCAGGGGGGTGGACTAAAGGCTTCTGGAGATCCCTTCCAACCAATGCTTTTAGGAAATGACGAAAGGATCTCCAAACAAGTGTACGCAACAGCTGAGGGACAGAAGATCCTATTCTGGAGAAGCAGGCGGGATTCTGAAGGAATCCTGGAAGCCATAATGAATGAACAACTGGAAGCACAGCCCGGGATCAATGATGTAGCCAAAAGCACCGCTGTGCTCCTTAGCTGTATAGCCTGGGGACTACTGCAAGTGAGCCAATGTTAATGCTGCATTTGCAAATGGCATTTGGTGGTTAAAGCGTGTGTTTTCATTCTCTTCGCTAGGCATCTGCCTTTGGCCGCTGCTGGGGACAGAACACACGTCCATGGAGTTCCATACTCTGACCTGGCCCAGCTGCTCTGCTGGCACCCACTGCAAACAGTACTGAAAAATAGAGATGACTCAGAGCAAACTGACACGAGTAACTGCAGATTTGGAAAACACATCTTAAGACAGGGTAAACAAGGGGCTTGGCGTATGAGCTCAGTTATGTGTGCGTTTATTTACTCGTGTGGCCTGAGCTGCTGAGAAGAGACACTCGTTAACACCACATTCCTCAGTCTGGCCAGTTGAGGTGTAAGATTCTTTTGATGGACCAAATTAAATGAACGCTGAAAGCACTTTACCACATTAATAACTTATTATTGGATTCTCCACCACCATAAGCTTTATCTCTAGACTGGATTCTTCTGTGAAGAGATGAGGGTCATTAACCACAGCTACTGGATGTGACTGGGAAACGAAGTCATGAGAACACAATCTACGTTACGCCAGAGCCCAGACTAAATAATCAAAGTAGCTTCTCCTGGCTTTACAGATCCTAGGGTTTTAGTAAATTATGTATGTCATTTCTTATTCTTAATCCTTACATCTTCATACACAGATTTACTCACTGGAATCTAATGCTCACTTACTACATCTCAGGAAGTATCTGTTAGGTTTGTTATCATCTTCTATTGAGGCTCTTACATGGTCAGTAAGACTGCGAGGAAATACAACGGGAGATAATTTTGCAATGCAACATACAGATAATGGTTGGAAATAAGGATTCAGATTGCTTACAAAGTCTCTGAAGAGGATTAAGCACTTAAAGAGAAACAAGGAACTTCAAAAGCAAAAGGAAACTAGTGACCTTTCCAATCTGAAGCCAGGTTCTGGTCTTTCACCTCTGCTTTGTGCTGGACCAGATCTGCCAAGCTGAACACTCGAGCTTTGCAGGGAGGTTCAGCTCCAGATCAAGGCTCGAGACTGTTCCCTAGGTACAGTCAAAGCCAAAACAAAGCCTTAGGTGAACGTATATTTAGGAACTCACCTCTGCAGCTAGACCCTTCTGCTCAGAAAACCCAAATGAAACTAAAGAGAGGGGTTCCTTCAAACACCAGAGTACCAAAGCCAAAAGACAGGTCAGTCATAAAAAGCAAAGAATGTGCCCCAAGCAGATTTTGTAAAGTTAAGATCGTGAAAAACAACAATTGGAAAATACGGCCTTAAATGAAAGGTCTTCCATAAAAGCGTAACTCACCCAACAAAAGTTTCCAGGCACAAGGAAGCCCCGAAGAGGGCACTGAAGATCGAAATCAGCTTCATGTTTGCTGTGAAGTTCAACTCAGCCTAACAAAGGTGAATTTATACAGAACTTGTTAAGAAACCCTTTTTCAGATAAACATATCTGTATTCCATGTGACTACGTTCTCACATTTATCAGAGCTTTCAAGGCAACCAACAGATGGGAGGCCAATTTCACCTCCAAAAAAATATTTTCCACTGACACATTCAAACCTGTAAGGGAGGAGTTGTTTTCAAAGCTTTGTCCACAAAGCTCCTTGGTGTCCTTTTACACATTTTTCTAGGTAGAGGAAAATAGAGTCAAACTGAACGTCATCCCAGCTCTCACTGGGGGCAAGGAGCTCTACCTGTTGACTCTTGGTTACGAGTTTTTCTGAGGCAGCCAGCAGAAAGATCTCACTCCAGCAAAAATACTCAATTTGAGTGGTTATTTTGAAGAAATATCTGAAATCAGTAAACTTGATTAAACAATCGAGTGAAACAATCACTCTGGTGATAGCAGGCAGGCTCTGGGTCCTGCCTCTTATGCAACAAGTTCTCTCTGATATACTAGGCCATGGCCATGCTATAAACTCGCTCTTACACACGTTATACACTTCTAGATATAAGCCAGATAGTTAAAATACATTCTTTATTGAAATTACTAGCATCCCCTCCATCTTCTGTTGGGATGGTTTCATAAAGATCCAGCCAGCCAGTGCTTCAAGCAAATTAAGGTTGCAGGAAGATTCGTGAATGCAAGTTGTATAGTAGGAGCAGAAAAAAGCCTTGGGTGAACCGCAACTTAAGAGCTCAACTGTGCAGCTAGACGCTTCTCCTTGGGCAGGCTTGCTAGAAATCCTCTGCTAATGAAGTATCCTGCTCAGGAAGAGGTGACACAGGTTTGAAGAAGTGCTGGAACAGCCACTGCCGGGTCCTCTCGGCTTTACAATGCCCGCAGGGCTTGTCCCTGATCCAGTAGCTCTCTGAGTCACAGAATCACAGAATCACAGAATGGTAGGGGTTGGAAGGGACCTCTGTGGGTCACCCAGTCCAACCCTCCTGCCGAAGCAGGGTCACCCAGAGCAGGCTGCACAGGACCTTGTCCAGGCGGGTCTTCAATATCTCCAGAGAAGGAGACTCCACAACCTCCCTGGGCAGCTTGTTCCAGTGTTCCATTACCCTCAGAGGGAAGAAGTTCTTCCTCATGTTCAGATGGAACTTCCTGTGCCTCAGTTTGTGCCCATTGCCCCTGTCCCTTTGTTCTTGTGCTGCTCTCCGTCTACATCTTGCTTCACGAGGAATGGCGTCCATCTTGTTCACCTTCTGTAAAGGTGCCCAGATATTTGAGTTGTCATTATCTGCGTTGAATGAGCCACGGCGATGGGCAGTCTCCTGGCTGAGCTTTGGGAACCATCTCTCTTTCCTGTGGTCATGGGAACACCCAGCTGCGGCTGTCCCAGAACGACAGGTAGAGCCGGAGGGCTGTCGGGCGCACTTTTTGTTCATCCCATTACAAATGTCACTGAGGAAGAGCCAGGTGCTGACCCTGTGGTAACAGCTGCAGAAGGGGATCCTGGGAACTAACACGGGACAGAAGGGAGACAGCTCAGCTGCTCTGTAATCAACCTCAGGAGCCCGAGGAAAGGAAGTCTCCGATCTCACCCGTACCGCTCTCAACATTTGTCAGCACCTCCCTGAGGAGCCTCCCCCATCTCCACTCCCACCCTACCCCTCTGCAGCGGTGCCAGTGGCTTCTTGTCATGGAGCAGACTCCAAGCAAGTCTTTTGTAAGGCCAGGCCTCGTATTTTGGGGAACAAAGGGAGCCTCAGGCAGGGATTCTGCCTGTTTTGACATATAGGAATTAGTCATCCTGCAACTGTTGTAACTTGGGGGCACGCTGTGGAGAGCATACGTTCTGCAAGGAATTAAGGTATGCTCCCGCAAGTCCCCAGGTCTTTGGGGTTTAATCTAACCCAGTCCTTGGGAAACAAACAGATCTCCACTCCCCTCAACATAAATCAGATAATGTGAGTCTATCCTAAGAGACAGGAACCATCATGAGGATCTCCTGTTTCTAGTGCTACAGTTATTCTGGTGGAAGTCAAATCCCACCTGTAGCTTACAGCTTTCAACATTTAATAAAGAACTGACAGACTGTCCACACCACCTCCCGTGGATTCTTTGAAAACAGAAGGGAGGGGTTTAATTGAGGGCAAAATTATAGCTTGCTTCATTACTCATGCTACATCCCGCATGGATTTAAAGGCTGCCAAAAGATCCCGCCAAATATGATGTCAGGGTCTGAAGTACACCAACAAGCTCCGTGTGCCCTGACCAGCTTCATCTGGGGCCTCCACCCATTGCATTTAAGGAGCTGCATTTAAGCCCAAAGCTTTGTACCCACCCCTAATCTCCACTGAAGGGGCTACAGGAGCCTGCAGCACTGTGACCTCCCACTATAGCCATAAGGTCATGCAGGGTTTGGAGGTCAGCCTGAATCACAGAATCATTAAGGTTGGAAAAGACCTCTAAGATCATCAAGTCCAACCATCAACCCACCACCACCATGCCTACTTCATCCTATGGGCGAAGTCATAGAATCATAGGTTGGAAAAGACCTCTAAGATCATCAAGTCCAACCGTCAACCCATCACCACCATGCCTATTTCATCCTATGGGCGAAGTCATTGAATCATAGGTTGGAAAAGACTTCTAAGATCATCAAGTCCAACCATCAACCCAACACCACCATGCCTGCTAAACCAGGTCCTGAAGTGCCACATCCACATGGTTTTTGAACCCCTGCAGGGATGGGGACTCCGCCAGTGACCTGGGCAGCCTGGTCCAATGTCTGACCACTCTTTCAGTAAAGAATTTTTCCCTAATATCCAATCTACACCTCCCCAGACACAACTTGAGGCCATTGCCTCTCGTCCTATCGCTAGTTAGTTGGCAGAAGAGACCAACCCCCGCCTCACTACAACCTCCTTTCAGGTACCTGTAGAGAGCAATAAGGTCTCCCCTCAGCCTCCTCTTCTCCAGGAACAGCCCCAGCTCCCTCAGCCGCTCCTCATAAGACTTGTGTCCTGCACAGGCTGAAAGCCTCTGTAGTGCTCAGAGCCCAAAACACCTGAGCAAATTAGGGAGCAGCAAGAGCAGGGGTGCACCGCCACAGCAAGCCACAAGCCAAAGGGGACAGAAAGGCAGGAGGGGGTAGAGAGCTCACCACAAGCAGCACGGCTCCGTGGGACCCAAACGAGAGGAGCAGAGCAGGTCTGGTGGCACTGACCAGGAACAGCCACAGTGCAGACCCTCAGATAAGTCCCACGGCAGGTCCACAGCCAGGATGCCAAGAGCTACAAGCCCACATCCACCGTGCACCCGCTGCAGCTCAAAGAAGGACCAAAGCAAATGGCCTCAACTTAAACGCAGGTCCTGTGGCAAGGGGCGGAGGGTGTGTGGGTGGGGGCCCTACATGAGCCTGGTCAGGGCAATTAACGTTCTCAGGGCCCTGGCACACTAACGCGGGCAGGCTGGGACTTACTCTCTTCACAGTCCTAAGAGGACGTAGTATCGTGCAGTGAATCATGAACACCATAGCAACATGTTAAGAAGTGACAGGTTAAATGAATCTCATCTAACCAAACTTCATCTTGTTGCTTAAAATTGCCGGACCGACATATAGGTTGCCTGTGCTGTCATTGACAGAGGGACCCCCTCTGCCAGTTAGGCCTCAAAAGTCATCAAATTTATGTGGAGTCAGTCCTTTTCTGTAAAGTCTGGACCCTCTGTTGTCACCCCTGTCTAAAAAAGGTTCTTGCAGCCAAGATACAGTCTCTCCTCTCACAGGTAGGAATGAAGAAGCAGCCTCCATCATTGCCATAAGCACAAAGCGTTTCTGAACCCAAGCCGACAGTTCCCCTCGTGTCCCATCCTCTCAAAATAAACGTTTGGCAACTCAGTAGGAAAGGGGAGGAGAGGGGGGACGACCCATGCTGGACTGAGCTTTCCCTGTGCTCCTGCTGCCCCACTTGTCCCCTCCACACTCTCCACCTATGTTCTGCATCACCTCCTGCTCTCTCACAGGGTCCCAGGAATTTTCTAAATGGCTTTTTTGAATCCTACGCATACCTTAAAAAGCTCATATATACCTTGTGAATTGCTCTCCCTTTCATCAGAACATAATCCTTTATCTTGGACTTTCTGGAAGGTCTGTTTCAGGGAAATAACATCATACATGTGATTACTCAGAACAACATGTACGCATTAATTCCTTAAATAATGCTAATTCTCATGGCGTACGTGAGGTTGCGAGAGAGGCCCTGGGACGTGAGGCTGACCGGTCCTTTGCACAGGGAGCAGCCCCTGCCTGAGGAAAACGCAGCCAGGAGAGGAACCCTCGCGCTCCTCCATTTCTGCCAAGACGCTCAACAAGCCCTTATTCCTCAGAAATCCCATACGTGTTTCGCCTTGGGATAGAAATGTTTCTTTTCTCATCATCTCGAGCCAGAACTGTAAGACTGACATGACGAAGGGTTCCGTCGGCAACTCATCTCCTGGATGATCAAAGTTAATTGGCTATAACACAATTCATTTTGGATTACTGGTGAGAGAACTATTATTTCTGTAAGTGGTGGATTATTTACACGTTCCTACTCCACAAGACACCTTGGGAATGCCCTGGATAAGGGATGAGTCGGGATTTCAGTATGTGGCTCACCATTTGTACGTGTGATTGGCATCATTTTAGGAACAGAATCCCCATTTTGATCTCTCTGGAAAATCTGCAGCTGTATGCCAGTGTAGTAACACTGACTGCAGCGGAGCTACTTATTTCCAGTTCAAATTCCCTTAATTTAGGAAATCAAGACCTTCAGGTTTCCAGGGCTGTCCCCACATTTCACACGTCTGAGTTACACAGAGCAGTTTATACCGCACCACAAGCTCCACCGGATCATGTTGTAGCTTTGCATTTTAGGACAACAAGCACACAGGTGAATTGTAACTGGTAATAACAAGAAGGGTACTGGGAGAGATACAATCAGTTATCTGTACCTGGGGATTAAGTACCAGTTCTAACCGTGACATCATCCCATGAGGTAGTTATAAATAATAATGACTTCCGAGGTTGCGAAAGCCTTTTAAGCAGCTAATTTTTGTACGAGGCACACAATAACCTTCTGCTGAAGGCCAGCAGGTGTCAGCAGAAAACACAGAATTAAGTAATATCTTACTCGAGCACAGCAGACAAGACAGATAATCAAAATGCCACCGCAGGAGCAGAGAAGGATTTTCCCTCTGATGCCCCCCAAAGCCTTCCTCGTCCTCATCATATTCCCCCTCATCTGGTTTCTGACTAGCGCCAGAGAGCAAGAGGTTGTTCTGCCAAGAATACCACCAAAGAGAGGAAAAAGGGCATCCCATGGACCCTCGGCACTGGACACAGGACACGGGGCTGCCCCCACATTCAGAGTAGCCCCTTGGCAACCCATTGTCCAGCCGACCATCCCAGGAAGCCCCAACGTGTTGGCCAACAGCGTCCGAGGAGCCATGGAGACAACAGCATCGCAAAGTTGCCTCTTTTCTGCCCGTTAAGTCCTCCTGCTGCGATCCGAGAAAGGCTGGAGTGCCCTCAGGTCCTGCTGGTCTGTAGCATTTGGGGAATGTTGGGTGGGAATCATCTCCTCTCACTCAAGCTGTGGCAAAGGTGGGAATCGCACCAAACCAAGGCTCTTCTGTAACTGATGAAGGGCGATTCACCCCATCCTCAAACAGCTGTTTGAGACTGCAAAGCCAAATTAGGCTTTGTGTTGGAGCGGGTCCAGAGGAGGCCACGAAGATGATCCAAGGGCTGGAGCACCTCTCCTACGAGGACAGGCTGAGGGAGTTGGGGCTGTTCAGCCTGGAGAAGAGAAGGCTCCGGGGTGACCTTAGAGCAGCTGCCAGTACCTGAAGGGGCATCCAGGAAGGATGGAGAGGGGCTTTTCACAAGCGTGTGTAGTGACAGGACAAGGGGGAACGGCTCTAAACTAAAAAAGGGCAGATTTAGATTAGATATTAGGAAGAAATTCTTCCCCATGAGGGTGGTGAGGCCCTGGCCCAGCTTGCCCAGAGAAGCTGTGGCTGCCCCCTCCCTGGCAGTGTTCAAGGCCAGGTTGGATGGAGCTCTGAGCAACCTGGTCTAGTGGAAGGTGTACCTGCTGATGGCAGGGGGGTTGGAACCAGATGATCTTTAAGGTCCCTTCCAACCCTTACCATTCTATGATTCTGTGATTCAATATTATCTCCATTTTATGCTTTTCTTGCTTTCATGCTCTTGCTTAGGAAATGAGTCAAAGTCAAGAGACTTTCGAACCAACTGAAATCGCACATTGGCATGGATCTACCGAACGAACTCTCATCTTTAAATTTGTCTTCTCCTTTTCCCCAACTGTATTGTTATTACTGTATGTTTCCTCCAACCAGCTTTTTATAACGGAATAACACATTCCACCAGCCTTTACAGTGGGGCAACTTGGAATTTACTGTATTTACCCAGATTGAAAGAAGAGTGGGAAAAATTAAGAAACAGGCTGGATATCCCAGACAATCAGAATATCTCACATAATTTTTCATTTACAAAGCTGCTGCCCCCGTCTTGTACGAGCTGTTGCAGCCACCTCAGCTCAATATATGTCCCCAGGCCAGCTCTGGCTCGTCCATCCAGCTCCTCTCACTTTGTCGGTTCCCAGTTCTTCCCATCTGCAGACATACCCTGCTCTTCTTACCTCAAAATGACATATCACGCAAAAACGTCGCTAAGCTGAGTCAGTAGGCCACCGTGCTGATGACGTCGCGTGATTCACCATCCACACCTATGAGACAAGTGTGTCACCCAAAGCCACCGCGTCCATCTGGACCGTCTTTAACTCAGGTAACACTTTCTGGGACCATCTTTACCTCAGGTAACACACCTTCTGGATACAACGATTCAGCATGAAAATTCACACAACCCTCTTCAGTTAGAGCTTTTTGGAATAAGAATATGAAGTTGCGCCTGTATGGTGCGCAAACAGACCCAAAAATCTCTTCAGAGTTTTAACTGCTGACACTGGCAACGTGCGGTGTGATATCATTCTGGGCTCCCCAATTCAAGAAAGATGAAGACCTACTGGAGAGAGTCCAGCGGAGGGCTACAAGGATGGTGAGGGGACTGGAGCATCTCTCCTACGAGGAGAGGCTGAGGGAGCTGGGCTTGTTCAGCTTGAATAAGAGAAGGCTGAGAGGGGACCTTATAAATGCTTACAAATATCTGCAGGGTGGGTGTCAGGAGGATGGGGCCAAGCTCTTTTCAGTGGTGTCCAGTGACAGGACAAGGGGCAATGGGCACAAACTGAAGCACAGGAAGTTCCGTCTGAACATGAGGAAGAATTTCTTCACTCTGAGCGTGATGGAGCCCTGGAACAGGCTGCCCAGGGAGGTTGTGGAGTCTCCTTCTCTGGAGATATTCAAGACCCGCCTGGACAACATCCTCTACAACCTACTGTAGGTGACCCTGCTTCAGCAGGAGGGTTGGACTAGATGACCCACAGAGGTCCCTTCCAACCCCTACCATTCTGTGATTCTGTGATTCTGTGATCATTACTACATGTAATTGATTAATTTAGATATAAAGATGACTCATCATGAACACGGCAGTGAGTGGCTCCGCACCACAGCGGCAGAGCAGTGAGCTAACCCTCATGCCCCCCCCCCCCCCCCCCCCCCCATCTTGACACCTCCTCTGCCATCTCAGAATCACTGAATGTTTTGGGTTGGAAGGGACCTCTGGGGATCACCCAGTCCAACCCCCTGCCGAAGCAGGGTCATCCAGAGCAGGCTGCACAGGACCGTGTCCAGGCGGGTCTTGAATATCTCCAGAGAAGGAGACTCCACAGCCTCCCTGGGCAGCCTGGGCCAGGGCTCCATCACCCTCAGAGGGAAGAAGTTCTCCCTCGGGTTCAGCTGGAGCTTCCTCTGCTTCAGTTTGTGCCCATTGCCCCTTGTCCTGTCGCTGGGCACCACTGCAAAGAGTCTGGCCCCGTCCTCCTGACCCCCACCCTGCAGATATTTAGAGGCATTTCCAAGGTCCCCTCACAGCCTTCTCTTCTCCAGGCTGAACAAGCCCAGCTCCCTCAGCCTCTCCTCGTAGGAGAGATGCTCCAGTCCCCTCCTCATCCTCACAGCCCTCCGCTGGGCTCTCTCCAGTAGCTCCTCATCTTTCTGGAACTGGGGAGCCCAGCACTGGACCCAGCACTGCAGATGGGGCCTCCCCAGGGCAGAGCAGAGGGGGAGGAGACCCTTCCTCGCCCTGCTGCCCACACTCCTCGTGATGCACCCCAGGATACCATTGGCCTGCTTGGCACCCAGGGCACACTGCTGGCCCCCCCGCCCGCCATCTTCACACCTTCCTCAGCGTGGCCAAGATGGCCGCCACGGCGCCACCCTCACGCGCCCTTTCTCGCCAAAACACGGCCCCCGCCCACAGCCGCGGCGCGAGTGTCCCCGCCGTCCCCATAGCAACAAGGCCCCGCCCCCCTCCGGCGGCGCAGGCGGTGACGCCACGGCGGCTCCGGCGCAGGCGCAGACGGTGCGGCCGTGTCGGCGAGGTCGGTTGTTCTTGCCCGTGTGAGGGGCGAGCGGGGCTGGGCGTCCCTCCCGGCTGGGAAGAGCGGCCACTCCTGCGTTCCGTGAGGGGAATTGTGTGTCCCCGCAGCCCCCCCGGCCGTCAGCACTGCGGCAGGTACGGCGATTGCCCCCCCCCGGCACTGCCTGCCTCCTGGGGCCTGCACGGGGGGATCTCTGAGGGGAGCCGGGCCCTGGGGGCGTAGGGCCACCCGTGTGTGACAGGGCTGTGGAGCTGTGGGGCCGGCTCTGTGTGATGGGTGAGGAGCGGGGGGAGCTGCGGGGCCGCCTGGGTGCCACAGTGGGTAGCTCTGGGGGTCCCTGTGTGTGTGGCAGGGTTTCTGCGATTGTGACGGTGAGATCTACGTGGAGGGTGCTGTGGGGTCTGGGGCAAGGGGAGCTATGCGTGAGAGAGGGCCGTGCGTGGGGAAGCTGAGGGGTTGGGGCCAGTGGGGGGACCTCGGTGTGTGGCATGGGGTCAGTGCCTTGTGGTTTGTCAAGGTGAGGCCTTCCTTCATTACTGTGCCTTAGCAGATGAGGGCAGGGGGTGTGGGAGGACGTATTTCAGTCTGGAGGTGAAAACCACACACCCAGCCCTCTTAAGCAAATAGAAAGAGACCAAATCTCGCTTTTGTTTTGGACCCCTAACAGTGCATTTTCTGCTTCTGCAGAAGCACGGGGTTTAGGGAGAGGGGCTGGGAGTGTGAGGATGGGGCAGAGGATCTCTGCTGAGGGCTGCTACGTTTGTCAGTGAGGGCAGGGAAGTTTTGGGGCTCAAACTGTATGAAAAACCTGTCAAAAAAATTACCAGACAATGTGTTCTTGTATAATTCTTCCGGTAATCCTGATGTTAACTGTTTCACCATTGAATCATTGTACCAGTAAGAAGCAGGTAATGTGATTTGGGGTTTGGTTTTTTTGTTGTTGTTGTTTTTTTAGCAGGTGATGTACAGTTGAAGTGTTTGTCCCAAAAAGCAAATTACTGATGTTCGCATCTAGTGAAGAATTATGTGACAAGTTTTTAAGCAGGTGGCAGGAAGGAACAGTCGCATATTTTGGTGACACGACTAGCAGAAAAAGTCACCAGGGTTCTGTCTTTCACATAAGGTGTTACTGGGCGTAAAGGTAGCAAGGTGTGCAGAGAGTGCTCAGATATACTGAACCCACAGGAGGTGGCTTTACAGTCTGAAAATACTTGTTATCAACTGAAATGAGTGGGGATTTTCAATAAAAACTGGCAGAGCGGTGCCAGGCCTTTCCTCCTTCTGGCTTCCTTTGCCTGGAGAAGGCAGGAGCTTTGCCTCTCGCTTCTGAAGGATGTTATTTTTCAAAAATGAGGTTGGAGTCTGTCTCTGTCCTCTTGTCTGCGCCTCACTGAAGAAAATGGACACTGTCCCTCAGTAATGAGATGACAGTGCTGACAGTAGAGTTCGTCAAAGAAATATTCCTTATTTCTACTGGTGAAAAGAATCTGAGGTTTGTTTTTTTTTAATACACTAAACATGACTCTGGCCAAAAGTAAAACCCATTCATGTAGTTTGTTTTGGATTACTGCTTTTTTTCTTTAACCTTGTGCTGACTGAGAGTCTTACTGTATGAAAGTTGACAGATTTTGTCATTTCTCTGCGTTTGTTGTTACAGATAATGATGCCAGAACAGAGTGCAGCGACTTCCCTCATCGACAGGACCATCAAGATGAGGAAGGAGACTGAAGCCCGGAAAGTGGTCTTGGCCTGGGGACTCCTGAATGTGTCTGTTGCGGGCATGATATATACTGAAATGTACGTTAATTGTTACATCCGATTCAAACAAGCAAAGCATCCTATGTTGTATATCCCTAAACATTTCCTGGGACTGAACAGTTGCAAAATGATAACTTCTTGTTTTTCTTTTCAGGACTGGCAAACTCATAAGCTCATATTACAACATCACATACTGGCCACTCTGGTATATTGGTGAGTCGCTGCAGCATTTCAATTAATTTTCAGGATTCTTTTCCTTTTTTTGTTTACCTGCTTTCTTTTAAGCGAATCTTTTTTTTTTCTTGTAGTTTGGGGTTTTTTTTTAATGTAAACCAAAACTTTGTTTTGCTTCCTGTAATTTCCCTTGAAGCTGTTGGAATTTCATCCTTTTTAGTGACAGATAAGGAGTGTGAACAGTTTGCTTGGCTAGATCATGAAAGGACACGAAGAACTTGTTTGGTTCATTGAACCTGTTTAATGTGGGGAGAACACTGCACATTTTACTCCTGTGCTGTGCTGTGGGTGTGGATGGCATTTCGCAGTAACGAAAGTTTGTTTCAGATGCGTAGATGCTAAGCTAGCTGTATCAAATACTATTAGAGGATGTAGCAAGAGGGAGAAAAAAAATCATGAGTGACATGATTTGGGGGACGATGATTTTTGAGACATGCTGTGAAACTTCATTGCAGTACTTTATGTCCCTTTTGGAAAAAGACTGTCCATTTTAAAAAATTCCATTTTAGCAACGTAAATTAATCTCACTATAGAAAGGAAAATTATCTCCAGTGGTGCTTGCATAAGAAGGTGAAGAAATCGTAGATACTTGCCCAAATTGGTACTTGTTGATTACACTAACAGTGACCTGTTTTTGATGGGCATATGCCTGTTTCTACAAATAATATACTTTTATTATTCCCCATGCTCAAGCTGTGGTTGAAACTTTTGTGTTTCTTCTAGAACTCGCATTTGCATCTTTGTTCAGCCTGAATGCCTTATTTGATTTCTGGAGGTACTTCAAATACACGGTGGCACCAACGAGCTTGGTCATGAGTCCTGGCCAGCAGACCCTCCTGGGGTTGCGGAATGCAGGTGGGTGTCACAAATATCACTGCTAATCTTTTTTTTTTTTTTTTTTTTTAACTCTTTTGTTTGTTTGTTTCAAGACGGTATCTTTTGCAGTGGCAGGATTCTTTAGTGAAATGAGTTCTGAATTATCTCATCTGATATGAGCCGTAAACTAAATTACCTGCAGCGCACTAAAATTCGCAACATTAAGTGGTGATTTTCTGAGTGTGTGTGGGGAGACCTGGAGGGGAAACAAACACACATGGGGAAAAAGGACAGGATGACAGCGGCCACTGAAGGACAGTGAGACAAGCAGACATTGTGAGACTGGACAAGAAATTTGTAACCTATACATGGGACTAGGAGCCAGGCAGAGAGTGCAGGTTTATGTTTAATTTTGATATCCTGCTAATATCATGCTGGGTAACGAGAACCAAATTAGGGGGGGCAGTCAGACCTTCGTGTGAAGTCTGAAAATGACACCCCAGAGAGCAGTCACTCAGAAAGCTCTTGAACATCGAAGCAAAGTTTTTAAATACAGCAGAACCTGACGAGGTAAATAAACCAAAAGCAAAATGCTACCATGGTAATGCTGCACTCTGCTAGTCTGCCCTTAGAAGGTGGAGAGCAGACAGGAGTAACGCTGTATCACCAAAGTTCAAGGATCTCACGTGTTTATTTGCACAGATAAATCAAGACATTCAGTGTGCTAAAGGTGCATAAAGTAAGCAGGTGGAGTAGCTGATGCAATAGATTAAAGAAGCTCCCAGCATTATGCAGGGTGCCTGGTAACATTTAACTGAGATCTGATTTATACTGAGCTGTGGTCGTGTGTCGCGGTCTTCTCTTTGTTTCCTGTCAGTGGATTGTCTGCTGAGTTCTGGAGGGGCTGGATTTTTCTGGTGTCCCTTCTAGCATCTTTTTAAAATTGCCTTAAGGTAGCGCCGTGAATGCATTTTGTTGTACGTTTAAAGCAGGGAGGAGAGTTTGGGGCTGCTGCATCCACAATGCTAATTCTGTTTTTCCTTATTGCAGTGGTACAAACAACTCCACCACGTGAACTGGCAGCAAAGAAAGTCCCATCTTCGACACCTTCTCCTCCGATCCAGGGTCAAAGTGTGCTAAGTTACAGCCCGTCCCGCTCTCCCAGTGCCAGTCCAAAGTTTACTCCCAGTTGTATCGCAGGGTACAGCCCTCAGCTACAGCCTCTGTCAAGCGACAGCACTTCTTACAGCAGTGCTGTAACCTACTCACCGAGCAGCAGCTACAATATGGTAACGACCAAGGGTACAGTTTGGTTCTTGTTTTGTGCTGTATGCCATCGAAGGCGAGCAGCCGCCAGCAGAGGATTGTGTGTATGTCTGTGTGTGCTTCTTTTGCAAAGCAGATGTAAATTTGTTGTATTGGGATTTGTCCTTTTTCCCTAGTGTCACTTTGTTTGTTTTAGAGTGGCTAGTTTGTTCAGAACAAAGCAAAAATAAGAAACAAACATGTAAATACAAAGGAGAAAAAAAACCCCAACCTAAACTCCAAGCAAGAGTCTTTTATATTCATGTCGTTTATGAATCGGGGTGGAATTATGTCTTCCTCATATGACACAACCTTTTGTTCTTATTCGCCCAAGGCTTCCAGCTTCAGCCCCTCTCCCACTGGGTCACCGTACCCCACAAGTATTGGGCCATTGGAAAGCGGTGGGCTGAGGTCTCGTTACCGCTCTTCACCCATTCCGTATAATTCTCCTACTGGCAAGGAAGACTACATGACAGACCTCAAGTTGCTAGACACCTTCCTTCGAAATGAGGAAGAGAAACAGCACAGGGTTCAACTGGGTAAGTAAACGGGTTGGATCTGAAAAGCTTGGTGAGGAGAAGGTGTTGGTTTTATTCGAGAGTTCTTTTGCGGGTGAGAAAAGTTGCAAAGGATTCCAGCGTACTCGTAAAATAGACCTAAGTCGTTTATGGGAATCACCCGTCACCTTGGTAAAGGTCGCTGCTGACCAGCTCAGTCTTCTGCTGAGTGACTGGGACGTGTGGTAGGACGCCATCGTTTCTGCACGTCTCCATGGCTTAGGAGCTTCGGAAATTCTTCCTCCAAAGCATTCCTTTGGGTAGGACACATGCCGCTCTTGCAGCCTATGGAAATGTGTGCTGATGGGTTGTCTCTGTAGCATTAGTTGGCTGTCGTGCACCATGATAAGATGATGGGCTTTATCACCTCGGTGAGAGAGAGACCTTGTGGAGGAGGCATTTCAGATAAAGGGGGTGAGTTACCTGCAGGCAGTTTTTGTCCTGGGTAGGGACAATCAAGATAAAGGAGAAGTCAGCTTTTATGCAGATGGACTTCAGTGTATGTATTCATGGTAGTTCGTGTTCGTGTCTCTTGTGGAAGCCTCAATATACTGATGTATCACTTCTGCGGTTGCTTCCAGAATTACTTGGCAGTAATCATACATGACTGTTTCATGAATGGGTCGTTTCAGGAAGTTCAGATTCCAGCTCTCCTTCCAGCAGCCCAACTTTTTGGAACTACAGCCGTTCCATGACAGACTGCGCCCAGATGCTGAGGAAGTTCCAGTATCAGCTGGCTTGCAGGTCCCAAGCTCCATCAGCGCACAAGGACGAAGCTGATCTGAGCTCGAAACAGGCTGCAGAAGAGGTAAGTGCAGCAGCAGGGTGGTCAGGAGGGAGAAAGAGGCCTCTAAAAGAATCAGCTTCATGCAAAGGTTTGGATTCCAGCTGTATCAAAAATGTTGAAGAGAGAGAAATCCTCTGGCATTTAACCATCTTCATACAGCTTCACTGTAAATGGACATTTCAGATTCTGAATTTTAGTTGGAAAATGATTCGTCCCTGGGGAGCAGGATGTACTCTGGATAAAATATATTTGTGACAGAAAAAATGACTCAAAACTGGGCTGTATTCAACCCAGTGGAACAGCTGAAGGATGTAAAGCTTAAAGCCTTTACGCCTGCATCTGAAAGAAGTCTGATGCAAAGGAATATAATTCATGTAGCTTAAATTAAATTAGATCAATTTTCTGTATTTCCTACGTTAACCTAATGAAGCTTCCTATTCAGATGCCTCTTAAATCGATCCTGCAGTTCCAGCCAATTTTATCCTAATAGAGCAGAGAGCTTAAAACTGAATTTGGGCTCACGCAAGGTGATTGTACCGTGAATAGAGAGTGGGAGTGTCGTGTGTGAAGCTGCTGCAGAAGTCACGCGATACAGCCAGCAGATGTAGCAGAATTTGGGGCAAAAAATGATTTGAATTATGTGCTGCAGTTAGTGTCAGATATTGTCATAGACCTGAAAAACTCTTGGTATTCTGCTAAGTTCTTCTACGTACTTAATAAACCTTTCCACAGGTTTGGGCACGGGTGACAATGAACCGACAGCTCCTTGACCACATGGATTCCTGGACCGCCGCCAAGTTCAGAAATGTAAGTCCCGTCCCTAAGGGGTGCGTCCACCTTGGAGTGAGAAACAAAAGCATCTCAGAGGTGACAGGATTTGGTTTTCCTTGCTGTAACTCAGATTGCTGAATTGATGTTTCTGCGTTATTTCCAAATCATTCGCCTGGGCTCAAAGCATGGAAAATTCCAACCCAAAGGCTGGCTTTTTGTGACGGTCCTGAGCAGCGTAATAAAAAGCAACAAGAAAAACCTTGATCTTATCAAAAGGAATTGCTACAGCAGAGAGGACTTAAATGCACACAATGGCAAAATAATTAGTAAATCTAACTTTTAATTGCCCCTTCAGTTGTAGCATCTATCAAGTATGTAGTTTTGCTTGTATGTTCTGCTGTTTTTGTTTTTATTTTGTAAAGTAACAAGATTGGCAAAAAGCAAAGATTTGTACGAGATCCATACCAGATTGCTGAGCATCTGTTCCTCAACCGAGGGCCCGCTTGCTTCAGTTCCCAAATCCTGTCACGTCCGAATCCCCCATGTAGTGTTTGTCAGCTTCTTGGTTTCCTGAAACAAGTATGAGAGGGAGTGGACCCATCAAAGCATTAATTATCTTTATGGATGGAGGGCTGTGCTTCAGAATGCCCCTTCTCTCATTGTTCAGAAAAGCTTTATCTGATGCTATGTAGAGATTTGTTTTCTTGACTCCTTTACCTTGAATTTTCTGGCCTTTTAGAAGGTATTAGTCTCGTTTAAACTCTGCCTAACTTGGTACTCTAATTTAATTACTTTCTTCCCTGGTTGACTTCAGTGTTTCTGTTGTTGAGCTGCTTTGTGATTGTAGCGGTGATGATTAGTAGGATGCAAGCGAAGGGTTGGGATTTTTCTAACATTTTGCTTGCTTCTGACCTCTTGAATTTTCACTTTTTTCTTTCCTAGTGGATTAATGAGACTATCCTAGTGCCACTTGTCCAAGAGATCGAGTCTGTGAGCACTCAGCTGAGAAGAATGGGGTGTCCAGAACTGCAGATCGGAGGTAGGATGAGCTTTGGAGTTCCCGGTGGTGGCTGATGGAGGGCCGGCGGCTCCATAGCTGCGGAGTTGGATAGGTGTTACAGGAATTGTCTGTTAAATATTACCGTTCCGTTTCTGCTCTGTGTAGGTGTGGTCTTTGTTCCGTGTCGGCCATTTCATTAAGCTGGGAAGGTTCTTTGTAAGGCTCCTGGAAATACTGGTGAAGTCACACTGATACCTGTCTCATATTAAATTCATAAACATATCATGTTTTGGTTTTTTTTGTCTTTGCTCCTCCTTCCCTAAACCTGCTGCTGGGGAATTACAGGCTCAGATTATCACTGATTATTGCATATTAAACTGTCAGACAACATTTCAAGGATAGATGTGCTGTAGGCTCTCAGTGTCTCCCTATAAATTCGCAGTGTCTCCAGTCCTATTTGCTTTTCCAAACTCTTCCTTAAAATCAGCTGCTTTCTGAAAGAACTACTTATTTAAATTCTGATGAACTTCAGTTCTGTTTTTCATGTCACAGTACAATTCTGAAGGAACTGGTTCTGTTGTTGCTTCAGATTTATATTCCCCCTAACCAAGAAGTGGATTTGAGATGCTGCGTTTGAATCAAATCCACCTTTTTCAGGCTGATTGTGTAGCATCTCCTCAAGAGCTGCGTCCGTTGTGATGCCTGCAGAAAAACTGATCAATGCCGGTCTCATCCCCGCTTCGTTACTCTCCCTCTGCTCTTGAAAGTGGATGTTGGTTCCTTGTAGCTTTTACGTTCTGTGATGTAAAGGAGATGTCTGCTGCTTCACTGAAATTGAAATGAGCGTTTGGGGGAGTGTGGGTGTTTAAATGTTTCTAGGACTTCAAGTGGTGTGCCAAAAAGGAGAGCCCTTTGCAGGGAGGCTGCCCGGCGTGCTGGGGTGGTCGCAGCTGACTGCGCTGCCTCTTCGTTTGTTGCAGAAGCCAGCATCAGCAGCCTGAAGCAGGCAGCGCTCGTTAAAGCTCCACTCATCCCAACCCTGAACGCTATAGTGCAGTACTTGGATCTCACACCCAACCAGGAGTATTTGGTCGAAAGGATCAAAGGTACGTGCTCTCACCGGACTGACTTTAAAACACTTCCGTTGCCGCAGTGAAGTGGTGGTGGCATCTGGCATTGCTTCGGTGGGGATGGGTGAAGAGTCACGGCAGGGGTGAGAGCTGCTTTTAAGCTGCAGAGATATTTTCTTCTCAACTTTCCCTCTTTATAACAATGGAATGATGTGGGACTTGGATGTAACTTTCGGAATGTCTTTAAAAGCCTTATTTCTTATTTTCCTCCTGTGTTCTTGGGCTGCAAAGTGTTGGATTTAATCCCTTCGTTAGCTACAAATTTACCCTGTAAATTTACCTCCCCACATTAATATCTTTGCAAGCATATCATTGGTTCAATTTTTCCTATTTTGTACATCAGAAACATGTATGAAGCCTCTGAAACCAGCATAGAACACCGCTTCCATACACTTTCAACCCCCAATAACTGAATAAATCTTGTTGCTTTCAGAGCTTTCTCAGGGAGGATGCATGAGTTCATTCCGATGGAACAGAGGGGGGGATTTCAAAGGCCGCAAGTGGGACACCGACTTGCCCACTGACTCCTCCGTAAGTTCTCGAAGATGTCTTGATACGACGGCTTAAAGCGGGTCGCCTTTCAGCGCGGGTTCTGGAGCGGGTAGCCAGTAACTCTTCTGAGGAACGTGGTAAAATCCCGTTTGCATCACTTAACACAGATAATCCCATTGTAGTCTGTGAGATTCCGTGGGGAATAGTGCAAATGGGATTGGGCATTGCGTAGATCACAAAAACAGAATCACAGAATGCTTTGGGTGGGAAGGGACCTTTAGAGGTCACCTAGCCCAACCCCCCTGCAGTGAGCAGGGACATCTTCAGCTGGGTCAGGGTGCTCAGAGCCCCGTCCAACCTGGCCTGGAATGTTTCCAGGGGTGGGGCCTCCACTGCTTCTCTGGGCAACCTGGCCCAGTGTTTCACCACCCTCATGGTAAATAATTTCTTCCTTATATCCAGTCTGAATCCACCCTCGCTTAGTTTAAAGCCTTTGCTCCTTGTCCTGTTGCAACAAGCCCTGCTGAAAATATTTTCCCCATCTTATAAGCCACTTTTAAGTACTGGCAGCTGCTTTAAGGTCTCCCCGCAACCTTCTCTTCCCCAGGCTGAGCAGCCCCAGCTCTCCCAGCCTTTCCTCCCAGCAGAGGGGTTCCAGCCCTCGCATCATGGCTGGGGCCTCCTCTGGCCCCGCTCCCACAGCTCCAGCTCTGTCCTGTGCTGAGGGCTCCAGAGCTGGACGCAGGACTCCCGGGGGGGTCTCAGCAGAGTGGGGCAGAGGGGCAGAATCCCCTCCCTGGCCCTGCTGCCCACGCTGCTGGGGATGCAGCCCAGGGCACGGTTGGCCTGCTGGGCTGCCAGTGCACATTGGTGGGTCGTGTCCAGCTTCTCACCCCTCAGCACCCCCAAGTCCTTCTCTTTGGGGCTGCTCCCCATCCCTTCACCCTCAGCCTGTATCGATAGTGGGGGTTGCCCCGACCTAGGTGCAGGACCCTGCCCTTGGCCTTGCTGAACCTCATGAGGTTGGCACGGTCCCACCTCTCCAGCCTGTCCAGGTCCCTCTGGATGCCATCCCGTCCCTCAGGCGCATCGACCGCACCGCTCAGCTTGGTGTCACCGGCAAACTCGCTGAGGGTGCGCTCGATGTTGCAATGTGCAATTGCGTATCTTAGTGTTAGGCCAGGCTCTGACTTCGACTCCTCTGAAACGTCTGCCAGATGACTACAGGGAGCAGCCTGATGGGTGGCCATCTTGACGGGGCGGTTCTCTCGCTATATTTTTAAAAAAGCCAAATGTCTGCCTTCACTGAACAATTTCTAATCCAAGGAAAACTTTCCACCTTGTTCTCGTTTGCCTTTGCTATAATGGACAGAGGGGAAAAAAAATGCAGGTGGAGTGGCAGGGCTGCTGTGTAATTTGGTAGTATTCTGTGAGAAACCTGAATATGTTGCAGGTCCTACTCGAGAGAAGGCTTGCAACGATGCCTGTCCCATTAATCTGAAAGGTCAGGAGGGGCAGCACCTCAGTGTAAACAATGAGTTGAAATTTCGACTGAGGTAGTGAAAATAATCCAAAGAAAGACCACGGAACAATTCAGGGAGAAGAAAACGGGCTTTATAGTGCGAGTCTTCAGCTGAACTCTGTGTCTGAAAGTAGAGTTAGGATGATATCTTTGCTTCCCCCCGCTGTAAATAGATTTTTTTTCCTTACTTGGGAGAATAAAAACCAGGTGATCTGAATGTCCAAGCGTCACAACTTTGCTGACAAAGCTATAATGAGATTCGATTGCTGGGAGCTGAAGTTGTACAAAACCAGTCCTGAAATAGGATTTGATTTTTCTCTTTGTGAAGGGGATTAAATATTTGGTAGGGGCTGGCTGCGGAGCAACTCTTGGTGTCTTGACAGACAGTAGGGTGAACAGCTCAGAGGTGCTTTGAGATGAGGGGATGGAGGTGCCCACCCTGGGGTTTGGTCTTTTATCAAAGCCAGCGGGGAGGGGTGGTGTCGGGCAGTGTATTAAACTTTTAAGAATTCTAGGAAAGAAGTTCTGCTATAAGAGATGAATATAAACACTTGCCGTGAAGTTGTGACCTGAACTTACTCAAGAGAATTGCTATAAAAAAGTAGAATTTTGCATTTTTGTTAGTCACACTGCATGTAATACAAGGCCGTGATTTCCAAGGTGCATCTCCCAGACTCCCTGGGGCTCCTGGCATTTAGCCCAGAGAAAACTCTCTTGTTTTGTCTACAAAACGGACCGTGCTCTCTGTACTGAACACAGAAAGCATCCGGTTACCGATAATTTGGTGAGAACTCTCTGCGAAGGGTTAAAACACACATAGCTGTGGTGTGGTTTTCTAGATACTTGTTCAAGGACTTTATTTCAAAATTTTGGCATTCTTAGTAAGACTTATGGCCAGCTCAGGTTTTTCCAGAGATTTTTTGTTTTGCCTTTCATGAGGAGAAAGGAGAAATTTCCTCAAAGAAGGTGTAACGTCTGCAAAGCTGTGATTTGATTTCATCTGCCTTTCTCAGCCAAACCCTCGCAGCTGGTGCAGAACCCGTCCCTAAACCAGATGGCTTGGAGTTCCTGGCCTAAATGTGCTAATAAGATCCGGGACTTTGCCAAATTTTGCAGGATGCTGGGATAAAGTTGCTCGTGCGTGAGCTGAGCTCCTGACGCGCAGCATTGGTTTATCGCGTTTCGCTTACTGGAAGAAAGAAACTTGCCTTTGCCCCAGTGCATTTAAGCACTAAGCTGCCTTGGGCTTGGAAAGGTAGAGGGGAATAAGTCAACGCTGCAGCCAGAGACTTATCAAATACTGTAACGAACGCCTGAGGTGACGGCAAGAAAGCCGCCGTATTTTTAAGGACACGAAAGTGAGATTTGTTTTTTCTTTGCCCAGATCATCATGCACGTGTTCTGCACTTACCTCGACTCCAGGCTGCCGCCTCACCCCAAGTATCCCGACGGCAAAACCTTCACTTCCCAACACTTTGTTCAGACGCCGGATAAGCCAGGTACTGGCGCTCACCTTTAGCTGCTCTTTGCCTCGTGGATCGCCTCAGCCCCCGTGAAATCCCCATCGTCGTCTTGTCGCGTTAATTTGGCAGAAAATAAACCCCCTTGCGTTCTAACTCTCCTCACCGGAGTGTGAGGCTGAGTGCGGCTAGGTTTAAATTCTGAGTGATGTCCAATTTGCCACTGCCAGTCCAGCCGCGTTTAATACGTATATTAAACTGCCACGATTCTGGATACACTCATAGCAGTCTGCACCTTCAGTCCAGTCGTGCTCGTGAACTGGCATGGCTGCGTTTGGTCACGTTCAGTGAGAAACTGGGACAACTGGCTGCTGAAACAGGGCGGTTTTATTTGTGATAGAGGTTTTCTGAATTGCCGGTGGTAGTGACTGTCTGCAAGAAAGCACGTGCAAATATAAAACGCGTGAAAAGGTTATAAATAATACAGCCTGGCTATAGACATTAGGGAGTAACTATTCCTGAGAAAAGCACTTAGTTTAAGTTTCACCCAAGGTGTCCCAAGGCAGGGAGAAGCAAGGTTCAGCCCGTCGGCCGCTCCCAGCTGTCGGAGGCAGTCTGAGGTGGAGTTTCCCTTGACTTGCTCACGCTGTTATCTTCTTTTCCTCCGAAAATCTACGGTGTTCTCTTCTTCTCTGAAAATCCCCCATTTCCCTGGCTATTTTTATATCCTTTCTACCTTTAAGGTGGAGTTTGAGTGACTGTAGTCATACACACCTTTTATCAGGATTGGTGTAAAATTCTCTCGCTTCACGTTTAAAGGCATAGGTTATGAAAAATCGAGGGTGCAGACTCGAAGAGGGGTGGTCGCACCTCGAAGGCGGGGAGCCTTCAGGATGGAGGTGTGTTTTGGTATTAAAATGATATTAAAACGAGCAAAGTTCACGAGAGGATAGCACTTTGGCAAGGTTTCGAAAACCTGTTGGCTCGGGGGCCAAGATGAGCTGCTTGCCAGTTCTAGAGGACCATTTCTTCCTGCTTTATCATCGCGGAGCAGGGCCACGGAGTCTCCACCCTGCTCCATCCTCCATGGTGTGTGGCAGGGAGTTGCGGTGTGAGTGGATTCCTCGCGTGCCTGCTGCAGCCGTGTCCCATCCTCACAGCTCCTCTGGATTTTATGCTTTTCCTCAATGGGTGAACACTGCTACGTTTTCGTATAAACCTTAATTTTCAGTAAAACCTTAATTTTACTAACAATTCCACACTTGTAAACTTCTCTTTCGCAGACACTTCGAATGAAAACGTGTTTTGCATCTACCAGAGCAGCATCAATCCGCCCCACTACGAGCTGATCTACCAGCGCCACGTCTACAACCTGCCCAAGGTACGATGGTCTGAGCGGCGTTCTCCTGCCGCCAGGAAACCACCGGCAGGTCTGACTTGGGGTTTGCTTTTCTTTTTTTTAAGAACTAGCCCCATTTATTGACTCTTTACACGTGAGCTGGCGCAATGCAGGAAGCAAACATGAGCTTGCTTTTTGACCACGATTTAGTACTTGGTCTGCAGCTAAAGAATAGCTTTAGTGTCTATTTAAGACACGCAAATACCTAGGTAGTAGCTTCCTCTTGTTGATTTTCTGGCAATTTCTTTTAAAACACCGAGTCATGTAATCCCTGATGTGCGTTGTCACCCCTTAAGGCCAGCAAGCCCGGTGCTTGTCCATGGAAATTCTGCGGGGAAGCATCCAGTCCCAAACCAGCGAAATTTTCCTGCGGGTTTCCATTTTCCTGCGGGTTTCCGTTTTATATTGATCCCTGGTTGTTGCTGGATCTTTGCTTTCCAAAAAGCTTCAGAGTTTAACACGTGTGGAGACGATAATCCCACCAAAACCAACGTTTAGCCTTTCTCTGGTATTTACTTGATTGAAAAAAGGAAAGTATGAAGGCAGAAAGCCCGCCAGCCCGCCCCGTAATGGCATTTCGTGATGACTTTCTCTGTAGCCGCCTACTCTACCTGAAATATTGCTGTGATTTCTTGTTGGTGACGTGATTTCCATGTTCTGCTCTTTTCCTGTGGATTCAGGGCAGAAACAACATGTTCCACACCTTGCTGATGTTTCTGTATATCATAAAGACGAAAGAATCCGGGATGCTGGGGTAAGTACCCACTGTTACGGGTCATGGCACTGTGTGAGCTGCGAACAGAATCCCAGGATGGCAGGGGTTGGAAGGGACCCCTGGGAATCCCCCAGCCCAACCCCTTGCCGAAGCGGGGTCACCCAGAGCAGGCTGCACAGCACCGCGTCCAGCCGGGGTTGGAATATCTCCAGAGAAGGAGACTCCACAACCTCCCTGGGCAGCCTGGGCCAGGGCTCCGTCACCCTCAGAGAGAAGAAGTTCTTCCTCGGGTTCAGCTGGAGCTTCCTCTGCTTCAGTTTGTGCCCGTTGCCCCTTGTTCTGTCGCTGGGCATCACTGGAAAGAGTCTGGCCCCGTCCTCCTGACCCCCACCCTGCAGATATTTAGAGGCATTTTGAAGGTCCCCTCTGAGCCTTCTCTTCTCCAGGCTGAACAAGCCCAGCTCCCTCAGCCTCTCCTCGTAGGAGAGATGCTCCAGTCCCCTCATCATCGTCGCAGCCCTGCGCTGGACTCTCTCCAGTAGCTCCTCATCTTTCTTGAACTGGGGAGCCCAGCACTGGACACAGACAGCACTACAGATGGGGCCTCACTAGGGCAGAGTAGAGGGGGAGGAGAACCTCCCTCGCCCTGCTGCCCACACTCCTCTTAATGCACCCCAGAATGGAGCGTCCGGTTTCGAAGCGCCTTGTCCGAAGGCACTTCAATCTGAAGGCGCTCCAGCGGGATGATGGTAATGGAGATAAAATCGCCTTCTCTGAAACAACAGCAGCTTTTGTGTAAAATTGGGTCAGTCTTAGGCGTGCATGCAATAAAAGCAGTGTCCAGATTCCCCTTCGTTCTGAAAGAGCCGCGTTCCCTGCGCAGCGAAGCGTGTGAAGACGTGTTAAAAGGCTGGAGTGCACAACTTTCTCATTTTCTCAGTTCACCTTTTAAACGGGCGCTTTAACGTTCTCGAGATTTACCGTGCCGACTTCTGTTCTCGCAGGCGTGTCAATCTTGGCTTGTCGGGAGTCAACGTCCTGTGGATTTTTGGCGAGTGACATCTCCAGCGGGACGCCGGCTCCGAGGAACGCCGCTCCTCGGGCGAGGTGAACTGAGCAGCAACTTAAACACGGACTTGATAGGAAATGGAGTTGCGTAAGCTCCGCTTCGCGGGACGTGTCTGCCGCTCCTCTGCCGGGTTTGGGACGATACCGTTTAAAACATTGCCCTGTCGAAACGCCGCTGCGTAGGAACGCCAGGCGGGGTTTCTTTTTCCAGCTCCGCAGCCGAACGGATCCCGTTTACAAAGCCTTTTGCCTTTTCCGTTCCGTGTCCCTGGCCGCGTCGGCACCGCTCCAGACAGGCACAGGAGAAGCCAAGTCAAAAAGCGCAGACTCGTTTTGGTTCGTTTTATTATGTGTGAGAAGAAAAACATGATTTTTTTTTTCTTTATTTTATAATCCCTGCCTATGGTTTTTTTTAACGGCTGCTTCTTGGTGTGACTGGGTTTTCAGGTGTCAGGGGTCTGCGTGCAGGTGCGAAGGAAAGGGAAAACCGTGTTTGACTTGCTGGTTCCAGTAAATTTTTTTAATTTTAAATTTTATTTTTAATTGTAAATATGTTTTTGAATTTTTAATTTGTTTTAATTTTATTTTTTATTTTAAGTTTGTTTTTTTGATTTTTTCATTTTGTTTTTTTAATTTTTTTTTCATTTTAAGTTTGTTTTTATTTTTATTTTTTCATTTTAAGTTTTATTTTTATTTTTTCATTTTAAGTTTTTTTTTATTTTAATTTTTTTCATTTTAAGTTTATTTTTAATTTTTTTTATTTTAAGTTTGTTTTTTTATTTTTTCATTTTGTTTTTTTAATTTTTTTCATTTTGAGGTTTTTTTCATTTTAAGTTTGGTTTTATTTTTATTTTTTTCATTTTAAGTTTTTATTTTTAATTTTTTTTCATTTTAAGTTTGGTTTTTTATTTTTAATTTTTTTTCATTTTAAGTTTTATTTTTTTTAACAAAATACGCGTGCCATCCCACCTGGCGGCCTCGCGAGCTCTGAAATACCGGGTGTCTCCAGTACCACCGCAGCGTTACCCCACTTTTGCTTTTTCGTAATTGATTTTTACAGCTCCCGTCGGCGTTTTCCTGCGCGTAACCTCGTGTTGCGGGAGCGTTACCGACTGGCACGTGGCTTCAGCGCCTCGGCGGGAGACCGGGCTCTGCAAACCCGCGGACTTTTTAAGTCCCCGCTTTTGGGGATTTACCTTTTTTTGGGGAAAAAAAAACCCCACTTGGATTTGTTTCAAAGAAGGGGCTGTTTGATATTTGCCAAAAATCCTTTTTATGTAGGGGAGGGAGGGGAGAATCTATTTTAAACTCTGACAAATGAGCATTTTAGAAGTGTACATAGTTCATTTTAGTAGCTTTTTTTTTTTTAAGGGGGATAAAAATCTGTTAACACTGAGACTCTGAAGATCTCCGAGCTGAAGACGGGGGTGGCGGCTCATTTCCGCTCACCCCATCTCCGTGAACAACCCTTCCCCCCACCCTAAACTGCCCCAAACCCATCATAAACTGCCAAAAATTCTCCCCTCGCAGCCGTGTTTTGTTATGAGAACACATTTTCCTCCGGTATTTTTTGCCGCGCTGGGGCCAGGTGCGCTCGCTCTGTATCTCTGCGCGGGGGGGGAGCCGCTATTTTTCGGTGTGAACCCACGGGACGCGCGGGGTTTTCCCGAGGGGCCGATAACGAAACGGCTCCTCCGGTTCCCGGATTAAAGGCGTTGGTTTTGTCGGACGCTTGTTTGAGTTTTTCCGGGGATTCGGCATCGCTAAATCCATCCGTGTGCCACGGAGGGGACGTGTGAGAACCGGGTGTAGGTGGGCTTCACCCCGAATCTCGTCCCCCCAGGGCAGCGTGGGGCTGTCCCCGTTGCCTTCCGCCCTGTGAGCTCGGTGACGCTCGGCTGCTCGAGGCTCCCCAAGGGCTGAAATTTTCTAATTCGACCCAAAAATGGGTGTTTCTCGAGAAGAGCCTGTGCTGCGGGGGCCCCAGGCTCCTGGAGGCCCAAGACCCTGTGCAACCTCTTCCCCAGAGCCTTGTGCACCCCGATAATGCTGCACCCCCCCATTCCTGTGACCCCAGTACGCCGTGGACCCCCGTCCCTGTGCACCCCAGATTCTCCTGCACCCTCCTCCCAGCGCAGAGCCCCACCTGCCCCAGTACACCACGTCCCCTGGAGCTCTGCGCACCCCCAATTCCTGCGTACCCCAGTCCTCGTTCACCCTGAAACCTCCGCCCCCCGAGGCACTGTGCACCCCGGTTCCTGGGTGCTGAGGTCCCTGCGCACCCCGATCCCTGTTCACGCGTGCTCCCTGTGCACCCTGACGCACCACGCACCCTGGTTACTGCGCACCCCAGTACCTGTGCACCCCGATACACCGTGCACCCCAGTTCCTGTGCACCCCCATCCCTGTGTACCCCAATACACCGTGCACCCTGGTCCCTGTGCACCCCAATACATCAGACATGCTGGTTGCAGTGCACCCCTGTCCCTGTGTACCCCAATATACTGCTCCCCCCAGTTCCTGTGCACCCCTGTCCCTGTGCACCCCGATAAACTGCACACCCCGATTCCTGTGTACCCCGATACAACCGCACACCCCAGTTCCCGGGTATCCCTGTCCCTGTGCACCCCGATGCATCGTGCACCTTGGTTCTTGCATGCCCCAGCCCTGTGCACCCCAGTCCCTGTGTACCCCATTACACCGCGCACCCTGGTTCCTGGGTATCCCTGTCCCTGTGTACCCCGATACACTGCGCCCCCCGATTCCCGGGTATCCCCGTGCCTATGTACCCCAATACACCGCGCACCCCGGTTCCTGGGTATCCTTGTCCCGGTGCACCCCAATACACCGTGCACCATGGTCCCTGTGCACCCCAATACATCAGACACGCTGGTTGCAGTGCACCCCTGTCCCTGTGTACCCCAATATACTGCTCCCCCCAGTTCCTGTGCACCCCGATACACTGTGCACCCCGGTTCCTGTGTACCCCGATACAACCGCACACCCCAGTTCCCGGGTGTCCCTGTCCCTGTGCACCCCGATGCATCATGCACCCTGGTTCTTGCATGCCCCAGCCCTGTGCACCCCTGTCCCTGTGTACCCCATTACACCGTGCACCCTGGTTCCTGGGTATCCCCGTCCCTGTGTACCCCGATACACTGCGCCCCCCGATTCCCGGGTATCCCCGTGCCTATGTACCCCAATACACCGCGCACCCCGGTTCCTGGGTATCCTCGTCCCGCTGCACCCCGCTTCACCGCGCACCCCCCTCCCCGCACCCCCCGGCCCCTCCCGCTTTGGGGGGGGGTGGGCTGCTCCCAGGGGCGCGTCCTGCGCATGCCCGGCGCCGCCCGTTAAATACCGGCGGAGCGGAGCGGAGCGGAGCCGCCCCCGGGCCCGCCGCCCCCGCCATGGCCAGCGAGAGCCAGCCCGGCCGCCGCCGCCGCTGCTGCTGCGCGCAGGATGCGCCCGGTGAGCGGGGGAGGGCCCGCGGGGGGGGGGAGGGCCCGCGGGGGTGTCCCCCCCCCATCCCGAGCATCCCACTGGGGGAGATTTCCCCCCCCATCCCAGGCATCGGTGGGATTCTCCCCCCCCCCCCATCCCGAGCATCTCACCCGAGGGGGATCCCCCCCATGCTGAGAACCAATGGGGACCCCCCCATCCTGAGCATCCCACCGTGGGGTGTATTCCCCTCATCCCGGGCACCAGTGGGGACCCCCCCCCCCCCCATCCCGAGCATCCCGCCGCGGGGGGGATCTCCCCTATCCCGGGCACTGGGGGGGGTGCGTCCCTGATCCCAAGCATCCCACCGTGGGGGGATCCCCCTCATCCCGGGCACTAGTGGGGTCCCCCCCCCATCCTGAGCATCCCACCGGGAGGGATCTCCCCTATCCCGGGCAGGATATGGGAGTCCCCCCCCCATACCAAGCATCCTGGGCACCGGGTGGGGGTCCCTGATCCCAAGCATCCCACCGGGGAGGGGATCCCCCCCCATCCTGAGCATCTCACCGGGGGGGGATCCCCCCCCATCCCAAGCATCCCACCAGGAGGGATCTCCCCTATCCCAGGTTCTGGGGGGTCCCCGATCCCGAGCATCCCCTGGGTGCCACCGGGGGAGCTCTGCGTGTGTCCCCCCGTGGGTTTGGGGACCAGGGTGACGTCCCAGCGCAGCAGCCCCCGGGGGGGCCCGTGGCACCGAGCCCAGGCAGGAGACGGCCCCAGCATGATCCTGCTCCTCACCCCGCAGATGTCCCCAAGGCCACCGAGCCCCAGGGTGACAGCGACGGCCCTCGCCGGGGCTCCCTCTGCGACCGGCACTGCGCCACCATCAACAACGTGCACGGTGACCTGGGCGACCCAGGCTGCCACGCACACCGTCCCCGTGTCCCCCCAGGTAGGCTGGCCACGGGATGGGCTGGGTGTGGGGCTTTGGGGGGGGTCCCACACCCCCTGTTACCCCCCCTGTCTCGCCCGCAGCCATGTCCACCCCGCCATGCTGCCAGCAGCACTCGGACGAGGTCTGCGAGAGCTGCGTGGTGAAAACCACCCTGACGGCCGAGAACGCCGTGGAGGCCAACAAACTCTCCAACAACTACAAGGTGGGTGCCCACGGTGGGGGTTAGGGGCACCCATGGGTGCTCCTGGGCGGCTGCAATGGGTTTTCTTCTTCTCTCCCCCCTCGAAAAATACTCTCTCTGCAGTTTGGGTTCAAGAAATGGAAGAGCCACGTGACGGCGCGGCCCTGGGAGGACCGATCGGAGATCGTGAAGGAGCTCTACTCTGACCTCAACGTCATCCGGGGCTCCGGAGGTGGGTGGCCTTGGGGACAACCCTGTGCGGTGGCAGCGTGGATTTGGGCTGCTGCAGGTGACAACGGTCCCATCTGGTGCCTTCCCTCCCGCAGGGTCCACGGTGACGTGTGGGAACGTCCTCTACCTGCTGTTCTTCGGCTGGTGGCTCTCGCTCCTCTACGTCCTCGTGGCTGCCGTGATGTTCATCACCGTTGTGGGGGCTCCTTATGGTGAGTCCCAAATTTGGGACCCCATCATGTGAAGGGCTGGCTGAACCGTGGGTCTCTTGGCTGAGCCCGAAACGGCACCCATGGGTCATGGGGTCTCCTGGGTCCCGTCTCTGGGGGGTGGCCCTGTAGGTGGTGGGGACATGGGTGTCCCCAGGAGAGGTGACGCTCGTGTCCCCGCAGGGCGGCTCTGCTGGGACCTGGCCGGGTATTTCCTCTGGCCCTTCGGCAAAGTGATCCAGAAAGTGGAGGTAACGGCGTGCCCCGAATCGGGACCCCACCGGGGGATAAATCGGGGTGTCCCATGCCGCACCCTGACACCCACCCCCGATCTCCCCCAGGTCCCCAAATCCCACCAGGCGCCGGGTGCGGGGGAGAGCTCAGCGCTGCTCGGCGGCCCCGTGCCGCGCCGCTGGCGCCCGCGGTGCTGGGCGGACGCCGGGCACTGGGTGAGCCCCGTGCTGGACACGGTGACACCCTTTTCCCGGTCACGAGCACCCCGGGAGCTCCCTATCACGGTGGGGATGGCACCCATGGGTGTTTTAGGGTGGGCAAACCCTGAAAGCGACTCACCCGTTCGCAGCGGCGTGCCGGCGGCGTGGCGTGGCTGTGCCTGGGCTACCCGGCGCTGGCGCTGGCCCACGGGCTGGCGTGCGTCGCCGCGTGGCTCCTGGTCGTTCTCATCCCCGTGGCCAAGCTGAGCGCCCGCGCGGCCGCCCGCGTCCTCCTGCTGCCCCCGGAGCGGGTGCTCGTCCGGCGCTTGAGGATGGTGGGTGACTGGGTGCGGGGGCGAGGGTCCGGTGGATTTTGGGGTGGGGGGTGCTCGGAGCGGTGTCACCCACTTGTCCCTCCGCAGACGGAGGTGCCGTTGGAGGGGGAGGTGATCCTGTGCTGCTACCGCGCCGTCAACCCCTACTACTACAAATACGCCGTGGACGGCATCAACGTCTTCGCCGTCAGTATCCTTTCGCGGGCCGGAGGGGGAACGAGGTTCGGGACCTGGCCCCAGATCCCACCCCACCTCAGTCATCTCCTTGACCGGCCACCCCAGACCTGCTGCCGCTGGTGCTGGTGACGCTGGTGCTGGGCTACGTGGACAGCCACAACCGCCTGACCAGCTCCCCCGTCAAGTTCACGTTGGCCCTGCTCTCCATCATGCCTCTCTCCTACTACATCGGGATGGCCATCGCCAGGTGAGCGGTGGCGGGAGGGACCCGTGTCCCCCCCTTCACAGAATCACAGAATGTTCGGGGTTGGAAGGGACCTCTGTGGGTCACCCAGTCCAACCCCCTGCCCAAGCAGGGTCACCCAGAGCAGGCTGCAGAGGACCTTGTCCAGGTGGGGTTTGAATATCTCCAGAGAAGGAGACTCCACAGCCCCTCTGGGCAGCCTGTTCCAGGGCTCCGTCACCCTCAGAGGGAAGAAGTTCTTCCTCAGGTTCAGCTGGAGCTTCCTCTGCTTCAGTTTGTGCCCATTGCCCCTTGTCCTGTCGCTGGGCACCACTGGAAAGAGTCTGGTCCCATTCTCCTGACACCCACCCTTGAGATATTTATAAACATTTATTAGGTCCTCTCTCAGCCTTCTCTTCTCCAGGCTGAACAAGCCCAGCTCCCTCAGCCTCTCCTCACAGGAGAGATGCTCCAGTCCCCTCACCATCCTCGTAGCCCTCTGCTGGACTCTCTCCAGTAGCTCCTCATCTTTCTTGAACTGGGGAGCCCAGAACTGGACACAGCACTGCAGATGGGGCCCTCACCAGGGCAGAGCAGAGGGGAAGGAGAACCTCCCTTGCCACCGTGCCAGCCCCGCTGACGCTCTCCTCCTCCTCCTCCAGCATCTCGGCCCAGAGCAACTTTGCGGTGGGAGCGGTGGTGAACGCCACGTTCGGCTCCATCACGGAGCTCACCTTCTACATCACGGCCCTCATCAAAGGCTCGCGCGAGGGCAACCGCTGCTACGCCGAGGTCGTCAAGTCAGCGTTGACGGGGACGCTTGTGGGCTGCGTCCTCTTCGTCCCGGTGAGATGGGGTGGCACGCTCACGGCACGAGAGTGCCCGGTCTCTGCAGAAAGCCAGGAGGATGCTGATGGGGACATTTTCTGGGGGGGTGGGTGGGTTTCTCCATCCCCAAGGGTCTGTGCATGGTGATCGGTGGCATCCGGCACCAGGAGCAACGGTTCAACAGCCGCTCGGCGGGCGTTGGCTCGGCCCTGCTCTTCCTCTCCGTGGGAGGTGAGTTGGGGACAGAGGTGTCCCCAGGTTTGGATGGGGGGGGTCCCACCAGCGTGGGCGCCCACCCTGTGTCCCTCCCTCCCCACAGGTGTCTTTGCCCCGACGCTGTTCTCCAAGGTGTACGGGAAGCTGGTGTGCGGCGAGTGCCACAACGTCACCCAGAACCCGCTGGGCCACTACCTCTGCCACAACTGTCACTTTGACCTGGTGAGGGGGGGACAAGGACCCCCACCCGCCGAGGTTTGGGGTCGGGGATGCTCTGAGCCCACCTGGCTCCTGCTCTTGGCGGTGGCAGCGGGGCTGTCCCTTGTCCCCTGCATCCCCTTTGACAGGCTCTCTCTCCACAGATGGAGGACAACGGCACCCTCTACTATAGTCACGTCCAGTGAGTGTCTGCTGGGGTGGGGACAGGGTTGTCCCCACAGTGGGGTGGCACCTCCCAGGCTGGGTTGTGGCCCCACATCCCTCCCAGGTCCCCTCTTTGCCACCCTGAAGGGCTCCGATCCTGCACCCCCATCTCTTCCATCCCCAGATGGTGCAAGGGAACCTTGCCAAGGGATGGTGACACTGAACATGTCACCCATGTCCCACAGACCCCTGGTGTACACCGTGTCCCTGCTGCTCCCTGCTGCCTACCTCATCGGCCTCTTCTTCACCCTGAAAACTCACTCGCACATTTACGACATCCACATCAGCGACTGTCACAGTGAGTGTCCCCAAACCGCGGGATGCCCTGGCTGCAGGGCTGGCTCTTCTCACTGCCCTGGGGTGTCCCACCGTCTCTCTGCTCTTCCCCCAGTGCCTGGCCACCACCACAGCGCTGTGGTCCACTGGTCTCGCTGGCGGGCACTGGTCATCCTCCTGCTCTCCACCCTTTGCATGTCAGCCTGTGCTGACCTGGCCACGGAGCACATCAGCCCCATCCTCACCAACTCCACCATCTCGCAGGTGAGTGTGGGGATGGCGGTGAGCCTGCTTGGGGTGGCCCTGGGGACCAAGATGTGCCCTCCAGGGATGAGAACCTGCCCTGGCTGTGGGGTTGAGCCCCAAAAGCTGGGGGACAAGGTGCTGAGATGCTCCATGCACCGAGGAGCCTGGTTGTCCACAGCTTGGATGTGGTCAGGATCAGGCCACACGCATATGCTGATGTCGCCTCTTCCCTGCAGTACTTCATTGGTGTCACTGTGCTGGCGATGGTGCCTGAGCTGCCGGAGATCGTCAACGGCATCCAGTTCGCCCTGCAGAACAACCTGAGCTTGAGGTGAGATGGCTCGAAGGATGGGCTTTGGGGTGTCCTCCTCCAGCGTGGTCCCCGTGCCCCGTAGCTGTGCCTTAGCGATGGTGATGGGCTTGCCCAGCTTAATTGCATTGGTGGGTCAGATCTGTGGGGATTTGCCCTCTAGAGGACTTAAAGCCACCCAAAAAATGGGGCCAGAATGAGATTGGGCTCCATGATTTGGTTCCCTGAAATGGGTTTGTTCTCACCCCAAGTTGAGTGACCCAAGGGCTGCTGGAGACCTGGCTCTTGGTGGCTCTTAACCTCTCTGTCCTCCCCAGCATTGAGATTGGGAACTGCATTGCCGTCCAGGTCTGCATGCTCCAGATCCCCATCCTGGTGCTCTTCACCATCTTCTACGTGAGTAGCCCCAGGACAGCCCCAGCAGGGCTGGGGACATGTGGCACTCCATGAGAGGTGGCAAGGGCACAGCCACTGTCTCCTCTGCTCAGTGCAGGGGAAGGTGGGGTCAGATGTCTTCTACCTTGGCTGATGCTGTCCCCAGCCCTAGGGACATGTAGCAGAGGGGGTTCAAGGGCTGACGTGCAAGTCCCCAACCGCAGTTGGTGAGGGGCTGTCCTTGGTTGGCCATAAATCCAAAATCGTCTCTGCCTCACAGCCGACCAACTTCACGCTTGTCTTCAGCGACCTCCACGTCTACGCCAGCATGTTCAGCGTGGTGCTCATGAACTACATCTTCATGGATGGCAAATGTGACTACTTCCAAGGTGACCGCTCACCCGCAAGGCTGCTGTGGGACTTGGTGTACCCAGCTTCCCTGCGCTGATGGGGTGGGGGGCGCCTGGAGACAGCCCTGGGGGCATCTGCTTGCTGCAGTTCTTGGCATGTGGTGGCTTGAGCAATTCTGGGGTCTTGGTTGACCACCTTGGGGGTGCTGGAGCTGCCACCCTGCAGCAGCTCCAAGGGGGAACACTCCTTCACCCTTAAGAGGGAATTTTAAACCCCTTTTAATTGAGATTTTGCAGAGGACCATGGAAGTCCTCTACAGTGGGCCAGTCCAGACCACACCAGAAGGTCTTAAAAGGTCTCCCTCCTTGCTCCAGGGAGTAACTGCCTCCAACCTGCTCTGTCTGCCCTAGGCACGGTGCTGGTGATGGTTTACTTCATCCTCCTGGCTGTGTATTTCTTCGCCCCATCGCCCAGTGGTTGCTGAGGTTTGGATTCTGCGTTCTCCAACCCTATCATTGGGTCCAGCGCCCATCAAGGCGTTATTCGGTGTCTCAGGGACTCGGCCGGGCTGGCTCCGGTCTGGAAGCATCGTTTGCTGAAGGTCCTGCTGCTGCCTCGCTCCCCTAGTGGGGTGCCAACGGGGCTTCAGTGATGGGAAGGGTGGTGGCAATGGAAGCACTCCTGAACCAAGAAGGAGCCTCAATGCCAGAGCACTTCACAGAGGTATTTCCAGCCCATGCCTGTGCGGTTAGAAGGAAAATTGTCCTTAGTGGAGGGTCTTGAAGGGGGTTTCTGTGCGGTCTCAAGGACAGACCCCTCCCTTGGGACATCATGCACTGGAAGAAGGTGCCTGGAAGAGCCTCTCGCCCTTCCAGGCAGTGGGTGATCCTGGGCCTGGAAGGGACTCAGGTCTGGGGATCACAGAGAGCTTCGTGATGGTACTAGAAATGCACCAAAAAGTATTTTTCAGCTGTTTTGTCATTAAAGCAGTTTTGTACAAATCAGAAACAAGCTTGTTTCTCCTTAAATGAGCCTTTGGTCACCTGTCCAGGCCCCTCTAAGGGGAGTCCACCAGGTTAGTGATGCTCTTGAGGTGATGGCTGCTTGGTGCCCGCCAAGGCTGGCTCACAGTGTGGTGGGTGTTGGGCACCAGCGATGGCTCAGTTGGAGCCAGCATCCCTAGGAGTGGAGCAGGGCAGTGCCCAATGTCCTCAGCCACAGCACAAGGGTGGGGAAGATCCACCACTGTGCTGTAGGAACAGAGACAGTGGTGGGCTGGCTGTGGGCTCCAGCTTTCTCCTTGACCCTCCCTAAGCTCCAGCTCTTGTTTCCAGCCTGGTCTTGTCATCCTTGCTCAGAGGTCTTTACCAGGCTCCTAAGAATCACAGAGTGGTCGGGGTTGGAAGTGACCTCTGTGGGTCATCTAGTCCAACCCCCCCCTGCCGAAGCAGGGTCACCTACAGCAGGCTGCACAGGACCTTGTCCAGGTGGGGCTTGAATATCTCCAGAGAAGGAGACTCCACAACCTCCCTGGGCAGCCTGGGCCAGGGCTCCGTCACCCTCAGAGGGAAGAAGTTCTTCCTTGGGTTCAGCTGGAGCTTCCTCTGCTTCAGTTTGCTTCAGTTTCTGCAGGGTGGGGGTCAGGAGGATGGGGCCAGACTCTTTTCAGTGGTGCCCAGCGACAGGACAAGGGGCAACGGGCACAAACTGAAGCACAGGAAGTTCCGTCTGAACATGAGGAGCAAAGCCTCCACCACCATGAGCCAGCAAGAAGCTTTTATCATTAAAAACTCAACATGCAGTAGACTAGCAGCAACTCCAGCAAACCCTCAAAAGAGAGCTGTCAGCTTTGCGGTAGTTAAAAGTAATTTTTTAGGAAGAGCAGCATCCAGGATCTTGTGCCCATCACGCAGCAGCCATCCCAGGTTATTGGGAGAGGCCTCCCATCGGTGGCCAACGCTTGTATTGGCAAAAGCAAGTCCCTGATCCTTCATTCCATAGTTCTCTTGGCCATGCTCCTGGAAGTCCTGTGTGCTGGGGACGTAGCATGGCTGTGTTGGAGGGGGCAAAACCAGCTCCAGGCCACCGGTGGAGGGCACAGGCAGGCTCTGGGCTTGCACCTTCAGTGGTCCAGCCCGTGGAATAGGCTTGGCGCTTGCGTCTGGGTGACCCAGCAGTGGGTTCGTGTGTCACAGGGACATCAGGGGCTGTATCGTCCTGCCTAGGTGGCTGAACATGTTCCATGGGAGGATTTGAAGCCAAGATCAAGTGACAGTGTTACAGGTGTCAGTATGGAGCCAAGCTGAGGCCACATTAACACCCACCATCTTCTTCCCCATGTTCACATCAGGGGGAAAGCTCCTGGCTGCCCCTGTAAGGCTGCCGGAGCAAGGAAGACGCAAGAGCATAAGGAATCTGCTTGATCAGAGATCCAGGCTTGGATGGTTTTAGCGTTGCCTTGGTGATGATGGGAGATGCCCTTTAAAGCAGGTAAGGGAAGAACCAGCACATGTATGACCCAGTATAAAGGTCCCAGCAGCACTGGGGGGTGGAAGGCAAAGACTAAGTGCAGATATTCAGCCTCTACAAGAGGCAAAAGCCACCGAGTTCAGGCCAGAAGAGGGAGCTGGAGCAAAGGTCCATTAGCCCACCATGGTCCTGCAGAAGAGGCCACCACAAGCCAGGGGCAGGAGAGTTAGCAGCCCTTCCACAGCTGCCAGCAAGGTCTGGGGTCAGCCCCTGAGCCCAGGAGCAGCGGGATGCTGCAGCGAGCAGCCAGGGAGGCTCAGAAGGGGTTGAAACAGGATGGTAACACTCTCCAGGAGCAAAGGCGTTCTGTCCCGCGGGCTCCGAGCTAGAAGCCAACCCAAACACCAAGACCTGGAGGGTCTGAGCATGTTTCCGTCTGAACATGAGGAAGAACTTCTTCCCTCTGAGGGTGACGGAGCCCTGGCCCAGGCTGCCCAGAGGGGCTGTGGAGTCTTCTTCTCTGGAGATATTCCAACCCCGGCTGGACGCGGTGCTGTGCAGCCTGCTGTAGGTGACCCTGCTTCGGCAGGGGGTTTGGACTAGATGACCCACAGAGGTCCCTTCCAACCCCAAACGTTCTGTGATTCTGTGAGGGGCTGCCAAAGCCACACGGTGCGGCTGAGTTCCCAGCTTTGCCTTGTGAGCTGCACGTCCTGCATGGGTACAACACAGGGGACAGATACAACAGAGCTACAAGCAGCTGCCACCGCTTTCTGTGGTCCAAAGCACCAGAGAACGCTTCAGCTGTGATGCCCAACCTTTATTTTTCTGGGCCCTGGAGGGAGAACGATAAAAAAAAAAAGCAACGGAGGCTACAGAAGGGGGGGAAAAAATCTATCCCCAAGAACAGGAGAAGCTTAACATTGGGGCAAGTGGCAACACCTCAATGGAACATCAGGGGTGGGTGCTCTGTAAGCGCGGCAGCAGTGACTCCATCAGCCAGTGCTGCTCAGATTAACAACATGAAGACAACGCTACGGTTTATTGAAACATAAATGCAATCTCTTAAAAAGAAACGAAAACCCCAGGGGCTAACCTTTGCCTTTGATGATGGAAGGGGAAGGTAGTAGGAAAAGCCGATTTAAAAAAAGAAAAGGCACTTAAAAATGGTCTTCAAACGAAAAGGATTTTGCACAAACCTGGTGCCGGCTGACTGGAGCTGCTCGGAGTTCAGCGGCCGCTCACACACGGTCTCTAGAGCTAACTCCACAGCGTGTGGAGCACAGCAAGACACGAGCCAGACATCCTCTCCTCTCTGCTCACAGCAAGAGGGAGGGATGTTCCCTCTCCCCTTTTTTTGATGCTGCGTTTCCCGGGACGAGCAATCCGTGAGCTTCCAAGGACCCAGAAAGCCACACGTAAAACCAGCTTAAAACCACACGCAGCAGTAACACCCCCCACCCCCAGAGGAACACGAAGCAAACTAGAAAAAGGCCAACATGTGATGTGTGGGAGGAAGGAAAACAACAAAGCTTACAGGTACACGCTGGAGTCAGATGCTGATAGCCAGGACTGAGCTGGCACGGGTGGCTGGCACCCAAGCACCAGGTAGAAAGCGCTGCAGGTTAAAAGACAGCTCCGAAATCTACGGGGGTGAGTTTTTGCAGTTAGCTCGTTCAGAGCGCGATGCGAGCAGACAGGGTTAAAAAAAGATTCAGCAAAACCTTTTCCCTCCCCTCACCACCCCGAGTAAACTACACAGTAGTCCATTAAGTAGCAACTTTTAACCAGTCTTCCAAGCAAACCTTTCAATATGAAAAGGTGAGGGACACAGACACGGGGTGTTTCAAATCACTGCAACACTGCACCAGAAAAGCTGCACAGGCAAAGCTTCGCTCGCTGCCCCATGCGACGTTCCAGCCGTCTTCCGAAGCTCAAAGAGATGGGAACGTGCCCACGAAACTCATGCAAAGCCTTCAAGCAGCAGGAGTTCTCGGTTTTCTAGAGGGGGAGCTCAGCTGGGCGTTAGCGGGATGAGTGTCATCCAAAGCAAAAGAACGGGTGGGCTGCTGTTCTGCGCTGAACGTCCTCCGTGAGATACATCTCGCGAAAATACTAAGTTGAATGCGCCACGTGGAAGCACGGGCTCAGACATTCACTGAGCTCCCCACCCTCCCCAATTAAGTTGCAAGCATGTGCTGATGACAGTTCGATGGCTGGATGTGAAGGATTAGTCCCAGAGAGTATTTTTGATTAATGGTGTAATTTCGAGATCCATAAATAAAAAGTGGATTTTCAACAAGTTAAAAGTAAAAATTTCTAGAAAGGCATCGATGTATTTGCTGAGTAAGGCGTTGAGCGGGTTTCCTCCATGTTCTTGGCAAAATCATCCACGGTATCCATAAATAGGGGGTGGGAGGGGCCTTCTTGAACGTAGTGTGTCTTGGACAGAAGCATGAGATGTTCTCATTTTAGTCGCTCAACGAGTCCCTGCGTCAGTCCAAGGTGCAAAAGCTGAGATCTGGAGAGAGTTGCCAGATGAGGGAAATATTCCAGGAGCTTCTCCCACGACAGTTCCAGCAGGCTGGGTACCACCAGCCACATTTTAAACAGAGAGCCAGTCCGTTTGTTTTCATGGATGTTGACCACCCCTCCGTGAACGTACATGCAGCCAGCCTAGGTGGGAGAAGGGAGAGAGGGGAGTTACACGGGGCACAGATCGAACTGGCACACCGGAAGGTGCTGAGGAGCCAGGAAAACCAGGATTTGACTCTGGATTCTCAGCTGGAGACTCAGAGAGTGAGGATTCATCATCTCACACACCTTTACGTGTCGGTAAGAGAAATATTGCTGCCTGAGCCAGCCACCCCAGGCTCCCCTCATAGCCAAGAGGAGGAGATCACGCTGCTGAAGGACACGTCTCTCATCCTAAAGCACATACCCACTCACTTAGAGCGCTTTGCTCTGTATTTCAGGTGAACTCTACCCCAAGAAATCAATTTCAGGAGTGGGACAAAGTGTTAACAAATCACTATAAAACCATAGGTAGGTTTCAGCTAAAAAGAACATATTTTTTTTTAAACTAGAACCACACCGTACAAAGACACGCTGCGTTCCCTCTGCTGGCTCAGCACAACCCTGCTCCAGGAACCACAGGAACACGGAGAGACAGGAAAAGCTCAGACGCTGGCCTATTTTGAGCGCTGGCATTTCTTTAGTACACAGGAAAAGAAGAGGCATTCCTGCTGTCCACAGAATCACAGAATCACAGAATAGTAGGGGTTGGAAGGGACCTCTGTGGGTCATCTAGTCCAACCCCCCTGCCGAAGCAGGGTCATCTACAGCAGGCTGCACAGGACCTTGTCCAGGCGGGTCTTGAATATCTCCAGAGAAGGAGACTCCACAACCTCCCTGGGCAGCCTGTTCCAGGGCTCCGTCACCTTCAGAGGGAAGAAGTTCTTCCTCATGTTCAGACGGAACTTCCTGTGCCTCAGTTTGTGCCCATTGCCCCTTGTCCTGTCACTGGGCACCACTGAAAAGAGCTTGGCCCCATTCTCCTGACACCCACCCTTCAGATATTTGTAGGCATTTATAAGGTCCCCTCGCAGCCTTCTCTTCTTCAGGCTGAACAAGCCCAGTTCCCTCAACCTCTCCTCATAGGGGAGATGTTCCAGTCCCCTCACCATCCTTGTAGCCCTCCGCTGGACTCTCTCCAGTAGCTCTTCATCTTTCTTGAACTGGGGAGCCACCAGACACCCACCTGCAGCCACCGAGCTTCCTGGGAAACACCTTTATCAGGCCTACAGTTTCCCAGCAAAAGCTGCATTTATAACAATCCCCAAACTAGGTGACACCCGCTCTTACAACCAAAGAACCTCACTCTCTGCCCTCGCACGCTGCCCTAAGGCGACAAGTAGCTGCCGGAGGCTGAAGTCACAGCTAAACGCATTTCCTGCTGCCTGCTGCTTATCAACCACAGGTCTCTCAGCTTCTAGTTACACAAAAAAGCTCTGGCAATACCAGGCTTCCCATGAGCAGCAGTTTCGAAAGAGGGCTGCTCACCTGCTAATCTTTCAACCCAGGCTGTCTGCAGTATCACAGAATCACAGAATGGTAGGGGTTGGAAGGGACCTCTGTGGGTCACTCAGTCCAACCCCCCTGCCAAAGCAGGGTCACCCACAGCAGGCTGCACAGCACCGCGTCCAGCCGGGGCTGGAATATCTCCAGAGAAGGAGAATCCACAACCTCCCTGGGCAGCCTGTTCCAGGGCTCCGTCACCCTCAGAGTGAAGAAGTTCTTCCTCGGGTTCAGCTGGAGCTTCCTCTGCTTCAGTTTGTGCCCATTGCCCCTTGTCCTGTCGCTGGGCACCACTGGAAAGAGCCTGGCCCCATCCTCCTGACAACCACCCCTGAGATATTTATAAATATTTATTAGGTCCCCTCGCAGCCTTCTCTTCTCCAGGCTAACCAAGCCCAGCTCCCTCAGCCTCTCCTCATAGGAGAGATGCTCCAGGCCCCTCCTCATATTCGTAGTCCTGCGCTGGACTCTCTCCAGTAGCTCCTCATCTTTCTTGAACTGGGGAGCCCAGAACTGGACACAGCACTGCAGATGGGGCCTCACTAGGGCAGTGTAGAGGGGAAGGAGAACCTCCCTCAACCTACTGGCCACACTCCTCCTAATACGCCCCAGGATCCCATTGGCTTTCTTGGCAGCCAGGGCACACTGCTGGCTCATGGTCAACTTGTCATCTTTCTGCTTTTTTTCCTTTTCAAACAGGAACTGCTGTTCACACATGGAGTGAGTCCTTGGAGCGGATGCAGTTTAAAAGCTAAAACTCCGCACCGCTGCTTTTAGAAAGCAAAACATACTGTGTGCTACCGCTCTTTAAACAGCAGCAGAAGTCAAAGCAGTCAACGCAGTGACCAGCCCTCAGCCTCCCTAAAGACGCTGCATCCAGTGGAGGTCACCTCCTTGGTAACATCGGTTCAGCTCTATTTGCAGCCCACGCAAACGTCAGAGTGCTAGGACGAACGGCTTGAACTTCGCCTGTGTAATGAAGAAATGAGTCACTTACTGGTGTGACAGCAGCACAGTGAAAATACACTGGTTCCGGCATGGCAGCTGGGAGCCTGACCCACTGGAAAGTTTGCAGATTCAGCTTCCAGACGTCTCCCAGAATCACTTCTCCGTTATAGCCTCCGCAAACGAACACATCTGTAAGAAAGGAAACCCACAGTGCTTACAGGCCCTGCCATCCTTCATCCAGCAGCTGCAGGACACTCGGTGACTGAAGTCAACGATCACCTTTCCAAAACAGTTTCAGGATCAACAATTATTTCACCTCAACACAAGCTCTCAGTACCTCGCAAATCAGTCCCAGCACACTGTGCATAATCACAGAGGCCACTTACAGAATTACAGAACAGTTTGGGTTGGACGGGGCACTTAAAGATCATCTTGCTCCAACCCCCTGCCATCAGCAGGGACCCCTTCCACCAGCCCAGGGTGCTCAGAGCTCCATCCAGCCTGGCCTTGAACATTGCCAGGGAGGGGGCAGCCACAGCTTCTCTGGGCAACCTGGGCCAGGGCCTCCACCACCCTCAGCATAAAAAATTTCTTCCTTATATCTAATCTAAATCTCCCTTCTTTCAGTTTGAAGCCATCACCCAGGCCCTTGTCCCAGCCCCTCTCCAGCTCTCTCGCAGCCCCTCCAGGCACTGGCAGCTGCTCTCAGGTCTCCCCGCAGCCTTCTCTTCTCCAGGCTGAACAGCCCCAGCTCTCCCAGCCTTTCCTCCCAGCAGAGGGGTTCCAGCCCTCGCATCATTGCTGGGGCCTCCTCTGGCCCCACTCCCACAGCTCCAGCTCTGCCCTGTGCTGAGGGCTCCAGAGCTGGACGCAGGACTCCCGGGGGGGTCTCAGCAGAGCGGGGCAGAGGGGCAGAATCCCCTTCCTCGCCCTGTGCCCACACTGCTGGGGATGCAGCCCAGGGCACGGTCGGCCTTCTGGGCTGCCAGCGCACATTGTTGGCTTATGTCCACTTCCCCTTCTGCCCATGACCCCAACCCTACCATGGCAGATTCAGGGCTAAAACCATTGAGAAGCAAGAGTGCATTCCCACTTTTAGAAGCTGTATTAAGCCCTAGCTAGCCTGAGTTCTTAGGCACCTGGGTTTGATCAGATTCTAGAGGTTTTAAATCCACAGGGAGCAGCCCCAGCCCCAGCTCCTAGTCCAGCTGCCTGCCAGAGGCAGGTCCTTGCTCCCGGCTTTGCCCAAGTTCTAAACTCAGAGGCTTGCACTGCAGCAAAATACTGCTGATGAAGACAACTGGAAGCATCCCCCAGCTCCTGTCTTACTTTTATTGGCACAATTAGCACTCTTAAGAAATGTAATCTGGCATATCACTCCACCCTTTAACTTACAGCTTTCAGTAATGGATCTGAAGAGTTTTGAAAAGAAGGATCAATATTGTAACTGCTTCTTCAGTCCATTATGAGCAATCTGGCTTTTACCAAGTTCGGGGTAATGCATTCTTGGAGCACAAGGAGGCTACAGGCGAGGCCCAAATCTAGTTGAAAGAACACTCTACCGCTCAAAATTGTGGCTAATTGAACATGGACTGCACATGCAGAGCCCTCTCTAAGCTGTGCCTCAAACAGCGCCGCACAAGTGATTTACAGCAACATTTGGAGGATCAAAGTGAAGAACAAAACGCTCTACTAAGCTCCGTGCAGCTCCTAACATATAAAATGGCCCTCGCTTTACTAGAGAATGGAAAGACTCAGGTGCTAACTCTGCTGCTGCCTCATAATCCCCTCCATATGAGCACCTTGGATTTACAACACCACGAAAAGGACCCACTATCAAAGAAATCCCTGAACAATCTCGTCTCCAAAGAACTCGTTTTCCAGCACTTGGCCCCACTTTGCCTTTTGCAGTGGAGTGTAAAGCTAACAGGTTAGTCACCGAGCTGTAGCGGGAGCATCACTTATACCTGTTCGTGAGCTTGCAACCAGCAAGTTGCAAAGTACTATGGAGATCGTGGCTAAAATATGTGGTGTTTTACCCTGAAGTGGCCACTTGAGATTTACGTGTTGCACAAAATACTGCAGAATTCCAGAGAGCGACAGTACTGTGCAGCGCAGAAGTAGATTTGCCTACAGCAGCAAGATCCCTCCTATGAAGAACAGTGCCAACTGGGCAGCTTAAAGCCTGTTAACAAGAAAGAAATCCTCTTCCAGAAAAGACACGTGTCCTGCTGTTCTCTCAAACATGTGTTGGAGGCCAGCATCTCTCAGGCTAGAAAGATGGGCTTGTCACTGCTAGGTCGTGTAAGATACACCGATTTTCAAGAGGCAGATCTTACCATTTTTTATCTGAACACAGCTGTGGCATCTTCTGGCTGCTGGGAAGCCTGAGGAGAATTAAAAAAAAAAAAAAAAGCATCAACTATAGCTGCTTTAAAGTCTTGGGCAAGTGGTGATTTTATGTCAACATATAATCATGGATAGGAGTCATTTATTTCATTTATAAGGGGCTTCTGATTTCCTAAAGTCACAGCTATAACATCTCTAATTTAGCAACCAGCTGCTTCAGGTTTGACTCCTACTTGCTCTCCAGCAAAGGACGAAAAGTGCTGGAATCCCATTCCCCACAGACTCCAGCTCTCAACACTGGCTTGGTGAAAAACAGCAGCCAAAGGCCTACGAGGTTCCAGGGAAAACCCCGCTGCTAACCAGCCCAGCACATGGTTCCTCAGAGGGAGCAGAGATGATGAGTATCTTCTTCTGGGAGGAGAGCCAGCCACTATCATCTTTCTCACCCAGGGAGGGAGAGAAGCCAGACTGCTAGTCCTCACTGCTAAAGCTCTAAAGAAGCAGGACCTCGAAGCCAGCACTAAGTCCCATACTGTACAAGGTTACGAGAAAGGCTTTCAGCCTGCCAGAAGAAAACTGCATCTTTGAGGCACTCTCTGGATCACAGGGAAAACCAGACACGGGAAATTCCAGACTCACCAACTTTTTCATGAGGTTTTGTGGCAATTTCCTCCCAGGTGTTGGTTTCAAGGTTGTACGCATGGATCTGAAGGGACAAAGAGAAGCCATTAGTTCCTCCTGGCTCTCAGATGACGCAGCTGCAGACTCTGACCCAGAGAGCCACTATAAATAACATCTCTTTTTCATTAAGTGTAAAAACAAAAATAGCTAATGGCAGCCAGTGACTAAGCAGGTATAAAATCACCTTCAAAGCGTACCAGCTTACTAAAGCTTTTATCTCAGGCTTTGCTCCTGGAGCCCCACAACTGAAGAAAAAGAATATTGCTTTCAAAAAAACTGGACCAATTAAAACCCACACCTCCAGTTCTCAGAAGTACTTAGAAATATCTAACTCATACTGCATGTAATAAGAAAAGAAATGCAGAGAACAGAGAGATAAAAAGGCATGTTAACTGCTGCAGTTTCAACTTTTTTGGAAGTAGAGCACTATTTTAAAGTCTCCTCATTTATCATGTCAGCATTCAAGATGAATTCACCCTTCCCTCCCCACAGTGTGTTGGAGATAAAAGTTTACCACAAGAAAGGGAATTAAAGCATACGACTGTCGTGGTTTAACGTCAAGGAATTCCTTCCTTCGGCACCTTCTTGTTTTGCCACAAATACAACATTTAGAAATATGTCCTAAGTGTTTTTAAATGAGAATCTTTGATAACAGATCCACAGAAATGAAGCTGTTTTGCAGATGAGTATGGTCACTGGGTACCACAGATGCAGCATTTGTTAAGTCAACAGGACATGCCTGTGGCAACACCAGTCTCTACAGAAATAGGAGAATAATCTGTTCCTAGTTATCTATTTTTTTACCAAGCTCTCCAGGCAAAGCCAGATGAAGAGACTGTGCTGGTTACGCTTCACTGCAGACAATCTCCTATCCAGCAAGCACTGGAGGTTTCCGATTGCCTCACCTTGTCTAAGGAATAAGCTGTCCAGGAAGTTCCACCTCCCAAGATATAAATCCGTTGACCATCATGTGCGATTTCATGTCTGTACCTGAAGGTGCAAAGAAGGATATTTAGCAGCACAAGAAATTAGTGCAAGTGAGCTACAACAAAAGCTTTCTGGAAAATACTACCAAATTTGAGTGGTTTAGGCAGACACCCCAAGCCTGGCTATGCTGTATCAGCCCCTCAGGTTGGGAGCTTTCAGAAGGTGTAGAAGCTTTCATAAGCAATCTGAGCAGCACCCCAGAAGCCTGAAAGGCATTTTCTGACAGCAAAGCACCATGGAAATCAAGTACAAAGATTTATGGAGCACCACGATGGCCCTCAATACTCCATCCTGTTCTCTCACTAAGGTGGTCACTGATTGATCTCCCAGCCCTCCTTCTTCCATGCCTTGCTGCAGATTAGAACACAGGGATCAACCAGAGGCTCTTTCCCTCCTCAGCACTCCTCAGCTCCCCGGGATCCCCGGCTCTGTTGGCACTACACAGTAGAGATCAGTCTTGGAGGAGGCTTCACACCCCATCCCTACATCCCCCTGCCTGCCAGATTGCTGAAGTACCCATCGTGCAAGATTCACAGCCAAAAAACACCACTGTAAGCGTGCCCAGTCTGTGCTCTTTCGGCTTCTCAGTCCCACTAAACGTGTTGGCTCCCCAGTGCAAAAGCTCTCTGAGACTGCCCAGCTTCTCACCTCTCCTCTGGCATGTCACAGGACATATTGTTTGGTTTCAGCTGGACCCACTCTCTAGTGTTGAGGTCTAGTTTGTGTAGGTCGGTACTGTAAATGTAACCAGTTGTTCCTCCAAACACGTAGAGACAACCATTGATGATGGCCATGGCCTGGAAGGTAACAGAGAGAAATCAGCTAGAAAGGACGCGTGACATCAGTCTCTGAAAAAGAGAGAATTCCCACCCTCCCAAAGCAAGACACTGCTTGCAAAGCTCTACCTACAACTTAGGAAATAACGTGTTCAGGAGGAACATGAAGGGCAAGCAAGGACAATACACAAAAGATGGGGAGGGGGTGTTAGTAGGAATGGAAAGTAACTCCATGGTCACAAAATGAGGACCTAGAAGTGGAGTTGTTGAGTTTCAGGCATCAGACAAGACAGATCTGTGCATCAGGGCCTCCCAGGAGCTAAAACCAAAGCACAGTTAACCCTGAATCTCTTCCACACTGACCTTATACAGATAGTGTTACAGAGAATCTTACAAACTAGCTCTCAGATAGCCAGCAGACTGAACAACGGAGACAGCCTGTACAATTCCAAAGCGCACGGGCTATCAGCCTGCTGAAACTGCGAAGGTGGTGCAGAGACGTCAGCGCCTTCTGCTCCCAGCTGCCTGTTTGCCAAAGGCCAGCTCGAGCTGAACTGGGGAAGGGGAAGACTACTTTCCTCCCCCCTAAGTGTCTGGCGCACATCCAAATGAGAAATCAGTCGGGTTATCAATGTCTGCACCACAAGTACGTTGGCAGCTTGACTGCAAAGCACAGCAAAAGCTGGCAATCACAGAATCACAGAATAGTAGGGGTTGGAAGGAACCTCTGTGGGTCATCTAGTCCAACCCCCCTGCCGAAGCAGGGTCACCTACAGTAGGCTGCACAGGATCTTGTCCAGGCGGGTCTTGAATATCTCCAGAGAAGGAGACTCCACAACCTCCCTGGGCAGCCTGGGCCAGGGCTCCGTCACCCTCAGAGGGAAGAAGTTCTTCCTCATGTTCAGCTGGAGCTTCCTCTGCTTCAGTTTGTGCCCATTGCCCCTTGTCCTGTCACTGGGCACCACTGAAAAGAGCTTGGCCCCATTCTCCTGACACCCACCCTTCAGATATTTGTAGGCATTTATAAGGTCCCCTCACAGCCTTCTCTTCTCCAGGCTGAACAAGCCCATTTCCCTCAACCTCTCCTCGTAGGGGAGATGCTCCAGTCCCCTCACCATCCTTGTAGCCCTCCGCTGGACTCTCTCCAGTAGCACTTCATCTTTCTTGAACTGGGGAGCCCAGAACTGGACACAGTACTCCAGATGAGGCCTCACCAGGGCAGTGTAGAGGGGAAGGAGAACCTCCCTCGTCCTACTGGCCACACTCTTCTTGATGCACCCCAGGATCCCATTGGCTTTCTTGGCAGCCAGGGCACACTGCTGGCTCATGGTTAACCTGTCGTCCACCAGCACACCCAGGTCCCTCTCCGCAGAGCTGCTCTCCAGCAGGTCCACCCCAAGCCTGTACTGGTGCATGAGGTTGTTCCTCCCCAGGTGCAGGACCCTGCACTTGCCCTTGTTGAACCTCATCAGGTTCCTCTCTGCCCAGCTTTCCAGCCTATCCAGGTCACGCTGAATGGCAGCACAGCCTTCTGGTGTATCTACCACACCTCCCAGTTTGGTGTCGTCAGCAAACTTGCTGAGGGTACATTCTAACTCTTCATCCAGGTCGTTGATGAAGAAGTTAAACAAGACTGGGCCCAGTACTGACCCCTGAGGGACACCACTTGTCACCAGCCTCCAACTAGACTCAGCGCCGCTGATGACAACCCTCTGAGTTCTGCCATTCAGCCAGTTCTCTATCCACTTCACCGACCACTCATCCAGCCCACACTTCCTCAGCTTCCCTAGGAGGATATCATGGGAGACTGTGTTGAAATCCTCCTCTGAGAGTGAATCTAGTTTTTTGTGCATTGTGCTCATCCAGGACACTATAGACAGTTATAAAAGTTGTTATCCTAATACAAACATGACCTACTAAACACCGTTTTCATGTATAGTCTGGGGTTTTAAAGGCTTTGAGGAGGCCACAGAGCAAACTCAGAAACTACCAACCACTCCTTAAACCAGACTTACTTTTTCATTCAACTGCATCTGGCATTTAGTAAACAAAGTTTGGCTTTTCTAAGCACAAGAAAACTATTCCTTTCCTCTGAAATCCCAAAGAGCCAAGACTGCTCTATTTCTTTGTGAACAATACCTGCCTTTCCTTACATTTATGTACACAGAGAACAACGCCGGTTACGAGCAGGGAAGAGGATCCCCGAGCTCTCGCCCCTTTTCTGCGACACACAGCGCAGCGTACGCAGGCACACTCAGAGTGCCTCGACAAGGGCTGTGCTTCGTACCTGGCCATAGATTCGATTGGGTTTCTTCCCTCGGCAGCTGAGCAGAGCCCATCTTTTGTACTTGACGTTGCAGACGTGGACGTCGTTGCCATTGCAGTCCCCAAAGGGGATCCCGGTGCCCCCGAACACGAGCAGGTTGTTGCCATGCAGTACAACTAGGAGAGAGAGACAGAGCAGAGATACTTGTTGCTGTGAGACGCAGTCAACCAGAACGACTCTCTGCTCCGGGGACAGCAGGCAGCGAGTGTTCAATATTGTTCAAATACCCTACAATTCACACAACGCATTTACAGCTTTGAAATGCTCTAGAAGAGAAAGAATGCAAGCTAAAACCATGGTAACCAAAGGCCTGCTTTTAAAAATGACTAGTGAACAAAACAGATCTATTTTTGGATGCTTTGAGACACCTGATTGCACTGAGCACCTAGCTGCTGAAAGTGCAGGTGCCTTGCAGCTATCAAGTTAAATCACCTCTCACACTCGAAATTTTTCTTTCCCTCTGCCTCAACCCGAGCGAGAGGGGAACAAAAAATCACAAAACCAACCCAAACTCAAGTCCCGCTTGCCAAAGAGTTGGAAACAGGATCCAGATTTCCCAGTTCTTGCCTGGTTTTGCATTCCACTAGGGACACCGACTAAAATAGCTCCAGGAGCAGGCTCATAGGAATTGAATTTCGGTACGTACGTGACATGGAGGCTAGTTCCCTGGGCATGTAGCCTTCGGTGCCCATCTGATGCCAGGTGTCTGTAGCAAAGTTGTATCGCCAGAGTTCCCTGAAGAGCGGGTAGTCTTCATTCTCTGGCCCACCCGACTCATCATAGTCGGGATTGTAGCCCCCAAACACATATAGGTTGGCATTATCTGCCACGCAACGATGGCCGCTTCTTGCTGGTGGAGATCTATGGCCTACAGCAAAAAGAGAAGGTAAAATAGCTTCAGTGAAATGCCAGCAGAGGAGCCGAGCTTGCACCCGAGGGGCAGGACTCTCCAATGGTGGTCCTCCAACGAGAGCGATTGGTGTTTGGCTGTAGAGAAAGATCCCTGCAGCCAGGAGGAAATGGCTCTGTAATGACAGATCCACGTCTCCAAGCAGGAATGGGGAGAGCCTCTGCGTGTCACCATCTTGTTCGTGTCCGCTTCAGTCCCTGGACCACACCTGCCTAAGGAGACCTGTCTGCAGGTCGACACATGACAACTCTTCCACGTGACAATCCTTCCGTCCAAGCTGTTTCCAAGCTATCTCACAAATTCCCCCTTCTGTCATTCTGTACGGCAGATTCCACTTAGGAAACAGTTCCAAAAAGTTTATATTTAAAGCTACCCGGGGGAGAACAAAGAAGGAAAGTAACGATTTGCTCTCCCTCCTACACAAACCTTCTCTCAGTTTCTTCTCTTCTGCTCCTTAAACCTTGTATCTCAAGGAGGCTCTTTCACCTTGGACAACCCTGGGCTTCCTGAACATCAAGCAACGCAGGTCTGATACAGCAAGTCAAAGTCTGCTCACAGATAAAGGCATTTGCACTGTGAGGGAGTGCAGCAGGGAAACCATCTGAGAACCTACAGGTTGAGCCTGACAAGTGCCGGACGCAGCCTCTCCCATACTGAAGCCCTCTGCCTACCCACCCTCTTCCCTAAAAACCAATGGAAATAAAAAATGGGGAGAGCAATTCAAGCTCAGGTCTCAACTGGAGTAGATAAAACGAACGATTCAGTCCAGGAAAATCTGCTCCAGTGCTCCGTCACCCTCAGAGGGAAGAAGTTCTTCCTCGTGTTCAGACAGAACTTCCTCTGCTTCAGTTTGTGCGCATTGCCCCTTGTCCTGTCGCTGGGCACCACTGGAAAGAGTCTGGCCCCGTCCTCCTGACCCCCGCCCTGCAGATATTTAGAGGCATTTCGAAGGTCCCCTCGCAGCCTTCTCTTCTCCAGGCTGAACAAGTCCAGCTCCCTCAGCCTCTCCTCATAGGAGAGATGCTGCAGTTCCCTCACCTCATCTTTCTTGAACTGGGGAGCCCAGAACTGGACACAGCACTCCAGAGATGGGGCCTCACCAGGGCAGAGGGGGTGGAGAATCTCCCTTGACCTGCTGGCCACACTCCTCGTGTCTTGAGAATATCTTGAATATCTCCCCAGGATCCCATTGGCAACCAGGGCACACTGCTGGCTCATGGTCAACCTGTCGTCCACCAGGACACCCAGGTCCCTCTCCACAGAGCTGCTCTCCAGTAGGTCCGCCCCAGCCTGTACTGGTGCATGGGGTTGTTCCTCCCCAGGGGCAGGACCCTGCCCTTGCCCTTGTTGAACCTCATCAGGTTCCTCTCTGCCCAACTCTCCAGCCTGTCCAGGTCTCCCTGAATGGCAGCACAGCCTGCCAGTGTATCCACCACTCCTCCCAGTTTTGTGTCATCAAAAAATGACAAGTGATCAAAAAGTAATTCTGAGCTTGCTCGAATTTGATGCACACCAAACAACCGCAAAACAAATGAGAAAGATGAAAGGAACAGAAAACAATCAGGGCCTTGAACAAAAGAGCTGGTTGTGAGACACAGGCAGAACATCTCAAGCTCACTTAAACCAGGAAGGCTCCAAAAATCATTTTTCCTATGCATTACAACAGTGTATAGGGAAGAGAAACTCTAAGCTTCATCTTGAGAAGGAAGATAAATAATAAGTCCCCTAAAATGCACAAATTCAATGCATAAGCATCACTCTCCCAAGCACATCCTCTGCTTGTTGCACCTCAAGATAGGCCCACTTCTGTTCAGCTGACACTAAAGAGCGAACCAAAAAAAACATCAAAAGAAGATCCCCAAAGACCCTTCACCCAAACAAACCAGCGACCTTCACCACCCACCTGCTCTCACAGCTCTTTTACGGACTTTTGGGATGGAACAGGACCCAGAGAAGCACCTGGACTTGTGCAAAGCATTTGACACTGTCCTGCACGACATCCTTGTCTCTACCTTGGAGAGATATGGATCTGATGGATGGACCACTCAGTGGGTAAGGAACTGCCTGGATGGTTGCACTCAAAGAGTTGCAGTCAATGGCTTGAAAGAAGAAATTCTTCCCTGTGAGGGTGGTGAGGCCCTGGCCCAGGTTTCCTGGAGAAGCTGTGGCTGCCGCCTCCCTGGCAGTGTTCAAGGCCAGGCTGGACGGGGCTCTGAGCAACCTGGGCTGGTGGAAGGGGTCCCTGCCCAGGGCAGGGGGGTTGGAACTGGATGACCTATGAGGTCCCTTCCAACCCAACCCAACCCAACCCAACCCAACCCAACCCAACCCAACCCAACCCACTCTATGATTCTGTGATCTAATGAGAACCCATCATGTTTTCTTCTTAGAGCCTGTTCCAATTATCAGCAGTGAATCAGACATGCGGAGCAATAACAAACGAGGCATCAAGCATCTTTCCCACAGGAAAGGTGAAACAAATTATTTGTCCAGACCGAATAATGAATTTTAACTCAGCACAAGCAGCTTTGCTTAATCACGTCCCCTGTTTGCTGCTGCTTTAAGCTCCAACTCTTGTCCAAAATTAAGCTGCTCTACAGGGTTCGGACAAACTCCTCGTGGCTATGTTTTGACAGATTTGGGTTGTTTCCAGTAATAATCGCATCTTGCAGCAATCCCCACTTAGAAAACTAATAAGCACTGGCTGAAAAAGAGGGCAGGAAAGTTAAGGAATTAATGGAAAAATCTGCAGTCTTTGGCCCAGCTACTGAGACAGCGCAGTGCCACTGGGTACCTGGAGCGGCGCGGGGTGGATATTACAAATACTAGCAGCGGCAGCCAGGAAGCTACTGGCCTCAGTGCTGGACTAAACTGTTACACAAATATTACGTGCTTTAGAGGTGATTCACAAAGGGAAGGAGAAGCATCCGTCCCTTTGGGCTTTTTATTTTAAACTCTGAAAATACCCAAAGAGATGGATTAATTTTGAAGTGAACACATTGACAACAAAGGTATTTACAATGAAAGGAATCATTCAGACTCTTCTAATCGGAGAGGACGATTCATCTGATCTTGAATATCTGCTAAAAAAACCATGCTTGAGAAGTGCCTGTGCCTCTCTGCATATCCCAGCAAAGGCCTCGCGTGTCTGCGCTCGGCCAAAGGGAGCTCATCCTGCTGGTTTCTTCTTCTGTGTTGGTCCTGAAGGTCTCCAAAAAGAAGACCTGAAAGAACTGAAATGGGAGCTTAATTCCAGGGAAGACCGGGAGCGTTGAGCACACACTTTGCAGGGAAGTGAGGATTTAATTCAATCACCCATTGAATTTAAAAGGTGTTAGGGAATTAGGAGTTGAAATATTACATTAACTATAGATCCTATTTCCCTCTAGTTGTAACACTTGCCATGAGAAATTTCCAGAGAGAAGAGAGGAGAATAAGGCCGAGTTTTATACAAAGCCAACAGACTAAACAGTAAGAAGCATAATTCAAAGAAAATAAATTAAAAAGCAAAATCAAGGCGGCTGTCTCTGCCATTCACCTCTCAAAATTAGAAAGGGAAGACACCTGACTTTGCCATAAAACCCCAGAACAGTTAAGCTTCAACAGAAAGGGATCAATGTTCGACGCATGCAGGTCCTCGAGATAGCAGGACGGGTACATTAAGCCTACACGCAGCCCAGGTGCTTTCACCTCTTGCCATTTACCTAGAAACCCATCTCCTATCTTTAAAAGATTATTTTTTTTCAAGATATTCTCAAGACACAGAAAGGGCATCAGAAGCCAGAGCTGGCTTCAAACAGATACTTGCAAGTACCCAACTGAGATGGTCCAAAAGGACCACCCTTCCCATGCAGCTGCTCCTGCTGCAAACCACATCTGCCACCAGTTCCCTGCCCATTCCCACTACTCTCACTCAAAGGGCTCTACACTACAGGAACAAATTTTTCAGTTAAACTCTCACTCAGTAACTGCCCTTGGTCAGAAGCTAGGGATCCTCATGGCAGAGGTAGCAGCAGAAAGGATGCCTGTCCCCTGGTCATGCATTCACAGCTCAGCTGCTGAAGGGAAATCCACCATCCTCAGCGTTCAGTTGAGCACCAAACCACGGAGGAGAGCGGCCAAAACGCTTCCTCCCGCTGTGCCTGCTACACGGCGCTGACTCCCAGGGAAAGGAGAGCTGGGAATGCCAACCAGAGCAAGGTTTCCAAAAGCTCAGGGCCAACCCCTTTAGCTACAAACACAAGCAATTTCATTTCGCTCTGCTCTAGAGTAGCAGATTTTGTGCTCTACTCCAGCAGAACCCAGCTGTGCTTGCTCAACACCATGCTCCACATGTAAGGACCGACTTCTCTCCCAGGGCTTCACACTTCCAGCCTGATGTTTTTAAGCTTTGCTCTTCACTAACCCCTTCATCTCAGCGGACCAGACCCTCCTGCTGGCAGAAGCCCAAAGCAGGTGACATATCTACTCATAAAACAGGAAAAAAACTACCCAGCACATCTTCCCAGTCACCTACGCAAGCACACTGGCAAATGTATTAACGAACTAAACAATGTTCAACTGAGTTAAACTGTCACCAAACTCTTCTATTCAGAATTGAAATGACCTCACTTCAATTCAGAAAAAAAGTCCTAGAAAAGAGAGTCCTCCAGTTATGCCTTTTTAAAGAAGGGACCTGTAAAAGCTGAACCTATTTAAGAGTTAATTCGGATTAGTTTCTTCAGCAGACAAGCTCTATGACTTGCACCTCCAATAAAGAGCTGCATTTCCATTTAATTACATTTTATCAGATGATTCACGTCTCCTACTAAAATTCTTCATGCAAGTTTTGGATCTGTTTTTGCTCCAGCATTGGTGGTGCGCAACGAGCATATTACACAAGCGCAAACTCTGGATGGTGGAGGAAGATGGAAACACCCAAGGGTTTGCTAACTTCCTCCTCCAGTTGGCAGAGCCCATCTCCCCAAGAGCTGAGCCTGCCACAGATTAAAGAAGCGTCTGACACTAAGCGAAGCCCAGCAAAGCACCATCACCGTGAAAAGCTGCAAGTCACCGGGCCCTGCTGTGAATTCTTTGATGCCGGACATGGGAAGCAGCAGCACCATGTACCAGGTCAAGACAGATCTGTGGGAAAGAGATCATGAAGCTGGTTATCAAAACGGCTCTGAAGTGGACGGATATCATTTGGAAAGCACTTGCTTTCCCAGTTTAAGACTCCAAAGCAAAGCAGGAAGGAAGGATGGGAAGGTGCATTCACAGGGAGACTCCTTTTCCTTAGTCCTGCAGGCAGCAACGGGAGCTATAAAACTTTCAGAGAATAAGAAGCTCCACAAACAGAATTAAATTGAAACATCGTGACATAATTAAGGAAACTCCTAATTTAGGACTAAGCTATCTGATAGAAACTTGCTTGCTGGCTACGCACTGACCTGTTAACACCCTGTTAAATTCACCCTTTTCAAGTGACTCAGAGGGAGCTGCTCAGATGGCCCAGATTGACTTTATTGGTGTGGATGCCCAGCTGAATACCTCTCCTGCCAGAGGTATTATTAGAACAGCAGGAGAGTAAGCAAAAAGGCGGCACGAATATCTATTCCTCAGTTTCCTGATGTGACGCAGCACACTGACTGATGCACAAGACATTCGTTTCCTATCTCTCCACAACTTTGAATATAGAATGGACCTGGGGCGAGAAGGAGAAGAGGACAGAGATGTTCATTACGAAAATGTAAAGAAACCCTTCGTTTTAGAGGAGAAAGCGTCATGGTCCTGAATGGTATCCAAGAAGACCGCGGTGCAAAATGTCCCTCTTATAGGGAGGGCAAAGCTGAATTGCACCTGCTAAGCCATAAATGTTGTTCCTATTCTGACTAACACAAGCATCAAAGCTTATTAAATTCCAACTCTGGTGCCTTGACAGCTACAGAAATCTACGGAAGGCCCAGAGAAAAAAAAAACACCACAAAAATCCCTTGGCATCAGCAGATTACTTGAAGTTACAAAGCAGATTAAATGCCACCAGCATGCCCAGAACCACAGCACGTGTCAACAGCCACGCTCAAGTCTACTGGATTTATCTACCGCTCTTCAAGAGCTCTGTGATAAAGAGGAAGAAAATTTAAACTGCGAAGTACCAAGTGGGTGCACTGAATCACACACAGTGCAAACGTAAGGCGCTTCAGACCGAGCAGCACAAAGACAAGTTTCGAAGAACAAAGGCGGTTTTTTTCCATTTGATTATGCTCCCTTTCGTGACTGCAGGAAAAAAAAATGTTGGCATCATCTCACTGGGTAGGTTAAACAAGAGTGGAGTACCTGCTATTTGAGTTTGTCAGCTAGCCAGCTGGCCTTTTTTTTTCCACACAAGAGGGGAAAAAAGGTCTAATTAGCTGAATTCATTTCTTAAAAATAAAAACCAACAATGAAAGAGTTGAATACAAAGCTGTTTTGAGAGCCTGCCTAAAACTGTCCTCTTTCTTATCATGACCATGCTGCCAGAAAACAAACCAAACAAATAAATCTATTAATCAATGAGAAGCTCTTGGCAGAGAGTGAGGTCTGCCTATGCCACCAGGTTCTGCAGAATTTAGTTTTTCTTTTTAAGGGGGTTTTCCCTAATCACAACCATGTCTCGGCATCAGTTCCCAGCAAACCGACGCAGCGCTGTTCTCCCGAGGTGGCAAACCCACAACCACTGCCTCCCTTTCCCAGCCAGCCTCGGAAGGAAGAGGCCAAGGGCCTGGGCTGTCCCACCACCCGCTCAGAAACCCGTAAGGAGTAAGGAAAAGAAGAATGACCCCCATAACATCCCTCGCCAGGGCCAGGTATGAGGCTGAGCTGTAGCCAAAGCAACCTGCAACAGAAAAAAAATGAATCCTAGATCCTTTGAGAGTAAAGATGAGGGAAGTGAAACTCCTAACCTCACGCTTACAAGGCAACTCTGGACATGGAACCAGGTCAAGCTCTTTTGCCTCCACAGCTACCAGAAAGAGATTTGGCTGTTGCTAGCAGAAAAGCCAGGAGCAGGACTAAATAAACACACTCCTCTTGCAAACACACACCCCTTCCCCGTGGGTCACTGCCTTGGGGCTGCAACTGTGACGACGTTCCCGCTTCAGGACGCCCCATTTCCAAACTCTGCCACGGGACGCTGCCTGCTCAGGGTGCGAAAAAATCTCGCGCAGTCAGGCGAGCAGACTCCTAGCCTGGGGTGTTGATTTTAAAGTTTTGCCTTCTTTCTTCCTTCAGCCTTAGAGGATCACTAGGCCTGTCTGAAACTGAAGCACAACTACAATGTCTCGACACGCTGCTTGCCCCATCCCAAGTCAGGGAGTCAAAACATTTATTATTTTTTATGATTTGTTTTTCCATGTGCTGCTTGCTTGTTTCACGCAACCATTCTATTGCTTGCTCATTTGGCCATTTAAAGACATTGCTGTTCACAAAAAGGAAAGCACATAAGATAAAGGCAACAGAAATTGGGGAGAACTGTCTATTCCATTCAGAATACACAGGAAACGATCCCCAAAGCCAAAACCAGTCATTAAAGGCCAATGTGAAAGGTTTCACTCTAATCTTCAGGTCACGTCTGACCCCAAGAATCTGTATTTTCCTTATAGCACGTGGCTTTCTCAACAGAAGCAGCAAATCCTCATGTTTTTTTTCCTTTTCCTTCTGCCCAGTTCATGTTAAAGCAGCCAAAAAGCAAAGGAAAAGAGCAGGATGGAGGTCCTGCCGGCAGCGGATGGAGCCAGGGGATGCTCTGGCATCTGGAAGCTCAGAGTTCGGCGCTGCAGGGAGGTAGTTGCTCAGTGCAGGGTTTTTTTCCCCCTGTAAAACAAACCTTCCTGGGCACTCGGGAGAATGGTGAAATGTATTCATGCGGTATCAGCTGCCCAGAAGATGTCCACACTCAACATCATCTCACGCAGGAGACCGGAGTTACAAAGGACAACTGGTCTCGAGTTCAGGGTTTCCACATGCAGGTGGGATTCAAGGTCAGAACAAACTGCTGGCTTCTAACCTTCAGAAAAGAAGTTTCTCCAATAAAAGTTACCAATATTTCTAAATCTTGAGGACAAGTAATCATTTTGGTTTTTTTCCAGCCAAGTTGCATTTGAAAAAAAATATTCTACATATTTTTTACCAACACATCAAGTTCTTTAAAGATTCAGAGACTTCAAAAATTTGGAAATAGGGGCACACAGAAGCTTACAGATTCCTACCACTAAATGAAATTTGCTTCAAACACACAGACCACCGTTCGTTAAGATGACGGCAGTTCAACCATAAGCTCACGATGGCCGTCCAAATGTTTACAACCAACAGTATACACCCTACTTTAAGCTACCCATTTAGAGCCTCACCTCAACCTCACCGCACAACACAATGCCAGGTCACCAATAACGATGTTATTTTACCAAAATCTACCCCAAATTTACCAAAACTTACCCAAGCACCGGCTATCAGCGTTCACAACACAGCGTGGCATCTGCGTTTTCATCTCCAACGCATGCTCAAGGCAGCAGGCCAGAGAAAGAGCAGACCTACGGAGGCGATCGCACGCTTCCGCCAAGTAATTCTCCTTTGCAAAATTAAAGATTAAATGCTGCTCTACCTGTAGTTCTTTGAGCAATATTATACCATGGGACAGAGCAAGGGAATGCAGCCATCCCATGGCATAGGGAGAAAGCATCTGGATTCAAGCTCTCGTTGTAGCTAACGCTGGGCAAGTTCCCAGTTCATTCCTTGACCAAAGCCGTATCGTTTTTCTTCTGTAATTCGATGGATTAGAGGTTGCCACGCACATCAGGTGAGCTGAAACAGATCAACGTTGAGGACCTCCTCCAGCTTAAACATTTGGGGCTGGCAGCAAAATAACAGCAAGGATCACGTTCTGCCAGGCTACAACAGGAAAACGCAGCCAAAATAGATTGCTAGAATGACAAAACATATTCTTGAGCTGCAATCAAAGCACGGATGGTTTTAATACTCTGAATTTTCATTCTGGTTAAAGACTCGCACCTAGAGAGATGTTCCTTCCAGAACTACAAGACTATTTGCTATTTTCATATTTACTGATGAAAACCAATTGCAGGTACAGCCATGAAACCTCTAGATTTTACGCGTGGCCCAGATTGGGATTTGGAGACTACGCTAAAGTTCTTTAAATCAAGTCTCTCTTTCCCTCTCCTCCAGACCACCCAGAACAAACCAGGTTTTATGAATTCCTGGAGCATAACCAACAGATATTCAGGTGCAGCTCCAAATGCCTCCCAGAGCTGCAACCCCAGCACCGCCTTTTATAAGCTCCTTTTTTTTCCTCAACCTATTTTAATCACGATATCCACTGATAGGTCATTTGCAAAGTAAAGCATGCAAGAAGTTAGCGCAACAAAATTCAGCATGAGGTTTTGGGCAATGGGCACAAACTGAGGCACAGGAAGTTCCGTCTGAACATGAGGAAGAACTTCTTCCCTCTGAGGGTGACGGAGCACTGGCCCAGGCTGCCCAGGGAGGTTGTGGAGTCTCCTTCTCTGGAGATATTCAAGACCCGCCTGGACAAGGTCCTGTGCAGCCTGCTGTAGGTGACCCTGCTTCGGCAGGGGGGTTGGACTAGATGACCCACAGAGGTCCCTTCCAACCCCTACTATTCTGTGATTCTGTTTTGGGGAAGGGAAGGGTAATTTTATTTTACAAAGTCTTTAAATAAGCTGGTTCTAGGATGTTCACACTCACAAGCACCAAGTACAACCAAGTGATCCGGCCAGGATCTCTTACGTACGGCACAGAGGATGAAAGGACAACTGCCAAGTCCTCATTACGATTCCTGGGTTGTTCTTCATTTAGCAGGACAGTCTAGTTTTGGATGGGTCTTTTATACCCTCTGGGAACCTCTGGCTCCTACAACGAGATGCTTTGGCCTCAAGAGTTTTGCTTCCTTCAGCTTCCATGAAGTTTAGACAGGTCTGCTGCCTATTGTCAGCGTTTCCTCATTTTGAGTTTCTTAAAAGTTCTTCCTGTCGGGCTGACAGGAAAAGGAACGGCACAGGCACCGAGCCGCAACCGCATCGACTCTGTCCTGTTACCAGGGTGTAGCGTCTTCTGCTCGTAAGACTTGCCCCAAACACGCTGCCTCCTTCCATCAATCTGCGATCTTCAATCCTACTAATCCCAGCGCAAGGCTTAGATTACACCGCAATATTATTAGCATTACTGCTAGCAATATAATTTCTATTTCAAGCAGTATTTTTGGAAATACAAACTAAATAACTACAGGATGTAAAGCTAACAAATACAGTGTGGCTTTTGGTTCCCACCTTTTCAAAGTAATGAGCCAGCAGTGAACAGCTATGGGGTGTGTACGCACCCTCTTCACTGCTCCTTACGGCCTTCTAAAGATGGCACCAGAATGGGGGTTGGAGCATCTCTCCTATGAGGAGAGGCTGAGGGAGCTGGGCTTGTTCAGCCTGAAGAAGAGAAGGCTGAGAGGGGATCTAATAAATGTTTATAAATATCTCAAGGGTGGGTGTCAGGAGGATGGGGCCAAACTCTTTTCAGTGGTGCCCAGCGACAGGACAAGGGGCAATGGGCACAAACTGAAGCAGAGGAAGCTCCATCTGAACATGAGGAAGAACTTCTTCCCTCTGAGGGTGGCGGAGCACTGGAACAGGCTGCCCAGGGAGGTTGTGGAGTCTCCTTCTCTTCAAGACCCGCCTGGACAAGGTCCTGTGCAGCCTGCTCTGGGTGACCCTGCTTCGGCAGGGGGTTGGGCTGGGTGACCCACAGAGGTCCCTTCCAACCCCTACTATTCTGTGATTTTCCCTCCTACCTCATTTTTCAACACCCAGAATAGCAGATTTCAACATCTCCCTCTACATTTACAATTTCTGCAAGAATTCTGAAGGACGTTTAGGTCAAGGGCTGAAGCCAAAGCACTGCCAGCTCTTGAGCGAGAACAGGACAAGTCAATATTGACTTTGACTCCAGTCTTCAAAGCTTCATCTCTTTCATACTGGCCAGACAAAATAAGATTGTAACTGATGTAATTAGAGTCCCTTACAAACGTTTGGATAAGCAGGATGTGAATGAGTCGCTGAGAACAAGGTTTAAAACCTGTTTGTCCATCCAGCTGCGTTCAGCCTCTCCAGATCACACAGCTCCCTTCCGCGGCACGCTGCCCGTGCCTGAAAAATACCCAGGAGAGAAAGCAGTTGCGCCTGGGACCCCGACGCCCGAACGACTCTGCCCAGGGCCGAGGGCAGCTGGGAGAGGCCAGAAGATCCGGCCAAGGATGCCAAACACAACCGGCCAAGAGCCTCTCAAATACCTGAAGTCTCTAACGCAGTGTTTCTAGGAGAACAATCATTCTGACATCCCAGCTGTGAGAGCTTTCAGGCTGCGATCGTCGTCCAGAACAGGTCCGCTTCTTTATCTCGGTTTTTCCGAGACTTCTGTTTTCAAAACTCTTCGTAGCAATCACGTATTTCAAAAATTTCTACAAGCCTGCAATTGGTTGTCGATATTTCCTCTGCTTAGTAAAACAGGAACGGGATTGTAATACAGAAGACAGCACCCCAGAGCGGAGAATAAATAAGGATTCCTTGTGAGTGAACTGTTCTTATCGAGAAACCAGAGCAAAAGAGGAAACGTTTGCCCCAGAAATATACATATATATTACAGATTGTGGTGTGTTTTTACACTGAAATTGTTTGGTTTGGTAGGTTTTGGATTGTTTGGCTGTTTTTTTAAATGTGTAAGGACAATAAAGAAAGGAATTCTGGAAAATTAGAACCACAGAACAGCCCAGGTTGGAAGGGATCTGGGAAGATCATCTGATCCAACCTGTTGCGGGAAAAGGAGCTGAGAGATTATTCAGCACCTTGCCCAGTCACATCCTGGAACTCTCCAGCAATGGGGACACTAACACATCCCTGGGGAGGTCATTCCAGTGACAGACTGCTCTCGCTGTAAAAAATGTCATTCTTAAATCGAGATGAAACCTCTCCTGGTGCAACCTGTACCCATAGCCCCTCGTTTTCTCCATGTAGCTCCTCCGAAAGAGCCCCTCTGTCCTCTTCGCAGCCAGAAAACTGTGATGAGGTCCCTTCCCAAGCCTTTCATTCTCCAGGGAGAAGAGACCTGACTCCTTCAGCCTTTCCGCACATGTCAGGTTCTCCAGCCCTTCGACCAGCTCCTTTGGATTCTCTCTGCTCTGTCCACCCCCTTCTTGACTTGTGGAGACCAGAATTGGACACAGCACTCCAGGGGTGGCCTGACGGAGTAGAGCAGGATGATCCCATCTCTCTTTCTCTCTGCTAGTAATGCCCCTGCAGATGCAGCTCAGGATCAGACTGGGCTTCAGGCTTGCTCCCCCATGTGACACAAAGGGGTTCAGGATATCTGGGGTTTTTATTGTGTTTTTTTTAAATACGTATTAGAAACTCTGAATCTCTCCACATGAAAAAAAAACTCTGCTGTGACTGCTACACTGGGAAAATTATAGCTCAAGACAAGAGCATAAATGCTGAGCATGCAAGAGGCAAAGATATATTTAGGTCTCCAGATCGTTTCTATCCACCTAACCCTGAGAGTCTGATGAAAACACTGCAAAGATTTAAAAGTGGACAGGAAGGTTTCCAGTGAGGAGAAGAACAAACCACACACCACCTATATTTGACATTTTTGATCTTTCTAAAGCTTACCAACACCTAAAAATAGCTCCCTCCTTTCCCTTATCCAACATACAATTTTACACATTTAAAGAGTCTGTACCCATCATGGGGCAGCAAAAACACAAAGAAATTGCCTTTTTTTTTTCTTTTTTTGAGCTGTTAAGCCATCAACGAGACTCTTTTGGAGACGCTGCTTGAGAAATGCCCCCTATTGAGAAACGCTCCACAGAAATACTCGGCTTGAGAAAGCAAACAGGGAAGCACAACCCCGGCACCACTTCCCGCTAGCTGCCTGCTCACCTTTCATAATCATTTCCCCGTGCAAATGAAATTCTCCGGAGTGTAAAAGGTGACAAAAATTTAAAATCTTTCCTACAAGTAGGTGGAAAAGGAGAATGTGACAAAAGCAGCGCTTCAATCAATGTGCATGCTCTCGCGTTTTACTAAGAGATAGCGGAGATCTACTTCAAGCAACACACATGGCTCAGCAGGAGCAAAAGAGCTCTGCAGGGAGGGACGTCGCGAACACATCCAACGCCAAAGCGTGCTACGAGCTCTTCGCACGACAGTAATTACCTATAAAACCAGGATTAAAAGGAGACAGCATGCTTTATGGAAAGAGTCATGAGCATTGAATGGTGGGGGGAAAATGAAGGAACGCCTCCTGGAAACTCTGAAAGAGAACCGGGAGGTAAGAAAACAAACCTGGCTGGAGGAAACAGAAGGAGAGGGAAAAAATATTCCTCCTTCTCTATCTCAATGGTTATATAAGGGCTGCTGCTGGGGCTCTATAAATAGGACGTTAACAGGTGTCAAACGGGGAGAAAACTCCAGCAATCAAACGGGATTTTTCCATCAGGCAGTTTTTTAGCAAGCTTGACAGCCAGCTTCGGGTTTGTTAAGGCTGGCCTTCAGTGCCAAGGCTGAGCTGAACGGGGGTAGTTTGTCCCCAGGGCCGCAGCGTCTGCCCCTTCCCAGGCGGCGGAGGGCAGGATTCCACATCGGGACATAATCCACATTCAAACGCAGGATTGTTACAACCGTGTCAGGAGGATGTGCTACTGGTTAGCTGAAGCGAAAGATTAAAATTTATGAACACGAAGATAATCAGCTCTTGTGTTACCAGAAAAGGCCCTTATCACAGACGGAAGGAAACATGTTTGAGAATTTGCCCAAAAATAGAAGGTGTGGAGCCACTTCGCAAATTCACAGCGGTCTTGCACGAGGCTGGAAGGCGTCCTTGCTGCAGATTCAGATCGTGACAGGTTTCACAGGGATGGAAACACGGACTCCGGTCTGAAAGCCCGTTCCCAGCCACTGCTGGCATTCCAGACATGCCGAATGCAGGCTCCTACCCCCGAGACAGCCAGGGGCTTCACGTCCCCCACCGAGGAATCTGAGCGGCGGGGCGAGGGGCAGCCAGGGCAGAAAAGGATGCCCTGGGCCTGGGGTACCCAGTTGCTGGGTGGCAGCACCCCAGCACCATGTGGCCCTTGAGGAGAGGGTGCTATGGAGATAAGGAGGGGGGAACACCCTAAACCAGCTGGGAATATCCCACCATCACAGTACCACGGGGTGCCCCATGTCCCTCCCAGTACCACAGAACCATTGGGATGGGGATGACCTCCCCACTCCTGCGATTGTGGGTTAACCCCTGCCTCCCCATGATGTCCTGGGGCTGCTGGGATGGGGTGACCCCACACAACCAGAGACTACGGGGTGTCCCCTCCGCACACCAACACTGCTAGGAGGGAGGTGGAAAGGGGGAAGAACCGTCTTTCCCAAGGCACAGGAGTGGGCTGACGTCTCATCCCAGGGCTCTCTGGCAGCCTGGACCCCCCCATCCCAGCATCACCCCTCCCAGGACTGCGAGGCTCTCCCGCCCCAAAACCCCTGATCCGTTAGGATCGGGGCTGAGAGGGTGTCACTAGGCGTTAGCACAGGGCCATCCAGGATCCCGGGGTCACTGAGCTAGGGCTGGCCCCTGCCCGGGACCGTGGGGTACCCCATGTCGTCCCCCCCCGTCCCGGGTCCATGAGGTATCCCAAGCACCCCCCCTCAAAATGTCCCGGGGACGGCGGTGACCCCCCCACATGGGACTACGGGGTATCCGTCCCCTCAGGGCGGCAGAGACGGAGATGTCCCGGTCCCCAACACCCCGGGGCCTTGGGGACGGGGTCATTCCCCCCCCCCCCCAGCCCCGTCCCGGAACCGGCCGCCACTCACCCGCCGAGCGCGGCCTGCACGGCAGCTGCACGAAGCGGTTGAGGAAGCCCCCGCCACCTCCCGCCGCGCCGCCCGAGCCCTCCCTGACGCCCTCCCGGGCTCCATCCGCCGCCGACATGGCCCCCGTCCGCTCCTCCTCAGGGCGAGCCCGGGCGGCAGCCAGCGGCGGCCCCCGCCCCCTCCACCGGCCAATCAGCGACGAGCTTCTACGGCGCGAGCCTATGAAACGCGGGCTTGTTGGCAGGTGGTGGGGGAAGGTTGTGGAGAGAACGCTGTTGTTGCGAGGGCCGAGCAATCGATCGCCGTGCCTGCGCGCCGCCGCGGGGGGCAGGCTGGAGCAGTAGAGCGCCGAAAGCGGGAGCGGAGCGCCGGGGGCGTGGGGGGGCCCGGGGAGGGACGCGCGACCCCGCAGCGGAGGAGGCAACGCGCCGCGAACCCTGCGTGGGGACGAGGAGGCCGTGCGGGATTTGCGTGGGGTCATGGCCAGCCCCGCGGGGGAGGCGGAACCGTCCTGCGCGGCCGTGTTTCCCGCCCCCCCTCCCCGGGTCGTGACGGGCTGAGGGACCAAGATGGCGGCGCCCAGCGCCGGGGCGGCGGGGGGGGCTCGGGGGAGGCCTCCCGCCGTCACCCCCCAGCAGATCCGCGACCTCATCGACGGTGGCATCGCCCCCGAGGGCGCCGGCCCCGACGGGTGAGGGGGGGCGGCGGGGGCCCGAGGGCGCCGGGCCCGAGGGGAGCTGAGGGGAGGCCGGGCCGTGGGGCACCGGCCCGGGGAGCGGGGGGGACACGGGGTTGAGGAGCCCTCGAAGTTATTGGGGGACGCTGGGAGACGATGGGAGTTGTTGAGGAGGTGCTGGAGAGCACTGGGGGTTGTTATTGGAGAGGGGTAGTGGGAAAAGAGGACGCTGGGAGGGACTGGGAAGCACAGGGGGGCACTGGGAGGCGATACTGGGAGTACCGGAGGCACTAAGGGGCAGTGGGAGGCAGCACTGGTGGGACGAGGAGGTACTGGTGGCACTAAGGGACACTGGGTGCCAGTACTGGTGGGATGAGGAGGTAGTGGTGGCACTAAGGGGCACTGGGTGCCAGTACTGGTGGGACGAGGAGGTAGTGGTGGCACTAAGGGGCACTGGGTGCCAGTACTGGTGGGACGAGGAGGTAGTGGTGGCACTAAGGGGCACTGGGTGCCAGTACTGGTGATACTAAGCGGAAATGGGAGGCAGTACTGGTGTCACTGGGAGTGCTGGAGGAACTAAGAGGCACAGGGAGGCAGTACCGGTGGGATGAGGCGGTGCTGGTGGCACTGAGGGGCAGTGGGAGGCAGTACTGGTGGCACTAAGGGCTACTGGGAGGCAGTACCGGTGGGACGAGGAGGTGCTGGAGCAACCAAGAGTAGGCGTGGTGGTGTTGGGTGGATAGTTGGACTTGATGATCTTAGACGTCCTTTCTAACCTATGATTCTATGATGGGAGACGGTAGCGGAAATTGGGAGATACCGGGAGGCAGTGGTGGGCAGTGGGAGGCACTGGTGTGCAGTGGGAGGGCAGGGGCAGTTAGGTGACCTGTAGAGGTCTGGTGTCCCTGCAGCCCAAGCCAGCAGAACTGGCTGTGTACTGGGGCTCTGACCCAAAGAATGCGGGGTCACACCCTGGGTGGCCACTGAGAGTCACAGGAGTTACTGGTGGGCACTGGGGGGACTGGGAGGCGCTGGTTGGGTGAGCTTTGGGGGGGGTCTGGCTAAAGCCAAGCAACCATGGTTGCCCGTGGAGGCACGGTACACCCTTGACCCAACCATCCCCACCCGCCACCGCTGTCTGTCATCATGAAATGTTCAGTGTGCATCTTCCCTTGTTGCAATATGTATTTTTTTAATTTGTTTATTAGTAAAATAATTGAAAGTCAGGGCTTAGGAGCTCTGGAGAAAGGGTTCTTGTAAGGATAAACCTGAAGGACGAGAGGTTAGAAAGTAGTCTGTGTGGTTTTTTTAATTGATGAAATTGATGGGGTTTTATTGATTCAAAGAAATTGATGAAATTATCTGACGGCGCGGATGCTTTGCTTGCTGACTTGCTGTTCCTTTTAGGAAGGACGGATCCGACTGGTCAGAGTCGGCTAACGGATCTTCTCAAATGGATGCTCTCTCCTTGGAGTCCACCAGCAAGGAAGCCTATTTCAGCAGAGTGGAAACGTTCACCATATCCTTTCTGGCACTGAACTTCAAGCCGTCCCCCACCCTGCTTCACTGTCACCCTCCCCATGGCTTCCCCATGGGCTCTGTCTTCTCAGAGGCTTTTCTTCTCTGGCCAAATAAACCCTGGCCAAATCTTTGACTGTTTAACCCATAATTTATTGGCTTTTCTCCTTAACGCGAGCACCCGCTGAAGTGGGCGGGCAAACCCCACGAGCTGTCTCCCCTGGTCTGCGCCAAGTACGGCTGGACCAACGTGGAGTGCGACATGCTGAAGTGCTCCAGCTGCCAGGCCTTCCTCTGCGTGAGCCTGCAGCTCGCGTTTGACTTCACCAAGTGTACGTATGCCGGCGTCCTGTGGGTACAGAGGGGTGGGCGGAAGGGTTTTGGGGGTGGGTGTACCTCACCGTGTATGTAAATGGCTTCCCTAGTCTTCTCCTGGGGGGTGCTGGGTGTTTGACATCTCTGAAAATAAAGCGCAGGTCAAGTCAAGTTGCTTTTGTTTGTGAGAATGGGATGAAACTTCTTGCTCACAGAATCACAGAATGGTCGGGGTTGGAAGGGACCTCTGGGGGTCACCCAGTCCAACTCCCCTGCCGAAGCAGGGTCACCCAGAGCAGGGGGCACAGGACTGCGTCCAGGCGGGGCTGGAATATCTCCAGAGAAGGAGACTCCACAGCCCCTCTGGGCAGCCTGGACCAGGGCTCCGTCACCCTCAGAGGGAAGAAGTTCTTCCTCGGGTTCAGCTGGAGCTTCCTCTGCTTCAGTTCATGCCCATTGCCCCTTGTCCTGTCGCTGGGCACCACTGAAAAGAGTCTGGCCCCGGCCTCTTGACCCCCACCCTGCAGATATTTAGAGGCATTTCGAAGGTCCCCTCGCAGCCTTCTCTTCTCCAGGCTGAACAAGCCCAGCTCCCTCAGCCTCTCCTCGTAGGAGAGATGCTCCAGTCCCCTCATCATCCTTGCAGCCCTCCGCTGGACTCTCTCCAGTAGCTCCTCATCTTTCTTGAACTGGGGATCCCAGCACTGGACACAGCACTGCAGATGGGGCCTCAGCAGGGCAGAGTAGAGGGGGAGGAGAACCTCCCTCGCCCTGCTGGCCACACTCTTCTTGATGCACCCCAGGATCCCATTGGCTTTCTTGGCAGCCAGGGCACGCTGCTGGCTCCTGGTCACCCTGTCGTCCCCCAGCACTCCCAGTCCCTCTCCGCAGAGCTGCTCTCCAGCAGGTCCGCCCCAGCCTGTACTGGTGCCTGGGGTTGTTCCTCCCCAGGGGCAGGACCCTGCCCTTGCCCTTGTTGAACCTCATCAGGTTCCTCTCTGCCCAGCTTTCCAGCCTGTCCAGGTCACGCTGAATGGCAGAATTGCTTCCCCGGTCGGGGATGGGTTTGAGCAGTTCAGTTGGAAGGGACCTGCAATGATCAGCTAGTCCAACTGCCTGACCGCTTTGGTGCTGACCAAGGGTTACAGCATGTTATTAAGAGCATTGTCCAGATGCCTCTTAAGCCCTGCCAGGCTTGGGGCAGTGATCACCTCCCTAGGAAGCCAGTTCCAGTGTGAGACCACCCTCTCAGTAAAGAAATGCTTCCTGATACTGAGTCTGAACCTCCCGTGATGCAGCTTTGAGCCGTTCCCATGTGTCCTGTTGCTGGATCCAAGGGAGAAGGGGTCAGCTCCTCCCTCTCCACGTGCTCTTCCTTGGGAAGCTGCAGAGAGCAATGAGGTCGCCCCTGGCTGCTGGTCACCAGGTCAGTCCATTCATAGAATCGTTAAGGTTGGAAAAGACCTGTAAGATCATCAAGTCCAACCATCCACCCAACACCACCATGCCTGCTAAACCACGTCTCCAAGTGCCATATCTGCACATTTTTTGAACCTCTTCAGGGATGGGGACTCCCCCACTGCCCTGGGAAGCCTGGTCCAAGCCCTGACCACTCTCTCAGCAAAGAAATTTCCCCCAATATCCAATCTGAACCTCCCGTGATGCCACTTGAGGCCATTCAGGTGGTCACGTTGTGTAATTTAATAAACTCTTCCACTGCCCTCATTAAACAGCTTGGACTACCAGCAGTAAAGCTTCCACCTCCTGTTCCCCTCCCCGAGCTCCCTGCCCAGGCCCAGTGCATTTTTTTTCCCCCCTGCTTGCAGAGCATCGGCCGTTCCTGTCGCTGTGGGGAGCAGCAGCGGCTCCGGTCTCGACAACGCGGGGCTGAGAGTGGGGCAGGAACGCCAGTCTCCACGGCATGCTCGGCCCCGTGGCGTGAATGTCACTCATGAGCCACAGGACAGCGATGACCTGTGCTCGATCAGCTTCCCAGGCCTTCACTTTCCTTTACCTGCATCTGTCCTCTGCAGAAAGATGTTTATTACCCCACCACAAATAGGTGTCATCTCCACTTCTCAGTTTTCTTGACTGCAAGCTCCTGCTCTTGTTATCCGGACGGGAGCAGAGAGCGCAGCCCTGATGGCTGATGAAGGCAGCGTGGGTCGTGTGTAGTGGGCAGCTGCGTGAGCATTTCCTTTTGGGTCACTCTGAGTGTTGACGTCCACTGTTTGTTCAGATTATCTTTTTTTAAATAAACCTTGGCCTAATTATTCTGTTGGTAATGGCACTGGTTTAGGAAAATCTGAAATGATCAGAGGCTGGAGGAAGGGCTTGAAAACTAAATTGAAAAATGAATTATTTGGTTCTGGAAGGGGTGAAGAAGTTTAAGTATGAAATCTATTTTTTTTTGAGAAGTTTGATTTTCAGACGTGGCTGTGATTTGGCTGCTAAAGCCAGGGTGGAGGGGTCAGGCGAGTTAGCTAGGGACTGGCAGCAGCCCAGGAGGTAAAACTGGCAAGAGCGGGCGGTTCCCCGCCCAGAGGGGACTGGAACATCTCCCCTATGAGGAGAGGCTGAGGGAGCTGGGCTTGTTCAGCCTGGAGAAGAGAAGGCTGAGAGGGGACCTTAGAAATGCTTATAAATATCTGCAGGGTAGGTGTCAGGAGGACGGGGCCAAGCTCTTTTCAGTGGTGCCCAGTGACAGGACAAGGGGCAACGGGCACAAACTGAAGCAGAGGAAGCTCCAGCTGAACATGAGGAAGAACTTCTTCCCTGTGAGGGTGACAGAGCACTGGCCCAGGCTGCCCAGAGGGGCCGTGGAGTCTCCTTCTCTGGAGATATTCAAGACCCGGCTGGACACGGTCCTGTGCAGCCTGCTGTAGGTGACCCTGCTTCGGCAGGGGGTTGGACTGGGTTGACCCACAGAGGTCCCTTTCAACCCCTACCATTCTGTGATTCTCTGATTCCTGTGCTGGTGGTTGGTTTGAGCTGTGTCTCCGCTACGCTGCCGTGCAGCAGGGCAGGCTCCCCCGCTCCGTGGTTGCTGTGGCTGGGAATGGGAGAGGAATTTGGTTGCGGGGAGGTGAAACCACTCTGCTCACGCTTGCTGTGGTGGAGATAAGGCCTTGAGCCTTCGCCGCGCCGTGGTTGCCTGCGGGGAGGCTGGAGGTGCGGCAGCTCCTTTCGGTGGGGAGGGAGAGGAGTCGGAGGCGAGAGCTTCAGGCTCTGCAGCCTGCAGCCTTGGGTGGCGTCCGTCACCCAAGCTGTGCTGAGCGGGAGGAGCAGGGAAGCCCTCGTAGCCTGCTGCCTTCCTCTCCTGATTTGGCTTTCCCAGCCATTCCCCGAGGAGGTGGCTCCGCAGGGGAGTGGAAGTGAGCTTTGCCTTGCAGATAAGGAGCGCTGCGTGGAGCTGAAGAAGGCCTTGTGCACCGCTCATGAGAAGTTCTGCTTCTGGCCGGACAGCCCCTGCCCAGGTTGGTGTCTCAGAGCCCGGCTAGTGCACGTGTCCGGCATTATTCCCTTTTTTCTCCCTTTCTGTTGCTGCTCTTGTCTACCATTGTAGGAACTGTGGTTTCTCTTCAAGTTCTCAAAGCAGGCAGTGTCATCGCAGTCCCCTTTTTCCCTGTGGGGACGATGAAACACACAATGACAAAGCAGCCTTAGTGAATAAACAACTGAACTGTGGCTGGAGCCCCTGGCCAGGCTGTACCCAGCCTCTCTGGACCTTTGCGTGTCTCTAGGCCAGTTTAAATGCTTTTTGGTTTGTAACTGGGTGTGGACAGGGGAAGTTGGAGGACATGGGATGCTCAGAGGGTGATAGATCTCATCTCCAAAGCTGCGCTGCACGGGGAAGGGTGGTTGCGAAGGAGAAAGGCAGTGCTCAGCTTTTCTTTTAAAAGCCAGGAGACCATCGTGGGGACATCTTGGCTGGATTCGTCTTCTCCTCCCTTGCCCTACGGGAGAAGGAGGGGCTGGAAGGCTGGTAGCTCAGCTCAGGCCTCCTGTGTTTGCTTTCACCAGATCGCTTTGCCATGCTGCTGGTGGATGAGCCCAGAGCCCTTCTCCAGGACTTCCTGGACCGCTTTCAGAGCCTGTGTCAGCTGGAGCTGCAGCTGCCTTCCCTCAGACCAGAAGACATGAAAAACATGGTGAGTTCCCATCTGCCCCCGAGATCGGGTGCGTTCCAGTCGCCGGTGGCAATGCTGGGCACGCCTCTGCTGTACAAACCGTGACCAAAACAGTCGCGAGATGAGGTGGGTTGAGAACTGGCTGAAGGGCAGAGCTCAGAGGGTTGTCATCAGTGGTGCTGAGTCTGGTTGGAGGCCGGTAACTAGTGGTGTCCCCCAGGGGTCAGTACTCGGCCCAGCCTTGTTTAACTTCTTCATCAATGACCTGGATGAAGAGGTAGAATGTACCCTCAGCAAGTTTGCTGACGACACCAAACTGGGAGGTGTGGTAGACACACCGGCAGGCTGTGCTGCCATTCAGCGTGACCTGGACAGGCTGGAAAGTTGGGCAGAGAGGAACCTGATGAAGTTCAACAAGAGCAAGGGCAGGGTCCTGCAGCTGGGGAGGAACAACCCCAGGCACCAGTACAGGCTTGGGGTGGACCTGCTGGAGAGCAGCTCTGTGGAGAGGGACCTGAGTGTCCTGGTGGACGACAGGTTGACCATGAGCCAGCAGCGTGCCCTGGCTGCCAAGAAGGCCACTGGGATCCTGGGGTGCATCACGAGGAGTGTGGGCAGCAGGTCGAGGGAGGTTCTCCTCCCCCTCTTCTCTGCCCTAGTGAGGCCTCATCTGCAGTGCTGTGTCCAGTTCTGGGCTCCCCAGTTCAAGAAAGATGAGGAGCTGCTGGAGAGAGTCCAGCGGAGGGCTGCGAGGATGATGAGGGGACAGGAGCATCTCTCCTATGAGGAGAGGCTGAGGGAGCTGGGCTTGTTCAGCCTGGAGAAGAGAAGGCTGAGAGGAGACCTAATAAATGTTTATAAATATCTCAAGGGTGGATGTCAAGAGGATGGGGCCAGACTCTTTTCAGTGGTGCCCAGCGACAGGACAAGGGGCAACGGGCACAAACTGAAGCAGAGGAAGTTCCGTCTGAACATGAGGAAGAACTTCTTCCCTCTGAGGGTGACAGAGCACTGGAACGGGCTGTGCAGAGGGGCTATGGAGTCTCCTTCTCTGGAGATATTCAAGACCCGCCTGGACAAGGTCCTCTGCAGCCTGCTGTAGGAGACCCTGCTTCGGCAGGGGGGTTGGACTAGGTGACCCACAGAGGTCTCTTCCAACCCCGAACATTCTGTGATTCTGTAAGATTCCAAGTGGAGACTCCAGCTTGCCAGATGGGCAAAGCTCAGCCCAGCTTCAGCGTGAGTGGTCTGTCATTGCCTTGCATTTCTCCTCGGTTGTTCCCTGCGTGGTGGTTTCACCTGGTGTTTCTGGAAGCAACTGTGAAAGCCAGTTTGTAAAGCCTCTTCTGCCACGCAAGCCCTTGACCAAAGCAGGCGCAGCTGGCTCATGTCACCACGATGTTGCCAGTGGGAATTGGGCTGTGGTGTCTACGCCTTTCCTGGCACGCAAGATGCTCTCTTGGTGCCTGGCAGAAGTGATTTGTGGTCCCACAGATTCCTTCAGGAGCTCTCCCTGGCAGCTCCCGCCCCTGTTCATTACCTCCAAGCGCTCCATGAGATGCAGCAGCCCGTGGATGGCCCCTTTAGCTGGGATCCCACAAGACTGGAGACAGTCGTTGCGTTAGGTGGGATCAGGAGTTTGGGGAGTCCAAGGCTGCCCCGGAGCAGAGGTGTGGGCAGAGGCCCATGATGGTGAGGGACCCCAGGGAGTGCGGTACAGAGGGGTCTCTTGTGTGAGGCAGTCACGCGAGGAGGCTCAGCAGGCAGGAGGGAAGAGCAGGAGCTATGGCATAAGGGGCTGGAGCGTAGCCGCAGCCAGGGGCAAGTGTGGGATTGCCTCCTGGTAGGGTCCTGGCCAGCCCTCGCTCTTCTCCAGCCAAGTCTGGCTTGTTGGGCGCTTGCTCGCCAGGAAACAGACGGCTCTCGGTGGTGAGAAGCCGTGTGGGAACCGGGGAATTCTTCATCCACTCAACAGAAATTGTGGAAGTGTTTTGTGGTTGCCACCATGGGCTGGCTGAGCTGTGAAACCCAGCAGAGCCCCCCAGGAAGAGACAGCACAAAGCCAACGGACAGATCGCATCTCCGCGTCTAACTCTCCAGCTGTCCCACCAGCAGCAAGGTCTGGAGCCCGGGCAGCGGCCTCCAGGGACTCTCTTTTCTCCCTGTGTCTCAGCAATGGCCCCAGAAGCGCTCGTGGTTTGCCTTAGCACAGGCAGACGCAGCCCTGCTGCCTCCCTGGGGTCGAGGGACTGGCGGTGGCTGTTCAGACCCATGCTTGCCATGGGAGCTGTGACCTGTTCCACTGTCCCCACGCGTGCTCCGGGGAGCAAATGGTGCTTAAACAAGAGTCTGCGCAACGGGGTCAGAGAGACGGGCACAACACAGGAGGAAGCCATCGCTCCGTTTGGCTTTTGTCTCTTAACCAGAGTGGAAATGCTGATGGAAATGCTCATGCCCCCAGCTCTTTTGGGGAGTGAAAAAGGGATTTTTCTCCATGTTGTAAGTACACAGTTTGTGAGTGGAAGCAGTGTATTTTATCAGACTGCTTCTGACTTCCAGCTCTGCCACCTTTCTCTGTCCCGCAGTGCCTGACAGAGGAGAAGATCAGCCTGCTCCTCCAGCTGATCGGAGAGGAACTAGAGCACAAAGCAGAGGGAGAGAAACCGCCGATGAAGTTTGCCACGGAAATCCTGCAAGTGCACGTCCCTGCCTGCGTCCTGGCTCTGTGTGGCTGGACTTGCAGGTGGGTAGCGGCGTAGGACTGACGCTGAACTGGCTGCCGCGCTTTGTGGTTTCTGGGGAAAGCTGTCAGAGGCTGGAGGAATGTGGATGTCCCTCGTGTGAAATGTTCAGTATCCCCTATTTCATTATTTTATTATCTCCAGATGTTTAAACTGACGGACTTCCACAAACCCCGGCGCAAAGCTGCCTGATCTAAAAGAGATGTCTCCCTGAAACAGCAGAGAGTCTGAAACAACCGAGCTGTCGGTGGCCCCACTCGTTGCTGATTTAGATGTTGAAGCCAAGCCCTGAAATGTCATCCTCGGCAACGCTTTGGTTGCTTGTCAGGCCTGCGGGGAGGGGAGGGATGGTTCGTGACCTGAAGGTTCGCGGCTTCCCAAAGCGTGTGCTGTGAGCAGAACAGCCGCGCTGTTTGTGCCCGAGGCAGCTTGCTGAAGGCGAAAGCGATCTGTTACGGTGCAGGCTGGCGAAGGGCTGACGGTGGGCAAGAGCCGAGCTGCTGCTGTGGCTGGGCAGTTCAGGGGCTGAAGGTGGGGACATGCTTGGCTGATACGCCATAATTGAGTGTGGTCCTGCTTCATGGCAAGCCGGAATGTAACCTAGCCAGTTTAAATCAATGCTATAGATGGGTTTTGATGGACTTGGCTTAATTCTTGGAACACGGGGCTACAGAAACAGTAAATCTGTGCCTCAGCACAGGGGTACTGATGTCTTGAAATGTGCTGGCTCAGGTACCTGCAGCTGAGACCGTTCCTGTGCTCTGCCAAATACCTGCATCTGTTCTGAAAGCTGCGATTCTGGGGAAGGGCCCAGGCTCGTCCCTGACCTTCTCTCACGACTTGGCTCTGTCCCCGCAGCGCTGCGTCTGGCTCCGTGCACCTCTCGGTGATCACCTGCTGCCGCTGCATGAGGAAGGTGGGACTGTGGGGCTTTCACCAGCTGGAGTCTGTGGGGCCGGAGCTGGACTCCTGCAGCATGATCAGCACACTGCCGGCACCTGCCGAGCGCATCCCGCTCGTGCCCACGTCTCCACGCAGGATGCTCACGCGGAGCCAAGACTCGCTCCCTCCAGGCTCCGAGCAGGTATGGCCCAGCTCAGCCGGTCCGTGAGCTCGGGGTGTCTGGGTGACACAGGAGCACATGGGAGTCAAGACTGACGTAGTTTGTGTGTCTGCTGGCTTTTACCTTGAAAGAAGCTCATTTTGGTGTCATGTCTCCAGCTGTAGGCAACATCTAACAGAAGTGGGTTGCTGCTCGCCTTGCCCTTTCACAGAATCACAGAATGTTCGGGGTTGGAAGGGACCTCTGGGGATCACCCAGTCCAACCCCCTGGCAAAGCAGTGTCACCCAGAGCAGGGGGCACAGCACCGCGTCCAGGCGGGTCTTGAATATCTCCAGAGAAGGAGACTCCACAGCCTCCCTGGGCAGCCTGTTCCAGGGCTCCGTCACCCTCAGAGGGAAGAAGTTCTTCCTCATGTTCAGCTGGAGCTTCCTCTGCTTCCGTTTGTGCCTGTTGCCCCTTGTCCTGTCACTGGGCACCACTGAAAAGAGTTTGGCCCCATCCTCCTGACACTCACCCTGCAGATATTTATAAACATTTCTAAGGTCCCCTCTCAGCCTTCTCTTCTCCAGGCTGAACAAGCCCAGCTCCCTCAGCCTCTCCTCATAGGAGAGATGCTCCAGTCCCCTCATCATCTTTGTAGCCCTGAAGCCTTTGCAACTCTCTGTCCTCCCCTCCATCAGCCCTCCTGTAAGAGGGCACAAAAAGGGCCTTTCCAGCCAGCATCCTGACATTTGTCTAACTTGGGGTGCTCCGAATCAGGGGCTGCCCTCACCTGTGTCCAACTAGACGCACCTGAGATGCTTCTGGTGTAAAGGGAAGGTGGCACAGCTTCTGCCAGGCTGGCTGAGAAGGTTTCGATCTCCGGTTTGAGCTGTGCAGGGCCCACCTGTCCCCTTCAGGCAAAGAATATGCTGGTGACCAGAGGAGCTCGATTAATTCCTTGTTCTTTCCCCACTGGCAGCACGAGAAGAGCACGTCCCCTGCCATCTCTCGCTCGCGGGGTTGGGACTCTCCCATCCCCATGGACCGGAGTGAGTTGGAGGTGGCCAGCCCCACTCTGAGGAACCGCCCCGTCACCCGCAGCATGGGGCAGGGGGACAACGTGGAGATGCCATCCAGTCCTCTCCGCAGAGCCAAGCGGATACGGCTCTGCTCTTCCAGCAGCTCGGTGAGCGACCCGGGTGCAGGCGCAGGGAGAGGAATCTGGGCAGTGCACTCCTGATCCAGGGAGCAGTGTTGTCCCCATAGCCAGCTCAGGGCTGGTGTTTAGGCACGGAGAGGGTTTTATTGTGTCATTGGAGTCTGTTTTAAACCATGCTGTTGCTGTCCCTCTTCACTATTACCTCCTCCCCTACCCAGGACACTTTTATGAGGAGCTTCTTTGACCCCAGCTCTCAGCATCGTGACTGGTGCCCCTGGGTCAACCCAGTGGAAGGAGGTGAAGCCCTGGAGGATACCACGACCCAGACTGAGAAGGAACCTGCAAAGGCAGAGCCGGGCTGGCAAGTGGTACTGAACACGCTCCTCGCCACCAGAAAGTGCGACAGAGTGCCCGAGACGGAGCCCGTGGTGAGCCTGCAGCATCCCCAGCCCCAGACCCGAGCTCTCAAAACACTGCTTGCCCCAGCCTTGCCCGGGGCTGAAGGCTTGTGGGTGGAATTTGGGGTAGATGGGCTGCGTTCAGGAGCGGAAGCTCACCTGGGTGGCAAGGACCAAGCGTGTGCCTGCAGAGCTGCAGCTCCCGCTCCGGCTGTGCTGACAGCCTCTCGGCCAGGTGTCAGCCGTGACAACGATGCGTTGTGTGCAGATCTGCTCGAGGGCTGCTATAAATAACAGCCCTTCCACTGCCCAAAATCCAGTTTCATTTCACATCCTGGTAGAGAACTCCTGACCCTCTCTGCAGCCATCCTGCGGCCGGCAGCTCCCGGCTGTTGGACCGGTGGGTTGGCCAAGCCGGGGGAGCAGAGCTGAGTCCACAGGTCCTGCTGCTGCCTCCCTGGGCCCCATCACCCACCTGGATTCCTCCTGCTGCCTCCCCCCTGCTTTGCTCAGGGCTGAGGTGGAGGGACCAGTGGAGCAGTCCCGTGCCAGCCTTTGTCTTGGGGACTTCGTGTGAGTTGTCGGTCCCTTCTGGCTGCCCCACGTGCCGGCGAAGTGCCAGCTGGTCCCGTGGGACCAGACACGAGCCAGACACACGAGAAGCAGGGGATGGTTGGAGTCCTGTCCCACTTCTTGCTTGCAGTCACCTTGCCCTTCTCCCCTCCCTTCCTGGTAAATAGAGCTAACAAAGAAGAGGAGCAAATTAATGTCATGGCAGCCAGTTAGGATATTTCAGATATCCTAATATCCAGATATCAGATGGGTTTTTTTGCTGCAGTTTCTCTCCTTGTGTGCTTTGTAGGCAGGTTGGTGGCAGTTGCAAGTGCTGTTGAGGTGCCGTAACCTCTGGTTGCCGCTTTGCTCCCCTCTCTCGCAGAGTCTCTCGGTGAAGTCCTGCAAGGTGTTCCGCATTTTCCGGCAGTGGGAGAGCATGAATTCCTCCTGAACGGGCTGCTGCCTCTGGGAACCGACGCCATGCATCGGTGCAGCAGAGATCCACTTCGCAGCTGCTCCCACAGCAGCTCCATGCCCTGGGGAGGGGATGCCGAGGAGGCTCCACACCAAACGCAGCCCCCAGCAGCCGCTGGGACCCCTCCCTCCCCGACTGCCTTCCTTGAAGCCCCCTGCCTTCACGAATTGCTGCTGTAGCCCTTGGCCCCGAGGGTTTCGACAGCCCTGCCCAGGCACGCGGGGCGAATGAGGAGACGTGGTCACCTCACGAGGGTGACCATCTTGTCCAGCTGTGACCCTCCACCAGCGGCACAGGGAAGCGATGCCAGGTGGGAATAAACATTTCACTTTTGTTTTTTTTTTTTTTTTTTTTATTTTCTTACTGCTGGTGCGGTGCTTCTTCCCAGGGCAGGCTGAGCTCTGGACCTAGCACGTGGCTCCTGTATCCCTCGGGATGCTCATGTTTCGTGGGATCAGTGTCCAGCTGCCTCCCTGTCCTGTTGCCTGCTCCTCGTTTTGCTGTCTCCCCTGCCTGGTGAGGGCTTTTGGCAATGGCTTCAGCCCCTGTACGTGCCTCGTGCCCCAATATACGCCAGCGGCTGCCCGAAGCAGATTTAGCTGAGGGCTGATAGCTTCCCAGGGTGATAAATCACCCAGCTCAGAGTACAGGGGAGGCTGGGAGACAGCCAAAACCCTGGAAGAGGCGGGTTTAGGGCTTCCCCGTGGCTTGTGGCCATGAGGCTGGGTGCTGGGAAGGGACTGGTCTTCATGGAACAGGGGGGGAGAAGAAGCCAAGAAAGGAGACCCTGATCTGTCATCTCCATCCTCAAGGATGTCAGGGAAGGGGCTTTGGGGAGGGCTCAGACTCCACAGACAACCCAGGCACACTTGGGCCTCCTCACCCCGGATCTGCTGCAGCCACATGGATGTGGGTGAAGGCACAAGGAAATGCCATTCCCTTTTTGGTTTTTTTTGAGCAAAGGGAGCCCCTGCCTCGGTTTCCCCAGTCTGCTTTGGGGTTTCTTCTGCATCTCACCTTGCCCCATCCCCTTTGGGGCGTTTTCTGGCTACTCTGAGCCTCGGAAAGCAACAGCTGCCTTGGTCAGGGCTGATCCAGGCTCTCCCAGCACCCCAAAACTTGGGGGTGCACCTGCCCAACTGGGGGCTTCTTCTTGGAGACACCCTTTCCCTACTGCCTGCGTGGGTAGGTGCTGGCCGGAAAGCCCCCTGAGTGGGGAGCAGCGAGGCTTGAGTCTGGGTGGGTGGCTTCCTTTCCTAAGAGGGTCCTAATTGCATGGCCCTAACGAGGGGCTGCTTCACACCATGGCTGTGCTGGGCTGGGAGTTTGGGGTGGAGATGGGGGTGTCACACCCACACGTACGTCCTGGGTACCCCCCGAGGGGTGAGAATGGGCTGGGATCTGCAGCGGGGTGTGGAGGAGCCCCTTCCACAGCTGCCCAAACCCCCAGATCCTCTTGTCCCCAACAGCCCCAACATGGTTTTGCCTGGCTCCCCTCATCCCCCATAGCTCTCCCCACTCCTTAGAGCTTCCTACAGCTTCGTATCGGTCCCTGTAGCTCCCCTGCTCCCCAGAACTCCTTTGCCTCCCCCATTTCCAGTGATTTCCCCCAGCTCCCCATTATTACCAAGATTTTCCCCCGTTCCCCATGGCTTCTGACACCCCCCCTTGCCCTCTCCTTTCTGCTTTGTCTGCCTGGCCCCAGCACGGTTGGGGAACCACCCCCCAAACCACGGGGGGAACAACGTTCCCACACCGGGGTGCACAAGGCCAGCCAGCACCCCGGCCCACGCACGCCGACTTTCAAACCCAGGAGGGCTCAGAAGGCCCCTGAATCCCCTGTGTACCCACGTAGAAGGGTCTGGGTGCTGCAAGAATGGTCTGAAGGCGTCTGAAAAGGCACAGGATGCCATCGTAGTCCCTAGAATCACAGAATCATTAAGGCTGGAAAAGACCTCTAAGATCATCAAGTCCAACCATCAACCCAACACCACCACCATGCCTGCTAAACCATGTCCCCAAGTGCCACATCTACATGGTTTTTGAACCCCTCCAGAGATGGGGACTCCCCCACTGCCCTGGGTAGCCTGGGCCAACCCCTGACCACTCTCTTAGGAAAGAAATTTTCCCCACTATCCAATCTGAACCTCCCCTGACCCAGCTTGAGGCCATCGCCTCTCGTCCTGTCGCTGGTTACTTGGGAGAAGAGACCAACAATCACCTCACTGCACCCTCCTGTCAGGTGGTTGTAGAGAGCATAGTTATTACCCTGAAATTATCCCAGTTGCAAAACTACGGTATTACTCAGACGAAATACAAGGATTTAAAGAAATTAAGGAAAACCCCTGATTTTTCCCCTTCTTTTCTCTCAGTTGCCTGGAACTGGTTGGGAAGGGCTGGGAAAATGGGGGATCCTCTACCTCCAACCTCTCCCTCTGCTCAGTTATAAACCCCCTTCCACTTTGCTTCTCCAAATTCCCCGTGGCGTAGCTCGCCCTGGGGTGCGGATCCGACCCCTCTCAGTGCGTTACCTCCTGTCCCAGCCGGGCTCGGGGCAGGTTGGGGCATTAAATGGAGGACACCACCACCCCCACATGCACACTTGTGGGGTGAGGCTCCCTCCTTTTCTCAGACTTCTTGGGGTTCCCTGGCTGCGTCTCCTCCCTCTGCGGGGAGGAAGCGTTGGGGTGGATTTTTGGGGTGATGCCGGGGTCAGGAATGCGGGATGTCCGCCCCGGGCGGGGAGTTGCCACGCCAGAGCCCCGCCGGCTCTTCCCCGTGAACGCCATCGTCACGCGCCTCGCTGTCACCTCCGGGGCGCTGGCGCGTGCCTTCCCCGTCCGGTCGGGTAAACTGAGGCACCGGGAAATGCTTTGCTGGTGTCGCACCGGATAACCGGCGCGGTGACTCGTGCTGCAAGGTCTGCCAAGTGCCCGGTTTGCAATCCAGAGATGGGGAGGGGGGAGGTTTGGCTTTAACGCTGGCTTTCCCGGGGTGATACTGGACATCCTGCAGGGGGGTGACCCGCTGCGCTGGGTCCCCCCCATCCCCGAGCCCCGACGGGGTCTCGAACCGGTGTCCCCGACGGGACTGCAGCTCCCCCCACAGTCGCCCACCGCACTACAACTCCCGGCGTGCCTCGGGGCGGGCGGGGGCCGGCGCGGCGTTCCAGGCGCAACCAATGGCGAAGGGGCGGGGCGGTGAGGTCACAGCGAGTGACGTCAGGGGTCCAGAGAGAGGCTTCGGCAGAGGCGACCGGAGCGGGGCTCGCCGCTGAGGGAGCGCGCGGCGGGGGGGGGGGGGTCGGCCCGGGCGGCACCGGCACCACCACCACCACCACCACCACCACCACAGGAGGAGGTCGGCGACAGCGGCGGTATCGGCGACAGCGGCGACGACAGCGGCGACGGGGGGGGGGGTGTCCCAGCGGCTCGGAGCCCGGCGCCCCCCCGCTCCACCTCGATACCGGGCCGTCCCCGGTCCGCGGCGGCGGCGGCGGAGCTGACAGCCCGCCCGGAGCAGCGGGGGCGGCCGAGGCCACCATGTCCTCCCCCAGCCCGGGCAAGAGGCGGATGGGACACCGACGTGGTCAAGCTGTATCCTTCCCGCACCCCCTGCCACCCCCCCCCCCCGCCGCCTCCTCCGCGGGGGGGGGGGAGGGGGCGAGGCTGCAGGCCGGGCCTACGCTGGGGAGGGGGGACACCGGGATCCCCCCCTCCCTGTCACCCCCCCACCCCACCGCGGGCGGCGGCGACCAGGCCTAGGCCTCTCCCCGGGGCTGGACCAGCCCCCCCCTTACCGGGGGAAGGCCTAACACCCCACCCCCCCCCCCCCGGGACTCTTCCCTTATTTTGGGGGGCTTTTCCCCCTTTCCCCCCTCCGCGGCTTAATCCCCCCCGGGGGGAGTCTCTTCAGGTGACCCCCCCCTTGGTGAAGCTCCCCCCAGCTTGGGTGTCCTGCACCCCACTGGCTTGCGGCCCAGCCGCCGGGGGAAGGTGAGGAAGGGGAGAGCAGCTCCAGCAGCCGCAGCCTTTCTTTAGGCTTTTGTGGGCTTTATTATTATTTACTCCCCGATTTCAGCCTGCGGTTCACGAAGCTTCTGGTGACGGCTTAGAGATTTAATTTGGGGGGGGGGGGGGGGGGGGAGAAGCTGGGGGGGTTCCCACGGGGCCTGGCTCGCGACAAACCCCAGACTGGGTGACGGTGGGGTGGGCAAAGGGCTCCAGGGCCCATAGCCCTTCTCGTAAGAGGTCCCATTTATGTAACGCTCCAGGTTAGGTTAGGCTTTCTTATTTTTTTCCTCCCCCCCCCCCCCTCCACGATAGATCTGTTTATATTTTTTCCCTTCTCAATTTTTATTCTTGGCCTTTTGCAGGGTGGCGAATCCTTTTTCTCTCTGTCTGGAGTGTGGGTGGCGTTGAAAAATATCGTTGGGAATTTGGTTCTGGGATTGTTTTATTAATAGTTTTTGTTTACAAGGTGGCGGTGTGTGCCGGGAAGGGGTAGAAATGACAAGAGTGGCTGAAATGTTTTTCAGCTCTGTTGACCGAACGTGCCTCGGCAGGGCTCGGGGTCTGGTGGCTCTAACTTGGTGGTGTTGAGGGGTCGAGAAACGGGTCTGATTTAGTTTCCAGAGAGAGATAAACTTACTTGGATTTTGGTTTGGGTTTGTTTTGTTTTTTTTTTTCTTGAGGAGGAGGAGGGGGAGGGAGGAGCGGCACCGCTCCTGTTTGTGGCGTGAGGGTGGCTTATCGAAGGAAACTTCTGTTTGACGTTCAGCCTGCGCGTTTTCTCGCTACAAAGCTGCTCTTCGTATATTCTTCGCCTTGTTTTTAAGCAAATAGGAAATGACTACCGATCGTGCTTGAATCGGAGCTATTTTTATCCGGGGGTTTAAAGTTACACACATGTCATACCCTGCCGAACGCCAATTGCGATCGATGTTTAATCGCACTGGGAGGAGGGTCGGGAATTCCAGCTGTTTAGTATGGGGGGGGGAATAAAATCTTCCTTGGGGATAGTCTGGAAAGAGGTCCGGGCTGGAGAGGGGCCGAGGCCCAACCTGATCCGATGCCACTCTCCTTTCCCCTCCCCCCCCCCCCTTTTTTTTTTCCTTCCCCCTTTTTGTTCCATTTGTAGCCAGCATCTCCAGCGATCGCAGCATTTTCAGAGACAAAAGAGCAGATTTTTCTGAAGTGGCTTCGCTCGGTATTTCTAGCAGCGGCCGGGCCGTGCGGTGGTAGGTAGAAAGCCCCAAATATCTGGCATTCCTCCCGACGCCGGGTAGTTTCCGCTCTGCTCTCTTTTTTGCCCCCCACCCCCCCCAACAAAAGAAACCCAAAGCTTTTCCAAAAGTGAAGCTCTTGTGATTGTCGACGCAGCCTTCCCGGTGTTTTGAGGGGTGAGGGTTAGAGCAGTCGGTCTCCTGCGGACAACAAACTTAGGAAGTTGGATGTGTCAGATGACTCTCCTCACCACTCCTCCCTCCCCAGCCTTTTTTGTTTGTCTGCCTGACTCGCCTTGCCTGCCCGGGGTGAGCGCAGCTCGCTAGGCCCAGGCTCCCGAGACGCTTCCCTGGGGAATCTTCCTCTCTGGAAGCTGATCTGAAATCAGGGTCTGGTGTGAGACGTGAGAGCGAGGAGGGTCTTGGTGGTGACCAAAGGCGAGAGGGCTTGTCTGAAGGAATGTACTTGAAGGCTGGCTCTCCCCAGGGCTCGAGGGTTTTGTTGTGTGTTGTGTTTTCTATTTCCCCCCCCCCCCCTTTTTTTTTTTTGCTGCCATTTTCATTACAGTTTCCCTTTTCGGCCGCTTTTTGTGTCTCCGATGGAGAATAATGGCACGGATTTATGGCCTGCCAAGGGCTACCTTTTTGAGCAGGGAGGGGTGATGGCCAGAGTGAATAACACCGCTGCCTTCTCCTGCTCTGACAGGTTTAGCAGCCGAGTGGGGTCTTTTTATTATTCCTATTTTCAATCCTAACACGTCCGTGTCCTTTTGTGGATGCCTCTTTGTGAGCAGGGAAGGGGAGAGGTTGCTCGGCTCTCTGAGGCTGGGGGGGGGGGGGAAGAGCTCTGTCTGTACGCGTTAATGTGTCGAACTGATGTTTAATAATCTCCTGGACGATTATGTGTTGAAACTCTGAGTCACTCATTGTTTCTCCCCCGATCGCGCTCGCGACATCGTGCGAACGCCGGGGAAGGGCCTGCGGTGGGGAGCCGCCGCTGCCTTCCTCCCCACCTGGGGGGCTGCTGCCCCCCACCGCGCTCGCTGAAGTTTCCTGCATAATCCGTGTACCCACGGAGTCGGGGGCACTGCCGCTTTGCTGGAAGGCTCTGTGCCCCCCCCCCAAAATACCTTGGGATCCACTCACCAGCAGCCTGGGAGCGTGGGGATGTCCCGTGGGCCTGCTGGGAAGCGCTCAAGCTCAAGGCCAGGCCTCTCCAGGTAGCCCCAAGCCAGACACATCCACCCTGGGGAACGTGGGGTGCTGGAGTCGGGGGGTGGGGGATCCCATCCCCGGTCCCCCCAGCTTCGGGGCGAGCTGCTGGCCTTGGAGCCGTGTTTGCAGGCAAGAGGCCTCGGGCAGAGCTCGCAACTCCGCGGATTGGCTGCTCTGTTACTACCCGGAAACCGGGGCCGAGGCGGAGCGAGCCGGCGGCTGGTGGGGTGCCCCAGCCAGCGTGTTTACACCCGTGGGGGGACGCACCCCGGCACCCCGCAACCCCCCCGGGACCACGGGGCCGTTGCGGTTCCACGCTGGGGTTTATTGTTCTGCGCCGGGGTGCAACGCGGGCGCTCCAGGGCGAGCTGTTTGCAGCCTCCCCTTGGACGAGAGTTGATTTTTGCGCTGATTTATTTTCCTCCTTTGTGGATAGATGCTTCTGGCTGGGTTGTAGTCCCCAAGCTCTATTTTTAAGCGTCGGGGCTGGAAAAGGGAAGTGTCACCCTGTTCTGTGCATGCAAGGAATTATAAATAGTGCCCAGCTTCATTTGAATCTCCCCGTTCTGACCAGTTTACAGAGCTGAACGTTTGTAACGCGTGTCGGAGCTGCCGGGGAGTGCGACGCGCAGAGCACTGCACGCTCCCTTCTAATTTTAGGCTCGTCCTGAGTCAAGGAGAATGATGGTACGAAGCTCCTCCATTTACCTGCGGAGTATTTTGTAATCGCAAAACTCCCCGCGTTTGCTCCGCCACGATCGGCTGAGGCGAAGGGTAGGACACAGTTTACATTTGGGATAAATTCCTTTTTATGTTCATTATAGGCTTACACCGCACTTCTCATCCTACTTGAACACCTTCCAAGAGTCGCGTTGAGCAATGGGACGGTCACGTGGCTTTGTTCTCTTTGGCCTGTCCCCAGGGGAAGAGCACGTGCGCTGGAATGTCTTGTTTTGGTAGGGTTTGGTGGTGGTGCGTTGTTGTTTTGGTTTTTGGTTTTTTGTGTTGTGTTTTTGTGGGTTTTTTTTTAAGGGATAGACATTTCTGGAAACTTTTCCAAGTCAGAATGTAAATGTTAGAACGTCACGCTACGCTTCTTTCTGCTACACCTCTCTCTGCTCTACTTTAATGAGGTCTCCAGGGATGAGGGTAATCGCACGGTGGTGCTTCAGAACGCACAAAGACGCGGCGACGGCCCCGTTCCAGGACTGGGAGAGCCCCCCCTCCCCCCCTTTCCCTAAAGCAGTCAGAAATGCTGGCGCAGGTTGTGGCTTATAAATAAAATCCAGTTAAACGCGGCTCGGATCGTATAGTGCTACCTGCCGTTGTGAGAACTTCACATCCACGGATCGTTCCGCCAAAACCAAACCAACTCGAGGAGAGGAAAACAAAATAAATCATCTTTGTTGCCTAAATGACAACTTCCAAGGGTATCATCTTGCTGCTTTTAGAGCTGAATGAGGCGTTTTTGCTGGCGGCTGGATTTCCCCCCCCCCCCCCCCCCGAAAGGACAGGCTCTTGGCTGGAACTGTAAGTTCACTCTTCCTTTGTTGCCTTGTCAGTTTGATCGTGGAGGCTATTGAAGCTCGGGCTTGTCGAACAGACCTGAAAGCACAGTGCACCTGCTTAATCATATAATTGCGATGGTCATTGAGATGAAACTGTAGAGTATGAATTCGGTGAAGACAGCTTGGAGCAGAGTGCCTGTTCTAGCTTGAAATCCTGGCCTTATTTAAAATAAGGAAAATAAAGCCTTTGTATCGCCCTGCGTTTGGGTAATTTTAACTATTTCGCTGTCTCATTCCCCAGGCTCGGAGCGGTGATTTTCATATTGTGAGTAGTATGGCAGTCATCTTTTTAAGATTATGCTTATGGTACCCAGTTCTCAAGACTAAACTGGCGTTAGATTACCAAACACTGATTAAACAAATCCTGGAGGCTGTTTCCTTGTAGTAACAGTTTAAAAAAAAAAAAACGACAAAGTGCACGCTGGATTTCAGTAAAACAAGTGGCTTGCCTTGTAAAATGGTGTCCCTGCTCTCCTTTCTGCTGCTGTGTCTAGAGGGGCGTGCTTGGTATTTCTGCTGTGTTTTCTAGGGAAGCTATGCTGTGATCTAGGCAGGCTTGGGTTTGTAGTAGGTGATTGTTTTTAAGTGTCATCACGACTGTCTTACAATCCCGGCAAGCTTTTGGAAACGCGTCTCGCTGAGCGCGCCTCCCACGTGTTCAACATTTCTTAGCGGCAGCAGCCAATGAACGCGAGCTTCGAGCATGGCTGTGAATCTTCCAAACCCTGTTAAAGTCTTGATACGTAGGATTAAGCAGAAGATGCCCCCTGATGAGGCTCTGTATTGTTTCATTTACCAGGGAAATATTACATATAATCTTCATGTAAGTACAGCTTGCGTTTTGTCCTGGTGCTGGTTATCGCTGTGCCCTGGCATTAAAATTATGTTCTTTTTTTTAAAAAAACATAAAAAAACAATCTTATGAAAAGCTTGTAAGCAAAGCCTTGAGGTTACTGGACGCTTGCTTTGTTGGTGCCTGAGTGGCGAGCAGGAGGAGCTGCCCCGTGTTGCGCTGCTGCCTTCCTCTCTTGAGTTCATGGAAAGCAGAGGCGTGCTCTTCCAGCGTGTTTTCTTACTTTGTTTTTAGAAGAACATCAGTTAATCGCTCCTTCAAATACGTGCTTAATTGCTGTCTTACCTTGTCCCTACCCGTCGTACCTGGAGCAAGTTGAGCAGACCTTGGAAGCCGAGGGAGTAAACCTTGCAAGGCGCCCAGTGCCTCCTTCGGAGCTCACACCTCGCCGCTGGATCGCCCTGGGAGAAAGGTGGTGGCAGCTCGCTCCTTGGAGGCTCCAGCTTTGCTGCCTCCGTGCCCGTGCCGTCAGCGGGGGGTGATGCCTGAAGACAAGGGGGGGGCTGCCAGGGGCAGAGGTGGTTGGCAATCCTGTCCCCTTCCTGAATGGGCAGCAGGATCCCGTTCTTGGAGCCCTCTGCCTTTCCCCATATCCTTTGTTTGCAAGCAAAAATGAAGGAGTGCTTAAATTAAGAGTCCTGATAGACTTTTCTCCTCGATTGATTTCTTACTTTTTTCCTTCAAGCAAGGTAAAGCAGCAGGAATTGGGCTGCTGAAAGGGGAAGGGTGCATCTGAAACCGCCCCGGTGTAGAGTGATTGCTGCTTGCAGTATAACTTAACGTTCTCAGCACCTGTTGGTACTTGGTGCCCTTCTTAAACCATGATTTAATCAGAGTCATAACCAGCATAAACACATAACAGGTTGTTGTTAAGGCAGGGAAGTGCCCACAGTTAAAGCGACAGGCTCCTGTATGGAGTGGATTCCCAGCCAAATAGCTGTCTGTTCTGCTGTCTGCTTACATTAGAGGTGATGCGGTGCTGAGGGAGAGGTGTCTGAATTTTCTGCTTTGCTCTCCTGCAGTTCTGGACATTATCCTGACAGCAAAGATGAGAGATTGCTGAATAACATTTTTTTTTTTTTTAAAAGATTAAATGTGAATTACATATGTGGGTGTGCATATAGGAATTCAGCGTTTCATTGTGTGTCTTATTGTGTGCATTCAGCTTCCCTCCTTTCACTCCCTCCATTTCCCGGTGGATTTTGTCCGTGTATTTCTGGAATAATGAACATAGAGCGTTGCTCTTTGTTTTTCTTCACCAAAATAGAGCTCGCGTGACTGAGGAATCATACGACCTTGCCATCTCTGGTTTCTACTCGGTCACGCAGCCGGTCTGCCTGTGCCTGTCGATTCTAGCAGGGAGCTTGCGGACGAACAGCCCTCGCCGTTAGAAAACGCCCCGTGTGACAGATCTTCTTCCGCATCCCGGGGAAAACGTCCCAGTTAGTTTTATTGCTGGCAGAGCCATGCAGTTCTCGCTTTCCCCCTACACCCCCCCCCCCCAATTTTTTATTCCTTTTTCCCACCTTCTTGGGATGTTGAGAATTGTTTGTTCCTTGATGTTGGTACTCTTTGAATACTGGTCAGCTGTTGCAGAGAAGTACAAGCGCTCGCTTACCCATCGTGAGGGCGATCTCTGCGAAGTCTCTGCCGTGCTGTTCCCCCTCCCGTCCCCGCTCGGTCCCTTCGGCCTTATGACCACTCAGCTCTAAATGCTATCTCCTCGTCTTCGGTCTCCATCTTCTTCCAGTTCCTCAGCCTCTCTGATAATGGTCTGTCTGAGGGTGGATGTAGTCTCTTGGAAAAAGTTGCATATCTTGGGCTTGGGTAGCCATTAATGGTTCTCTGCAAACTAGGACTGGCACAGGATTCAGGACTAAGAATTTTGATTTTTTTATTCCCCCTTCCCCCGCCGCTGTTGCCTTTGCAGCTTCCAAGAGCTGTCCTCTGGTCTTAAATCATTTGACTTATTCCCTGGAGCAAATTGATTCAGCCTTCCAAGAGAAGCCAAATCACTCGCAGTCCATTTTCTTGGCATTGGGTGTTTCAAATCAGGTAGAGGGGGTGGATCTGCGTGTATCATTTTCCGACTGAGGTGGTGGTGGTCTGTCGGCTCTAATCCCTTTTAAATTGCGAATTACAGAGCGTGCCTGTGTATTCTGCATGATCCACGTACGGGAAAGCGCAGGAGGTGGTGTAGACTTCCAGATATTAGTGACTCAGTAGGAGAAAGGGATTTTTAAGGATTTTTAGAATAGCCATTTTCAATTATTTTCCAAGGGTCAAATGCTGCTTTCCAGAAATGATTGCATTTTGCTGGTGCATGCTTTCCTTGGACTAAATGCTAGAAGAAAGAAGCGTAAAATATTTTCTTTGAGATTGTACAAATAGAGTGTCTGGGTGGATTATTCTGAAATGTCTGGCTGTAGCTGGCTTTAATTTTTTTTTTTGTGATACTCCCTTAAAATTGAGTGTTTTTAAATTTGTGGTAATGTTTTCATTAGGAAAAGTCTGCATTTATGACAGTTGCTGCCCTTTAAGGGAACTTAACCCTGGAGGCATTTGTCATCCCCTGTGAAAGGTTGAGGTTAAAAGCTGACAGTTGATTGTTAGATGAATTTCGCATTATTTCCAAATTCCGGTGGGCTTTTCACCTGGCCTTGAGCGTTTGCTCCTGCGAGAGCGGTGGGGGGGGGGGGGGGACTTAGCATGTAAATTACAGATGTGCAAATCACTGCTGCCTTCCCGACTGCCTGGGTACTCTCCCTGTAACAGCTGATTGTTTCTAGTCACTCATCTGTGGACCTGTTATAATGACTGTATTGGGACAGACTAAATTCAAACGGAGGTGAACAAGAGGGGCTGAGGTAGTGGCATGCGTAACGAATGGAGGGTATTGAGAGGGGATGAATAGCGTCCGGTCTGCCTGCTCCCGGCCCCAGAGCAAGGTATGACTTTGAAAGGTAAGCTTAAGCGTGTTTGCGCTGGAGAGACAGACTCTGGCAGGCCGTAAAGTCTGAGATTTTGACTAAAATCTAACCGGGTTTAGGATAGGATCAGATGCTTCCGCAGTTATCGAGCACACCTCCTGAAAAAGGTAAAAATCGGTGTGTGGTACTAAAGCAGGCCTGTGTGTCCCTCATTGACCTCCGGCATGGTAGATTAATACATGCAAAGTTGAAAAGATTGATAAATTATTAACTTAAGCACTTAGGCATTTCTCGGTGGGCTGTGTTGCTTCGTTTTGTCTTGACGATGGCAGGACCAGGCGTGCTCTGGAGCTGCGAAGCGACGCATCGGGCCGGGGGCGAATGTCTGATGAGACACTCGGTTCTTTTGCAGGAGAAGAGCTGGATGAGAACAAAGACCCAGGCTGTCTGCTGAGGTCTGACCGGAGCTCAAAAATTACCTTGTTCTTAAACGTGTCTCTAGATCTAAATGCTATTTTTAAAACTGTGCTACGAAGCTGTAGTTTAGTTTCTGATCACCAGTGTGGACACGGTTGAAGAGTTTAGACTCATCTTGGGTTTAGGGGCAAATGAAGCTGCTCCTTTAAGTCTTGCTCAGCCAAGTGTGACTGGTTTGAAGCCAGCTCTTTCTCTATTCTGAAAAGAACCAGGTTTGGCTTTTAAATGCATTTCGACAGGGGGACTGTTGGCTCTTCTCAAATCTGGTGTCAGCCTCAGGAGATCTGCACTGAGAGGAACCGGGTGCTTTTGAACCCTGGAGGAACAGAACATGGCATGGAGTCGGTGACAGACGAAGTCCAAAACTTGCCTTCATGTCCTGGCTGTTCCCAAGCTGGTTTGTTTGGGGAAAGTCTCTTTTCTTTTTAGGGGTGAGGAGAGGTTTCTCCCTGGTGATACGTTCAGTGGGAGCATCTTCGTCGGGGGAGTCTGGTGGAAGCTAATGCTCTGTTACGCTCTCCTTTCTGCTGAAGGCAAATGAAACCGCTTATGTTTTTCTTCCATCTAATACCATTAATTCAAACTCACTGACCTTCCCCCTCAAATCTTCAAAGCCAACACAGCTGAATACGAGTGCGTGCAGAGTGCTGGTTTCACATAGCAGCAAGGCAAGTTTTAAACCTCACAATAACTGGGCTGCTTTCACGCTGAGCTCATGTTCTGCATGAGAGATGTGTCCATGTCGACGGTGCTCGGGAGCAGTCCTTCGTAGCGGTGCGTTGCGATGCGTCTTGAAGGCATCTGCTTCGTGCTTGGCGGTGGCGGTTGCAGTTTGCTTGGACAAGAACGACATCGCGTGGACCGATTTCCGCAAAAGTTTCGGTGATGGCCTCGCTTTGTAATCCTCTAATTTGTATGACAGGATTGTAAAGTAAACAAGGCTGAAAGAGAGAAACAACCCTTCCAGGAGTGAAGCACTTACCCTGGAAATGTCAAATCTAACTGCGATGTGACTCAGCATGGTTATACTGACTTACTCCTCGGTGCTACCAAAGCCAGCTCCTACTTTTTTTTTTTTCTTTTTTTAATTTTGCTTTTAAGGCTTTCAGCCTGCTACTGTGTTGGTTGTGAAATGCGGGAAGCGGTGAAAATAAGGACGCTAACTGATCGTTGGTTTGTTTAACAGGCCTGGCATCGTCGGTAATTTAATACTCCTGGCCTAGGGGAGGAATCCGTGCACGGTTATTGGGGTAAGCTTAGATCCCAAGAGGAGAATGTGGCTTTGAGAGGCTGGGGGGGGACACACAACGCTCGGTTGAAAAGTTGAGGTATCAGAAATCAGATCCTTGTAACTCGGTCCCAGAGTCTGCGTTCCTTGAAAGGGAAGGTATGCGAGGAGGTGTTAACTCGCCCTTCTCGTGCCTGGTAGGAGCGACTGCACCCTGCACGTGAGCATACAGCTAGTGCTGCTTCACACTTTTTTAAAAGTTGTGGACACCGTAATGAACTCGTGTGTTTTTTGTGAAGCTCCAAGGTGCTGGATTTAAACAAATTCTGGCTTGCTTGCAATTGCTGAGAAAGTTATAAAATAGTCATGATGCAGGTTTTTCTTATTACTTCGTGGTTTCTGCTGTGTCTTCTTTTGTTTGATGTTGGCAGTGTGACCAGAAGGCTGCCCTGAAAAGGTGAGTTTAAATACTTGCCTTGTTTGGATCGAGGAGGAGGTGGTTTCGCCCGTGGGTAGCAATGCTCTGCTAACTTTGCAGAAGGCAAAAGCAGTGCAGTTTACGCGCAGAGAAGAGGCCCAGCACTAGCAGCTGGGGCATGGGGGGTGTCTCAGAACGCCACTTGTGATCAAGACTGTGTGTGCAAGACTGACCAGTGTACTCCTGTAGCCTCAGCAAGTCCTTCAAACTGCGAACCCCACTTTAATTATCGGTCACTGCTTGAATTTCCGCAGCGTAATATTGAGACTTGCATCTTGCCAAACGAAACAAAAAATACTGTGAAATTGAAATGATTAGCAATGATTTATTCGTAATGTTAAGCCCTTGTATCCATGAGAAGGCACTGCTTTGCATTTCAAACCATGCTACAAATGTACACGTGCTCTGAAAGAAACTAGAAAATTTGCTGACCTGCTGAAATGAACTTGATGTTCAGTCCTGCAAGGCTTATTGACCACTGGGCAGTTAAACCATCTGCCCATCCTCCGTTGCTAAACTCAGTTTTACAGATTCAGAGTATAGATTGTTTAGGAGAGGGATGTGTTTGATTCGCAGCGTACGTTGAAGTTAGAGGATTAGATTCTTGTGTTGGGATTTGGAGCGATTGGATGCCAGCGTGAGAGCTCTTCTCCTCGAGGTTCTTTGCATGCATTCCCCCCTCTACTCTGACCTAGTGAGGCCCCATCTGCAGTCCTGTGTCCAGTTCTGGGATCCCCAGTTCAAGAAAGATGAGGAGCTACTGGAGAGAGTCCAGCGGGGGACTACAAGGATGAGGAGGGGACTGGAGCATCTCTCCTATGAGGAGAGGCTGAGGGAGCTGGGCTTGTTCAGCCTGGAGAAGAGAAGGCTGCGAGGGGACCTTAGAAATGCTTCTAAATATCTGCAGGGTGGGTGTCAGGAGGACGGGGCCAGCCTCTTTCCAGTGGTGCCCAGCGACAGGACAAGGGGCAATGGGCACAAACTGAAGCAGAGGAAGCTCCAGGTGAACCCGAGGAAGAACTTCTTCCCTCTGAGGGTGACGGAGCCCTGGAACAGGCTGCCCAGGGAGGTTGTGGAGTCTCCTTCTCTGGAGATACTCAAGACCCACCTGGACAAGGTCCTGTGCAGCCTGCTCTGGGTGACCCTGCTTGGGCAGGGGGGTTGGACTGGGTGACCCACAGAGGTCCCTTCCAACCCCAAACATTCTGTGATCAGTTCCGGCAGACACGTGTCGATTTGTGCACAGCCTCAGGTGCGGTCCCTTGACTCACCTTTACGGTGAATTCTGCTTGCTGGAAGTCTGGCCTTTCAGACTGTTCTGCTGTAGCTTTTTAAATGTCAGTTCTCTGTAAAAAGAGAAACCTTTCGTCACTTCAGCGTGATGCATCGGAAAAAGATTCAGGGTTAAGCAAAGAAGATTTGCCTGTTAGGCCTGTTTAGTCATAGCGAGAAATGTGTTTTGTGGGGCTGTTGTCCATGCGGGGATTCTAGCGAAGGTGATTGGAGGCTGTCGTGCAAAGGTGCCTAAGAGAGCCCAGATGCTGCTGGTGCCTCTTCTCAACATTGTGCACGTGGCTTCGGGGCCTTACAAGCTGTTTTCCTCCATTAGTTTTTCTCTGGCGTTGGCTGCGTAACTGGGGATCGTGTATGAGATCGGCTGATGTGGTAACCAGCTGGTTTGAGTCTGAACCAGCATCTCTGCCTTGTTAGAGCCAAAAGTTTTCAGTCCTCTACTGGTGAATATTGCCTTTGATTCCTGTTTTTTTTCTTGGACTCCAGTTTATCCATTTGCAAGGGCTTCCTGCTCAGTGTGGCTGCAGTGCGATGGGATTCTTCAGGGTCAGGAGCTGCATTAGTGTGAGTTTTTAAGAGTCTCTGAATACGTACGGCTTAGTAGTTCTTAATTTGTCCTCTGTGCCCCTTGGTGGCTTCCAAAGCCACCGGTTTCTTCACTGCTACCTGAAGTTCAGTGTAATCAGGGCACTTTGGGATATTCTGTGTGCAGCGCTCTCTCACCAGTTTTCTGCTGTCTTGGAAGGCGTAAGAAGCAAGTCGTAAGATAAGTGAACTTCATAATCCTCTGCAGGTTTTGTTTTGTTTTATTTCAAATAGCAGCTGGGCATCTGTTGCTGAGCACCCAGGGAAAGGCAGCACAGTCAGGTCTGTGGTGCTACGATGTTGAAGGCTTTTATGCTCCTTTACAAGGAGCTGCAAACAACAGAAAAGGCCCTGGAGGGAAAGAGGGTCCTGAGCTGGCAGGTTATGTGCTGCTGCAAAGAAGTGTGCCTTGTCACTGGTATTAGTTTTCTTTTGCTGGTTTTGTTTAATATGCAAAAATTGTGGTCAAAAGTATGTAAAACAAGGGGGGGTGGGTGTAATGTTCCCCTAATTTTTGCAAGATACAGGATGGATCAGAAGCTGAAACTGGGTGTAATGTTCCCCTAATTTTTGCAAGATACGGGATGGATCAGAAGCTGAAACTGCTTGGAATCATAGGTTGGAAAAGACCTCTAAGATCATAGAGTCCAACCATCCACCCAACACCACCATTCCTACTAAACCATATCCTGAAGTGCCACATCTACACGTTTTTTGAACCCCTCCAGGGATGGGGACTCCACCACCTCTTTGGGCAGCCTGGTCCAATGCCAGACCACTCTTTCTGTGAAGAAATGTTTCCCAATATCTAATCTAAACCTCCCCTGATGCAACTTGAGGCCATTGCTTCTCGTCCTATCGCTAGTTACCTGGGAGAAGATACCAACACCTGCCTCACTACGGCTTGACTCGGTCAAAGCCGTTGTGTATAGGTGTGAATCGATAACTGCTTCTCACCGTTCAGTTCTCCCAAAGTCACCCAAAAGGCATCAGGACTTTGCACATTCTTCTCTTAGGACCTGAATGGAGCTGCCCAGGCTGCCGCATGCGTCGCAGAAACCCACATCAACTGTTTTTAGGTCATTACCAGGCTGGACTAAATTTAGCGTATGAGCCAGAAGTGTGAGGCTTTGTATCCAGCCTCCTGCCCGGTCCCTGTTTCTGGGCTGTCTGCTCGGGCTGTGCCCTACAACCAGGCTGCTTTCTCTTCTTAATCACGCAGAGCAAGGACATCACTGAGGTTTGTTTTCAAAGTTGGTGCGTAACACCCTGTGAAGCGGCGACAAAGTTGTAGGGAATCACAGAATCACAGAATGGTAGGGGTTGGAAGGGACCTCTGTGGGTCACCCAGTCCAACCCTCCTGCTGAAGCAGGGTCACCTAAAGCAGGCTGCACAGGACCTTGTCCAGGCGGGTCTTGAATATCTCCAGAGAAGGAGAATCCACAACCTCCCTGGGCAGCCTGTTCCAGGGCTCCGTCACCCTCAGAGGCAAGAAGTTCTTCCTCATGTTCAGACGGAACTTCCTCTGCCTCAGTTTGTGCCCATTGCCCCTTGTCCTGTCACTGGGCACCACTGGAAAGAGCTTGGCCCCATCCTCCTGACCCCCACCCTGCAGATATTTATAAGCATTTATTAGGTCCCCTCTCAGCCTTCTCTTCTCCAGGCTGAACAAGCCCAGCTCCCTCAGCCTCTCCTCGTAGGGCAGATGTTCCAGTCCCCTCATCATCCTTGTAGCCCTCCGCTGGACTCTCTCCAGTAGCTCTTCATCTTTCTTGAACTGGGGAGCCCAGAACTGGACACAGTACTCCAGATGGGGCCTCACCAGGGCAGTGTAGAGGGGAAGGAGAACCTCCCTCGTACTAGGGTATGGAGCTTCTCACCCTGCAGGTGATGGGCTTGAGTCCTATCTGAGTTGACTGGTTCCAGGTGGCCAAGAGGAGAAGCCTGCCTAGGTTTTGATTGCCCATCCATCAGCTGGCTGCTTCCGCAGCCCAAAAGCTGGTGGATTGCTGAGCTCTGGCTGCTGCTGGAGATCTGCACCGGTTTGGGGATGGGAACAGCTCGCACTCGGAGCAAAGGGGGAAGCACTTTTTTCATTAATCTTACAATACATCTTGAGCAGAGGACGTTCCCACCTCCTTTCTTTCATAGCCCTGTATGTCTGTTAAAATCAAGATGGCAGAGATGAGTGAAGGGGGAGAAAAGAAGTCGCTCTGACAGTACAAGGGACAATTTCAGGGCTGCTGGATCTGCAGTTCCGAGCTGTCCTTTGTTTTAACTTCCTCCGTTGTTTCGGGATTCTGTTTATTTGCAGTAGCATGCTGGTTAATTGGGGGTTTTCTGTGGATTAGTAATATTGTCATCCAAAATGGCTTAAAGTGTGTCAAGTCTGCTTAATTCGGATTTATTAAAGAAGGCTGTGATAAATGTGTGTCTTTGAAACTCTGCTGGGTCTGCTGGAGGTCACCTGTAATTCAGAGCATCTGGTGGAGGTCAGTGCCAGGCTTTTTGTTCTGTAGTGGTGTAAGCTTTGTGGTTTTTTTCAGCTCATCTCTGAAGGAGGAGATACTTCAAACTCTGTGACAAAACCCCACTTTTCAAGCAGCTGCACCCGCTAACGACTAAACTGTGTTAATTAGTTTTTAGTGCAGTTGCAGTAGAGTTCCTTTGTCCCTACCATAATGGTGATCCAAACAGATGATGTCAAGGAATCTTCTGTTTCAGCTGATTTTAGCTAATTATAAGAAAGCACTGCCTTCACTCTCAAAAACATGGTCTAAAAGCTGGGAATAGCAGTGGTCTGACAATAGCATTTATATTGATAGTGCGGCTTGTATTACGGTGATGTACGCAAAACTCGATTACAAAGTTCAGTTTTTGATTGTTTGTTGTTTGTTTTTTTTTTAAATCCACATAACAAACTTCAGGTATTGTTATTCCTGTAGGAAACCTCGAGGCAAGCGTTCTTCCTGCAGCTATCAGAAATACGCGGACGTAAATTAGGATGGCTAATTTGTAGAACTCCTCTGGGCTCTGTCTTCAGATAACTGATGTGCCTCTCGTTAGGGAGCTGAGAGGGAAGGGGGGATAATTAAGCCTGAGCAGATGTGCTAGAACAAGCTCTTGGATCAGAAGCAAAAGGGCTGGGTGGTGAGGAGGTCCTGACTCCAGCAGGTTCTGTCCTGGTCCCCCCTCTCCAAGTGGATTTGGTGCTTCTGCTGGGTAGGAAGCTCTACTTCAGAGAGCTTTAAGATGGTCAGTTCACAGAATCACAGAATGGTAGGGGTTGGAAGGGACCTCCGTGGGTCATCTAGTCCAACCCTCCTGCCGAAGCAGGGTCACCCACAGTAGGCTGTAGAGGACCTCGTCCAGGCGGGTCTGGAATATCTCCAGAGAAGGAGACTCCACAACCTCCCTGGGCAGCCTGGGCCAGGGCTCCGTCACCCTCAGAGGGAAGAAGTTCTTCCTCATATTCAGACGGAACTTCCTGTGCCTCAGTTTGTGCCCGTTGCCCCTTGTCCTGTCGCTGGGCACCACTGAAAAGAGCTTGGCCCCATCCTCCTGACACCCACCCTTCAGATATTTATAAGCATTTATAAGGTCCCCTCGCAGCCTTCTCTTCTTCAGGCTGAACAAGCCCAGTTCCCTCAGCCTCTCCTCATAGCAGAGATGCTCCAGTTGGGCACAAACTGAGGCACAGGAAGTTCCGTCTGAACATGAGGAAGAACTTCTTCCCTCTGAGGGTGACGGAGCACTGGAACAGGCTGCCCAGGGAGGTTGTGGAGTCTCCTTCTCTGGAGATATTCAAGACCCGCCTGGACAAGGTCCTGTGCAGCCTGCTTTAGGTGACCCTGCTTCGGCAGGGGGGTTGGACTAGATGACCCACAGAGGTCCCTTCCAACCCCTACTATTCTGTGATTCTGTGATTCTGTGAATTAGGACAGTTGTGAATTAGGACAGTTGTGAGAGCAGCGTCCAAACCCTTCCAGGGATATTTCCCAGTCTCTCTCCAGCCTTTCCATCTGTACGCCTCAGAGGTGCAGAGGAAACTGCCTGGCCACAGCGACGAGGACTCGGTGTTCCTGTGTTTTAGCAACACCCTCTGCTGTTCTGCTGGTCATGTTTTTTAAAAAACAAACCTTCCTCTGATTGTGGTGGTGTCGCTTGTGCCAGAGCAGCGTTAATGAACCCCTGCCTTCCTGTGAGATCCTGAGATTGGAGGCTTCGCGTAGCTAGAGAAAGCTGGAGCGCTTGAGAAATAGCCTGGACGAGTTGCTTTTGCTTCTGGTGCAGCTGCTGAGCGAAGGACCGGTCTTCAAAGCCTGGAAACCGTAAGAGGGGAAAAAAAAAGGTATTTGACATGACTGAATGCAGCGTGGCGGGTGTCCCAGGGTGAGGACACCCTCCATTCCGGGCACCGGTGCCACCCCGGCTCTGCCTCGCTGCGGTTTTGTTGGTGGCTGGCGAGCTCAGGCCTGCTGGTGCATTCACATCTACAAATAAAGCCCCAAACACTTTGTTAGGTTCCTTCCTTGGCAACCTTTCTGCCGCCTCCCGAAAGCTTGCATTTCCGTTGCGCGAGGAAGCTGGTGTGGGGCTCATTGTTAGTCTCCAAGTGTGGCTCTGTGGTGTCTTCCTCTTGAACACAATGTATCTTTATACCTTAAAACTTCAGGAAAATCCTGTACAGTTAAGCCTGTGGGGAAGGCCAAAAACCCCTCAGAAGCACTCAAGACTTTTTAAAAATACTTGTTAGCAGGCGGGTATTTAACTTCTTGATCCAAAAGCCGATCCAAAAACCTGGATGCAAGGGAAATTTCTGAGACTAACGGAAGCACCAGCTGGATTTCTGGAATTTCCGGAGCTGATAAAGTAGTGAACTTTTTCCAAGTGGTTTGGTGATTAACCAACAAGGCTGTGCCATGTTTGCAGTTAGAGTTAGTGGCTTGGCAGATGGGAAGTGACACGTGTTGACCCTCTACCTAACCGTGGAAACGTGTTTGTATTGGTATTTTTTTTTCTCAAGACTGCTAAGTACAGCAGAAGCTAACCTGGTTTTGAGAAGGTAGAAAGCTGAGTGATAGACCCATCTCTATAAACTAAACCTTTAAATACAGGTGCCCAAATGGACTGAACACATAAAGCTGAAGCAAAACCACTTGCCATGTGCCCCTTGTCTGTTTACAGCCAGCACTGGGACCTTGGATCTGTTTATGGGATCTGCTGAGGAAGCACCAGATAGGCTACAGTGCCCCACTGCTCTCGTTACCTAGTTAGAATAGAGGGGATCATTGATTTACTAGCGATGACGCTGGCATATTGGATTGCTGCAGGTATTTGTGTAGAAAACTGTGGCGCGCAGAAAGCTCCTACGGCTTTTCGATCAGCAAAACTGAACTGCAGTTTCCTGGTATGTGGGGCACTGTGGTGTTTTCACTTTGCAGGTGACCTAGAAAGAAGGAAAACGGTGTCTATAAACTTCAGCTGCCGTGTGTAGCCAAGGTCTGAAAGGTGCTTGTTCCTAAATCACTTTTTTTTTTCTGCTTTGGTTTGAGAGAAAACAGTGTATGGTCTGTGTTGGAAACTGTGGTCGTGGCTGTCGTATCACCGGGTCTGTGATTCAGATATGGAGTAAAGTCATCTCTCGCTCTGTCCTTTGGGTTGTTTGGGTTAAAAAAAAAACCCAGCAGCATTGTGTGTAAAACCCTGTCCGAACTGTTCTTTTAAAGCACTGTTCCTGAGATGCCTTTTAACAAAACTGAGGAGAGAAGCAAATCTGATCCCTCCGGAAGTTCTGGCAGGCTCTGTCAGGACTCCTTGCTGTACCACAGAGAAGAAGACAAATCTGATCCTCGTGGGTTTGCAAGTCAGCTATAAAAGGCGTATTGCCCTTCGGTTCCCCGTCACTGTTCTCAGATGTACCCTTACGAGGTGCGGGTATCAACAGACTCGTTAATGAGAGCATCAGAGAAGGCTGCGAGGGGACCTAATATATACTTACAAATATCTGCAGGGTGGGGGTCAGGAGGACGGGGCCAGACTCTTTGCAGTGGTGCCCAGCGACAGGACAAGGGGCAATGGGCACAAACTGAAGCAGAGGAAGCTCCAGCTGAACCCGAGGAAGAACTTCTTCCCTCTGAGGGTGACGGAGCCCTGGCCCAGGCTGCCCAGGGAGGTTGTGGATTCTCCTTCTCTGGAGATGTTCAAGACCCGCCTGGACAAGGTCCTGTGCAGCCTGCTGTAGGTGACCCTGCTTTGGCAGGGGGGTTGGACTAGATGACCCACAGAGGTCCCTTCCAACCCCTACCATTCTGTGATTCGGTGATTTTGTTGGTGGATGTATCTGTGCAAGCCCCTTGGCATAGGCAAGAGGGAGACAGCCCCAAGGGCGATGTTCATCCTGATGAGTTTCCACCTGCTAGCGAGCCGGTCTGTGCATTGTCTGCTGAGCCTGAGAATCAGCAAAAGACCAGAACTTAACTTGTTCTTGAAAAAACGTATTTCTAATAACGTGTTTTGAAAGGAACAGAAATCCGCAGGTGTCTCGGGGTGTGATCCACTGTGAAACGAACACCTGTATCTGGCAGAGCATCATGTGTTTCTTCACAAGCTGTTATGGGTGGTGGGGAGTCTTGACTGAAGCCCCACAATGTCTTTTCTCCTGTGTTACTTGAGGTGAACGAAATTGTTCTCATCTCTAGTTTAATTTTTAAATTTAGTTTGGTTTAGTTTCCTGCACTCATGCTGCAGAAATACCAGTTGTTTCTGAGATTTGTTTTAAAGCTCGTTTCTTTGAGGACTGGCAGATAAAAACTCTTCTCCAGGAAGGCTCAGAAATGCTGGAGCTTCTGGCTTAGGTAGCAAAGTAAAATGTCGGTTGTGCCCTGTTCTTCAAAGGGAGCAATAACTTCCAAAATGTCTTGGAGAGACCTTATTGCCGTTCTTGTTGGTAGAGAAAACACCCAGATGTGTGGCAGTTCACTGCCAGCGTTTTTAATATTAAGCACCTAAGCTCAGGATGTTAATTGTTGTTGAATGCTGAAAGCTGAAGAAGCTTCGTGAGGACCAGCGCTGCTTAATTTTCACTGGCACTGTCCGCTTCAGTGCTTTCTGTGGGCTCTGAGACTTATTCACAGTTCAAGCACAGCTTGCTCTAGCTGGCATTTCAAATAGTTGTTGCTGTCTCAATTCTGAAGATGGTTTACAAAAGCCTTTAAAAAAACCCCCAGTGCAGGTGTGACCTCAGCGAGCGAGAAATACATCATAAATATTTCCATGTACTCTCACATTTGCTGGTGCGGGGTTGGAGGGAGCTCTGCAGAACAACGCAGCGCTGTAGATAGCTCGGTATCCTTGGTGTAAGAGGTGCTTACGGAGCAGCTCTGCCTCTTGTTTCTCCCCTGATGTTTCAGATGCTCTGCTCCAGCCGTTGGCTCCATTAAGCTTATAGCAAAGGTCAGCAAAGCAAGCCTCTTCCATAGATCTGGTTTTAAAGCAAGCGGAGGCAGTACATCCAAGTCGGTGCCCCACAGCCATCTTTCCAGGTACGTTGCCAAAGCCTTTTGCACTTGGTAGAAAGGCAGCCCGAGCAACGAACCGTCTTGCTCTCATCGCATATGCTTATCACGTGGACCAGTTCTTGGTCTGCTGCCAGGTTTTTTTTGTGCTAAAACAGCACTTTCTGGTGAGTCGCACCTCTGCTGCGCCTGTACACACCAAAAAAGGGAAGAATCCCACTGAATTATGGTCCTGGCAGGCTGTGGACAGCTGTCGTGAGACAGCTTACAAATATCTGCAGGGTGGGGGTCAGGAGGATGGGGCCAGACTCTTTTCAGTGGTGCCCAGCGACAGGACAAGGGGCAACGGGCACAAACTGAAGCAGAGGAAGCTCCAGCTGAGCCCGAGGAAGAACTTCTTGCCTCTGAGGGTGACGGAGCCCTGGCCCAGGCTGCCCAGAGGGGCTGTGGAGTCTCCTTCTCTGGAGATATTCAAGACCCGCCTGGACACGGTCCTGTGCAGCCTGCTCTGGGTGACCCTGCTTCGGCAGAGGGTTGGACTAGATGACCCACAGAGGTCCCTGCCAACCCCGACCATGCTGTGATTCTGTTAGCCTGATTCCGAGGGCGCAGGACCCTAGGACTTCAAATGTGTTTCTTTCCCCCTAGATGTTTTAATAGTTCAAGCTTGAGTTTGTTTGTGCAAAGCCTCTTTCAGAGAGGACCTCAGGATTTTTTTGTTGAAGAGACATCTTGGTGTGAAGTGTTAATTAAAACAATTCTGAGGATTCCTGTATTTAATGCTTTCTCAATTCAGTGGTATCACATAGCCCAAGCCGATGCATTGTATCGGCACCCCCTCAGCGAGCCTCTGTGGCCCAGTCCAGCATCCCTTGCAGGCAAGAACAGATCCTGGTAAAGGGGAGCAAAGGCGATGGGGACCCTGATTCCAGAACTGGTAACTGCTCTATGCCAAAGCATCTTAATTTTAAGGTTAGGTTCAACAGAATATAACTCCAGATTTACCAGAATGAAAATACTTGCTTTGACACTTTCTCCTTCCCCCCCATTAAACTCTTTATCTTGTTTAAAAGCAAGAACTTGAGATACTTCTAGATTTTTTTTTTTTTTTTTTCCTAAATAGAAACTCTGGCCAAAGCTCAGCTGCTGGCCTCCTCTGCATCTCTCTGCTTTGACTACAAACATGTCGCGTCCCAGGGGCTTCACGGCCTGAGGAGATGGTTGGTTGTACGGTTGGGGTTATGTTGCTGTGGCTGAGGTGGCTTGACGTGCCTGCAGTTTCTAAATGACTGTGTAGGTTTCTTGGAGTAAAAAAGCATTTCAGTCTATGGAAACTTAAACCAAATTTCACTTGAGGGAAATGGCTGTATCTTAAAATAATGAGTGTTTTTGGGAAGTCGAAATTAGTGAAATATTCTACCTGCACAAGCACGTGAAGAGCATTTTGCTTTTAACAGACCTGGTACGTTCTTGTAAAACATGATGGGGCATAGTCCCCAAAACGCAGTTAAATCTAAGGCTTGGTGTCGGGTGTAGCACGGGTTTGAGGTCACGCTCTTGATACTGTGGCTTTACAGCCACGGTTTCTCTTTCAGAAGCGTTTCGACACTTCTTGAATCCTTGCAAAAAGGAAATCAACTGTACCCAACTGGCAAAAGAAATGATTGTATTTTCTACTTCTGATACTTCACTTGAAATGCACATGAAGTTTCTTGCTTGTTTGAGAAGTTTATTGTTCGTACATTAAAAACTCCATTCCCACCAGTGCAATCACCGTGGTAACAAACCTCTCTTGGTGGAAGCTGTAGCAATGCAAATATCATATCTAGTGGTTTAGCTTAGAGACAGATGTATGGCCATGTAAGCTACTACTGCTGTTGTCTTCGATGCTTCTCGATCTGACTCTGGTTTCCCCCGTGACTGACTTTAAATGTCGGCGTAGTGAATTCTGTGGCTTCTGGCTTGGTGGCTGGCTGGGACCTCAAGGTTCTCCATGACTTCTGTCATGTTCAGGCCAGGTGAGCGGCTTGTGTTGAACTCTGCTGGGAGGCTCCAGTGTCGGGTCAGGAGACCAGTGCCATCGTATCGTGGGGATTATTATTGTTATGGGGACTGTATTCTCCAGTTGTCCCAAGAAGCCCAGGGCCTTACGCTCCTGCATCATGGCTCTGCATGTTGTCTTCTTTGGTAGTCCTTTCTGGGAGGACACCTTCCTCAAACTGTGCGGTCGTGTCCAGCTGGGATCCATTTAAGGATTTTGCTAATTGATGGTTGCTTATCATTACGGACTGGTTGCACTGAAATTCTCTTGGTTTTCTAGTGTGTCCTCTTTTACTGAAGTCTTGTGCTTGCGGAGGCAATGCTGTGTTGTGTTGTAGTCATGCACGGGATCAGTTAAGCTGTGTTGATCACAGCTTTGTTCTGACGCCCTTTCATCAAGGCCAGTTCCTTCCTTTCATGTTTAAAAATCTTGTGTGCCAGCTTCTTCTCACCTCAGCTAATGCATTTTGCGTCCAGTTCTGGGCTCCCCAGTTCAAGAAAGATGAGGAGCTACTGGAGAGAGTCCAGCAGAGGGCTACGAGGATGATGAGGGGGCTGGAGCATCTCTCCTATGAGGAAAGGCTGAGGGAGCTGGGCTTGTTCAGCCTGGAGAAGAGAAGGCTGAGAGGGGACCTTCAAAATGCCTCTAAATATCTGCAGGGTGGGGGTCAGGAGGCCGGGGCCAGACTCTTTCCAGTGGTGCCCAGCGACAGGACAAGGGGCAATGGGCACAAACTGAGGCACAGGAAGCTCCAGCTGAACATGAGGAAGAACTTCTTCCCTGTGAGGGTGACGGAGCCCTGGCCCAGGCTGCCCAGAGGGGCTGTGGAGTCTGTGCAGCCTGCTCTGGGTGACCCTGCTTTGGCAGGGGGTTGGACTGGGTGATCCCCAGAGGTCCCTTCCATCCGCTACCATGCTGGGTTTCGGTGTCATTCTGTGATCTCCCTGCCTTTCTCGAGCAGCACATCTGCAGCCCTTACGTAGACCACGGTTTTAAGTAGTTTCAAACCATTTCCGTCCAACACGCTGCTCCTGGGACTGACCAGCACCACGTGCAGCACCGAAACACAGTAATTTCACAAGCAAATCTCTGCAGCGATGCAAATCAGGTGTCACCCTGGGCCTGTACGTGTTCTCATCCTGAACTGCGCTTGGCTAACGATACCTGGTAAAATGAGGGTCTGATGCTTGCACACGTGTTGTGTTCCTCTGTAAATGCAAATGCAAATGAAAATGAAATGTAAATGCAAATGAATTGCACCGCAATCAGCACCACAGAACTGGAGTTTGGCTACAGCACTCGTTATCTGCTGTCAAAATGACGCTGATTGTGTTCCCGTCTGATGCGATTGTGAAGGAGCTCTTGGTGCCACCGCTGCAATTAAACGTTGACCCATCCAGTGGAAGCTCGAGAACGCAGTTTTAAACAAGTTCTTCCCAGTCTGTTTTCGCTATGGCAAAAAAAGACATGTCTGTCTGCTATCTCTTCTTCTAAACAAGTTGAAACTTTTCAAGCAGCACAGAATTGGGGAGGGCAAAGAATTAGTTTGTTTTCTGAAGGAAAAGGGCGGTATTACTCCATCCAGCATGGTATGAGATGTACCTTACTGTCTCCTGGTGGTGGTTCCCTTCACTTCTGGCGAGGGAAGACCAGCTTTGAAGCCTGGAGTGTAAGATAAATGCTGACTTGGTTTCTAATCGCTTCATAGCAGGCAACTTGTATGCGAAGTGTCTTGAGGAAAGTTGGCTTTTCCTTCTACCTTTTCCTTATTACTCCAGTTTCTTGGCACAGAGTTTAGTGGAGAGCGGCCAGACGTAAATCATCAGGAGCTCCAAAGAAGGCAGGCCAGACTGGAGGGCTTGCTGTAGCACTGGTTCCTTTTCCCCAAAACCCCGATCGCACTCGCGAGCTACCTTGCAGTACACGTGGCTGCGCTTGGAAAGTGCCTTTTGGTGGGGTTGCTGGTGACTCGGGTCTGTATCTGGGGGAAATTTGCCGTCCTTGATGTGAAATTGTGAAGGGTGTGTGCAGAAGAACTTAATGCTCTTGCGTACGTGATTTCCCATCTTAGTTAAAATCTAGCAGACAAGTGGTGAGTAAGAGGTTTTTTTTTCCAAAGTGAAACTGCATTTCTAACAAGAAAACGCTGGAGTGCAATAAAATAAAAACTCGGCAACCCAGCGCAGGCTGCTCTTCAGGTATTAATTTGCTATTCCCTCACTTCCAGAGCATTTTTGGCTGCAATCATAAAGGGCACCCGTCTTGCAACGAGTGAAGCCATCTCTGTGTAATGCTGTCCCGGTTCACTTCTCGCAGCAGTAAGGAGGGTGAAGAGATGGGAAAGCTGGTTGTCTTCAGAGCCTTCCATGACTGCCTGCAAGTGACTTGCCGTCCTTCTTTATGCTGTAGGATTGAAGTGACTTTAGTGTCTTTCAAAGCTGTGGGATACCTGGGCAAGTCCGATTCAAATGAAGGAAGGTTGAGATTTCCCCCAGGTACGTGAAGATAAACTGCAGATTGCCCCAGTGGTGTCTTGCCTTCTTGGGGCCGGTGCGTACCATGGGGCTGTGGATGCTGACACCAGAAACTGTGGAACAGAACATCCTTGGCAAATAGAGAACCCGTTTCTGGTGCTGGAAAACCCCTTTGCTTGAAGCTGGGAACTGTACGCGGTCCCCTGTGGCAAGGAGAATACCTAGCCTGGGGGGAAAACCTATGGATTTTAATAATCTGAATGAGTTTAGCCTGGAGTTCTCAAGAAGTTTTGCAACAAACTGTCACTAAAAAGTGCTGCCTCTTGCCGCTCAAAGACATCACAAGAGCTTTTTTTTCTTTATAACTTTTTTCAGTTCTGACTAAGCATCCTTTCTTCTGGTGTTCAACAGGGATAGACACAGAAGTGTGAAGAAAGTAAGAAGTGGGTGAAGGGCGGGGAGCTTTACTTGCAGAAAATAAGAATAAATATTCCTTAAATGCTTAAAGCATCAAAGTCCTGGTGCTGGCTGTGATTTCCCGTGTGCAACTGGTACCTCGGGTAACTTGTATCAGATGAAGGCAAGGGAGCGTAGAGGAGGCACGACAGCCTCTGAAGGCTTGGAGGCAGGGAGGCGGCGGAGCTGAACTTGCCTTTTGCTGCCCACACGTCAGTGTAACCGGTAACGCTGCTAAATCATAGGGCTCCTTACAGATAACTGCAGGTTGTGTAAGTGCTTCTTAGCGTGGAGCTCGTTCGCCTTTGTAAGAAAATAAACTCAAATAACCATCAGTCCCAATATTAGAGGCTATTCAGGTTGCAAAATCTTGCTTGCAAATACTTCAGAAGAATTCGCGCCTCTGACGCCGCGAACAGGAGGAGCGGTGCTTGCCGTACCGCAGACGGCTGGAGTGGCTGCGCTTCGGTCGCTTGGGTGGCGTAGCGGCACTCGCTGCCTGCACAGCCCTTCGAGAAGGAAAAAAAAATGTATTCAGCTTATTTTTAAAACACTCGTTGTCACAAAATATGCGGATGGTGAGTTATTTCCTCAAAGATAGGTTCTCAGCTGCTTAGGTAGCAGAGCTGGATGATTTTTTTTAAATATAGGCAGGTGTGGTCTTACCATTTTCCCTCAAATTCAGAGTGTCTTCTCTGGTGAGGTTCTGCACCTGGAAGGATAGCTGTAGGAGAGTCTCCATGAGTAAGAGAAGACGTGGCAGAGATCCTTAGAAGGCAGGAACTTGCTTTCTGGTAATGACCATCGACCTGTTTGCAACTTGTGTTGAGATGCATGTAGATAAATATACAACTTTATTTTTCCCTAGAGCATTCCAGCTTGCTGCTTTGGGGCAGGGTGCTCGTGGCCGCTTGTGTCACTAGGCTTGTAAAAATATTTTCAGTGAAATATTTTTAGCTGGAAAACTGATGTGCCCAAGCTTACAACTAAAGTTAATTTTAAAGAAACTTAATGAAGGGATTTTTGGTTTGTTTGTTTTTTTATTTTTTTTTTAAGGCCAAATGTTTGCCAGGAAAAAAAACCACTCCACCCTGCAAACAGACTAGCCATCTGTTGGCTGCAATGTTCGTCTGGGATTTTGGGAGATCTGGGTGTGAAGTTGAATCCTAACAAATTTTTTTTTTATTACTCCAGGGGAGCTCCAGCCCTGTGGTGGTGGGTGGCCCCGCACGATGATAAGGGAATGGGAACTCGACCCTGGAACAGGCAAATCCGCAGTGGCTGGTCTGTTCTGACCGATGGTTGGGCAGTCTCTCGCTCTCCAGATCTGAAAGGTTTTGTGTGGTTTTTGTCCCGACACAGAATAGGCAAAATGCTTTAAATCACTTTTCATTCTGACTGAAGAAACAATTTCCTACAAGCTCAACCCTGAACAATAGAGCCTTGATCTTGATAGGGGGCTGTGGATGTTACTGTAATGCTAATACGTGGCCCAGTTGGCCTTTGCGCTTCTGGCACATTTCAGGCACTATATAGGGAGTCTGTAATCAGCTGCAGAAAAATTCCCTTCTGTCTCTCTCCTAGCAACCCCTTCTGAACTGATATTTGAAAATAAGCTTGCTTGCTGTAACATCATCTAAATATTTTCAACAGTTGTTGTCATTAAAATTCTCTTAATAGTCTTGGGACTAAGATAATTTATCTTCAGGTCCTCAGGACTCACTTCTCGTTTCTGTGGTCTTAAGGTAAAGCTTTTGAACTTTGTATGCATTAGAAACCTGACTTGTATTCAGATTTTGCTCTTTTCTCTTGACTTTTACACCGGCTATATTTGACACAAAGTCAGATCAGTATAGTGAGATGATAAGGAGATAAAAGCAGCAAGGCCATAAGTCGCCTAGACTAGTAGGAGCAAGCTGAGAGTCTTGAAAGGGATTTGGTTTTATTTTTATTAAACATTTTAGCACATGTGATGTGTTACAGGCTGGTTTTGTAGCTCTAAAATCTTGACCCCATGTACACAGGGTGTAGCCATGTGCCCTGCTGTGGAAGCAAGGCAGACTGCTCGTGCCAGTATGAACCACTGGATTGCCACTAGAATCGAGAACGCTGACGTCTTTATCCATTACCTGCTCGTTCTCTTTCTAGAAATCTGAATAATGAAAAGTGCAGTGAGAGAGAGAGTGGGCATAGAGGAATTCGTCTGGACAGAGCAGACTCAAGGTGAGGGGTTTGTGGTCTTCCCGTAAATGCTGACTGCGTGTTTGAAGGCCTGAGCGCTCGCAGGAGCACCTTCTGCGCAGGTTTACGTCCGTAGCCGATGAAAGACGTGGATGGGAATCGTCAACACGAACATAGCTATCCTGGGAGAAATACGCGGGGGCTGTTGTGAGAAGTCTGGTCACCTTCATTGTGGAAGTTTTGCTCCAGATTCTCAGTGGTCTTTTCCTGGGGCTTCCTGGAGCTGTGCTCGGTTTGCTGAAGACCTGGAGAATTTCTGCTTCCTGGGAGCTACTTGGGCTTGCTGCAGGATTCGGCACCGGGCCCTGTCTAGCTCGGAATGCAGGAGAGGGGGTTTGCTGTGCCCTAGGCACAGCTGGGTTTAAGTCTTGTGGGTCTCCAACTGGCAACTCTTCCTTGGATCTGAGGCAGCTGATGAATTGCTGGCATGTTTGGAAGAGGATTCGTTTGGGATTTGGTTGTAAGACTTTTGCCTTATGGAAAAAATCTGTCTGAGCTGAGAAAATAGTTGGGCGAGAGCCTGCATTCTTTACTTGGAGATACATTGCCCTCATGGTGGAGCTTTCTCTGGGAACAGGGTCTGGAGGGACAGTCCTCCAAACGTGTCAAGTCCCTGCTGCCGCTGCCCCATGCTTTTCCCTTGTGCTGCTAGAGGCTTCGCTGGTACAGCTTTGTGGGATGGAAGAGCCTCGAGGTCTGCCTTCCTGGTCTTCCTGGAGTCCCAGCTTGTGCAATAAATGCTTCCTGGGGATCCCGTGTGATAAGAGAATGGATCCAAAGACTTCCTGAAGATGGAAAGAGCTTGCAGGTTGTAAATGTTCTTCTTTCTGTAATTGCTCCATGCACTTCTGCCACTAGTGCTCTCAATCATTTTGTTAGTGGGATTTCAAGATTTCAAATTCCCAGACATCTTCGCCTTTAGAGAAAACTTGGTGGAGATGGGAAGGGGAAGATGGTTCCACCCTACTTGTGTTAGAACGTGAGAGTTCACATGGAATTCGCCTCATGCCCAGGAAAGAGGGCTTCCCCAGCCTCCTCAGCTCTGCTAATGCATTTCCAGAGCCTTCCCCTGTGTTGATACAAGGGCTTTATTGCTGAAGCTCACTTTGCGTTCAGTCTGTCCTCAAACTCTGGTATCACGTTAATAAACGATGCAGTTTTTCCCAAATGCAGCATCTGCATCCCAATACATATCCCTTTTGTGAACCTAACTTGCTGGGGTTTTTTGTAGGAATTTTAGGTCCTTGCCACAACACGGAGAATAATCAAATACGGCACCACGTGGCTTACTAGTAGTTTTTGGAACTTGGGAACGCTAGGACTGAGTCTGAGTGCAGAAAGCTCTGCTTTGATTTATGATTGGTATTAACTTGCAGAGCCAAAAGCTGCAGAGCTCCTCAGGAGCTTGCTCTGAAGATCAGGCTGGGAGAGCTGTTTTTTATTAAGTGGTACTCGATTTAGTCCTAAGTAAAACCATTTGTATTTAACCTGATCCATGAAGCTGCTGTAAGTGTTGACATACTTCAGTATTAAACATTTCACTCTGGGGCATCATCGGCCACGTCGGGGTTTGTGGAAGAGTCCGTTTCTGAGCCTGGAATAGTTACCCATTAGAAGAGTGTGTACATTTTCAAAGGAACTTAAACTCAGTTGAGCCTGTATTTAAAACTTGCTGTCTTGGTACTGGGTGACGTGAAAAGATCTGGTGACAAGCATCCCTTACCATCAGGTCCGAAGCAATCTGCCTCGGCCCTAAGCTGCTCTCCGCAAACCTGTCGGGATGTAGCTTTTCCCAGAGATGCCCGTTGGTTGTGAGCAGAGAAATCGCTTGCGCTGGGGGCAGTTAGGCACCCATCTGCCCTGTGTGAGCTGCTCTTGGGTGGCTGCCAGGTGCAGCGAGCTGCTTGCCATTTAACCGTAGGGCAGAGCAGCTTATGCTGAACCAAGAAAACTCTTGAGCCAAACCAAACCGCTGTAAACTTTTCTCCTTCCCCATGAGAATGAAGGGAAGAAGGTTATTGCATCCAAGCTCTTTTGGAGCTGGCACTGTGGGAAAACTCTGTCCAATCTGTGAGTCGTTATACTTGAGGAACAGTAATAAAACCTGACGGACCCCGCAGCTGGGACTTGGATCTCCTGCGTGCAAGTACGCGCGCAGACCGTCGGGATTGACTTGTAACTTCTGGATACAGGAGCCTCTTCTCTTCAAGCAGTTTGTGTGGTGCATCTTAAGCAGACCTCATGGGTCGAAATGTACGATCGAGGATTCGACCTACGCTGAGAATCATGAGTTCCTGGTGGGTCAGGAATATTGAAGTGAGTGTGTATGTGTGTGCCGAGGCGCACGGGTGCCTGTTTGCTCGGGGCCACGAAGGTGCAAGCGGGTCAGCCCCATTGCTGCAAAGTGGAGAGCTTCCCAGGCAAATTTTGTGCCTTGAAAGCGGAAAACCGTTTGCATCCGAGTGAAAAATCTTGGTTGTAAAAGGCGACCTGGCTTCGGTTCCTCTTCGCCTGAGCGTTTCTGCCGAGCTCGCCGCTGTGATGTTAAGGATCTTTTATTAGCTATTCTGTGCTGCTGCCCTCTTCCCTCACACGGGAGCAGCCTCTGTGGTGCGGAGCTGAAGCAGTCTGAAGTTCAGGTGGGAGTAAACCTTTGATTTTTCTCCTGCTCTGTTTTTTACCGATGCTTCCCTCGTAATTCATATTAAGATTATTGATTAAAGGTAATTGCTGTAGGATATTATTCACAATCCATTAACCCTGATTTATAGCAGAATTCTTCAGCAAGCTTGGGTGCTGAAACATCACCATTAATTGTCTTAACTGAGCCTTAGTAGAAACGAAGATTTCTTGCCTTTCTGTTTGTATTCCCTTCTTCCCAAAGCGCTGGTGCTTTGATTCTTTCTTTTAAATGTGGAGAAATAGAGTTGTTCTTTTTGCACTCTTAACAGTGCCTCATAATCTCGCCCTTCTGCCACCTCTCGAAAGACGCAGAGTTTTTTGGTCTTGCAAGTCAAATTAACATGAGATTGCCGTGATTTGCATCGTCGCTGTGGGAGGCCATCTGACAGCACCGAAGGCAGCCAAGGAGAATTGAATTCATCAGCTCTCGCGTTTGTCAGAGCAGGGGCTGGGGCGAGTTCTGCTCCTCTAATCTGGGCAGGCGAGTAAACAATGTGAGCGGTTGGCAAGGCTGACTTTCTGCTTTGTGTCTTCTGAGCGGTGGAAAGGAGAGAGATCTCTCCAAGTCCTGGCTTCACCTCCGAGCCTTGCCTCTGGGTTTTGTGTCTATGTGCGGTGAGGCTTTGGAGCTATTGCTGTTTGTAGATTTTTAGCTCCCCTCACAGCCCGAATATGTTTCCAAATACGTTGCTGATAGGGACTTGGCGTTTTTGTAGATCGGAGCTTACGCTGTGCAGAAGTAGATGGAAAATGCGAAGCAGCTCTGAGGGAAAGGGAGGCATCATCTCAAGATTGCTCAATGCAGGGCGAGAGATTCTTCAGCGTTGTAGAATTGGCTTTTGCTAACGTCATTGTGGTGGTGTGGTCACTTAGATGTGTCAAGATGCTTAAATTGCATGTTGTAGGATATTTTGAATATTTGGTTTTAAACTATTTGGTTTGACAAGCTTCTAGCAAGTTACCCGTGTCTGAGTAAATGGGTTTTGTTTCCCGGACTGAATGTTTTCCTTTACTTGATGTATCAGTATTGAGAGCAAACACGAAGTCACAATCTTAGGAGGACTCAATGAATTTGTTGTGAAGTTTTATGGACCACAAGGAAGTAAGTATATGACCCAGCCCTTCTGTAAAAACAAACTAATGGCTCATGGTGGGGAACAGCAAAATGACACATTCTTCTGGAGCGGAAGAAGAGATGAACAAATCTTAAGTGGGAGTGAGAAATCAAAGGGTAGCAGTGTTTGAAGGCCGTGCTCTCAAGGGCGGGGAGAAATACAGCTGCGAGCATTAACGCAGATGAACCACCTCCCTCGGAGCTGGGCAGAGCTGGATGTGGCCTTCGGACAGCTAAGCCCTCTGCTATGGCCTTCAGCACCATTCTTGTTGATCCTTAGCTGTTCTAGACCTGGCTTATAAGCTTTGCATCAGTCATCTGAATTTTTGTGGAGTTTGTAATTAAGATGGCATTTCTAGTGACTAGATGGCAAGTTGGGTCTCCAGTGTGTCTAAATTTAGTAACATCTCTAAAGGTAAGTAGATCATTCTAAAGTGTCTGTTTTTAATAAAGCTCTTGTGTCTTTGTGCCAAGATCTTCTGCAGTATCAGTTCAAACCATGTATTTCTTGTCAGGCAGCGCAGGAAAAAAGCTTTTACCGTAGGAGGTTTGATATGAAATCTTGCCCCCTGATGGAGCTAAGTGTTCTTCCAAAGATGTGTTTTGCTTAATGCTGTAGTTCTATTTATTCTCTCCTGAGTTATCAAGTGTCTAATACCTACATTTCTTTCTTTGCAGCACCATATGAAGGTGGAGTATGGAAAGTTAGAGTCGACCTTCCTGATAAATACCCTTTCAAATCCCCGTCTATAGGTAACCAATAATCACTTTCAGTCAAAATGGTTTTACTGTTTATGCAGAAGAGATGTGATTGTTTGCCGCGTTGTTGCAGGTGAGGTTGCACCACCCCTCCGTGCAATCATAAGCTCTTTACTTCGAGTCCGCAGAATGCTTTTACCGTAGACTTCCAGATATCATGTGCCAGGCAGAGAGGAAGTTTGGTCCTTTGGCTGAAGGGTGAGGAGCTGGAAATGCAATTTGGTCACATGTTTGGGTGTCTCTGCCCAGTGCTTTTTTAGTAATATATCCGTTTGTGGGTAAGGTGCAGGATACCACAGTGAGTGCTGGAGCCTGTTTATATAAAATGACTCATTAAACATGGAGAGCAGCGACCACAGTGCATGTTCATAATCTTCGGGTGAACCTAGCTGTTGGGACCTCTTGTCCAGAAGTGGATGGAAGTGAAGGTAGGAGCAGAAGCCTCTGTCCTCCTGGACTAGGTGATGCATGTGTTGAAGAACATAGAAGCAGGGACCCATGACCAGAAAAATTGCAGCTGGCTGGACTGATCAGGCTTGTTTGACCTTTGAGAGCAAATAGGAAGTTCGATAAGGAAATGTTCTTTAGCCTGTATCCATCCTATCTTTGTCCTTGGGTAGTGGTGATCTAACTCGGATGTCTTCTGGTACCTAAATTTATTCCAATCGCTGAAGCTATAAATAAAATCGCCAATATTGCTTGAAAAACTGGAGCGGATACGTGAAGTTCCAACATCTCTATTCCGGCTTATGAAATAAGTGCTGGTAATTCAGAGACGTGGCGTGTCTCCATCGGAAGGGTGTGCTTGTGGCTCAAGCCGCTGGAGGACTCTGCTGAATGGAGAAAACTGCCCAAGGAGGACTGATGTGGAAACTTGACTGTATGGGTTGGACAAGATGGGTCCCTTCCAATATCAACATCCTGATTTGGAGTTGATAAGTATTGGCTGCTTTCTTAAAATAGACTCTTATGCTAAGAGTGCCTTGTATTTAAACTGTCTCTCTCTGGTGTGAGAAATAATCTGTCGAGTCCCAAATGTGAACCAGGCCTTTTCAGAAAGAGCAACGCTGTTTTTACGCCATCCTTTACCCTGGTTTTTTTTTTTCTTGTTGAAAACTTAACTGAACCACAGAAATGTGCACATAGCTGAGTAACAATGCAGTGTTGCTGCAGCTATGCGAACCCTTTTCTCCTTCCTCTTGAGTCAGCTCCGAAACTTGCTGTAAACCTCTTAGGTCAGAGACTTTACGGGATGCACAGCATGTTATTTGGTGCCAGTCATTTTTCCCTCCCCACTTCAAGTGCCACAAACCGATGCAGATCAGCGTACTGTCGTGTTGGCAATCTTAAATGTGACCTGGCTACAGACCACTCTCAGAAGACGTATAAAACCCAGTTTCCTTGTTGTTAATTGCTTTGATGCTGGTCTACTTGGGATTATTTTTCTCTCTCCTGATGTTCTTCCTGTGTGTATCAGAAATCAAGATTGCTGGCTTACATTAAAAACAAACCTTCTTTCCAGTAGCCTGTGAAGCCAATGCAGCTAAACGTTGGCCAGGCTTTCGTGTATTCGTGGTGCTGTTGATTTAGGCTCCCGTTAGCTGCACGGAAGGTGGTCGGTTTGACGTTTTGGTGGTTTGGCTTGGAGGCTGTTTAGTGCTGGTTGGGATAGGCGGGAGTAAAAGGCAGCTTGGGATCAGAGTTGGCCCGGCTGTATTTTCAGAACTGACACCACAAGATGGCTTTTCCCCTTGCGAACCTGGGGAGGGTGCTGGGTGGGCGTGGAGGGGATTATTTGCTGCTCAGATCGCTTTGTCCCTTCTAACGTTGCTTTTGCTGTCTTCCTTTTAGTACAGCAGCTTTCCCTCTGTCAACTTGCTTACGCTCGCTGCGTTGTGACTGTCTTATTCCGGACCCATTGCACCTTCTAGCATGCTGCCCTGGCCCTGCAAGTCTTTGAGTGGCTGAAAACCAGCTCGCCTCTCGCTGAGCTCCCCCAAAGGCTTGGCCCTTGCTCTGGGGCCTGCCTTGCTGTCTGTTGGGCGAGGGCTGCTGGAAGCGCAGGTTACCTCCCAGGCGAAGCGGTGTGCAGCTGAGGTTTAGGCTGAATAAATAGTGGATGCTAGACGAGAGAAGGGAGGGAACTGGGCTTGTTCAGCCTGAAGAAGAGAAGGCTGCGAGGGGACCTTATAAATGCTTACAAATATCTGAAGGGTGGGTGTCAGGAGGATGGGGCCAAGCTCTTTTCAGTGGTGCCCAGTGACAGGACAAGGGGCAATGGGCACGGACTGAGGCACAGGAAGTTCCGTCTGAACATGAGGAAGAACTTCTTCCCTCTGAGGGTGACGGAGCCCTGGCCCAGGCTGCCCAGGGAGGTTGTGGAGTCTCCTTCTCTGGAGATATTCCAGACCCGCCTGGACAGGGTCCTGTGCAGCTTGCTGTAGGTGACACTGCTTGGGCAGGGGGGTTGGACTGGGTGACCCACAGAGGTCCCTTCCAACCCCTACTATTCTGTGATTCTGTGATTCTGTGATTCTGAGAGCTGGCTTAGCAAAGCAGGGTTCAACTCAAAGAGCTGGGGAGTGGAAGAGCCAAGGGGAGTGCTAGGACCCGGGGAAGCTCCCAGCCGGCTGCAGGAAAAGGTTTGTTTTTCTTTGTCTGGTTCCCATTTCTGGTGCCCCAGCCCAGCTTATCTGCACGGCCAGGGCTGAGTGATGTCTCGGCCCCCTTCTCTGGGCCAACCTGATCTCCACACTGCTGCTCTTGGAGGCAGACGCGGTGTGCCGTGCCTGATACCACTGTTTTTGGCATATTATGGATAGCTCCAGACCAGACCTTCGTCCCAGCTGAACTGGGAGCGTTCACAAGCTTGTGACTGAGGTGAGATCCTGTTCTCTCCCAGGTCTGCCTGTTGCAGTGAGCACGGGTGTCCTCAGCCAGCTTGAGCTCTGGATAACACAGGGGTAGGAATTAGTAGGGAAGCAATTTGCCGTGGCAATCTCCGATCTGTAAAGAGGTGGAAGTGGAGGATTTCAGAGGTGGTGGAGCCTGTAAATGGACAGGAGGTCATCTAGAGCACACATGTAGCTTGTTTCCAGCCCTTCTGTTCTCAGCACCACGTAGCTCCCACTGCGGTGATGACACGCAGAGTTCAAATTGTCTGTGCAAGTCCCTGGCTTCTATAAAGTACAGAATCCAGCAGTTTCTTTTCCTTTAATAAATTACACTTTCATGCCGAAGCGTAAAGCCAAAATGCTGCTCTGGCGGCTCTTTCCTTGTTCCTCTAGTACTGTAGGCTAAAATTTGCTTTCCGTCTTAGAAAAATCTTAATGCAGGCTTGAACATGGCATGGGCTTTTTTTGCAGCGAATAACGTGATGGCTTGAAGCATATCCGTGCGTTCTAGAGAACCACTTCTGAAAAATGACGCCTAATGGTTGCTTTCTAATCTGTTCAAATTGCTTTTATCCCAGCGTGGCTCTGAGTATAAGGTACAGGAAAACTTGGTGTTCTCTTCTAAAGTGTGACTGACAAACCCGAATAGAAAAGGCTTTTGAAATGGGCTCCACATTTATCATCTGGAAAGGTGTGGACCTTTTCTTAAACCCTAAATGATTGATGGCCCTATTTGCCTTTGAGGGTCTCTAGCAGAAGCGTTCACTTGGTATCGTGGCTTTTCTCCTGGCAAATCTTTGCTCCTTGTCCCATCCACAGCTCTCTTCTCAAATACGTGTAGCATTTATTTCCTGCCCCTCTCAGGTTGTTAATTATTGCTGTAGTCTATTAGATGCCACCCCAGGGACAGCGCTCTCCTGACAATGCAGGTAATGCCTCTGCTTAAAGACCCAAACTGTCCCGGGATCTATGTGAAATGAGCAGTTCTGGGAGAGCTTCCAGCGTGTCCTGCAATACCTTTCCAGTATTTCCGACACTGCCTGTTCCATGCCTGGTCTTTGGGGGGTGTGTGTGTGCGGACAGATCCCGTAATGGTGCAGGATGACCAACAAAAAGCTGTACAACATATAGTAAAAAGGGAAATGCACATCCTAGAAGAACACGAATCGAAGCAAAGCCAGATGTAGGGCTGTCATGTTGGCTTTGGGCTGGAGTGCTCCCGTTGAGATGAACCAACTCCGCTCGTGATCCCGAAATATCCAGATCTTCAGGGTTGAGACAAACCTCCTGCACTGGAGCAGTTCACAAACCTCCTGCACTGGAGCAGTTCACAAACCTCCTGCACTGGAGCAGTTCATTAGCACAAAACAACTCCTGAAAAACACCCAGTTGCTTTCCGAAGCCAGTGAATGCTGCTGCTCTTAATGCTTTTGCCGATTAATGTAAATATCCCTGCGTGCTTGTGAGGACCCGAAGCACTCCCCTGCTAGATGCTTGGTTCCATTTTTGCTTTCTCCTAGAGGATATATTTTGGCCTGTTTATGATTTCAGTAACTCTGCTGGCACTGCTTCGCTGCTTTTCCCTTCCCTCTGGGATTTAGTGTCTTCAGGGGAACCTTCTGCCTAGTCTCTTCCCGCTTTTTCAAAGGGGGGTTGTGAGGTACTGGACGTACTGTTTTGAGCTCCCAAGTCACGAGAACACTTTGTGTAAATTTTGTGTGGTTTTAATCAGTCTGTACGCCTGCCAAGAGCTGGAGATTAATGCTCTTTGATGCCGTAAACATGGGAGGAAGCACAGAGTGTGAATGTCCTGCCCTGCTTAGATGATAGGAGCAATAGAAATGTGAACCTGGGAGCCTGAGCTCTTACCTGGAAGCACTGTGGCATTTATTTTATTGCTAAAATCTGCAGAAATATTAGGCCGGCACTGAGTCACTCTGGTTTCTTAATAGTCAAATGTCACATCTGCAAAGTTTGCCTACAGTGTGCTCAGAGCCTCAATTTCTCAAATAAATTCTGTATATTTATACACAGTTCTCATTTTCTTGCCATCCCCGGCCCAGTTATCTGCAGATATCTTGCATTTATGTTTCACCTTTCTCCTAAGTGTTTTACAAAACAAAATGCCTACTATGTACACAAAACATATGGAAGCGTGTGTGTATGTATGTGTATGTATATAAGGAGACATTGTGGCAGCCGGTACGGGAGTGAAGCAGTGTTTAGCTCCAGCCAGGGTTTAACAGATCTCTCCTGCCCTGTGCTTAATTTTTCTTTTTAACTGCAGCTGCTATTTTTACTTTCGGCTCCCCTCTGGATTGCCTTACGTTTTGCTACTTAGAATTTCATGAGTCACTTAACGCCTGTGACCATTCCGAGCTTGCTGTTCCCTCTGTGTGTTGATCCTTACTCTGACCTATAAGCGACGGGGAAAGTGCTCTTTCTTTCAGATACGCTTAGCTTTGTCTAAGGGGAAAGACGAGACACCGAAAGGTAATTTGTATCCCCGTCTCTACTCCGGTCTGACGCACAACTCTGCACCCTCCGCAGATTCCCTGCTACAATCAGAGAGTGGGAACAGACTGACAAAATGGGGGTAGGTGTTTTCAGCCTGACTTGGCACAGATTCGCTGCCTTCTGTGCCAGTCTCGGAAGCCTGGGCATCAGGTGATGCTGCACCTAAGCAATGAGATGAACCAATGCTGGGCGATTGCTTTGTGCTAGTTTGGCATGTTTTTCCAGAGATTGCTGCTCTTAGCACCAGTCTGTGAGCTTGTGGATACCGCTTTTCCGCTTCCAAGAAGGGCTGCTCAGCCCTTCGCTCTGAGCACGAGCTCCAGGCTTGATAGCTCTGCCACTGTTTTCCATGAGCTACAGCCATATTTTTCTGTCCTGATCTTTCCCTCGTCAAGCTACCGCAGAATTATTTATGGTATTGTTTTGAAAAGCTACTAGAATTTGAGTATGGTAATATAAACTGTTCTACTTCTGCTGTTAGCAAGCTGATGTTACACAGCACCTCACGCCACCACCGCGCAGTGAATGCCTCCCTGATGAGTGCACAGTGTTATATTTGACTCGGTCATTAGCGCTCTGAATGGGCTCCTAACCTCCAAATCTCATAAAAATAAGAAGTCCTTGCCTTTGCCAGTGAGAGCTTATTGCCCTGAGAGTGCTGGACAAGGTACGCACCTCCGAGGAGGGCAGATCCTGCGCTCTTCAAATGCGGAACAGCCGCACGCTAAACCAGTTGTCCCAGTCTGCAGAGGGGAATAGGCAGCAAGTGGAGGACTGGGGCAGAGGTCTTGCTCTCGTGCCCTCTCCACTGTCTCCTACCACGGTTTCTCAACCTGTGGCGCATGGCAGGCTCGTGATGAGTTACACAAGAAGGTAGTCCCTGAAATGAGTGCAGTGTGGTTTTTTAAAAATAAACAAACAAATAAAAAGCATATTCCCTTGCTGTCTTTTGGGTGTTTGAGAAGGGGGAAGTAATAAGCAAATTTAGGCTGAGCTTATCTGGCTGTTTGGCAACACTGCGTGAGTGCTTGGGAGATCTTTTTCCATTCGGTAGGTTGTCCAGTGGTTAAAAAAAAGCAGAGGAAAAACGCTGCTCCTGACCTCTCTGTGCCGTAGGTAAGCTCTTTTCCGTGCTGCTATCTGTACACATAGTTCTGCACCCGAGCTTTGGATGGTCACCCAAGCCACGGTGATCTGGTGTGATATTTTAAACTCTGCTGCAGAGAGACTGTAACCACCTTCTCAACTCACCAGCCAGGCAGTCAGAACGGTTTCCTGACTTGGCCTTAATCTCTCATTAAAAAGAAAACTTTGAGGCTTGTCAGTCTTGCTGCACTGAAAAGTTCACAAACTGAAGCACAGGAAGTTCCGTCTGAACATGAGGAAGAACTTCTTCACTCTGAGGGTGACGGAGCCCTGGCACAGGCTGCCCAGGGAGGTTGTGGAGTCTCCTTCTCTGGAGATATTCAAGACCTGCCTGGACAAGGTCCTGTGCAGCCTGCTCTGGGTGACCCTGCTTCGGCATGGGGGTTGGACTAGATGACCCACAGAGGTCCCTTCCAACCCCGACCATTCCGTGATTCTGTGATTCTGTTGGTTACATACACTTTGTCCTGTCGACTGTTTGTTTGACACCGCAGTGGTACACCGGTACGAGTCTGCTGTCACAGTTGTTCGGGTAGGGAAGTGTCCAGCTGGCCTTGCTTTATGAGCAAAGAGAGCCGACGCGTGGGCAAGCGATGGCGAGTTTGGGATGGGCAAGTGGATAGAAACGAGCTCCGCTCTGGCACCTTCCCCAGAGCTGGTGGGGAGTCCTCTTACAGTTATCGCTGGTGTGGTCGGGCCACGCGGCTGACTCCTCACTGAGCCAGAAGAGGTGGAACCGGGAGGCTGGGATGTGCTGCGTTTGCTGGCACGCTGCTTTGCCTCCTTCCCCGCGTGCTTCAGCAGGGCTCACAGGACTAGCGCTGCTTTAAGAGCCATGCTACAGGAAAAAAAAGTCTCTTCTGGGGACCTCTCACCTAAACCTGCCAGCTAAACTGGCTGGACTTTGAGCTCAGATAAGCAACGGGCCACCTTTTGAAGCGCCGCTGGTTGGATTGCAGCTGGTTCCTGGCTTGGAGGAGAAGCGCCAAGGGGTGCGGAAAGCTTCCTGCTGCTGCGGGCCAGCGTTGTGCGGCTGGAGCTGTGGCAAGAGTGAGGAGGCGGTCTCCAGCCCAGGCTGCTGCTCCCTCTTATCTCCAAGTTTGGAGTCCGTTCTGCCTGCATGGTAGATGAGCAACCTGCTCTAGTGGAAGGTGTCCCTGCCCATCGCGGGGGTGTTGGAACGAGATCATCTTTAAGGTCTCTTCCAACCCAAAAAACATTTTATCATTCTGTGGGAGCTGTACCAAGGTAGGGGACCCTTTCTAAATCCCAGTCCAGCCCTGTAGTGTGGTGATAGGGGAGCAATCTGTGTGGAACAACCTCTTATAATCATAGAATTCTCTTGCAGCAGCTTTCTGCCTGATGGCTCCACAGGACAATGAGAGGTGCCTTGGGAGACCCCAACGTTCCCCAAGTTGTCCAGATGTCTGGGCTCTGCGTCTTGGAGGAGAATTTGCTGGCAGAGTAGCTCACGATAGTGCGTTGGTTCTGGCCTTCTAGCCATTTCCTGGGAGCTTTAGTCTGGAGTTGCTCAAGAGAGACACTGACATCAACATCGGTCCAAAATTCCTCCCCGTTCCTCCGCTGCGGTTTTGCCAACCTGGAGAGGGTGTCCAGCTATTGCCCAGCCACAGGGCCCGATCCTCGGAGCGACCGCTTTGACCCAACTGCGAGTCGGTGCCCTGGATGCTCAGACCCATCCACGGCTGGCGCGTCAGCGCGGTGAGAGAACTTCGTCCTGGAATGTGTCCAGCTGCCGGAGCCTTGTGAATGTTCCTGTGTTTGCAGCACCGAGGAAGATTGACAGCCTTTCAGTTAGCTGATTTTTAATTTAAAAACGTGCTTCTCTTGGAAGATTTTTGTCGGTCCAAGGAGTGATTACTCTAGGGCTGTTGCTGAAATACTAGCGTTTCTGAAGGTCAGCATCTGCATATTGGTCTCAGCATCTTCCAGCATCAGAACAGATGTGTCCCTTTCTGTTGTGTGATTCCTCTGTGGGTGTACAGGTTTTTTCTGTGACCACCCAAAGGCTTTTTGTCAATACAGATTTTACGCAGTGCTGCTTTGCCTGGATCTTGATGTCTCTGTATGGAAAGGGTGGACTGCAGCCACTCTGCTGCTCAAATTCCACTGAAGCTTTGGCTTTTCCAGCGTTCAGCATGAATATTGTTTTAAAATGTTCAATTAAGTGTTTACAACCGGTCCAGCACGCAGAATCACAACTGCTCAGGCTGTGACCTTGGCTCCATGCTCCAGGCTGTGGTGAGAACCCAAAATCAAGAGCCTGTCCCTTGGCACTCCTTGTGGAGTGCTCGCCTGGAGTTCTGCGCAGTGTATGAACTGGGGTGTGCTGTGCTCAAGACTATGGCAGTAAACCTGCCCCAGTGTTTATGCTGGCTTAGGAGGGGTTTTTGTTTTCAAATCCTGGCTTCCTCTTTAAATTGGAATTTTGTTTTTACATGGATGTTTATGCTTGCTTTGTCATTTGTAAAAATAAATACAGAGCAAGTCAGTATTATTGCAGCAGTGTCAGTGCTTTATCACTGCAGGGGACTTTACATTTCAAATAAAAGAGGAGATAATAGTTTTGGCTTATTTTTGGGTCAGGAAAAGGAAAGGTATCAGCGGAGCCGCTCCTGGCCTGGCCAGTTTGTGTCTGTAGGAGAATGAGACTGGGTGGACCTTGAAGAGTTGCAAGAAGATGTGGCAACAACCTAGGAAACAAGAACAGGAGGGACAGGGTGCTCGTGTCCTTTCTCGAAGAACAACTGTTTCATTTGGAAAGCTTGAAGCCAAGGACGAAGTGAAAGAAGGAATTGTTGCTTGCCTGGGTGAATGCAAAGATGACAGAGAAGAACTACAAATCTGTAGCACAGGAGCTGCTTGAGCAGACAACCTAAGCTTGTCTCCCTGGATATCGAGTGCAGCTTCAGTGCTGAAGTGTGTGAGTAAAGAACTGACCAAAACCTTACAGGTGGGTTTGCAGCACAGCCTTGCCTAACCGGCTGCAGGTGGCTGCGGTAGGAGATCCTCAGAAATAGGTGAGATGATCAGAAAGCCAAAACAAGAGGAGGTGGAGGGGTGCCTGCGTCTAGCTGGGTTAGAGAGCCAGTCTGCGTCCCAGATACCACAACAAAGAGTGTTTAATTCAGCAGGTCCACACATTAGCATCCTATTCTTGTTAACTGGTGTCTTCTGTTCTTGTTAACTTCTGTCTTCTATTCTGCTTTGTCAGAAACTTAACTTTTTTCACCCCCCAAGAGAGACAGACAGAATTTAGAACCAGGATCGCTGCTCGCTGCAGCTCTCCAGTGCTGGCATAATGGATCCGTGACCTGATTTAAACTTGCGAGAGCTGCCATAACGTAAATATTTGATAGAACTACGGCTTCCCTTTTGAAGTCTGCTTCAGTTTTTCAAGCTAAATCATGGCAAGGTATTCCTGAAAGACACTTGTTAGTGTGGAGTTGTTTACGCAGTTCTCGGTTTTCTTTTAGAGATTGTTCTGGCTTCGGGCATCGTTTCAGCCTTGCGTTGTATTTATGCAAAACCCAAGCAGTACAAGTAAACATGAAATTATATTTGTGTCATAATACATGGAAAGAAAGGGAGTTAAATCCATATGTCAGCTCTTACCCCAGATGGGAACCGTGCTGTCACTCAAATCGCAACCGCTCCTTGTTTGGGCAGCCATGGTGCGTCAGCACTACTGCAGTGTCTCGCCTGGAGTGGCTGAAGAAAGGTGCTGAAGGTAGAATCATAGAATCATGGAAAATTTTGGGTCGGAAGGGACCCCTAGAGGTCATCTAGTCCAGTTCCCCCGCAGCGAGCAGGGACACCGCTAACTAGATCAGGTTGCTCAGAGCCCTGTCCAACCTGGTCTTGGAAGGTAGGGCGTTTGCTGAACGGTAAACAGGGACGTGTTTCTATACTTCTTGGGCTGCTCTGGGCAGAAGACGTACGTGTGTTTTGAATCCTGCAAGGAGCTTTTTAAAGCTCTGGGAGGTGTGGTAGATACACCGGAAGGCTGTGCTGCCATTCAGCGTGACCTGGATAGGCTGGAAAGCTGGGCAGAGAGGAACCTGATGAGGTTCAACAAGGGCAAGGGCAGGGCTCTGCACCTGGGGAGGAACAACCTCATGCACCAGTACAGGCTTGGGGTGGACCTGCTGGAGAGCAGCTCTGTGGAGAGGGACCTGGGCGTCCTCGTGGAAGACAGGTTAACCATGAGCCAGCAGTGTGCCCTGGCTGCCAAGAAAGCCAATGGGATCCTGGGGTGCATCAAGAAGAGTGTGGCCAGCAGGTCGAGGGAGGTTCTCCTCCCCCTCTACACTGCCCTGGTGAGGTCTCATCTAGAGTACTGAGTCCAGTGCTGGGCTCCCCAGTTCAAGAAAGATGAAGAGCTACTGGAGAGAGTCCAGCGGAGGGCTGAGAGGATGATGAGGGGACTGGAACATCTACTCTACGAGGAGAGGTTGAGGGAACTGGGCTTGTTCAGCCTGAAGAAGAGAAGGCTGCGAGGGGACCTTATAAATGCTTACAAATATCTAAAGGGTGGGTGTCAGGAGGATGGGGCCAAACTCTTTCCAGTGGTGCCCATTGACAGGACAAGGGGCAATGGGCACAAACTGAGGCACAGGAAGTTCCATCTGAACATGAGGAAGAACTTCTTCCCTCTGAGGGTGACGGAGCCCTGGAACAGGCTGCCCAGGGAGGTTGTGGAGTCTCCTTCTCTGGAGATATTCAAGACCCGCCTGGACAAGATCCTGTGCAGCCTACTGTAGGTGACCCTGCTTCGGCAGGAGGGTTGGACTGGGTGACCCACAGAGGTCCCTTCCAACCCCTACTATTCTGTGATTCTGTGAAATGGATCGAGTCAATATCCCAGACCTCAATTTCCTTCCCGCTGTTACAAACACGGACCTTTGTCAGAAGGAATAGCTGCTGTTAGCTGAAGGAGATTTCTGCTCGTTGCAGAAAGGCGCGATTCCCACGTGGGAAGTGTTTGTAGGGCTTTGCAGGCTGCGGGATGGTGGCACAACAGCGGAAAGAAGGTTTTATTTGGAGTTCTGAAAAAAGTCAAGCTTGAAGATGTGGAAGCAGGTTAACATGACGTGAGTACAGACCAGGAAGAATCAAATATCTTTTTTTTTATGTTCTTAATTTTGCTAGTCAATTCAATGAAGTAGTGAAGGAAGCCTGAATTTTGTAGAAAAAGGTTGGAGTGGAGCACACTGAAGCCTGAGAATACAAAAGATGACAAAATCAAAGTTATACGAAAGCTATTAACTGAAATATTCCTTAGACTGAATATTTACTGGACTTTAATCTTTTGAAAGGAGCCTTCTTACGTTTGTTTTCTAGAGTTTTTTTAAAGGACAAAGAAACATAACACGCTCGGATCAAAACCCTCATTTTTGTATCATGGTCATGGTTCTTATCTCGAACTGCAGCATTCCAGGATTACTTAAGAAACAGAGTGATTCACTTCAGGGAGTTGCTGGAGACTAGAAGGGAACTTAACAGAGTATCCACGATGTACCTTAGTTTTCTGTGCTTCTGTCCTATCCTTGCTGGATTGAGTATTCTTACTTACCCCTGCTTGTGGGTCATAAGTAGCCGTTTCTTAGACTGATCTCTGCCATTGAATGCCTGTGAGTCTGTGCAGCATTTAGTATATGCCGTGTTGTATATTAATAATCAGATAAATTAGAAGAAATAACTAGAAGCAAGGGTTGCAGCAGCCCTTCTGGGCAGAGCCCAAATGATTCAGCCAAGCCAGCAGAAATATATAGGAATACTTGATCCATTTGGCAGTGAAATAACTGGAAAACCCGGGTTTCTATCCCTGCTCCCTGTCTGTTCTGCACTGGGAATGTGTCCTGCGCCCAGGTGTACGGACTCCTCCTGTTGGAAGAGTTTGGAAGCTGGGGTCTGCGTCCGCTCACAGCCATCATCTGGAACACTTAGCTTTGCCTTTTGGTGCTTTACTGCTGCCCAGACCATGGTGCCAAGTATGCTGTGTTGTAGTTCCTTTGATATCCTTGTGTTACAAACTCTGTTTGTGGGAGGGGAGTGATTTTGAGGTGCCGTCTCTCTTGAACCTGAGGTGAAAGCAGGGAACTGGAAAACACGTCTTACCTCTGGCTGCTGCTGTCGGATGCAGTCTTTAGAGTATGAAGCATCTTCTACCATGAGGTCATAAGCCTCAAAACCATAGGATTTTTTTTTTTTAACAATTGAATTTGCCAGTTGGAACAAAGAAAGCGCTGTCAAGTACAGAAGTCGGAAATGTGGACAAAGCCAAGATGAGATTTCTCATTCTAGACCTTGCATCTGAGCTGTTTCCTTTTGTACGATACCAGCGGTACCAGCTGATGAATTAATTGTTGTATTGATGGAAAACTTGAAATATTAACTCTCTGCCCCTGGATGGCTTACAAATGTAGATAAATATTGCGACTTCAAGTTTATAGAAAATCTTTGTTGGGAGATGTTAAAAAAATTTCAATATGAAAGCAAATGTTCTGAAGTTTTGTGTTCAGCGTTTGTTCAAAAGATCCTGGCAGCTTTTAAAAACGCTTCGTAAGATGTGGGTGCTCAACTGCGCTGATGGGCGTTTTTCCTAGCATCGTTTCTTTTCAAGATAATACTGAGCCACAGAACCTTTGCGGTACGGTTGCACTGTAAGCAGAGGGTTTTGCTGAATTTCGAGGGAATGGCCGAGGACCCTAGGGTCAGAATGTTGCCTGCGTATTTTAAAGGTTATGTAGCTATATATAGCTAAGGCTGGGTTTTCTTTGAAACCAGTCAGACAAGTCCTCGTTCAGTAAATTCCAGACTTCTATTGTAAAAAAAAAAAAAAAAAGGAAAAAAAAAAATCTTTGGCTGTTTTCTGCTGTTTACCAGTGTGTCTCTTTGCAGGATTCATGAATAAAATTTTCCATCCCAACATTGACGAAGCGTAAGTAAATCCCTAGTGTCTGCTTTTTCTGAGAAGTTTGTCTAATTGTAACTGTTTGGGGGCTTCAGGATAATATGCTGAGGAGTTGAATAACGCTGTCATCAATCAATGAGTCCAGAGTGGTGGTTTTGATAGAAGGAGATGTCGCAAGTTAACTTTCAGGAGTGGGTCAGGCTGTGGGCAAGCCTAGAGCGCTGCATGCTGCAGGCTGCCTTGCAGATGTGGTCTTCATATTGCAACGTGCTTCATTTACAGAACATTCAAGGTTGCCAGGCCCCCTCCTCATCGGCATCGCGCCGGCTTTCTAGAAATAAGAAACAGCATCGGCTAAGCCGTAGCTCCCTCTTTAGCTGAAGTTCACGTCTATACTAAAATTCTTCAAAACATGAGATGTTTAGCCACATTTTTTTCAATTAAGGTTTGTTAAGGGGAGCCATCTATGCTTTAGTCTCTGCAGCAGAGCCCCACGCGGACCGGCTAATTCAATAAAGGCTCCAATTTAGTTTCTTACGTGCAGAGTATGAAGATTCGTGTAGTTAAAGGCTACCCCTCTATTAACCACCAGATACGAGTGAATCATAGCTTATCTGAAACCATGGGGCAGAGGCAGGGCAGGGGAAGGGAGGGGGTAGATTATGTTAAATCTCCAGAGTGTTTTTGAGTGTGACTGTGTTTAATTCTATCCTTTCCATATGTTTCAGGTCAGGAACTGTATGTCTAGATGTAATCAATCAAACTTGGACAGCTCTCTACGGTGAGTTTGGCATTTCCCTGAAAGCTGGTCACGTGAACGTCCGTATTTGGTGTGTTAACATAACACAGCTTGCTGGAGACAGATGATCCTAGGCCAACTTTTTTTTTTTTTGAGCTGAAGTTTGAGACTCCTCACTGAGCCAAGATCGTGTGAAAAACCAGATTTTCATGTGAAAATCCTTTTGTAAGCTGTTTTTATGCCAGAGAGGCGAAAATATTCCATAAACCTCACACAGGATCATTCAGTCCATTGCTTGGCATTGTCTGGCAACTGCACAACAGCACCCCGCCGTGATTCAGCACTGAAGGAGTGGAGTGACTGTGTCTAAAGTGAAACCGAGTTCCAGCTACCCCATCCATGTTTTGTACGTGCATTCCAGCTGGTATTCTTTGTTCGCAAGGCTATGAGCCCACTTCTACAGAAGATGGCACCAGAAACCATTCCTGTTTGTCGTGGCAGCGTCATTTCCTTGCCAACTAGGAGATGGTGTTGCATCTAACGTCTGCACTGCTTGCTGCAGAATGTTTGAGGTTTCCCATTAGGTCGTTTCTGGCTATAATTCTCCTTTTTTAGAGATGTAAAAAGATCATCTGGTATCTGAAGACCTGCTAAAATAGCATTTGGGGAAAGCTGAAATTGTTAAAAGGAATACAGCTAAGTACCTCATCTAGGCTGGCTGCGTTTTTAAAATGTGAACTTTGTCAGATGTTCCTATTATGCTTTGTGGAAGAGTGTTCAGGGGAATGCGCACATCAAATCCTTCACGTTCATCCATGAAAAGCTGATTTTACCTATGTAAGATGAAGCTTTGAAGCAGTTGCTAGAGAGACAAGCTACTTCACCTTCCTTGTAAGCACAATTTATAAGAAAATACCAGGCTTGGTGAATCCTGGGTGGGAAATTGCAATAGCAACTTGTTGAACTTTACTCCTCATCAGGAGGACTGAAGTCCTCATGTAGTAGATGGATGGCGTACACTTCACATGGTTTTGCTGTGAGAGATCAGCTTAGCTGTCACCCAGGTGGTGTTGCTAATGGAGGAAGAGGATGCTCCTGTGGCCTGGGAGGATCTGATGCGAGGTGGAGGAATGAAAGCGGCGTTAAGCAAACCAAGCCCTCTGCTCAGGATGAACCTGCGTGGTTCAGTTGGCAGCAGAACCCAGCACAGTGCAGCGTGTGCTGCTGTTCCAACCTTTAAATGCTACCTGCAGATCATGGGGATGGCTGGACAATAGAAATTCGCTCCAGCGTAACAGTGGTGCTGGTTTTGTGCTCTGGCAGTCTGAGTTCTGCTTTGGAAGCCACACATGGATAGCCTCCCTGTTCCGCAGCACGCTCTCACAGACGGCCACAGTGGGGTTTCTGCACTGTTTCCAAACAATTTCATAGGAAGGCTTTCTGTGAGAGGTTTCCTAATGAGTGCTGCTGTATTTTTTTTGTCATCATCGCTCTTTGTACAGGTAGAAAAACCAGCGTGGTATTTGCTATGCTTGTGATGTATTAATATCAGCAAGCTTGCAAAAACCATCCGCGTTTGTCCTTGCCATGTCAGTGGTAGGTGTTAGGCAGCTTGGAAGGTATCAGGTGTGTGTTCTGTATGGAGCACCTTCCGCCGTAACTGGTGAAAGTTGGCTTAGAAGGTGCCTCACTTGATAGTCATTTTATTGCAGGCTTCCCTTGCCTCGCTGCAGGATGCCTGGAAGCGGCAGGGAGGACGCTGGGGCGACTGCGTTCACTCTGTCCCTCCACTGGGAAGTCATCAGCAAGCTTGCTGATAACACAAAACTGGGAGGAGTGGTAGATACACCAGAAGGCTGTGCTGCCATTCAACGTGACCTGGACAGGCTGGAAAGTTGGGCAGAGAGGAACCTGATGAGGTTCAACAAGGGCAAGGGCAGGGCTCTGCACCTGGGGAGGAACAACCCCATGCACCAGTACACAGGCTGGGGTGGACCTGCTGGAGAGCAGGTCTGCGGAGAGGGACCTGGGTGTCCTGATGGATGACAGATTGACCATGAGCCAACAGCGTGACCTGGCTGCCAAGAAAGCCAATGGGATCCTGGGATGCATTAAGAGGAGTGTGGCCAGCAGATTGAGGGAGGTTCTCCTTCCCCTCTGCTCTGCCCTGGTGAGGCCCCGTCTGGAGTCCTGTGTCCATTGCTGGGCTCCCCAGTTCAAAAAAGATGAGGAGGTACTGGAGAGAGTCCAGCGGAGGGCTACGAGGATGATGAGGGGACTGGAGCATCTCTCCTATGAGGAGAGGCTGAGGGAGCTGGGCTTGTTCAGCCTGGAGAAGAGAAGGCTCAGAGGGGACCTAATATATATCTGCAGGGTGGGTGTCAGGAGGACAGGACCAGACTCTTTTCAGTGGTGCCCAGTGACAGGACAAGGGGCAACGGGCACAAACTGAAGCAGAGGAAGCTCCAGCTGAACGTGAGGAAGAACTTCTTCCCTCTGAGGGTGGCGGAGCCCTGGCCCAGGCTGCCCAGGGAGGCTGTGGAGTCTCCTTCTCTGGAGATATTCAAGCCCCACCTGGACAAGGTCCTGTGCAGCCTGCTCTGGGTGACCCTGCTTCGGCAGGGGGGTTGGACTAGATGACCCACAGAGGTCCCTTCCAACCCCTACTATTCTGTGATTCTGTGATCAGCACTAGAGTGCCTACATCACCCCTTCACTTACAGGGCTTTGCCTCCTTGTGTGAAATAGGGAGGTGGCCCATTTGTGAACCTGAAATGAAAAGGGGGGAAATAATATTTCCCAGTGCCTTTCAGCACAGCTGTGTTGTTTGGAGTGTCACCCCTTTAAACCACAGCACTCCTGTGCTGGCAGAGGAAATGGGTCAGATAATTCAAGGAGCAACTAAGGTGGAAGAGACCCAGAATAGCTACCAATAAATTCATGAGGACCTCGCGGTTGCGTTCCCTCTCCTTCCCTAATGAAATACCAAGTCCTTAGTGCTATGGTTAGGCTTCCTGCACGCGTTCAACTAGTTGCTGCTAAGCCAGTGCTACTTCGGGGGATTTGAAAGAAGGGGGAAATTACTGAGGTGTCTTAAAAAAGAAGAATGCCTGCAGTGTGTCCTGCGAGCCGTGATGGCCTCCCAGGGCTCTGCTCGCTCAGCCTACGTGAGAGTTCAGTTGTCTAATGGCCGCAAAGAAATAGCTGATCTGAGCCTGCTCTGTGGAGAGACTTGACCCAGCTTTTGCTGGTGGTGTCTGAATTTAGCCCCTAGGGTGGTTAATTGTTTTACCAGGGACAAAAAAAGATTTCTTACAGAGCATTCTTGCTGGTTTTTGTGGTCCCTTTTTGGATTAGGATCCTGCTGCCAGTTGCTGTTGTGGTTATCCTAGAAGCAGCTGGTGGCATCTGGCTGTTCAGTGTCCCAGCCGTGGCACACTTGGTCAAGGTACCATGTGTGCTCTGAAGGGCTTTGTCACTGTCCTCTGCCAATATGGGAAGGGGCAACAGCTTTTATACGAGAAGGGACTTCACAATAAACCCACCCAATTTCTTAGTGATGTCTCTGTATAGCAGAGAGCAGCCGATCACTATCCGTAGCAATCGATGTCATTACTTTTTGCAACTGGGTGATGCAGAACCAGCTATAATGAACCCTACATTACTCCTAAGTGTGTAAAACCATGGCCTGTCCTCCTGCTCAGCAGGGTTTACGCTGAATGGATGACTGAGGTAGTCATGGCACATGTCTGGACCTCCCGGACCTGTTGATGCAGGAGGGAAGAACTGACAGAACCTCGAGTCTCCTTTGATCCTCTTGAGCAAGGTCTGAAAGCACATTCTGAAAGTGTGCCCGCTGGTAGGTTTGCAGAGGTGGTAACGGTGGGCAGTGGCGATGCTCTGCCTGGACCTACTGCGCAGCTCTTCTGAGGCTGTGTCCTCGCTTGTGACGGAGCCTGGGTTTCTGTGGCTCCAGCCCAGAGCCAGAGTAGCACAATGAGAGCACTTGGAGGTCTCTCCCCCTACCTGCCCACCCATTTTGATGAATCTTAGAAAATCAAGGGCTCTGATGGCCCTGCCCTCTGTCAGATCTGGTTGAATTTAGCAGATTCGTGAGGCTCGGTGGTGGCTGGGCTCAGGAATTAGTCACACAGCCTGGTTCTGTAAGAAGCAGGTTGAGACGGTTAACTGCTCTCGCGGTGGATCCTAGGCAGCATTGGGCTTCCCTTCTGACAGCCCTTCATGCTGGTGAGCTGGTGATGCTCATCCACAGGCAGGGTTTCTCTGCCACCAGGAAAGCAACCTTCTCTTTAATTAAGGAGGAAAGGGGGATCCTGTTGAAGGATGTGTAGAATATTCACAAACAACACCCAACAGAAAACCCCACACAACGAAGGCTGGTCTGCTATCAGCAGCTCTCCAGAGGCCAAAGGGAAACCTGGCGCACAGCCCTGCACGGGGAGTTTAGTCTCTCCTCTCTGTGGGTGCGCGTGGTCCTTCGGAAGTCCCCGAGGAGAAATGTTGACGCAGGGCTTGTTTCTGAACACCCCCACTGCTGAAGACTCCTTCCCCTCTACACTGCCCTAGTGAGGCCCCATCTGGCCTAGTGAGGCCCCATCTGGACCTCAGAGGTCCCTTCCAACCCCTACCATTCTGTGAGTCTGTGAAGTGCGGTAGGTGTCGTCTTAGGGATGTGGGAAGAGGGTTTCGTGTATCCACAATTACTCGTCGGCACCAAAAGAAGGTTTCCTGTTGTGGATTATTTGGTGACAGATGCCAACTGGCACCAAGGTGTTAATGTGAGCTCTTCACATTCTGCAAATTGTTTGGAGTCGGAGGCAGGACTTGTTGGTTGCTCTTTCTATTAACACAGTCATCTAAAGCGCTTTGGAAGATGCTTTATGCTTGAGACGCGTCAATTTAGTCATGGAGCATAAGACATTTAAAGACTGTAATAGGAGGCAGAACAGAATTAGGAGAAGAATTCAGTGACGGGTAAAGCACAGCGCTTTGCTTTGCTTTCTTCCTTTTTTTTTTAAGCCAGGGCTGAGCCTCACAAAGGAAGCAAGACAATTGTGTCCTTCCTCTGCTTTACTTAACCCACAGATCTCTGTATCTACATCGGTGGGATGTCGAGGAGTTTGTGCAGTTAGCCGAGGAGCTGCAGCATCCCTCCAGCAGCAGCAGCTCACTTATCAGCCGTGTATGTGCTTTCCTTGCTGCCTTTATTTTAACTGGTGCCCAGATTTTCCGTGTGTTTACCCTTCAAGCTTTGTGCTGCTGTTTCAGTGCCGGTGCTTGCGGGATGATTAATCGGACTGACTCTGGGTCTGTGGATGTGATCAAGTGTGTCTTTCTCTTGCAGATCTCACCAATATATTTGAGTCGTTCCTGCCCCAGCTGCTGGCCTATCCTAACCCTATAGATCCTCTAAATGGTGACGCAGCAGCCATGTACCTCCACCGACCAGAAGAGTACAAACAGAAAATTAAAGGTAAGGGCGTAAATAACATATTGTGGAATGAGGGGTGTTACTGTGATTCCACCCTGGGGGAATGAGGTCTTTGCTGTTTGTTTGCGTGTCAGTGCCCATTCCTTCCTGTTACAGGGTCCCCGTCCACTTTAAATGGGGGTAGTCTGAAGTAAGGGGTGGATGAACTGTTGCTGCTTGAAGACGAAAGCTGGTGTGTGCAGCGTGTGGGGCAGGGTTTTTAAATCGTTAGCAAACCCTAAGCAAGGAAGGCTGTAAGCAAACTGGGTTAGGATTCAGCACAGTTTTGAGACATCGGAGAAATGATTAGGAAGAAAAGAGTGTGTGACCAAAGAAGGGGCAAGGAATGTTCTCCTTCTCTGGAGATATTCAAGACCCGCCTGGACAAGGTCCTGTGCAGCCTGCTCTGGGTGACCCTGCTTCGGCAGGGGGGTTGGACTGGGTGACCCACAGAGGGCCCTTCCAACCCCAAACATTCTGTAAAAAGTGCTAAACTTAAACGGGAACATCCAGTTGCACAATTACTGGATGGAAAGTGGCTTGTTAGCAGTTTTGTGGGAAGTGATCTGAGAGCAGCAATCAAGGAATCGGTGATGCTGTTGCAGAAAGCACTTTTGTACTGTGACAGAGCAGGAATTTTCGGTAAATGCCAAATAACTGTTCCTTGCTAATTCCTAGTTAAGCCGAGGCTTCCTAGTGCTGTGCCTGGTTCAGGGACTGCCACTTAAAAAAGCTGCAGACCAGTTAGTAATGTCTCGAAGGGTGTAACAAGGGCAGATTGCCGTAAGGAGGTGTCTTAAGAGAAGCGATGGAAGGAATTGGAGGAGTTTAATCTCAAGGTTCTGAGCTTTGACGTGCCCAAGGCACCTTCAGAGTGGAAGGGAACGATTTATGCTGTGATCAGCGTGAGCAGGATGTGGTTGCAGTCGTTTAACTCAGCTGGGGGAGCACAGGCTGAACATCAGGTGTGACTAGGGGTGGTAGGTGAGGGCTGACAGAGCTGGTGAGGGTGCTGGTGTCTCTGCTGTCTGTGGAAGGAACTGTTACACAAGGCTGAGAAGCAGAGGTGGTACCTCCTTGGGGTCAGGGAAGACTCCCAGTAAGGACTCTCAAATACTATGGATCAATAGAAGGACCATCGAGCTGATAAGCAAGACACAAATTGAATTAGTTTTGCATGTGAAACGTAAGAAAAGACAGAAAATAAGAATTATGCTTTAAATTTGCTCTCTGCCTTCCGTAGAACCAGCTGCCCGCAGACAGGAGCAGGGCACCATTTGCTGGTGTGAGAGGCCTATGGCAAAGCCGTGGAATTTATTTCTCCCCTGATCCAGGGAGCACAATCAGCATTTAATCCAGCGGTGGGAAATTTACCTCCTTGGGCCCAGATTTGGTCTTCAGTGAAGTTTTTAAGAGACCACGACTACCTGATTATTTTTTGTTCTTTTTTGGTTACTGAATAACCATAAGACGTGTTTGTCCGTGGGAGCCACGCCAAAAAGGGTTGCAGGGCCTGCTCGATGAGGAGAGCCTCCGTGAGCGGCACGATCCAGTCGTCTTCCCGGTGTGAGGTGGGGTAGCAGCTTTCCTAACGGAGCGTTGTGAAAGCTCGCTCTTGTTCGGAGAGCGCAGGTATCCCAGAAAGACGTGGGATTTGGTGGTGGAGTCCTTCCATCAGCTCTGCCACGTCACTCTGGAGTGGTTAAACCACGAGTCACTTTGTTCTGATGAGAAATGAGTCTTTGTCAGCTGCAATTTTTGTTTGAGGGCGGAACTACAAATGAGGCCAAGCCAAGCTGTGATTTAAATACTGAGTTATTCAGCCCACTTTGCTTGACTCCTCTGACAGCTGCATGACACGAGCGTAAGAACCACCCTGCAGATCTGGCTTGCTCAATGTCCTGAAGTCCACTGCCTTTTTTTTCATATCACAAAGCTTCCAGGCAAAATGGTTTGTCAGATAAAATCTCCAGGGCCAACACAAGGGACGCTTTGGGTGTCCTTTATGCTTTGATGAAACAGGAATAAAAAAAGATGCACTCTGGGGAAAAGGGCAAGTAAACTGATGCTAGCCAACAGCAGGTCCTTCAAGGAAGATTGGAGGACATCCCTCAGGGAGGCTAAATGGGATAGTCTTCTCCTTCGTTTCCATCCTGACAGCCAGGTACAGGCCATGAAGATGATCTGGAAGGAGTTTTAAGTGCTTGCAACGTGTCTCATGTTCCATATACTCAAGAGTCCTGCTTCCGCTGTCTCTTCCCAGGCTTGCGTGACAAGTATAAGGCAGAGCTAAACACTGTCATTCCTCATATTGTAGCATTTTTTAAAATAGCCTTGGACATGTTAAAATTGATGCGATGGATTGTAGCAGCTTCTCTGCTGTGGGAAACTCTCTGTGGTGCAAATAAATAATTTATTGCTGCTTTTCTTCATTTTTTAGTTATGAGCGCACAGTGGCAGTGTGCTCATAACTAAAAAATAGTTGACATAGTGGTAGTGAAGAGATGGGATTAGGCTTAGAGACGTGGCCCAAGATTTGTAGTTCCTGTGATTCTTGGTATGAGACCCGGTCAAGTAAGGATTTGTTGTGAAACTCGTAAATGTCAATTAGTATTATGGGTATGCAGCTGGACAGTGTGATTCCTAGCATTAGAGCCTGCAGTTAGGTCAAGTAGTTCATGGACAGGTTGCCAAGCGCTCCTTTAAGATCTCCCTGACAGTCCTTGGCGAGATTTCATGCCTGATCCCTGGCACAGCACCGGAGGGTGGGCTTCAGATACACAAAAATGCCTCAACATTTGCTGGTGTTGGGCTGTTGGGAACTGGTGCTTAACTCCTGTGTGCGCTGCCTTTCTTTCTCTTTGGTAGATATAATATGGAAACTTCTTTTGGGAGGGAGGTGGTGGTGAGCAACAGCAGCTGAAGGGTGCGGAGGGGCAGGCTGAGTGTTTGCTTGGAGCAGAGGATGTCTCTGGGAGCGGTTCTCCCATCCCACGTGTTGACTCTGAGCTTCCAGTTAAGTACTTTGAAACCCCAGTATGGCTCACAGGCACGTACCAGCCATGGGGTGCAACCACAGCTTGTTCTTGTTGCTCCGGGGTTTGAAAACAGGTGGATCAAAGCAGTGTTTCCCTGGTAGGAATGGGTGCATCAAGGCTTTTGCTTCTTGAACAGGCTTCTGTGGAAGATGGTTTGTCAGTATTATTTGGATGTTTGAGTTGTCTTCTGTCAATAGACTGAAGATCCAAGTTCAGTAGAACATTCAGCACAGAAGCTCCCTGGAAGTTTGACCTTTCCCAGATTAAACCTTCACAAAACCCCAGCCTAGGGGCTTGGTAGCTTTCCTGGGTAGAAGATGGCAGTTGAAGTTTGAAGTGCTTCAAGCTGTGTTTTAGCTTAGGCTCAAGCAGCCCTTTTCCGACAGTAAGAAACGGTGGCTTCCAAGTCCGAATCTCCAGTGGCCCAGAGAGCGCTAGAAGCGCTCAGTGAAGAAGCGCTGCTGGCCTCCTGTCCTGCCATGGTCACTGGCTTGTGGCTGCTCTGTCCAGGGACTCCCGAGGCGGCTACAGCATTTGTTTAGGTGGGTTTGGGGTAAGCATAGAGGGAACGTATTTCCAAGGTGCCCAGCAAGGGGCTGCCTTTGTCATCCAAAGTCTTACAGCAAAGGCACCTGGGTTTGCTTTGCTGGGTTGTGCGAGGAAGAACTTCTTCCCTCTGAGGGTGACGGAGCCCTGATCCAGGCTGCCCAGGGAGGTTGTGGAGTCTCCTTCTCTGGAGATATTCCAGACCCGCCTGGACAAGGTCCTGTGCAGCCTGCTGTGGGTGACCCTGCTTCGGCAGGGGGGTTGGACTAGATGACCCACAGAGGTCCCTTCCAACCCCTACCATTCTGTGATTCTGTGATTCTCGGGGTAAACACCCCTTTTCCAGAGGGAGATTAATTCGTGGAAAGCTATGGGAAGGGAGTAGCCACTACAAGAATAGATCATGATGGCGTCCCATCTCCATAGCTCTGCTTGTCATCTGCTGCCCATCCACCTTCCCGTGTAAATTCTCTGAAGGCACGCGGCTTTTTTGGGTCCCTCCTTCAGTTAGTCCCTCTCGTCTTTAAACCGTTAGGTCTGTCGCACCAAGTTTTCTCACTTTGCAGTGTCCATCTCTTGACACTCTGAAATCTCTTTCTCCAGTACAGGCAGGAGATGCGATCAGGCAGGGCCTAGGCTCCGTGGTGGCACAAGCAACCACCATCCAAGAAGAGGGCTCGCGGCAGCCGGGACCTGAGGATGGAGCACAAGGGTGCTTTTCTGTCGACGCTACGTGGGTTCCAGCAGCATGAGGGCAATCGGAGACCTTGAGCGCTCCGTGCTTCCCGGTGTTTACAGAGCTGCCTTCAATACTTTATCAGCTCTTAACAAGTTCTTGTAGAACAGATTTGAACAGCTGCTTCCGTAGACCGAGCGAGCAGGTTAATAATGTGTATTAAACAGTTAGACTGAAGCTGCGTGCGTCATGAGATGCAGAAGCTGAAGCTCACTGGGCTCAGAAGACCTTTCCAGCCAGCTCTCACAGCTTTTCCAGGGCAAAGCAGGTCTGCCAAGGCCACCAGCTGCTCCATCCTGGGATCTCCTCCATGAAGTGTTGGCTTTGGGTTGCTTTGTCCGTACTATACTCCTGAACCCAGAGTAATGTGTTTGGGCTCTGTGTCCCTGCGTCAGCTCCAGAAATGTGGAAAAAACCCACAATGATGCAAACCTCTTGCAGAGTATTTTCCCTTCCAGCAGGCTGAAGGATGGAAGTGCAGAGGGAAGGAGGGACAGCTTGAAGAACAGCCAAGCTCTGCAAAGCACGGTCTTTAAAACCTGTGTTGTAGCACTTGGTTATCTGGCATTAGCTGCATCGTCCCGCAGCTTTGTCAGTGCATCCGCCTGCCGATACGGTATGGAATTGGACTGGGCTGGACTGGATGATCTGCAGAGGTCCCTTCCAACCCCTACCCTTCTGTGAATAAAAAGCAGCAGTCTGTACTCCTGATGGAGAGATGCTCCTTGTGGACCTCGTTCCCTAGGAGGACTTAAAGAACATAGAGTTGGGATGGCTGCAGGGCTGGGACTGGGATGTGATGTTCATGCTTCGCACGGGGGCTCATCTTGGAGCACAAAGGGATGGTGGTGTTCCTGCTTTCTGCAGTTTTTTAATACTGCTGTTTGGAGGAGGCTTTGTCATATTTTGGTGCCTTCGTATCTGGAAAGGTAACAAGTTCAGGTTTAACAAGGCCAAGTGCCGGGTCCTGCCCTTGGGTCACAACAACCCCACGCAACGCTCCAGGCTTGGGGAGGAGTGGCTGGAGAGCTGCCCGGCGGAAAAGGGCCTGGGGGTGCTGGTCGGCAGCCGGCTGAGCAGGAGCCAGCAGTGTGCCCAGGTGGCCAAGAAGGCCAACGGCAGCCTGGCTTGGGTCAGCAATGGGGTGGGCAGCAGGAGCAGGGCAGGGATCGGGCCCCTGTGCTCGGCACTGGTGAGGCCACACCAGGAGTGCTGTGCTCAGCTTTGGGCCCCTCACTCCCAGCAGGACATGGAGGGGCTGGAGCGTGTCCAGAGAAGGGCAGCCAGGCTGGGGAGGGGGCTGGAGAACAAGTCCCATGAGGAGCGGCTGAGGGAGCTGGGGCTGCTCAGGCTGGAGAAGAGGAGGCTGAAGGGAGACCTTCTCGCTCTCTGCAGCTCCCTGACAGGAGGGTGCAGTGAGGGGGGGTTGGGCTCTGCTCCCCAGGAACCAGCGACAGGACGAGAGGCGATGGCCTCAGGCTGCGTCAGGGGAGGTTCAGGTTGGAGATTGGGGAAAATTTCTTTGCTGAGAGAGTGGTCAGGGGTTGGGCCAGGCTACCCAGGGCAGGGGGGGAGTCCCCATCCCTGGAGGGGTTCACACACCGTGTGACTGTGGCACTTGGGGACAGGGTTTAGCAGGCATGGGGGTGCTGGACTTGCTGATCTTAGAGGTCTTTTCCAGCCTTAGTGATTCTGTGATTCCAAGACTTGAAGTTGAGGCTGAGCAGCCCTTCTTTAGCCCGGTTTTGGGCCAGGCTTTCACCACTGCTCCGTTCTGCACATCTGTGTGCCTATAAGGTGTAGGCTTTCTCCGCAGCGTGCCTGCTGGGGACACCAGCCCCTCCTCAGCTCTCAGAGAGGACACTGCTGGAGCCTCCTGCAGCCATGAAGGACGGGAGGGGATTGCCAGACTCGCACTCGTCTGATCCACTTCGTGTTGCTGTTTTGCTGTGTCCATCTGCACGGAGGTGACCAACAGAAGCCACACAACCCACGCTTGGCAGTGGTTACGTTACCTGCCTGCGGGAATCCCAGCAATGCCTGCTTGCTCCTGGTTGGAGTTCAAGGTGTTGATCTGGGTGCCTAGAGCCAGCGTGGTCTGAACCCCGCTGTGAGACACGGTTTTGGTCGGTGACCCACAGCGTGGTGGCCGTCCTCCCCGTGGAGGGCTCCCTGCGGGTCCTTCCCAGCTAATCCTACGGCTGTGGGCTGATGTGAAGCAGGCTGCAAGAGCCGTGCTTTGAAAACGGAGCCTGGGGCAGACCCGTGGTGATTTCCAGGCCGTGGAAGGGAGCTTTTGCTTTTTAAAGTGCGGCTGTTCCTGTCGTAGTCTCGTGCTCTGCTTTCTCTGTCCAACCTTCCCTAAGCTCTCTGTACGCAGAGTTCAGTCTGGAGGGTTAGTCTGGCTCTCTGCTTGCCTTCAGCGATGGTTGTTCTGCGCTTTCGGTTTAAACTCTCACATCTTCGTTTCTTAAAGTCAGGCTGTGTAATGGTGACACCTCGATGGCTTTTAGGCTTTTTCTCCAGCTCACCACGACAGCTCCCGTTTTGGCAGTAAATTGAATCCTATCCTTGTAAGTGAGAGACGCCGTACCGAGGAGGGCTCGTGTTACTTCCAGCCGTGGGTGTGTGTGACACCAACGTGGGAGCCTTGGGATCGTAGTTGTTTTCAAGGGTCTCCACATCTCTAAGGTCTCCACCAGCTGTTTTCACGCACTGGACAGTGCTGCCTTTGGTCTGAGAAACACGGTAACCTGTAGGACTTGCCAAACGTGGTGTGACCCAGCCAGCCGTTAGTCGTAGCTACCCCATCCGCTGACTGTTGAGTATGCGCTGCTGATACGTCTTTTCTCTTCTCTCACGTACAGAATACATTCAGAAATATGCAACAGAAGAAGCACTAAAAGAACAGGAAGAAGGCACCGGGGACAGCTCGTCTGAGAGCTCCATGTCCGACTTCTCGGAAGACGAGGCTCAGGATATGGAGTTGTAGTAGAAGAGGCAACCTGCTTTTCAGAGAGACTCTAATTTCCTAACCATGAGAAGCAGACTATAATATTCATATTTAAACAAAGCAATTTTTTTTATTACTAAACAAGGTTTTTATGAATAATAGCATTGATATATATATATCACCCTTTAGATCTTGATTTTCTTGGTCATTTCTCGAACCCGAGGTGCATAGCATATTCCCACATTCCATTTTGGTAGCAATATGCAGCCCGAATGCATGCATTCAAATTCCATTTGGCCAAGTCAACTTGTGTGCTACTGAACTGTCAGCTGAAACAGCTGCCCTGGTAGGTAGGGAGTTAGCAAAGACGTTTGCTTCCTGAATCGATGTTTCCAAAGACACCACCTTGGACGCGAACGTGGAACAGCGTTTTCTCAGAGTGTAAAATCTGGGGGATGACATACTAACCGTGTAGATCAGACAGTGGAATCAAAGGTGCTCCTTCAGGTCGACCTTGCTGATCGTATTTTATGCGGAGTCACATGATAAAGGAAAAAAGGAAAAAAAGGTAAAAACAAACAGTACAAATGCATGGAGCTCTTCAGAGCATTGCAGCTTAACAATTTTGACTTGGATTTTAAGTCCGTTTTTATATGTGGACTCCTGCCTGCCCTGCTGAACTGTAGGGACTGACAACCACTGGTCTATTTGCTTTTGGGACTTTGGAAAGCCTTCATCTGGATGTTACTCGCTTGCTTGGTCTGGATTACGAGCTGTTCCCTTCCCGAGAGGAAAAGAAACAAAACACAAACCACAAACGATGCTCGCTGAGCAGTGCTTTGATTTAGCTGGAGCACATGTGAAGTCAAACTCTTACTTTGTCATAGGTTTGAAACTGCTGCCCTTTAATGGCTTCAAGTTTTGCTTTTTTGTTTTGTTTTGTTTTGTTTTTTTTTTTCCTCCTCCCTTTTGCTTGAAGTATGGTTAAACACCTCGCAGACACTCTCCGTCTGCTCAGAGGCTCCTCTGACCGGATGGATTAGCCTGGCTGAGAGCTTCAGATCCCCGAAGATCGGCCCGTTGGCTGTAGTCCACGAATCCCATCGGCACCCAGTTTGTTTTCCTCCTCCCCCCACCCCCCCACCCTTGCCCCTCTTCTGCGCCAGCTTGGTTAGCCTTCTGCTTGTGTGTGTACGACGGGATTAAAATTTCTTAAAAATTAACAGAGGATATGATCTAGACAAATTTGTGATGAATAAAAAAAAAGCCTAAAAGCGCCAATCGAGGAAGCAAGTGAATCTGCTCTGTTTCGGTTTGGTTTTTTTGTTTTTCCGAGGATGCTTCTGAATTGAAATGTTTGATTTCTCCGGGTGTCCTTCAGCAAGCTGAGAGTTTTCTTTGTTTTATTCCTACGAAATCTAGTACAGCTGATGTCTACCTGGGATGCCGGTACACTGGAATTTGGATCATTGCGTGCTGGGAGATTCAAACTGAGATGGATTTCTCAAGCTGAATGTTACCTGCTGTATTCTTTTGGGTTTTTGGAGGGGTTCGGACCAGATGTTGGAATCTGTGGTGCAACCGACAGGACGGCGCACGGGGAAAAAAATCAACCCCCCCCGAGCAACTCTCGAGCGGAGTTTTGAATGTCAGACTGGTACATTGGTCATTTTCCCAGAATTGTTTGGGGTTTGGTTTTTTTTTTTCTTTAGAAGTGCCACCACGTTTCGAGTCGTTGGGGTTGGAAGGTTACAATCCTGTTTCTAATTCATAAAGCACAATCAAGTTCTTTTTTTTTCTGTTGGGAAGAAAAAAAAAACAAACAAAACAAACCCTCCGAAAGTACCATTTTGCTTTAGCATGATTTTCCTTAATAAAAATATACAAAGAATTTCCTTTATGTTAATTACGGGCATGAAGCAAAGGGGGTTTTTTTTCCTCTCCTTTTTCCCCTTTTTATTTTAAAGCAGTAATGTTAGGGCTGTGGCTAGTGACTGTGCTGAAGTTCTCTATCTAGCATTTGTGGCTTGTCGGAAGGGTAATATTAACTATTTAACATGTAATGGTGTACTTAACTCTTATCTAGCACGCTGTTTTTTCTCATTACTTTGGGGAGGGAGGGGCCACGTTTTGCTGGCACTGTTTAACTTGCTTACCTGCTGACCTAGCAGTTTGCTTGTGCTATAACCTTTACTGTAGGTGCTACTTAGGAGTAGAGTAAGTGCTGGGTGGTGATATCAGTTTAAAAGATTAAAAAAACAAAAAACCACAAAAAAAATCACAATAAAAATTTGTATTTTTTCAATATTGTATAAAAACAGTGTTCTAATTACCTCATCCCCCTTCCTTTGCAGGTTTTTCTTCCCCGTCACTCCGTCCCCTAACTTGGATTTAGTGCATCCAACCGCTCGCACGTTCTCCCCTCCTTTTTGTCAAACGCAAATTCTGCTAAACAGGGATTTCCCCCCCAAAAAAAAATTAATACTGGTAAAGCCACAGCTCGCCAGGGCCAGCTCCTGACCGGGGCATGAGGATGCAGCGGGGCTGGCGGAGCTTGGACGAGCTGTGCGGGTGGCAGCTCGGCGGGTCCGCAGCCCCCAGAACGCGGGTCCCCGACGCTCCCGAGCCGTGGCAAAGCACCGAGGGTTGCCCCGTGCCCGGCGGCGGAGGAAAACCCGGCTGTCGAAATGCTGCTTGCGAAAAAATGTGTGTAAAGATGCTTGTAGGGGACGAGGTGGGCTGGGCTCTGGCTGCCTTGCACCCCTCTCCTTCCCCTCCGTCATTTTTCACCTCTTCTGTGTATTTTTTTGTCCATATCTTCCCTCCTCCTCCTCCCAAAAGAACCTCCCCCCCCAAACAGTTTGTAAATAACGCTGCGCCTACGTAGTCTGGAAGAAAAGCTGGAGCCAGACTGAAGCAAGATAGCTCTAATTTTTCTTTTTTGGTCATCTTGAGGGTTTTTTTTCCTTCTTCTTCTTCAGAAAACAGTGTTACCGTCGCCTCTGTCGGGGTGACGGGAGTTCCTCAGCCGGCCCGTGATGGACCCCGCTGCCGAAACGTGCCACAGCCCCTCGGCGCCGTTTTGGAAACGGCCCTTGGCTTCTGTTCCTGCCATCTCTCCTTGTGCTGTCGAGGTCTTGGCGTGACACGAGAAGCTGTGTTGCCCGTGTCCCCTCCGTGGTGGCACCTGGTGGCCTCCCCGCTGCCGAGTTTTTCCTGACCCACGGGTCGCTGGGGCGGACGCGGGAGGATGCCGGCACGGGGCCGGGCTGGAGCAGAGCTTTGCCATCATCCTCGTGTGGCATGGGCTCGTCCTCCTGCCTTCACCACGTCCGTGGTTGAACCCCAGCACCACGTCCGTGGTTGAACCCCAGCACCACGTCCGTGGTTGAACCCCAACCCATCTCTCTCTCCTTTAGGTGTCTCCTCATCCCTTAACGTGTGCTGGAGAGACGGGGCTCCCCTTCCCATCCCCACCTGGCCAATGTCCATCGGCATGGACCCTCCTCACCGGCCATCACGAAGGCTGGGAGGTGTTTGACAGTTTTCTGGTTTGGTTTGGTTTGCTCCTTTTTTTCTCGTCTGAGTTCTGCTGGCCCTTGCGCGGGGGTGTTTGCAGCATGAGAAATGGCCATGATTTTACTGCCTGTGTTTGGTACCCATCACGCGATGCTTGAAGAGATCAGGGCTGTTTTGCCCTTTCTTTGAGTCAGCTCTTTATTGTTACTATTTTTTTTCTTTTTTCACCTCTTTTTCTTTGCGTTGTTGCTGTAGTGGGCATATCTGCCAGCCGGACAAAATGCCTCTTCTCTAAGAGTAGAACCTCTCCGATAGCTGTGTATAATTAAAGAACTGTAAACTTTTTTTAAAATAAAATATGTACATACCTTGAAGCTTGGCTGATGCAAGCTGATTCTGGGGTTCATCACGAGGAGTGTGGGCAGCAGGTGGAGGGAGGTTCTCCTCCCCCTCTACTCTGCCCTGGGGAGGCCCCATCTGCAGTGCTGTGTCCAGTGCTGGGCTCCCCACTTCAAGAAAGATGAGGAGCTACTGGAGAGAGTCCTGCAGAGGGCTATGAGGATGAGGAGGGGACTGGAGCATCTCTCTTCGGAGGAGAGACTGAGGGAGCTGGGCTTGTTGAGCCTGGAGAAGAGAAGGCTGAGAGGGGACCTTCAAAATGCCTCTAAATATCTGCAGGGTGGGGGTCAGGAGGACGGGGCCAGACTCTTTCCAGTGGTGCCCAGCGACAGGACAAGGGGCAACGGGCACAAACTGGAGCAGAGGAAGCTCCAGCTGAAGCCGAGGAAGAACTTCTTCCCTCTGAGGGTGACGGAGCCCTGGCCCAGGCTGCCCAGAGGGACTGTAGAGTCTCCTTCTCTGGAGATATTCAAGCCCCACCTGGACAAGGTCCTGTGCAGCCTGCTCTGGGTGACCCTGCTTCGGCAGTGGGGTTGGACTGGGTGACCCACAGAGGTCCCTTCCAACCCCAACCATTCTGTGATTCTGTGATGCTTGATCGCTGAGAGCTTGGTCTTGCAGGATAGACCCTGGGACCTTGCGGCGTTGACTCTGCATCCCACCAGGACTTCACCCATGGCCAGATCAAAGGCCTCCCAAGGCATCTTCTGCCTGGAGATGATCTGCTTGGAGCTGGAAGCAGAGGTCGTTGCGTGCACCCAGCGTGCTGATGGTAGTGCTTGGGGTAGCCGGCTCCTCCTCCAGCTGTTTTCAAGCGGCTGGGTGGTGTCCTTCCATGCCTGGTGACCACAGGAACCCATTTTTAGGGTCTTGGGCTGGAAACGAGGAGTGAGCGCAGCTGCGGGGCCTCCGTCCCTCCACCTGCGCGGCCTTGTAGGGTGGATTTTTTCCAAGATCGCTTCTTGTAGCAGGACAAGTCGTTACAGGTAACGCTGCCTGAGCTGCCAGAGCTGTGCTTGGTGTCCTGGGCCTGCAATGACGGCAGAGGTGGCTGTTTTCCGTGTCATCACCCAGAATTTTGGCTTGATGTCCCATGGGGATGGGGAGAACGCCTACAGGGGCTGTGACCGGGAGTGGGAGCAGCGCGAGGACCCCCGAGCAGGTGTTTTGGGGCTGTGGGTTGGCCGTGGAAGGGGACAACAGCCTGGCAGGTGGCTTGTCCTGATGCTCCCCGCCAGACCTTCTCCTCCATCACCTTCCTCCCCTCACCCTTGGCTTGCTCCAGCTGTTGTCACCCCTAGGACCCAGCCTTGGGGACAGGGCGACGGGTCCGTGTCCTGACAGTGCCACCTGCTGCCAACGCCCAGCCCTGAGCTCCTTTGGGCGATGGTGGGTGCAGGGAGGGGGACACCCTCTCCCAGTGCCACCTCCGGGGGCCACCAGCCCTCCGGGCTCTGCCCCTTGCCCTGGGGAGGGGGGACAGCAGTATACCCCCCACCATGCTGTGTCCCCCTCCCCCTTTTGGGAGGGGGTTGGGGCCAGCCCGGGTTGGCACTGTCCCCTCTGCCCAGCAGGTGGCCCCCGTGCCACACCAGTAACCTCCCACTCTACCCAGTAAAGGGTAGAGGTGGCCCCCGGTGCTGGGTTCCCTCCCCGTCCCCTGGATGCGGCCCCATCTCTGCTCTGTCCCCTGGGGACCAAAGTGTCCCCCCCCACCTTTCCATGGGGGTCTGGAGCTCGGCTCCCGTGGGGTGACGCAAGGTGGGTGCTGCTGGGGGGGCTCAGTGCAGCGGGGACGTGGGGGACGGGGACCCTCGGCTGGCGGTGGGTGCTGCTTGGTGCCCCCAGGAGCACCCAGAGGCCTCATCTGTGTCGATGCCAAAGGGCGTCAAAGAGCAGAACCCTGAGCCTGGGGGCCATCTCGCAGGGCTCCGGGTGCCCTTTGCCTCAGGGCTTTGGGTGACATCCCCAGGGGGCTCTGAGTGCCATCTCACAGGGCTCTGGGTGCCTTCAACATGGACGTCTGGGTGCTGTCCCCAAGGGGCTCTGGGTGCCATCCCCAAGGGTCTTTGGGTGCCATCCCCAAGGGACTCTTGTCTGCTACCACCACAGGCCCTTGGGTGACATCCCTGTGGAGCTCCAAGTACCTTCCCAGTGCGGCTCTGAGTGCCGTGCGCAAGGGGCCTTGGGTTCCCTCTTCAGATGGCCTTGGATACTGTCCCCAAGGGGCTCTGGGTGCCATCCCCATGGAGCTCTGGGTGCTATCTCCAAGGGGCTCTGGGTGCTGTCACCAAGGGGCTTTGTGTGCCATCCCTGTGGAGCTCTGGGTGCCATCCCCATGGAGGTCTGAGTGCCATCACCAAGGGGCTCTGGCTGCCATCCCCATGGAGGTCTGGGTGCAAACCTCACAGGGCTTTGGGTGCCAACCCTGTGGAGGTATGGGTGTTATCTCCAAGGGGCTCTGGGTGCTGTCACCAAGGTGCTCTGGGTCCCAGCCCTGTGGAGCTCTGCGTGCCATGCCCATGGAGGTCTGGGTGCAAACCTCACAGGGCTTTGGGTGCCAACCTCACCAGGTTCTGGGTGCCATCACCAAGGGGCTCTGGGTGCCAACCCTCTGGAGCTCTGGGTGCCATCCCCACGGCCACGCAGTCCCTGTGACCGAGGGGGACAAGCCAGCGCTGGTGGGTGCTCAGGGCTCCGGACCTGGGGCTGCTCATGGGGTGAGCGGGGCATTCCCTCCCCTCCCGGCTTAGTCCCAGCGCCAGATTCCAGGACCTTCCACCATGGGAACCACTCCCCATACCCCTTGGGGACCCAAAGGACCTTGGGGGTCTGTCCCAGCTGAGGGGAGCTGCACACCCATCCGGATGCGACCCCAAGGGACACCAGCGCTGCAGCCTGGCCCGGGCCACCAACCCTGGGTGGGACGTGTCCCTCTGAGCCACACCATGATGGGGCCACGTGCGGTGACCCCGAGGGCCGCGGGGGACACCTGAGCCTCCTCCGCCTGCCCCACACCGGCTCTGGTTACGGCCCAAATTGTTCCTCCTCGCTGGAAGAAATGCCGTCAGCGGCGGGGGGATCGGTGGCCATTATTAATGCATGATGCTCCGTGGGAGACGGCTGTGCCCGACCCCCCGCGGTGGGGCTGGGGGCCCCCCCCCGAGCCGCCCGCATCCCTCGGGGAGGGCAAGAGGGACAGAGATGGGTTTGGGGAAGGGTCTCGCTCCCATCCTCACTTCGTCCGGCCGTCCAACACATCCAACGCGTGCCCGGCTGGAAAGCGAGCGCGGTGGAGCTGGGGCCATGGCCACGCTGCCGGACGGGTCTTGTCCAAGAAGAACCTCGTCCTCTCTGCCGCATCCCAGGTGACCAGGAGCGGTCCTGCAGAGGATGTCCCACAGCTCGGCGCACATTTGCTCACAAACACCTCTGTTTTCCACGTAACCCGTCTGGAGCTGGCGGTTCTTCCTCTCCGCACTTTGCTCCTTCCCATTTTTAGCTCTGGGTGCCATTCCCGTGGAGGTCTGGGTGCTATCTCCAAGGGTCTCTCGGTGCCAACCCTCTGGAGCTCTGAGTGTCATCACCATGGAGGTCTGGGTGCTATCACCAAGGGGCTCTGGGTGTCAACCTCCTGGAGCTCTGAGTGCCATCCCCGCGGAGGTCTGGTTGTTATCTCCAAGGGGCTCTTGGTGCTATCACCAAGGGGCTCTGGGTGTCAACCTCCTGGAGCTCTGGGTGCCAGAGCTTTTTTCTTTTTTTTTCCGCTCCTCTCCTTCACCCTCAGTTTTCCTCTCCGCAGCTGGGCTTGGTGATGCCAAACCCAGCAGCTTCACCCCTCGCCCACCCCAGGCCAAAAACCCCAACAGAGCCAGGGTGGCCTGACCCACCAGAGTGGGACACTCATCCCTGTGCATCCCACCTCGAGCTGATGCCCACCAGGATGAACGACGGCGACCACCTCCCCACCCTGGAGCTTCAGCCCTATTTTTAAGCCGGGATCTCACAGAAGGGGGATTTTGCCAGCACCAGCCTCACCGGTGCCGTAAAACGTGCCGGGGAGGGCTCCCTGGCTAATGTACTTCGGTTGCATTCCCTCATCCCACCGCATCAATATTGCATGATGGCTTCCATCCCCATCTGAGCCCCAGCAAGGAGCCGTGGAAAGAAACCCGGCCCTGGCCGAGCCCCCGCACCGAGCGCCGCCGGGTCTCCGCGCCGGTGGGGCGGCTTTGCCTGACCCCCTCCGCCTTTCCAGAGACTCTTCCAGGTCCGTCCGCATTAAATATTCGGTTGAGGAACAGAAGAAGACAGTGTAAATTTTTAAACAGGGCCATTTGCTCTGCTCGGTTTACGTGGGTTGAGGCCTCGATGAAATTTCGGACGTAGCTTCGCGGAGCCGAAATATTGATGGTACTGGGGAGAGGGATGAGGCTGGCGCCAAGGGGCATCATGCAGCGCTTGGGTTGGCACCATGCAGGCCATCCATGGTGCCTTCTGGCTCTTGGGGACCATCCTGGAGTCTCAGGGACCATCTCTGGACATGGGGACCATCCCAGGTTCCTCCTTGCCTGTGGACCATCTTGGGTTCGTGAGGATCATGCAAGGTGTCTCCCAGCTTGGGGACCATCCTGGGTCTCAGGGACTATCCCTGGGCATGGGGATCATCCCAGGTTACTCCTTGCTTGGCGACCATCTTGGGTTCTTGGGGACCATGCAAGGTCTCCCCTGCTTGGGGTCCATCCCAGGTCTTGGGGACCATCCCTGGGCATGGGGACCATCCATAGTGCCTCCCTGCTTGGTGGCCATCAGGGGGTCTTGGGGATCATCCTGGGTTCTGGGGATCACCTGCGGTGCCTCCCTGCTTGGAGACCATCCTGGAGTCTCCAGGACCATCCTGGGCTCTTGGGGAACATCTGAAGTGCCTCTGTGTTTGGGGACCATCCTGGGGTCCTGGGGACCATACTGGGTTCTGGGGACCACCCAAGAGGCCTCCCTGGTTGGCAACCATCCTGGGGTCTTTGGGACCATCCTGAGGTCATGGGGACCACCCCAAGTCTTGGGAACCATCTGGGGTGCCTCCCTGCTTGGTGACCATCCTGGCCTCTTGAGGACCATCCCGGGTTCTGGGGACCACCAAGATGCCTCTTTGCTTGGCAACTATCCTGGTGTCTTGAGGACCATCTGAGGTCATGGGGACCACCCCAAGTCTTGGGAACCATCTGGGGTGCCTCCCTGTTTGGTGACCATCCTGGCCTCTTGAGGACCATCCCGGGTTCTGGGGACCACCAAGATGCCTCTTTGCTTGGCAACCATCCTGGGGTCTTGGGGACCATCCTGAGGTCACGGGAACTATCCTGAGGTCATGGGGACCACCCCAGGTCTTGGGAACCATCTGGGGTGCCTCCCTGCTTGGGGATCACCCTGGGCTCTTGGACACCATCCAGAATGCCACCCCATTCAGGGACCATCCCAGGGTTTGGGGCCCATCCCAGGGGCCCACCCCAGGGTGCCACAGATGCCAACATCCCGAACACATCCCCCCACCCAGCGTGGGGCCGAGCTCAGCCCCATCCTGGGTGGCTGCACCCTCACCCCTGTCCCAGCCCTCTCCTCCTCCCCCGTCCCTCCCCGCTCCATCCCACCTCTCCCGGGGGGCTGATCCCCATCCACCCCCCCACCCCCCCCCCATGCTTCACAACCTCAAAACACCTCTTCCCAGGGGGGGTTTGACCCCCCAAAAAAAAATCCGGGAAGCACAGACCTGCTTCTCCCACGCTCCATCCCTGCGGCAACCCGATCCCGGTCCCAGCGGGCAGCCTGGCCCCAAACTGGTCGGACTGGTTTGCGGCACTGGAGCCCGGTGCTGCACAGGCACTTGCGGGGGGGGGAAGTGCAGTGACCCCCCCCCCCCCCCTTTATGTATCTATATATTTCTATGTGTGGTTTGCATCTGTGGGCTTGCGTGGGTCTGTGTTGGGTGTGATTTGGGGAGGGATTTAATTGGGGGGATTTAATTGGGGGGGGATGTAATTTGAGGGGGGGAGGGTGTCACTGGGGGGGGGGGGGGTGAAGCGGTGGGGGCCACCCCCGCGTCTCCAGGGCTGGGGCAAGGAGACGGGGGGACCCCTCCATCCCCCCGGGGGACAACCGGCGAGCCAAGCCCCCCCCCCCACCTCGGCCATCACCCCAACCGTGCCGCCCCCCCATTTATCCCCCCCCCCCCGACCCCCGGAGCCCATCCCCGTCCCCTCGGGGCGGGCGGCGGCAGCTGCGGGCGCGGCGGCTCCTCTCGGGTTGCGGTCGGGGGGATGGAGGGGGGGGTCAGGATCGTTTTCCATCCCCCCCCCGGGTTGGGGGGGGCTGTTATGGGGGGTTTAGGGAGCGGGAAACCGGATCGTTACTGGGGGGGGGGGGGGGTGACGGCTCAGGTGCGCTGCCGCCGGTGTCCGGTATCCGCCAGCCGGTGAGCGGCCCCGACGGCGGCCCCGGTTATAAAAATCCTTTCCCCCCCCCCCCAACCCCCCCAAATCCGCGATGGGGAAAGGAACGGCCGGGCTGGGGGCTGAGCCCGGTCCCCTCCCGCCCGCCGGGACCGAGCCGCCCGCCCCGCGGCCGCGGTGATGGGCGGCCGCTGCCTCCCCCCCCTCGCAGGGAACCGAGGTGATGGGGGGGGGGAAATCCTCTCCGACCAGCTCAGGACCCCCCCCCAGCACTGGGAGAGCACTGGAGGGGGTCCCACCATCACCCCCCGGGGTGACAGCAGGGGTAACGGGGGGTAGCCCCCTGCTCCGGGGGTGCGGGTACGGGGATGGTGGGGGGGGGGGGTGTGTGTGGGGGGGGTGGCCCAAGGTGAGCCCGGCCCCCCCCCCCCTCCCCTCCTACCCCGGCTCCACCTTCCAGGGCACCTGGGCCAATTGGGAGCCGCAGGGGGGGTCCCCCCGGCCGGGCTAAGGCCGTCGCAGCCGCCGTTCCCCGACACTTGGGCGAGAGCCGGGGCGGCGGGAGGCGGCGGGGACCCCCCCCTCGGGGTGGGGAGGGGGGGTCCCGTGTCCTTCTTCACCCCCCTCCCCTGCTCCGGGGTCATCCCCCCCCCCCCCCCCCCCCCCCCGTCGGATCCCGGAGCCGAGGCAGCGCCCGGAGCAGAGGTAAGCGCGGTCCTGGGGGTGTGGGGGGGGTCGGGTCCGGTTGGGGACCCCCCCCGGGGGGCTCAGGGACCCCCTCCTTCACCACCAGCTCCCCTCCGCTCCCCCCCCCGCAGGATCGGGCCCCGGGGCGGCGTGTCCTCCCCCTTTTCCCCACTTTTCCTCGACGTGGGTGTCCCCCACATCACTCTCAGCCCCCCCCAAGTTCTCCCCCCCCCCCCCCCCCCCGCTCTCCCGAGGTCCCCCCCCTCAAACCTCTGCCGTTGTGAAGCCGGGGGGGTCTCGGAGATCACATCCCATCGGGGCGAAGCGGGTGTCAACGAAATGGGGGGTCCAGCCCCCTCCCCCGAAGCCGCGGCCACCCCTCGGCCGGGGGGGGGGGTGTGTGTGTTATTTGGGGGTTCAGGGGTGCCCCTTCACACACCCCCCCCCCGGCGCGATCTGTCACCGCTTTGCAGCCCCGATGGCATCTCCGATGTCACCAAAAAACGCCCGTAACGAAATCCCGGCTGAGGGGGACCCCCCCAAACTGGGGGGCGGGTTGCTTTGGGGAGGGGGTCCATGCCCCCCACCTCCCGGGGTAAGTAGCTCCTGTTGACCCCCCCAGCCCCACCCCGGGGCTGCGGAGGTGGAGGGACCCCAGGGTGGGAGTCAGACGTGTCCCCAGCCTTGGGGACACCGAAACCTCAGTTGGGGGGAGCAGGGTGGGGTCCTGTCCCGGGCTGGGGGATGCTCTGGGGTGGGGGGGGGTCCCCTGGGCGCTGGGGCGGCCAACGGGGCCATGGCGGGTGTCTCCGGCGCCGCGGCACAGATCTGCCCGGTTTAGCCCCGAAACGGGGCTCCCAGCTGCGCGCGGCCGTCCCGTCGCTGTCCCCGTCCCTGTTCCCATCTGCGTCTCCATTGCTGTCCCCATCCCAAGCCCCGTCCTCGTCCCCATCTCTCTCCCTGACCGCATTCCTGTCTCCATCTCCATCCCTGTCTCCATCCCCATCCCATCCCGTCTCCATCCCCAGTCCCATTTTTATCCCTGTCCTTGTCCCTATCCCCATTCCTGTCTCTGTTCCCGTCTCCATTCCTGTCCCCATTCCCATCTCCGTTCTCACCACCATCCCAGTCTCCATCCCCATCCTTGTCTCCGTCCTCATCCCCATCTCCTTCCCTGTCCCCTTTCCCATCTCCGTTTTCATCCCCATCTCCATCCCCATCCTTGTCTCCATCCTCATCGCTATCTCCTTCCCTGTCCCCATTCCCATCTCCATTTTCATCCCCATCCCAGTCTCCATCCCCATCCCAGTCTCCATCCCCATCCTTGTCTCCGTCCTCGTCCCCATCTCCTTCCCCTTGTCCTTGTCCCCATCCCCATCTCAGTCCCCCATCCCTGTCCCTCTCTCCATCCCCGTTCCCATCGCTATTCCCATCTCCATTCCCATCCCCACCTCCATCCCCATTTCCATCCCTGTCCCTGGCTCCTTCCCCTCCTTGTCCTTGTCCTTGTCCCCATCCCAATCCCAACCCGGTCCCCGCCGGGGCTCTCCCCAGCCGCCCGTTGGCCATACCCATGGCGCGGGGACCCGTGTCCGCGCGGATCGGGGTGTCGAGCTTGGGCGGCCGCCCGCCCCCTCCGCACCCCACGGCTGGGAAGACGTCGGTGGTGGCCGTGACCCCCGAGTCACCGCGACCGTGGCGGTGGCAGAGGCCCAGCACCATCTTGGTGACGCCGGTGGCCTTTTTGGGCTTGGGGATGGGATTTTGCCTCGCTGGGCCCCTCGCCGGGGCTGGGGGACCAGGGGGACACCCACCCAAGGTCTCGGGCGTTGCGATGGAGCCCGCCGGAGCCTTTGGGGGGGGGTGTGGGGTGGCCCCCCGGGGAGGGCAGCATCCGCAATGCGGCAGCTCCCAACGTCACGAGCCGGGGTGCGGCGGCTCCGCAGAGGGGTTGGCTCAGCTCCGGGGCGCTGGGGCTGCCGCAGTGGCCTTGGGCGGAGGCGGGGGGAACGGGGACCCCCCAAAGCTGCCACCTCCCCGAGCCGCGGGGTGGGACGCGGCGCCCGCCGAGGTGGGGTGGGCGAGGAAGGGCCCGATCCTGGGCTGGGATCCCGGCCGGCGGCGGGCGACGAGGCGAAGCCGTCGCCGTCAAAGTCGCGCCAAGGATGGCGGCGGGCTCGGCCTCGCCCATGGGGGTCCCCTGGGGAACGGTGTCCCCAAGCCCCCCGTGGCGCCGGGGCGATGTCCCCCGAGGTGAGGACGGTGCCGGGGGTGGGGTTGGGGGGGGCTCCCCTGCTTTTGGGGCCGCTCGGCTGAGCTCCCCAGGGCTTGGGCGGGGGTTCCTTCACGCTTTCGGGGTGCTTGGCTTGCGGGGTGACGAGGAGGGGGGGGACACACGTCTGTCCCCCGCCACGCTCCCAAATCGCGGGGGACGGCCGAGCCGAGCGAGCGCCGACGCTCACCTCCTGCCCCAAAAATCGAAGCCGGATGGGGCGCGAGGGCTTGGTGGCTGCGTCCTCGAAGAAAAGGTTTGGGGGTGTCTCAGCTCCTGCCGCCGGGTTCGGGGGACCCCGAGCTCATCCCGGGGTGGGGGCCCGCCCGTGTCCTCATCGGGGCCTCGGCTTGGGTGACACAAAGGACACTTTGTGCCTCCTTCCTCCGCCGCCATGGCGGGTTGGCACGGCCGAGCGCGGCCCCACGGCGACGGCGTCGCTGCCACCCCGTCTTTACAAGCTTTTTCTTTTTTTTGGGGGGGGGTCCGCAGCCATCCAAGGGGGGGCTTTGCAACCTTTCGAGGCGTCTGCGAACTTCTAGGGGGTCCGCAACGCTGGGTTGTGGGGGAGGGGGTGGCAACCATTGGGAGGGTCTGCAACCCTTTGGGGGGGGTTGCAATGGTTTTGGGGGGGTTTGCAATGGTTTGGGGGGGTTTGCAGCCATCTTGGGGGGGGGGCTTCATCCATCTGAGGTTTTGCAACGTTTTGGGGTGTTTGCAGCCATCCGGGGGTTTCGCAGATCTCCGAGGGGTTTGCAGCCTTCTGGGGGGCTGGGGCGGGGTCGCAATTTTTTTGGGGGGGGGTTTGTGGATGTTTTGGGGGGGGGGGGGGTCGCAACCACGTGCTGGGTTTGGAGTCATCGGGGGGGCGTGGGGGGGTGGGGGGGTCTGCAGCCTTTCGGAGGGTCCGCAACGGTCAAGAAGTTTTGCAACCTTTCGGGGGGCTTGCGGCTATTTTGGGGGGGGGGTACAACCAGTTGGGGGGTTTGCAGCCTCTTGGGGGGGGTAGTTGCAATGGTTTGGAGGGTTTGTAGCTATCTAGGGGGGGTCTGCAACCCCTGGGGGGATTTTTAACATTATTTTTTGGGGGGGGTTGCAGCCATCTGGCTGCTGTGCAACCATGCAGGGGAGGTTGGAGCTTCTTTTGGGGGGGGGTCTGCAATCATCTGGGGGGGGTTGCAACCATCCAGAGGAGTTGCAACCTTTTTTTTGGGAGGGGGGGGTTTCAACATTTTAAAAGGATTGCAGCCATCTGGATAGTTTACAACCATGGCGGGGGGGGGGGGGGGGGGGTTTGCAGCATTTTGGGGGTGTGCAGCCATCTGGGGTTTGTGACCGTTTCGGGGGGGCTTGCAGCCATATGGGGGGGGGGGGGGAGTTTCTCCTTGCAGACCTGGGGCCAAAACACCCACGTAACCCCCGCTAAGGTGGCGGCTGGGAAATGGCTCCCGACGCCAGGTCCGGTGTCACCTCGTCCCCATCCCGCCGCCGCGCGTCCCCGAAAATCCCCGGCGCTCGCCCAGCCGAGCCAGGGGTCTCAATTTTTTCCCCCCATCGTCCCCGGAGAGGCAGCATCCGGGGCGAGCATCTCCCTTCACTCAACGGTTTCCAAAGCTTTTTTTTTGCTGGTCAATAATAATTTATTCCCATTTTTTTTCGACAGTGGATAATGATTTATTCCCATTTTTTTTTTGCCGATGGGTAATAATTTATTCCCATTTTTTTTCGCTGGTGTATAATAATTTGTTCCCATTTTTTTGCTGATGGATAATAATTTATTCCCATTTTTTTTCACCGGTGGATAATAATTTATTCCCATTTTTTTCCCATCGCTGTTTCAAGGCTTGAGACTGGGGCTTTCGGTTCTCACAGAGGATTTTGGGGGGGGAAAGTAAAGAAAAAAAAAAACCAACCCCAAGAAGGTGCGAGCTCGCTACTCCTGTTCTGTGTATGGCACTGGTAGAATTCACTGTGCAACCCCGCGGTCAGTGAATTACCATAGGGCCATAAACAGAGCAGAGAAAGACCCGCGAGCCCCGCGGGGCCGTCGCCGACGTCGCCCGGCCCGTTTTGGCACTAGCACATTTTTGCTTTGGTTCGTAGCTTTGGAGCAATTATGTGTAGTGCCAATATGGGAGAAGGCGGAGAGAGCAGCACTTGGCGGGGGGGACGGATGAGCGTCCGAGGTGGTTTCAGCTGGGGGATGCTGGGAGCGAGGGATGCTGCTGGGGACCACCCCAAAAGCTCTGGGGTGATGAGGGGGTGGCCGTCAGACCCCATCCGTGGGTGCCGTTTAGGGGGTGCCCGGCCCGAAGCGGTGTCCCAGCCCCCTGGAGGCATCTCAGCCAGGCCATGTCCCCGTGGTGGCCATCATGAGCAGGATGGGACCCCCCCCCCCCCCACCCCTTGTCCCCTCCTGGACCACGGTGGAGGCATCTCCCCGGGGTTCAGCCAAGCATATCCATGGGGTCCACAGGTGCTGAGAGTGACATTTTTTTTCTGACCTGACAGGTGAAATTCTATTTTTTTTCACAGCTTTCCAGGCCTGGCATCATGGCCGCGTGTCCCCCCCACCCCATCCGCACGCTGGGACCTGGCTGCTGAGATGGTGCTGGTGGTGCCCGGCCCCGGGGCTGCCTTTGGCAATGGTAGAACTCACACTGGTGCGGTAGCAGGATCCGGTGGTTCTAGACTTGCCAACTACAGCCCCAGGGACCCACCGCGGACATGGGCCCATGGCACCCATGGGTGCAGCCAGGTGCCCTGCATATCCCCTCCTCCCCCCGCCAAGGGCTCTGCTGCCAGTCTGGGAGGGTGCTTGTGGGGGTCTTCTTCGTCCAGTATGGATCTGGGGGGGATGCGGTGGGTGTCTGGGCACATGTGGTACGGGGGAGATGGTGATGCTGAGCCCCACCCCCCCTGAGGAGGGGGTCCAGCGCACCAGGGTGTCTCCATGAAGGTGGGGGGGACCAGGGATCTGCTGGATACCGGTCATTGGAGCAGCGTGGCCACGTGTCCCTGGGTGACTCTGGGGGTTAAGGGCTGATCCGTCCCCAAGATGTGGGCGGGGGGGGGATGAGGTGGCCAACTCCTGCCCCCAGCCCTGGATCCAGCCCCAGCCCAGCCCCTGTTTCTGGGAAGGGGGGGGGAAACTGAGGCACCGGTGAAGCAGCTTGTGGTGGCAGCTGCCACATGTCCCCCGGGTGCAGGAGGGATGGTGACAGCATTTGGGAGGTGGTGGTGGGGTTGCAGGTAACCCTGGGGGTTGTATGTTGGGGGTGGGGGGGCCGTGAGCACCCCCTTCACCCCCCCATCACCCCCAGGTCTCGGGGAGGGGGGCTGGGGGGCGGCTGGTCGGGATATGTAGGGCAGCGCTGGGTGATTACGGGGCTTTCGGCGTAAGCCCGCAGAGATTGGATCACGCTGGATTAGGCTGCACGCTCCAATCATCCTCCCTGCGCCGGGGGGTGGGGAGGGACGGACGGCGTCCGCATCGCCCTCCCGGGGCAGGTGGGAGGTCAGCGCAGGCTGTCCGTGTGTCCGTCTGGTCATTTATCCATCCGCCTGGTCATCCAGCCACCCATCCGTTGTCTGTGCAGCCATCCATCCCTCTGTCTGTCTGTCCAGCTGTTGAACCATCCGTCTACCTGTCTGCCTACCCATACAGCTGTCCATCTGTCCATCCATCCATCCCTCTGTCTGTCTTTCTAGAAGTTGAATCATCCATCTACCCGTCTTGCTATCTATACAGCCATCTGTCCGTCCGTCCGTCCATCCCTCTGTCTGTCCAGGCAGCCAGCCATTTCTCCATCTACCAGTCCATCCATCTGTATGTCCATCCATCTGTCCAACCAGCCATTGATCCACCTACAAGTCCGTCCATCCGTCCGTCCGTCCGTCCGTCCATCCATCCGTCCATCCATCCATCCCTCCACCCATCCATCCATCCATCCATCCATCCACCAGGCTGTCTGTCTGTCCATCCACCCATCTAACCAGCCATTGATCCATCTACCCATCAGTTTGTCCAGCCGTCTGTCCATCCATCCATCCTTCCATTCAGCCAGCCAGCCAGCCAGCCAGCCAGCCATTGATCCATCTACCAGTCAGTCTGTGCGTCCATCCATCCACCCACCCATCCATCTACCAGGCTGTCTGTCTGTCCATCCACCCATCTAACCAGCCATTGATCCATCTACCAGTCAGTTCGTCCGTCCATCCATCCAGCCAACCAGCCATCCATCCACGCATCCACGCATCCATCCATCCATCCATCCATCCATCCATCCATCTACCAGGCTGTCTGTCTGTCCATCCACCCGTCTAACCGGCCATTAATCTATCTACCAGTCAGTCCGTCCGTCCATCCATCCATCCATCCATCCATCCATCCATCCATCCATCCGTCCGTCCGTCCGTCCATCCATCCCTCCCCCCAATGCTGGGCTTAACCCCCCCAGCCAGCTCAGCAATAGGGCCCTGCCCCAAGGGGGGAGCAGGGGGCAGAGCATCCTTCCCAAGACCCACCCCTCCCAAGAGGCCACACCCACACGAGATGCTCCACCCCTCCCAAGAAGCTCCACCCCCAGCAGTCACCCCAAGGGGAGCTGGTGCCCCCAGGACCACACTCCCTCCCCCCTGCCCTCCAGGACCCGCACCCTGTTGGGGATCACCCCGAGACCCCCCCACCCCATCCTGCCCCTTCCCAGCTGCAGCAGCTGGGCTCATCCTGAGCACCTGCCAGTGCTTTTATAGAATCACAGAATTTTTGGGGTCAGATCCTGCAATTTGGGGTCAAATCCTACAATTTGGGGTCAAATCCCACAATTTGGGTCCAAATTCCACAACTTGGGGCCCGCCCTGGGCAGAGCAGTGCTGGGATTGGGGGGGGTGTAGAGGCAGCAAACCCAGCTGGGCCATGCACGGGACCCCACGCTCTGGGACCCCCCCTCCCCGATGCCCGCAGAGCCCCCCAGTAGTGCCCAGGCTGGGGGGGGGAGCAGGATCCAGCCCCCCCCACCCTCCCCCCAGCCAGGAAATCCAAAGCGAAGCTTGCTGGTGTGCAAGCCCCAGCGGGAGGCCCCGACCTGCTTATTAAAGACTGATTAACGAAGATTAAAGCCTCGCCGCAGCGTCTGCCGGGCCGAGCCGCCTCCCCCGCGGCCGCGCTGCCAGATCCGGGGACCCTTCGGGGCACCCCAGCCCGGTCAGGATTGGCCTGGGGTGCCCAGGGGTCCCCGGACCCCCCGCATCACCCTTCCAGCACCTGCAGCATCTCATGTCTGGGGATGCTGAGCTCGGCCAGGGATACCCAAAAGCACCCATAGGTGCTCTGGTCAAGCAGCCGCATTCCTCCTTCCCTTCCTTCCATCCGTCTGTCCATCCATCCGTCCATCTGTCCATCCGTCCATCTATCCATCCGTCCGTCTGTCCATCCGTCCGTCCTTCCTCCGCTCTTTTTCTCGCCCCAGGATTCGCCGCGCCGGAGCGCAACCGTCCCAGTCTCGGTGTTCAAATAAAACCGCTGAAACCCATCGCTGCGATTCCCCGGCTCCTCCTTGGGTTTGCGCCCGTGACCTCGGCGGCGGCTGCTGGAGCTGAAAATGGAGGAATTCAACCCAAAGGCCAGCTCGGCCCCCGGGGTCGGAGCTCGGGGTGGAGGGGGGGATGCTCAAGCAACCCCGTGGTTTCCACCCGGCCCCACGTTGGTGCCGGAAGAGTAAAAAGGAGGGAGATAAATTGCATAAATTTCACAAAGGAAGAATTAAGCCCCAAAATCATCCCATCCGAGCCCAGCAACTCCTCTCCAGCCCCACCGTCACGGGGAGGGCTGGGGGTGCGGGACCGAGCCCTGAAACACCCACCGGGTAGGGAGGGATGGCAGGATACACCAAAACCCCCCCAAAACACCCCAAAACAGGAGAGCGGGAGGCCGGGGTAGACACATTTGTAACAATTTATTGAATGAGGCAATAACAGACACTGGGAAAACAAGGCGGGGGGTCCATGCTCTGCTACTTGCCTGGTTTTTGTCTGTTTAGGGGTGGGTGGGAGGGCAAGGGGGAACGTCTCAGGCTAAAAGAACGTCATTTCATCGCCAAAGAAACACCGACTTGAAAGCCACCGACATCTTCACAACGACGATAAAAAAAAAATAATAATAATTAAAAAAGAAAAAAAAAATTAATAATAACAAATTGGAGAACCAGGACTGCTTCACTGGAAAGATCTCCCTCCCCTCGTTAAAGTACAGAAGAAATGTATACAAAGAACATTTGATATTTTTCCATATAAAACAAGTAAATACAAGAATCTGAAAACTTCCTTGAAGGCGGAGCGAGATGTGAACTTTGTTAATGGCCACTCGGGAATAATGAGAGAAATTAAAAATTAAATACCATGCACGACTGCACGCGCGGCGGGGCTGTGGCTGGCGGGGGGGGGGGGGGCTCGGCCGGGCGCTGCTGCTGGGACGCACGCGAGAGTCGAGTAAAATTTGCCCCCCTCCCAAAAAAACACCCCCCCCGAGGCCTTTTTTTAACCCTCCTGGAAAGGTTTTTGGGTGACGGGGATGCAAAGTCCTCAGCGGCAGCAGAGCTGTGCACGTAGGGCAGGACCGGGGGGGAGGGTTGGGGGGCGCAGAGGGGTCCCCCGAAGGGAAGGGTCTGCGCTCGCACCCCCCGTTACCTTCAAGCGAAGCTTTCTCGGGGGAGCCGGACTTTCTGGGGTCGGGCAGGGGCGGATGAGGGGTCCTGGGGGATGGCAGCGGGGACAGGGACGAGCCCGAGGCCGCTCTCGGGCAGGGGAATTTCTGGGAAGCGGGTGGGCGAGCGGAGGGGAACGCAGCCAGAGCCCCTCTAGAGGCGTTATCACTTCGGTCTAGATCCACCAAAACAGGAAATAATAATAATAACAACAACAACAATAATAATAATAATAAAGAAAAAACAACCCCCCCCCCAAAATTAAAGGTCTAAAATGGCAGGTACGTTTCGAGAGCAGAGAAGTAAGAACAGGTCTCCAGTGTGCACCAAGGGGAGCCGAGCGGAGCACGGCCGGGATTCTCCGGGCGCTTGCGGTCGTCAGAAGGCAGAGGCGGCCTCGCTCGCTGGCGCGGGGAGGGCGGCGGGCGCGGGGATCCCTTCGAGAGGTCGCCTTGCCACCCCCCGCCAGTCACACATGCAATTTTTTTTTTCCCCCCCCAAGAGAAGAGCCTTTTCCAAACGCTTTTCCTTTTTCTTTTTTTTGGTTGGTTTTTTTGTGTGTGTGTTTTGTTCTTTTTTTTTTGTTTGGTTTTTTTTGGTTTTTTTAATATAAAAGTCCACGTTAAAATCTTCGAAACCTAATTTGCCAAGTGCGGACGGCGGAGGGCCGTGCCCGGGAGATGCCGCAGAGGAAGGTGCCAGCCCGGGATCGGTTTCGGCTGAGGGCGATGGAACCCCTCGATCCCCCCAGGCCTCGCCCTGCTCGATCCCGTGTTGGGGAACGGGGGCTTCAGGGGCTGCTCTTTTATTCTTTCATTTTCTTTTCATCTCTTCAGAAGGAAAGTCCCATCACAATTTGGCTTCTCACTCCTACGAGAGCAGAGCGGCGCTGTAAAAATGCACTTAACACCCTCCTCTGCTAGTATTTTTTTCTTCTTTTTGATTCCATCCTTTTTAAAAAAAAAAAAACAAAAAAAAACCCAAAAAAGGTTAACAAAACCTTTGCTTCCAAAGCTGGGAGACTCCATGCCACCTGATTGCATCTCTGGAGAGGTGTAAAAAAATTCTTCGCGTTAAGAGACGAGGATAAATCGCCGTGATCCTGCTCCGGGCATCGTCACTGTTCCAAGGTCACCACTTCCACTGCCTGCCCGTCCATGGTGACGGCACTGTCTGCTATCCTCGTGGTGACGGGCGCCATTGCCACCTGCACGGGGCCGTTGCCTTGGGCCAGGCTGGTCACCACGGTCTGGTACATGCTGACGGGGATCTGGACGAGACCTGAGGAGATGAAAAAAAATCAACAGGACTGAGGTTGGGAGGGAAGGAGCGGAGCGAGACCGGTGAGAGGGACGAGGGTGGTGCAGCCACGCGCCGTGGTGTGGTCCCCAGGGGTCTGGGGGCTGCAGGCGTGCTGCTCCGGAGGCGACGCTTTGGATGGTTGGAGTACTCCCACCCAGGAGTCCTGCACCCAGCTCTGGAGCCCTCAGCACAGGGCAGAGCTGGAGCTGTGGGAGCGGGGCCAGAGGAGGCCCCAGCAATGATGCGAGGGCTGGAACCCCTCTGCTGGGAGGAAAGGCTGGGAGAGCTGGGGCTGCTCAGCCTGGGGAGGAGAAGGACAAGGGGAGACCTTAGAGCAGCTGCCAGGGCCTGGAGGGGCTGCGAGAGAGCTGGAGAGGGGTTGGGACAAGGGGATGGAGTGATAGGACAAGGGGTGATGGTATTAGGCTGAAAGAGTGGAGATTTAGGTTAGATATAAGAAAGAAATTCTTTACGATGAGGTTGGTCAAACCCCAGCCCAGGTTGCCCAGAGAGGCGGTCGATGTCCCATCCCTGAAAACATCCCAGGCCAGGTTGGACAGGGCTTTGAGCAACCTGACCCAGCTGAAGATGTCCCTGCTCATGGCAGGGGGGCTGGGCTGGATGGCCTCTGAAGGTCCCTTCCAGCCCAAAGCACTCTGTGATTCTATGCACGGGAAGCCGGCAGTCGGGGAAGACACCTGCCTCCCACCCAGCAGTCTTCATGCCGGTGTCATTATTTGTGGCTCGGTGGCCTCGTGCCAGACTCACCCACCTCAGTGCCACGAGGGATGGGAGCAGGGACGGGATGGGGTAGGGTTGGGTGGCTGTGGCGAGCTCAGCCCTCATCGCAGGGCTGTCTGGACGCAGGGAGAGAGAATAAGGTTACAGAGGAAAGAAATAAGAAATTTTTGGCGGAGGAACCGAAAGGAGATGCTGGGACAGCACAGCAGGTATCTGTACAGTCAACCCTGCCAGGCCATGTTTTGCTGGAGACACGTTTGCTCCCACGTGTTTCTCCCACAGTCGTGGTCACCCACAGACGAGGAACATGCTTCTGAAATGCATTTTTCCACTTGATTTGCCCAGAATTGGGAACCCTTGGGCCGAGGAAGGGATAAACGCAGGTTCTCCCCCCTTCAAGACTCCCATCCCCTCTAACTCCATACGCCACTCAAACACCTTCCCACCTCCACGGCACACGAGAAGGATCTTGTGCAGACCACAGACCCACCGGTTCTGCCAGCAAGCCCCAGTATGGCCATCGACCTCTCCCAGACACAATTCGCTTCCTCCAGCTCCCTCTCCACCCCAGCCAGGTCCTCCTGCCTTCGCCCCGAGACGGGTGAAGGGCAGCATGAGACCACTGAGCCCTGGCCAAGCCATACCAGCTCCAGGCACTGGCTACAGACACACACGTATATACAACATCTAACAGAGATAAAGCAAAGCAAAACAAGTTTCTCAGCCCTTCCCCACTTAGGGATGGGTCCAGCCAAGTAGGAAACATCTTTTTCCTAAGGGTGGCTGAGCTAGAGCAAGGGATCAGATGCCCCCAAGCTGGAGCTGGCAAAGCTTTGGGCACGTTCTTGGCCACGGAAGAAAGCACTGCGAGCCCCGGTTAGCTAGGTAACACCAACCAAGGCCACAACAAAACAACGAGGCCCCTGAGGATATTGTGATGTGAATGATGAGAAGAGGTGGAAGAACCAGCAAGGAGCGGTGGTACTGCTCAATACAGCCGGGCAGGGGAAGGGGAACAGCAAGTCCTGCAGGCTGCCAAGGCTCACTTCATCTTCTGGATGTGACAGGAGCATCTCTCCTACGAGGAAAGGCTGAGGGAGCTGGGCTTGTTTAGCCTGGAGAAGAGAAGGCTGAGAGGGGACCTTCGAAATGCCTCTAAATATCTGCAGGGTAGGGGTCAGGAGGACGGGGCCAGACTCTTTTCAGTGGTGCCCAGCGACAGGACAAGGGGCAAAGGGCACAAACGGAAGCAGAGGAAGCTCCAGCTGAACATGAGGAAGAACTTCTTCCCTCTGAGGGTGACAGAGCACTGGAACAGGCTGCCCAGGGAGGTTGTGGAGTCTCCTTCTCTGGAGATATTCAAGACCCGCCTGGACGAGGTCCTGTGCAGCCTGCTGTAGGTGACCCTGCTTCAGCAAGGGGTTGGTCTAGATGACCCACAGAGGTCCCTTCCAACCCCTACCATGCTGTGATTCTTACTCCACTATTACCTGCCTGTAACCACCACTGCCTTTGGCCTGGCGATTTAGACAAGCGAGCCTGTAAGCGCTACGCTGTACACGACATTTCTGAAACCACCTGCATCTCTGTTGGGATGGAAAAAAAAGCTTTTAGGGGTCAACGAATCCTTCCAGCTAGCGGCACAGGACTGCTAACTCCTGAAACAACACTCAGACAGTTGAAGACTGCAGGTTCCTGATCCAGGCTTTCCCGAAAAAGCAGCACGATCCCTTCAGATTCAGGTTTCTGTGGCAGAGAGCAGACCTCTGTCCCGCCAAGGGCACCCGTTTAATAATACCAGGCGGCTCGGTGTCCTCAGATAACTTGCTGTACAGACAGGAAAGCTTACGAGTTAATCGTGCTGACGAGGTGCGTGACCCCGACGGAGCGCAGCGTGCTTCGCAGTCCTTCGACATCCCTCCTTTTGGGATCTCAACGCGCTCTGCGGGTAGGAAAGTTCCGTGATCCCCCAGCCAAAGGGCTGCCCAACGCCAGAAGGGCTACCTCCACGTCCGCCCGGTTCCCAGCTCAACCGAGGAATTGCTTTCCTGGCGTGATGGTTCAACGGTGAGCGCCAGGAACGGCGTGGAGCCAGAAGGTACAAAGCCCCCACGGTGCTTTCTACTGGATGAGAATTTTAGGCGACAAAACACTGAAATGAGAGCTCGTGCTCAGCCCTGCTGAAGAAAATCTCCTACCAGACCCTTCAAGGCTATGTAGAACATCCCAGTTTAAGTAGGTGCTGGCACAGACCTGGAGATCTGCCCTGGGATGCACCCAAAATCCCCGCTCCAGACCAACAACTCAACAAAGCCCTTTGGGTTACTTGGGTTGCTAACCCGAAGGAGATTGCTGGAGCCCTCAAATGACAGTCTACCACCCATGGCCTACCCAAAGACCAGAGTCAACACTACCACAGAGCATGCAACGCTAAAAGCCTGATCCACCCATGCTGTTCAAATGTGCCTTGGCCAGGACAGGGCTGCTGCCAAAGACGGGTGCTATCAAAAGATGGCGAGATGTGAAGACCCAACCGGGGTCTTCTTTGGAAAGGATGAGTTCATGTCAACCAACGTTTGGCCAAGGTTGGCCACATCTTGGAGCGCACAGAACAGGGGATTCTCCGTGAGAGACAGCGACACGCAGATCCCTTTCTGCATGGGATTAAACTAAATCGCCTCAGCATCTGACGTAGCAGCCTTCCTGCCAGGGGTGGTAACAAACCGAAGGAGGAGAGGGCTGAAAAGTCTGCTGTGCGTTAAAGCAGAGATGATCGCCCTTGGGAGAGAGACGATTAAACTACTGAGATACTGTAATCAGGTCTAGGATTGGCCCTGTGCTGCATCTGCTCAGACCTGCACCCTGATTAGCCCTAATCTAGCTGGCATATGTTAATCTAAAGCATGGATTTCAGACCCTTTCAATTGTATTAAAAACAGGAAATCCATTAGACAAAAAAACCCCCAACTTCTCGAGTCTTTGAAAAATACCTCTCTGCAAAGAAAGCGGAGCTGCGCCGCGGTGCTCTGCAAGGAACGGGGCACGCAGGGCTGCGTCAGGGAGGAGGGATCCCACCAGCCCCGCAGGCAGCTCAGACCAGCTCCTGCCCGGGGAAGGACGGCAGCAGAGGTGATGAATCCAGCACCGAGCGGCGCAGACCACGGCCACGGACTCCCAGCAAGCGGCTGGGCTGTGCATTGGCTTCCCCTTCATGAAGCTGCCCAAAAAGCCCCTCTGGAAGGAGCGGTGGTGAGGCATGAAGCCCAAGAACCTCCACACCCCTCTGTGAACCCACCTCCTCCTGGTCACCAGCCTCAGCTCCCTGCCAGCACCTCCCGGACTCGACAGGGACCTCCACCCCTCTGTGAACCACCTCCTTCTGGTCACCAACCTCAGCTCCCTGCCAGCACCTCCCGGACTCGGCAGGGACCTCCACCCCTCTGTGAACCACCTCCTCCTGGTCACCAGCCTCGGCTCCCTGCCAGCACCTCCTGGACTCAGCAGGGATGAGGTCCCAGCTCCAGCTGGCCGGGCACAAGGACAGTATCTATGCAGGAGCTGGGGCAGAGCCAGCACCAAGGTCCTGCCTCTCACTTACCTGCACCATGCCATGGAAAGATGGTTTTTTTTGGGGGGGGGGGAGGATCAGCTGGCTTTGGTAGCAAGGAGGCTGACAGCCACGGAGGGGAATGGGTGCTGCGGCAGGACACGAGGGTGGCCAAGGGAGAAGAAGAGCTGTGGCAGGCCTTAGGGGTTGAGATGGCCACCATGAATCAAAGGATTAGCGCCGACCGACTCGGAGACGGCTGCAGCTGTACTCTAATGCCGGGTCAGACGATATTAGTGGCTGCATTTTAGCTGGGGGACTGTGACAGGCCACAGAAGATAATAAAACTCCTGCTGTTTCAGCAGAGAAGAGGTCACAGCTTACAGAAGAAGAAGAGTAAGGCTTAGGCTCTACCGTGACCTGAGAGCCACAGCACTCAGAGGCCTAAAGTCACGCGATGGCTGATAGAGACATCTTACCTGGCACGGAGGGCAGATCAACAGCGTAAGGACAACCACTTTGACCCTAAGTTGCTGGTGACTGCATTAAACCACCACCAAGGGCTCTGGGGCAGAAGGCCAGGTGGGTGGGATGATTCAGTGTCCTGGGAATTCATGTCCAGGTTCAGCAGTGCGCTGGACATCCAGGACAGTCCACGCTCAGGGGACGGGGTCATCGCTGCCAGTTTCTGCCTTGCTTTAAACACCTCTTCACCCTTGAGATCAAAGCAAGTGCAGCAAGAGGAAGAGATACCACCGGAGTCTCCAACCATTAAGGCCATTCCCAGTCCTTCAGGATCTGGAACACTGTCCTATACTCGGCGACATAAGATATGCCTTTTTTTCTCTGTTTTTTTTTCTCTGGTATCTAAGGTTGAGTCCAGTCCTCCAGCTGCATCCCGATCTCCTGTTCAGCGTCTGCTAGTTTAAAGTGGCTCAGGCCATCTGCTAAGGTGCTCAGAGTTCACCGATAGCTAACTAGCCAAGCAGATCCACTCTTCAATGCCCCAGTTCCACAAATCGGTTCTTTCCTGACCATAGACACGGTGAGGCTTACTCTACCTTGGCTGCTGATACAGCCCATCACTGTGGTGTTTGACCACAGCTGGAGACCGGTGCAGACGACCCATTTGTCAGGTCAACATCCCATGCGGCTCCACATCTGATAAAGCTTATGTAGTGGATATCTCATTCCAGATATGAAGCAATCATACCAGATGTGGGTAGAAGGATGGGCTAGAAGGCCAGCAAAGATCCTACCCACCACAAAGGTCCCATCAGCAAAGAAACAGTAATAGCCCAAGGCAACCTTGGACAAAGCTTTGTCCGAAGGTGGACTGTAAGCATCAGGTTGTGATCTGGCAGCAGATGGTATGAAGAGCCTTGCTGCCCTACGCCCTATGAATGCTTGGTATGCTCTCATCATGGCGGCTGTGTGAGTTTACAGCTGGACAGTCAGGTTCTGCAAGCCTTGAGACACACCCTGGAGTAGAAAGGTCTTCACTGATACGAAGACATGAGCTGTCTCAACAACCCCTATGGACAACTTGGACATTCAATGTAATGCTTCTGAAAGCTTAATCCTCATGTCAAAATGCCTAGAGACACGCAGAATGGCCGGGAGAAAATGAACAGTGTGTCATCTCGAGGGACCTCCCAGCTGCCAGTCACTTGTTGAGTGAGAGATGGGCTCCTCCAGGGAATGTCTTGGCACAGCCCTCTACACCACGGAAAGGCTGAACGGCAGAACCTCGCACGTAACGTTTTCTGTGAGGAGCTCAAACAGGAACACAAGACCAAAGTCCTTGAGGGTCAGGAGACAGGAACCAGCCCCATTCTTAACCAGACAACAGCAACCACTGTCACCACATTGAACACCAACTCAAGGAGGGAAACGACCTCCTCTTCTTTCTAAAAGTGCAAAATCCTCTCCGTTGGTAGCATCAACTACAACAGAGAGCTGATCTCCTGCCAAAGCAAACTCCTGTGGGAACAGCCTCTGGAAAGGGAGGGTTGTGAGCAAGCAAAAGGCAGATGGAGAAGCATTACCACTTGGCTCCTGCATCAGGGAGAGCCAGGAGCCTCGAGGAATGCTCAGCCCTGCTCTGTGGTACCAAGCCAGCCCAATTCCAACAAGAGGGGGTAAGAGGAGATGGTGCAAACCTTCTTAACACATCCTCAGGTGCGTTGAAAGGTAAAGGAAGAATTTGAGAAGGGTGCTGTCAACAGAGGTGAGTTTATGGTTGTAAAAGCTGTGAAGCCACAAGAAACACTGTTCTGAGTGCTGAGCGTGGAGGAGAAAGGGGCATGGGTCTGGAGTCATGAAGTAGCACAGAAGTATAGCTCTTGGATTTCGTTTTACGGGGTAAAATAGAAAATGCAGAATGACTTCAGTGATCACCTTGGAGCCCTCGACAGAGCATCATCTGTTTTTCAGCTAGGAAACACAACCTTACAAAAAAACAGGACCTTGACTGAGAGCTGCATGCCCCCTTCCAAAAGAAGTCCAAAGCCCGCTTCAAATCATCAGAAGACATAAGCCACAGAATCACAGAATGGTAGGGGTTGGAAGGGATCTCTGTGGGTCACCCAGTCCAACCCTCCTGCCAAAGCAGACAGTCAACTGCACCCGGTGCCGCTCTTGGGGACCTACTGGCACCAGAACCAGACTCAGCTCCACGGAGAGAAAGCATATCCGATGCAACTGATGCCAAAGTTGATACATCTTGCTCTGTTCTCTCGGACACCAGCAGGGTTACGTGCTGAAAGCTGTCCAGTTTATCAATTGCTTTGAACACCTGCAAGCACTGCAGAGTCAGAAGACCACCGTGAGTGGTCTTACAAGTCTCTCAGACCCTTGCTAGAGCTCTGAAGGCCTTACAGTGCTCACACCAACAACGCAGAAGGCTAAAAAGAATGAAATTTTGCATTGGACTTTCTTGGCCGTTGACATCCAACTCATCCAGAGGACTTTGCTTGCTTCAGTCTTCTCAGCCAGCACTGAGAGGAAACTAGTAGAAACTTTGCTCAGCATGATCCTGCTGTAGTATTTTGCAGTAGATATTCCTGCAACTTCTTTTTCCCCTCCTCCGGAGGCACGGGGCTGAGCAATCCAACCGAAATTCCTGTGCTCAGGAATGCACTACAGGGCCCTAGCACGAAGGCCAGCACAGACCACCTCATCGCTACAGTTCGTTCAGAGCCAAAGGCGACTTTTGAAGACACGATGGAAGAATTCATAGAACCACAGAATGGTTTGGGTTGGAAGGGGCCTTATAGATCATTCAATTCCAACCCCCCTGCCATGAGCAGGGACATCTTCCCCCAGCCCAGGGTGCTCAGAGCCCCGTCCAACCTGGCCTTGAACACCGCCAGGGAAGGGGCAGCCACAGCTTCTCTGGGCAAATTCTCGTAGATGATTCAAAATGAGCAGTGTGCAGATTTTAATGCACAAACATCAATCAGGGAAATGCACGGCTAGAGGACCTCCAAACAACGAAACGTTCACCCTCGGTGCGCAGCACAGTGAAAGGGCACTGGGCATGCTTCGATCTACATACCTATGACAGCCCGTAAATACATCAAGACTGACGCAGTTAAGTAGGGAATAACCTGATCGTCCTTTCCACAGTGGGACAGAATAAGGTGAACTCGAAGTGCAGCATGGAAAGCTGCACTAGATATTGGGGGGCGGGGACACACACAAGTTAGTGAAGCTCTGGAACAAAGTCTCCCTCACCGGAGGTCTTTCAGAGCCAGCTAAGACTGAAGCAAAGGGCTGCCGTAAGCCACCACTCGAATTCCTTTCAGCCTGGCACGTGAACAAGACGTTGCAGGCTCCATTTTACATAAAGAAGCTTTGGTCCACTGGTGGCAGAGTCACCAATGTGTAAACCTGAGCCAGCACTAGGACATACTGGACAAATCAGTTGGCACTAGAGGTATCGCTGACAGTAAAATTGGTTCGTAGCCAATCATGGGATATACCTCATTCTCCCAGCCATGTATAATTTCTTTTAGCAACGTGGCAAAACAGGAGGGACTCCGTTATGCTTCGCTGCTACTAGTTTAAAAAAGAGCAGTCATACAACCAGGATATCGAGCAGCTCTGTCCAGCTGTTCGCAGTCACATACGCATTCTGGCAACACGGCAGGTATGGTGGCCGAAAATAAAAAGCAGCACAACCACCAGTACTTCAATAACTGCAGAGCAACTGTGTCCTTCAACCGAATCCTGGAGCAACGACCATTCCTGTCCTCATCAAGACAGACAACTGCAGTGCTGGAGACTACCTGGTGTGTTACGGCCAACACAAAAGAGCATTGTTCAGCGTGCACGTTAAATGCTCCCACAACAGATTTTTATTAAATCCACATTGCTTTGCATGGGAAACTGGCTTGCCAAGATTCCCAGGAATTATCATCTTGACCACCTCCCTTTTCAGGGGACTAACTCGGGAGGCCTTCAAGAGGGGGGAAGGACAAGCAACGGGCATGAGCATGCATCTTCAGAAAAACAAAACAGATCTCTGTAACAAGTTCAAATCACACCAGCTAAAATGAGTGCTCTCAAAGTCACACGTTACCCTGAAAAATCCTCTGACCATAAAGAAGCAACATCCGCAAACGAAATGCGTCCCTAAGATACGAGGTGTTGACATGACACCATGGATAGGTTTTCCCCCAAAGTCAACTGCAGAAACCAAGCATTTCAGGAATCCTACCACACTCAATGGTGACAAAGGAAGCAGAAGACATCTCTTAACACAGGCACCTACTTTAAGATAAGACAAACTGTCTTCTGAAAGCATGCCCCCTCTCTCTCTCGCCCCGCCACGACTGCTACAGCATCAATGACGAACTCAAATTAGATGTCTCTTAGGGTAAGATGATAATTGGAAGGATTTTCACTGTCAGAAACGGCTTACTGACAAATAGCAAACAGCCCATGCAGTGATTTGAGCTCTGTGAACCTTCTAGGCATGCAGCTCTTCTCTATACATCCTCTGCGCCGCTCATTTCAACACACAAAAATTGTTCCACCAAATAATAATTTGAAAAAAGCTGCAGTCCTTCTTTGGCTTGCTGACCACAAGCATACCTCAAGACCATCCATCACCTGTCTTTTCAAGAGCCATTCTGGTCAAAACCACAACAAAGAGAAATGTAACAAGGCACCTGCAGTTTTGGTAGCAAAGTTGAGTCATGGCAGCTCGCAGACTGAGCACTAAACCGAGTGTTGCAATCTAGTAGGTTACATCATAGCCTTGACATTTCCTTCAAACAGAAGATAAGAACAGGAGACAAAACAAGATGCAACATTTCCATCAACAGCTGCATGGGATGTAGGAAAGTCAGCCCTGGAGCCACTATCTCCTTCCCTGCGGCCAACCCATCTTCACGATCACATCTCAGACTGTCCCAGCTGTCTCAGACTGGGCATCATCTACCTGCTTAAACTGCCAGTGACTTGTTCTTTCCTTAGCCTTGGCTCCTCTTGTTCTCTTTCAACGAGCTCTCCTTCTCCGTTCATTCAGAGCAACAGGAGCTGCTGTCTCAGTGGCAAATAAAGCCTGGCTGATCTGGGACCTCCAGCCCCACACCATCAGAAAGGCACGGGCCAGGATGCAACACCACGCTTACACAGCTCTTTCTTCCACTCATTTAGCTTCAAGAAAAGACCACTAGATGCTTGGCATTTTGCATCAAGGTGTTGTTTTAAAACCCAAGCCTGGTTGTTTGTTTATTCTTTATCCCCAAGTCTCGGTTGGAGACAATCTTCCTTCTCTAGATGTGAGAGGACAGCTCATTGCCCTAGCATCTTTGGATACGTTTCTGCTTTCTTCCTCTCTACAAGGAGGGAAGGGTCACAGCTTGGTCAAGACTTGAGACACCTTTGGCTTAATCTCTCTTATTGCTCAGTCTTTTACCTTTGCCTCTATGGCAGAGGAAGGCAATCCATCCTCGCAAAGGGACCACTCAGTTGCTTGTGGCTCCTTTCAGCAGACCACAGCAGGGCAGACGTGTCTGCACCTCCCGCTTTGGCCCACACAGAACCCAACAGAACACAAACCCAGTCTTCATCCCGGAGAGATGACCCAGAGGACAGCACTCTCCCTTGTCAAACGACGCACAAGATCCCTGAAGAGGATTCCAAAGCTTTTAGGGGTTCTGAAGTTTTGGGGGTTGTTTGGGGTTTTTTTTGGAGTTGTTTTTAAGTTGCAGTGCTTTGAGACAAAAATGCTGGGCTGGGATTCCTGATTTACAGGAGCGTCTGTTGGCGGAGGGGACAGCCCAACCTCCTGAGCGACACGCAGACAGGGACCCAGCTATGCTCATGGAACGATCTGCTCTGAAGCCCCAGCATTTCCACGGAAAGAGGAAGACCCCAGTGAGCTAACCTGCTACCCAGACCCTTCCCTGGCACAGCAAAGACTCATGGTCTTCACGTAGTGGTGACAAACATCTCCTTCACCAGTGACACTTCCTAACTGCCAAGCACCTCTGTTTTTGCAGCCCTTTCCTGACTTATCAGAAGTCTTCCACCTGCGATCGTCTGCAGCGAGGATAGCTACATAAGGCAAAACTTGCAATTATTTTTAACATTGGAAATGATTAATCTGAAATCCTGGGTCTTCCGTTTCACCCTCACTTTGACATATCTGAAAAGTCCCATGGAAAGGGCGCCGGGCAAAGCAGCAGTCTGGGATCCTGATGGTGGATTAGCTTCATGCCTTCAGCCCTTGTGTCCTACCTAAGGTTACCTGTCCCTCCCTCTCCCCTTCACGGGGTGTCGAGGCTGCATTTAGAGCTTCATCACAGGACCCGGACGTCGGCTGAGGCAGAATAAAGCTGCGTCTGTTCAAGCTCAGTCCTTTCCTAGACCTCACACGCTAGCGCTGGGTCCCCAGGGTAAGTCACTCTAAAACCAAGCCCATTTGGCACGTAGCAGAGGCGACAAACACGCCAGGAACGTATGTGTCTACCTGCGAAAAGAAAGCTTTTTTACCGGACTCCACAGACGAAAGCTTAGCGAATAACCCTTCTAAGCTCCCTTGATCGGCTGGCTTTGCTGTGGAGTGAAGGGCACACCTGATCAGATTAGCAAGTCTATCACGGCCAATCATGTATATAGGAAACACAGTTAAAAATAGAGAAAGTTAAGCAACGGCTAACGTCGGCTCCAGTTGGGATTCACTTTCCTTACGACCTCTTTTCTGTTAATAAAAAAGACGGAGCGGGCAGGTGTTATCAGTGCCAAGCTTCTCACAAAGTAGAGATAGGAAACACCTAAGAATAAATTAGAGCCGCCTCCTCTTACGAGAAATCAGATATTAAACCAGTGATTAGACAGGCGAGCAAGGCAGCACCTTAAAGTTTCTGGACAATCACCTAAGAGGGATGCCTATTATATTTTGCCATAAATACTTCACTGACTTGCCTGCTACGCTGTTAACATCCATGGGGGCTCTTCCAGAGGAAGAATTGTGTCTCGAGACTGATTCTTATCCTACCTTTCAAACCAGCCTTTGGGTCCTGTATTTTCTACATGGTTTTATTAAAGGCTACTGTGAGATTGAAGGCAGGGTACCATCTAAAATTGATAAAATGTTACATTACTTGAATGACAAAAGTCCATTTTATTCTGAAGTCATTTGAATTGAATTATATATATATATTTTTTAAGCACTGAAATGTCACATATTCTAATGAAGCAGATAATTATTTGGCAGAGTTCCTGCAGGAACAACCCTCTGGGCATCCTTGCAAACCATAACTAGCATGCAAGAGGAATACAGTTGCACATCCAAGGGCAGGTGTGTCCACAGTCCACAAGCTGGTGGACTTCAGCTGGCAGAAGCAGCGTCAGCGGTCACACAAACACACAAGCTCTTGTATCTGCCCTCCCGTGCTGTGTGACGCACGGGACACCCTACTTCTTTACTCAGGTTTCTGCTACAGCATTCAGCCTACAGTTTCTTAAAGCTGATGGGTGCTCTAAGTCTATTCGTGGGGTTTTCTCTCCTTTGCATTGCTGCTTTAACTCTGCATCACGTCTGTGACCTTTAAAAATCCAAATTTTACAAATCCAAAAAGCACAACATCCCCACAACCCCATCCATCGCCACAGTCCCGCTGCTTGAGTGTTACTAAAATACAGGCTCCGAGCCCAGCTCTGTCCTGCCCCGCACTAATTCTTTACTTAAGTAACCATTAGGAGAGAGCTCGGCTTGCGTAAGGCTAACAGGATTGGGCTGTCGGATATTAGCACACCCAGAGGCACGCGCATCAGTACCCATCGCAGCCCGAACCGTGCCCGGGCACGGAGCAGCGGCTGAGGCAGCCACTGCAGGATGCCTGGATGCAAATATATATCCGATGTCTGATAGCTTCCCCTTGAAAGTGTGAAAGGAGGAGGAAAAAAACACAAAAAACAAACAGAAGACAGATGGATATAGCCCCTTCAGCCCCAAGAAACACCAAAGAGTGAGGAACCTAAAGGAACAAGTGGCAATACCGACGACAGCCAAACCCCGTTATTCCAAACTACCACCACAAAAAGCCACTCACCTGAGGAACTCTCTGCCAGGCTCCACTTGAAACCTGAATAGTCTGCTGCTAGGAAGCCTGACAATAAAATGCAAGTGTAAAAGGCTGAACGAAGGCCAGACACCACAGTTGGGGAGGGGGGCATCAAGTGGGGTAATTAATGTGTTCATAGGAAATACGTCCTTTTGCTTACTAGGCGAATTAAAAAATTCAGCGCCCACGTATGAGAAACACCCCAATATTAGGCACAGCAACTTAAATATTTCTACCTCTATGCAGAATGTTATGTGCATAAGTGGGAGGTCAGTATAAGATACTTCCAGATCCTTGTACTGTATTTTGCAAATATTTAGATGAATGGCTTAATTGGACCAGAGGGGCCTGATGAGAAACAGCTCCACAGAAGTGAGAGCAGCAAAATCCATCTCGGAGAAGCTAAGACCACCTCCAGGCAAGCTCTCCACTATTCCCCGAGTACTGAGGGATGAGAAATGAACGAGGAGCAGAAATGGCTGCCAAAGGGGCTTTTCTGCGTATCCCAAGAGCACGAGGCTAGAAAGTTCATGAAACCCAGGCGCTCGGCCTCCCCGGTCTCTGAAAGGAGCTCAATGTATTTTTTTAATGCTACGACAGACCCGGACCTCAACGAGATTCGCAAGTTCATACGCTGTGCGATAGATCACATGTGAACACGAACATTAGCATATACTACAGAGCATTTAGCACACGGAGATATAAAGCAGCTATTGTTCTGGCAGTAAGGTAATCCGTAACCAGATAGTCTCTGGCTTCATCTAAAAACCATTTTCCCAGCATTTCGCTGCCTCGTTCAGCGGGAGCCTCTCCGCTACAACAGAGCGCACATTCATGGCCAACGAACGGGTCCAAAGCGATGGGTTCTCTCCCCCAGCGCCCCACTCCCGGCCCCTGCGTCTTTTCGCCGGGGGGAAAATTGTGCTCCTAACCCAAGAGAGGTGCCACCAACCCACGGCCAAGCGAGGCGCGCAGCTTTTGGAGGAGGACAACGCCTCGGGAAGGCGTTCAAAGCTTCACCTTGAAGATACGGAAAGCTGCAACTCTGGTGTCTCTGCTGGAGCCTTACCTTACGCTAGTTCCCACACTAGCTACAAGGAGGTAAGCACTCTTCTTTTTTCCTTGGGGGAGGAAAAAGGGCTAGAGACACACTTCAAGGGTCCTTTTTTCCCCTCTTCTTCAAAGCACACCCTTCAAATCCAGCTGTCAGAGCATCCCTGCCACAAACCAGCACCCACCCTTGTTGCAACGCTGTTCAGCATCCCAGGGCTTCGGTGTCTGCAGCCTGTCTTCTTCCTAGGACAAGGGACCCATCTGGCACAGATCCCCCCCTCTTCCCCCCCGTGTAGGACCTGGCCCATCCTCAGCAAGGTAAGCAATAAATCACGGCAACTCAGACATGGAATATCTCGTGTAAAGAGCAAGTTTTTACAGTCCACATTCCTCCTTTTTTCGCACACCACCGTCTTCCACTGCCCGGGCTGCGCGGCAGGTGGGATGGGTTCCTACCTCTCTCTCCAGAGAGTACTTAATCTTGGTATGCTACTGCCTCTGGCAGATTCCTCCCTTTTAAACTCTGCACATCTGTTGATAAAAATAAAAAAAAGCTTGGACTCTGGCCTGGTGACTGAAGGCACAGGGCATTTGTGCACCCGGGCAGAGCCCGAGACGCGCAGGCTGGGTGGCTGGAAGCCCCTCCGCACGCCAAGAGAAGGAAACGACGGGTGCAGGGAGAGAAGCGGCCCTTTGCTTGGCAGAAATCAGGGGGTCTTCCAGGTGTTTTCTCCCTGTGGGTCTCACCGCAGGGGCCCGCAGAGGGGAGACTCGTGGCACACGAACCCACGCGGTCAAAAACTGCAAGAAGAATCAAGCAGTTGCTTGTGTAACAGCCTGTCCTGTTGCTTCCCAGGGCAGGACAGAACAGGTCAGAAAACGCTTCCCGAGAGCGAAAGGAGCTGCGGTGGCTGGAGAATCCCCTCTGCTTTGCATCTGCTGTGGAGGATTCAGACCGGAGTCTCCCTCGCTGGCTCTGGGAAGGGCTGCTCTGGCTCAGACCGCGGGTTCATCCGGACCAGAAGCAAGAAAGCACATCTCTGACAGCAGCAAACAGGCAGAAAGCCTAAAGCCTGGCCAAGTCCAAGTCTTGATAATTTGTGGTGGGACTTCAAACCTCTTAACACTTAACTCCTATTTGGAAGTGCGTCTTGGATCCTTTTTTTGCAAAGAAAACGTACCAGGAACCTGCAGAAAGATTTGGCCGAGGAGATCGTAAGGTATCTGCGGGTTAGAGCAACAGGAAACGACCACGGGCCAAATTCACTGACGGTGCATAATTGAACACAAAACACCCCCGGCCGCTGATCCCTGCGACTTCAAAGCAGTTGAACATGCTATATTTATGCCAGCAATAAAATTCAGCATCCATTAGCTATACGTTCGCCATTTAAATGCAGTGGTCCTGTCGTGCACGCACCAATTAGAGTCCCCTAATGCCTGGGAGTACAAAGTGCTGCTTTTTTTTTTTTATTATTTTTTTTTTTTGATGGGAAGGGGTGGAAGGGAAGAGATCAGCCGGCTCAGGGGAATAGCAGAGAGCCTTTCACTGCGAGGTCTCGCGTTCAAATCTGTCATAGGCCAGCAGTAACAGATGGCAACTTCTGAAGGCTGTTCTGTAGCTTACATGAAACGAGGGATTGTCTCCGGCCACCAATGGACCACTTATCGACGCCACACTGCTAGTGGTTTCTGGTAGAGAAACCGAGGGATTACACGGGTACGAAGCAACTGCTGCCTACCTGATCAAAGGCACCTCCTTCCCGGAGGGAACCGAGGCAAATTGCTGGCAGCTTAGGGCTGCCACTGCCTGCGCCGTGCAGGAACCTCCAGCTGCACAAGCCCGGATCTCGGTCCAAGACCTCTTGCTTTAGCTGTCATCAGCTCCTCTGACTCGTCAGCACCAGCTCCCGTTTACCCAACGTCCTTTCGGACACGCTTGAGGTTTTGAAGATTAAAATCATGGGGGGAAAACGGAGATTAGGAAGCTCAGGGCTATATGGCAATAAGAAGGCAAACCCATAGGAGAGGGAAAGTTTGCTACGATCTGTAAGCTCGATATGGGAATAACAAATAATACCGTGATTAATTTTAAACCGATAAATATCTGCAGGGTGGGTGTCAGGAGGATGGGGCCAAGCTCTTTTCAGTGGTGCCCAGCGACAGGACAAGGGGCAATGGGCACAAACGGAAGCAGAGGAAGCTCCAGCTGAACACGAGGAAGAACTTCTTCCCTCTGAGGGTGACGGAGCCCTGGCCCAGGCTGCCCAGAGGGGCTGTGGAGTCTCCTTCTCTGGAGATATTCAAGACCTGCCTGGACGTGGTCCTGCACAGCCTGCTCTGGGTGACCCTGCTTCGGCAGAGGGGTTGGACTAGATGACCCACAGAGGTCCCTTCCAACCCTAAACGTTCTGTGATTCTGTGATTCCAAGGTAGCGCTCCCCTTCCCATCTCATTGTCTGCATCTTCTTCGGGGCACCCTTCAACTTTCTCTGGGCAGATGGCAAAAAGTCCACCAGCTACCGCGTGCCCCTGGAGCAGCAGGGGGTCCACGCAAGCCATCAGAAAGTGTCACACAGAGAGGGAGTTGTACACATCAGGGGATAAATTAAGCTGAAAAATACGGGAGGTGGGAGGAACAAGTCAAAATCAGGCTTAGAAATGCCACCACTGGTTTTGGAAGAGATTCTGAGGAAACCACTTGAGGAGAAATTGAGAAGAAATTCTGTGATAAATTGCTTTTTTTCCTCCCTGGAACCTGTTTCGCAGCTTCACGTCGACTCACAGCAGCACGTGCGTGCTCCTGACCTAGTGAGGCGTGCTTTGCAGCGGTGCCTGGTGCGGCTTCAAAAACACCAACCCGCCGACAGGCTCGTGCAGCCAAGGAGACAGCAGCCTCCCACAGCAAGCAGAAGCCACCGTCCTGCTCTCGTGTGCTGGCCCGCCAGGGTCTGCAGCGCAGGGGAAAAAATAGGGCGATTCCCCTGCAATCTTCCTGCACAGCTGTTTACTAGCTGCGGATTACCGCTGTCACATGAGCTGCTTTACAGCAAAGCCAAGCTGTCTTCGTGAGCTGAGAAGGTCACTGGGAGACAGGGGCCTCCAGGGACAAACTGCCCTCGACCACGACTTATTTCCCAGAGGGACGTCAGGCAACAAGAAAAGCGTTCCTGACTGGTCAGGGGGCAACAACAAATGGTTTTACCTTCAAGCCCTCTGCCCAGCTATCGTTAGGACTCACCCAGTGAAAGGGGAGAGGAGGGATATCCCTGGGGGCTAGTCGCACGCTGTCCGTTTGCCAGGCTGCAGTCAAGGTGGTGGAAGGCTAGAACTGTCCTTACGGTGAAAAATTTACCTTCTTTTCCTTCTGTGCCCGCAGACGAGGGCGTGCCACCAACCTTTCGGACACAGCCACCCAAGCGTCACCAGCCAAAGGATGCCAAGGTGGAGCTGCATCTCCCCAGGCTCTCGTGCAACCTGCTGAAGCCTCAAAGCATAAATGAATTCATCCTACAGCAAGAAACGTTGTCCTCTTCAAACCCCAAACACCAAGGCCAACAAAGAGGAACGAGTTTCACTCGGAAAAACAGAAGTCTGAAGGTCCAGAACCTGCCATGTTCACCATTCTGCCACAGGCAGGTCTGGAGGACAGTGAAAACATCTCTGCAAGTGAGATTGCTCACAGGCTTAGTAGCTGCAGGACAGGGCTCTTTACTACGCCCCAGAGGCACGAGACAGATGGGGTTGTGCTTTTAGGCTTTAAAATCAGTCCATGCTATGGCGATGCAACGCAGAGGATAAATACAGCCGCAGAACGATCCTCTAGATGTGCTCAGCAAAAAGCAATAGAGGGCCTCGAGAGGTCAGACCCCGCGAAGAAAGCAGCTGAGGCTGTTGGCAAAGAGGGGCAGAGCACTTCTGAAGGCAAGGAAACCAAACAGCACACCTCGAGCAGTCCGGAGACGTCTACTCCACGCCGCGTGCCCGGGAAGAGGGAACGCACGGTCTAAATACGAGTACGGGGCGGAGGAGGCTGCGCTAAGAACAGAAAGTACAAGTAGCTCCACAGGGAGAAAACTTTGCTCAAATAGACAAGACTATGAGTTTCATAAATTGAGAGACGCGCAAACCGTGCCCCAATGCACTGAAGAGCTGTACTTGGGGGAAGCCCCAGCTTGTAGCTTAGCTTACAGGGTATTTCTCCCTCGAGTGGGCTGCCCAGCAGGGAGGAGAGTTCACAAAACCCATCTCATTTCATAAGATGCCTCACACAGTAACAACAGCTTGCTGGGATTTCAGCCAGCTTCCCATTTGGATCAGATTGCACCCTACGCCCACTGACAGCCATTAAGAGCCTGGAGCTCACAAACTGCCCTCGGGTCAGACGAGCCGCCATCCATTCAAAGCCCCGCAACATTTTCCACTGCTCTCCAGCGTGCAGCGGGAGAGGGTGGCCTGATCCAGCCCGGCTCATAGCCACAAGCGTACCTGCTAGGGAAGGCAAGAACTGTGCCCTGCTGTCATGAAACAGCAGATTGCAGCCCACTTCTGCTGTGACGCGGGGGTGCGGGGGGATTAGAAAGCCCCTCTCCATCTGCCCTGATTCAGTGCAATCACAGGCTGCTCTTTCAGTTCCCCAAGCCCTTGAATGGTGTCAGGGGTACAAATGGCATGGCACAGGTAGAAAACCAGCAAATACATCCCCAGCTTTGTCTGGATGAGCGGAGAGGGACCTGGGTGTCCTGGTGGAAGACAGTTTAACCATGAGCCAGCAGTGTGCCCTGGGTGCCAAGAAGGCCAATGGGATCCTGGGGTGCATCAAGAAGAGTGTGGCCAGCAGGGCGAGGGAGGTTCTCCTCCCCCTCTTCTCAGCCCTAGTGAGGCCTCATCTGGAGTGCTGTGTCCAGTGCTGGGCTCCCCAGTTCAAGAAAGATGAGGAGCTACTGAAGGGAGTCCAGCGGAGGGCTACAAGGATGGTGAGGGGACTGGAACATCTCTCCCACGAGGAGAGGCTGAGGGAGCTGGGCTTGTTCAGCCTGGAGAAGAGAAGGCTGAGAGGGGACCTAATATATACTTACAAATATCTGAAGGGTGGGTGTCAGGAAGATGGGGCCAAGCTCTTTCCAGTTGTGCCCAGCGACAGGACAAGGGGCAATGGGCACAAACGGAAGCAGAGGAAGCTCCACCTGAACCTGAGGAAGAACTTCTTCCCTCTGAGGGTGACGGAGCCCTGGCCCAGGCTGCCCACGGAGGTTGTGGAGTCTCCTTCTCTGGAGATATTCAAGACCCGCCTGGACAAGGTCCTCTACAGCCTGCTGTAGGTGATCCTGCTTCGGCAGGAAGGTTGGACTAGATGACCCACAGAGGTCCCTTCCAACCCCTACTATTCTGTGATTCTGTCTGTGGGCACGGCACTCACCCATCACTACGTAGAGGAGGACAAGGGGAGGCCTTTCTCTAAGCAGGAGGTCAGCCACCTCACAAGCTAAAATCTGCGCTGAAAGATGCTACAGCAGCTCCACGGCAGGGGTCATTGCCCACCCTTACCCCCACGCAGCGAGGGGTCATCTGGGATCAGCCACAGAAGAAACAAAGCCCTACAACTCAAGATGCAAGTCTTGCTCCGCTTTGGGAAGCAGCTCACCGTGCCAGCGTAGGAGGGGGGCGAGCTGGGACCTCTTGTTGGGGATTGCCTGGAGAAGCAGGAGAATGAGAAGAAATCAGGCCAGTGTGAGGGAGTCTCCTGCCTGCTAAGATGGAAGGTCTTCAAGAGATGGGCTACTATACCCACCATCTCACAGGGCTCAAAAAGTTGAGGGGGGGCTGCCACACGCTCAGCGTAGGTTTGGAGAAGTTGTTATTACAGGCAGAATCTATCACGCATGAACTTCATCCTGCGAGGACTGAGAAAGGAACAGCAGAGGCTGGTTTTGAACTCGGCTTAATCTACCATCCACCTAATTCAACGCTTATGGGTTTGAACGCCCAGATCCACAGTCGAGCTCTGCCAGCACAGATGTGTCCAGCAGAAACGGCAAAAAGCTGCCTTCTCCAGCCTGATGTTGCCCATGGTCCTTTCACGAGTACCACCACCCTGTCTGCAAAGGTGACAGGAGCCCCTTGAAGAAGGTCTGCTGGTACAGCTCTGCCAACCATGCCTCAGGTCTGGGTTAGGTGAGGCGTGGAGGAGGAGGGCTGGACTAGATGACCCACAGAGGTCCCTTCCAACCCCTACCATTCTGTGATTCTGTGATTCTGTGAAGAACGACTCGGCGGCACCGCGATGGGTCAGGAGAGCGATGCAGAACTAGGCAGCTTCACAGACCTGGTTCTCTGACTCCACCTGTGCCCTTTTCTTTAGGCCAAGAGCTATAAATAAAACAGCATCGTGCTGAAGATGTGCTGCTCGTCAGGAGAGCACCTCCCTACCCCAACTTGGGGCAAAAGCACCGGTGCCCAGACAGCGGCACCAAGGAGATCTGCTTGCAGACAGACTACACAAACACCTCCATCCCTTCCCACCCCGATTCTTGGGACTGGAAACAGTGGCAAGCAAGGAGATGTTTCTCTGTCCAGTTCTGCGCTTCCAGACACAGTCAGGGAAACACGCTAAGTATACTGACTGCCATTCCCTTCCTGCCCATATTCAACCTCACCTCTTTTAGACAAAAGCTTGCCAAAGATGAGGATACCCATCCCTTGCAGGCATCCCAAAACCACTGCTGTAACCAAACAAACTGGCTTAGGTCCAAAGCCCTTCTCCAGTATCGAAGTCTTACAGCCAGGGTGCACATACGTTACGGAGATAAAAAACCCTACAATACGCCATCAAAAAAACCCCACCCCTCTCTCAAACAAAATCCTATACAATTCTCAGCCCTGAATTAGTTAAAATGAGGACCGTATTCTGCAAAGATGACCAGGACCCTTCCTTCTCCCGCTCAGTTCAGTGTCCATCTTGGCTGAGCAAGCGTGGAGCAGTGCAGAGCTGCCCAACCCCATCAGCTTACGCAGACACCAGGCAGAACGCACCTTCTCCATGAGCAAAGGTGATCTCCAGCCATCCAGCGAGCCAAGAGCCACACGCCCCGCCACCCCCAGATACCCAGCTCCAGGGAAGTCAGCATGAGGGACCAGGAAAGCTCAGGACCTCAGTAACGCGGCTCTCAAAGCCAAGTTGATGGGCATTTCATCGCCATAAATCGAAACAAACGCCTGGAATTCAACGTGAACATTGGCAATGGACAAGTCAAATGAAAAGTCTCATTAAGAGATGGAGAAAAGCAAAATCCAATGAATACAAATATATGCCACACACATCACTTCACCTGCCAGAAGGCCTGGCCTCTTTTCAGCAAGTGTCCTGCACCAAGCAGCTCCTTCTGAAGCCATGTGGATTACTGAGGAACTGCGAGATAAAGACGCAGAAGCCTGGACAAATATACAAAAGCACCAAATAAACAGGGCTTCAGGAACAACCTAGAAACACAACAAATTTCTAGCCAAGCAGCACATTCATTCAGAGTGTTCACAGCCAGGCTGACTTCTTACTCTTTCGTGATGAAGAGTGACCATGGGCAGGAAGCTCAGTCTTGGGAAACTTGGGAAGGCAACAACCCTAAGCAATGAGAAAACAGGGTCACAGCTGCAGGAGAGAAGCGAGCAAGCCATGCCACGAAGGCCCTTGTTGAAACACACCTCCATCAGGAAGCCTAAGGAAGACACCAACCCTCTCTGTTTCCTTACACCCACGTTCACGCTCAGCCCAAGCCCACGCTGCAGCTAGGCCAGGCATGGTGGGTACAGCACCTACTGGCCCCAGCACGCTCATGTTTCCATCCTTCCATGCATGAAGCCACCACGTCCCTTTGGCTTTTCTCAGCCCTAAAGATCTCAGGCCAAACATGCCTTAAAATCCACCTGCCGCGGTGAAGCCGAGCCTTTACGGAGCAGTGAGGGGGGGCGAAAGCAGGATGTTTTCTTCCTGACTGCTAAGTTTTGGTGCCGGAGCGGATGCACGTGTAAAATGATTTGGATCCCTCAAACATGAAGCTTCCCAGCACAACAATTCAGAAGAGTGACTGATGAACGTCATCAGAGAAGACTGATGAACGCATTGTCAGTAGATCTGAATTTTCCAAGAGATCAGCAGAAAGAACTTCAGCTTTCTGTTCTGATCACAAAGATGGCAGCCGCCTTAGGTTGTAAGACCAGAACTGCTTTGAAGTATTGCAGGAGACATCAGCCAGCGTCTCTTTCAAATATCTGGATAAAGAAGAAACCCTGCCCAGCCTGGAGTCGATACCAGTCCTGCTTCCTCTTCCAGACCAGAACAAAAGGGAACATATTGCAACTATGCTGAGAGAGGAGGGCTGCTGTCTATTTCTTTAAATGTAACATTAATGCCTTGTAATCAGCTTTAATTTTTAAACAGACCCAGCCCTCCTGTCCATTTCCCCTAATTCAGGACACGTGGAAGGTAAATGGCCTATGCTTAAACCGGGACAGCATCAGCTGTGACAGCTGGAGAGCCTGTAAGTCTCAACTGCCTGATAACAGGAATGGATGTCAAAACTCAGCCGGGGAGGGGAGATGGGGAGGGCAAGGGAGGTGCTGGAGATGCTGTAAGGTCATCGAGAAGCCGGGAGATAAGGCCACACGGGGCACGGGCTCATTTACTGGATGGAAATTCACTGAAGCCACCAGGACGCGAAGAAACCCTAGAAGTGATCAAACAGCGAAGGGCTTGGCAGCGCCTGCCCACCCCTAAGGAAGTTGGCTTCCCTTTCTGGGTATCGCTAACACCGTCACGACGACGCTGAGGAGGAAAGGCGAGTGTCTTTTCGGGGACAGCAACAGCTCGAGGCAGGAACTGAGTAACTCCCCGTGTCTCCCCAGGACGCTGCCTTCTCTCTTTGCAATCCCAAAGGTGCATTTCAGAGCTATAAAGCAGCCTGCAGACTTCATGCGAGACTTGGACACAGAACGTGGGCACAAAACCACCCGGGACGCTCTCCTTGCGCTCCTCCGACACCACTGCCTTTGCAAAGAGGACAGAGACCTGTTGTACACTGCAAGTGCTCATCATATAAAAACGTTTTTCCCCAAGGAAATAAAATGACAGAGCCCGTGAGCCCCCCGACCCCAAAAGCCAGCTGTACCTAGAAATAACCATTCTGCATCTCCATCAAGGGACTCGTCTCTAAGAGTAGAACCTCTTCAATAGCTGTGTATAATTAAAGAACTGTAAACTTTTTTTAAAATAAAATATGTACATACCTTGAAGCTTGGCTGACGTAAGCTGATTCTGGGGTGCATTAAGAAGAGTGTGGCCAGCAGGTGGAGGGAGGTTCTCCTCCCCCTCTACACTGTCCTGGGGAGGCCCCACCTGCAGTGCTGGGTCCAGTGCTGGGCTCCCCAGGCCAAGAAAGATGAGGAGCTACTGGAGAGAGTCCAGCGGAGGGCTACGAGGATGAGGAGGGGACTGGAGCATCTCTCCTACGAGGAGAGGCTGAGGGAGCTGGGCTTGTTCAGCCTGGAGAAGAGAAGGCTGAGAGGGGACCTTCAAAATGCCTCTAAATATCTGCAGGGTGGGGGTCAGGAGGACGGGGCCAGACTCTTTCCAGTGGTGCCCAGCGACAGGACAAGGGGCAACGGACACAAACTGAAGCCTGGGAAGCTCCAGCTGAACATGAGGAAGAACTTCTTCCCTCTGAGGGTGACAGAGCACTGGCCCAGGCTGCTCAGAGGGGCTGTGGACTCTCCTTCTCTGGAGGTATTTCAAGACCTGCCTGGACAAGGTCCTGTGCAGCCTGCTGTAGGTGACCCTGCTTTGGCATGGGGGTTGGACTGGGTGATCCCCAGAGGTCCCTTCTAACCCCGAACATTCTGTGATTCTGATTCTGTGAAGGTCACTCCACAAGCCAAGGGAAGCCCTCAAGCCAGCAGCACTCAAGTGCCATGGTGTCCACCTCCAGCCTCCTGCTCTACTCAAACCACCCACACAAACCACGCTGGGATGCGCGAAGCCGGCGCTGTGTAACACAACTGCACGTTGGCGTAGGTAGTGCCTGGTTAGTTGGATCGAAGGGAAAATCTGGCCATCAACGTGGTAAGAGAGGGACTTGTCTGAGCCACTATTTTTAGCGCCGGTTGGTGGGCAGACAAATCCTAATCGCCAGCGGCAGCTGCCTTGTCACCAGTCCCAAGACGTCAAAGCAAAGCCGCACAGCACCCATGACAGCCCAGCGTCAGGACAGCCTGAGCCGACCGCGCCGCCAGCGCCGCCCAAGAGTAACGTAGGACAGCAGCAGAAACCACGCAATCCATCATGATGGGTTTAAAGCAGCAGGGCACGCCACGCCAAAGCGAGCAGAAATCATCTCTGCTGGTAAGGTTCAGTGCAAACGGAGCAGCGGTCTCGCGTCTTGGAGATACTTTGGCCCTTACCATGCTGGGAAAGACCTAGCAGCACCACGCTGACTGCTTGCACCGAACCTGTGGCTGGTGTCCCACGATCCCAGCACTGCATATATTCCTCACCACCCACACCAGGGCTTTCTGGACAGCCAGGTGCTGACCTGGAAAGGGTGCAGATGCAGAGATGGCTGCCTGCAGTCAAGGATCCCCTTCTCTGCAGGGCACACACAGGGAACTGCATGTACTTGACAAAGAACAAGCTTAAAGGCTGAGGGAGCTGGGCTTGTTTAGCCTGGAGAAGGGAAGGCTGAGAGGGGACCTTCGAAATGCCTCTAAATATCTGCAGGGTGGGGGTCAGGAGGATGGGGCCAGACTCTTTCCAGTAGTGCCCAGTGACAGGACAAGGGGCAACGGGCACAAACTGAAGCAGAGGAAGCTCCAGCTGAACCCGAGGAAGAACTTCTTCACTCTGAGGGTGATGGAGCCCTGGACCAGGCTGCCCAGGGAGGTTGTGGAGTCTCCTTCTCTGGAGATATTCAAACCCCACCTGGATGAGGTCCTAGGCAGCCTGCTGTAGGTGACCCTGCTTCGGCAGGGGGTTGGACTGGATGATCCCCAGAGGTCCCTTCCAATCCCTAGCATTCTGTGATTATGCCAACATATTTTACTCAAGAGCGTATCACGGCCCCGTTGCTGACAATAATTCATTCATGCACAGTAATTCATCCTCTAGGAAGCACCTCTCGCTGCTGCTGGACCAGGAGCTTGCCCACAGGAACTTGCACTCATCCTCTTCAGCTCTCCTTACTGGCTGCCACCAGCCTCTTCTCCCCTGTCATCTGAAACACAGCTGCAAAAATGATTGTCCTCACTTCTCCTTCAGAGTGGGAATAAATCCTACCTGTCTCAGGGATATACTTCATTAAATAAATCTGTTCCCACTGGGCAGACCCCACCAAAGGTTCGTTTCCTTCCTTCCTGTCCGCTTGGACGCAAGCAAGCTGATCTGCACTTTTCCAAGTTGCTACTGACTCGTTTTGGTCCACCTTCCCTAAAAAGCAGATCCAACAGGAAAAAAACAAACAAACAAACTTCTTTTAAAAACTGACATTTGCAGCAGATCAGGCTCCCAGCCTCCCCCCCATTGTTTTTATTTATTTTTTTTTTTTTCTCATGCAAAAAAGCCACCAGTTACCAGCAGCTCAGTCTGCCGCACCTCCCTGTCCCGAGGCACCCAAAAGCAAGAACAGGCAGTTCCCTTCGCTGGGTTTGCCCCAACGCATCTCCCTCTGCCTTCACGCTCTCTGGGAGCCGCGCACAGCCCAGCGGACGGGATCTCGACTCCTGCCTTCCCCTCCTGGATGTGCTTTCCACTGTAAACAGCTTTGCACAGAGCCCGACGGGACTGGCAGCCACGCTCCAGGCCTGGGAGGTCTCTGCTGCCGAGAGGAGGGTTCCCCATCTCCCATCTGCGCGGCTGAGGGTGGAGACGGGTTTCCACCTGTCACCCTATTTATTTCGTGCCGAAAGCTCGGCAACCTCACCCAGAGCTGAAGCCTTTTCAGCATTTAAACGGCTCCTGATACAGAGATGGCCAACTGGAACAGCTCTTCTACGCAGCAAGCTCCCCATCACCCTAAATGCCGCTATAGGCTTGTTTATCCCGTGCTAACTAGCAAGACCCGCTCCTGTACTGACGCCTTCTTTCCCCTGTTTGCGAAAGCACAGAGCTTCCTAATCCCCCTTTGCCCACGTCAGAGTCCTAATGCTCTCCTCGGGCTTCCATCACAACTCGATAATCCTGGCTCACCCCCAGCCGTGAGCACGGCTCCCTCGGGTTGTATGGAGAGTGGGGTTTGAATTTTTCGGATGGCTGGGGGGACGGAGAAGGGCAGGACTCACTGGAGGCTCCTCTTAGTGCCCACCTGTATGGCTGCTGTGCTACCACCAGGCACATCCATGCTCCCAGGAGCATCTCCAGCAGCACGGGGAGGAGATACACCAGTAAAACGTGCTTCGTGGCCAGGAAAAAGCGCGGCAGTTGCCACACATGAGGACCAAGGTGGACAAGCAAGGATCCGTCGGGGCTCTGGCTGCACCTAGCTTGGGTCTATTAAACCAATTCCCCGATCACAGCTTGACTTCCCATCCTCCAGTGCCACTTCTCTTCCCAACACCGGCTCTTTCCACCGTGCCTCCTTCCATGCCCTGTTAATGAACCCCAGCTGAAGCTTTGAGCACACCACCCCTGTCGCCTCCAAACCAGCTCTTCAAAATGCCGCACGCTGCCCAAAACGGCAATAACCCCGGGCTTGTGATGACACCGAGGCCACCGAACCGACCTTCCTTGGGCAGAGAGTCTGCTCTGTCCTTCACGGGCAGCACTGCGCACGGCTACAGCCCTGCGCAGCTACTGCTTCAGCAAAAGCTTCATCAATATTTAAAGACGAAGCCAGGAAGCCCGTAGCCCAAGCGGCTTTCCAGCCCCCGATCGGATCAATGTCAAACAAAAGGCCGCAGTAGGAGGATGCTTCAGCGAGCGAGGCCCAGGCTGCAGGCTGGCACTGCCACTTCTGCTTCCCAGCGCCGATCGAGTTTCTCTCCTCCAGCGTCGGCAGGCTGGGACGGCTCCAGCACCAGCCCATCGCAGGGAGCTGCCCACCGACAGCAGCCCCAGAGCGCACAGTTTCCTCTTACCAGAGCATTTTCAGCTTCCAGCCAACTTCAGGAATCGGTGCTGCTACAATCCCCTTCACTTGCTTTGAATATTGCTTTGCTTTAATGCCAGCCACTTAAGAACCAAACACCTGAGCCTCAAACCATGGGGTCATCGGTTCCAGCATCCTGACTCAGAGCAGATGCTCCAGAGCAGCAAGAAAACCATAATGCACTTAGCTAGTTTGACACTGCATGGGAGCAGGAGATCTTATTTCCCTTAGCTATAAATGTAACCGATCATGAGATTATCCGCAGCCTTTTCGCGGTTCAGCCACGCCGCTGGGCTCCCAACTCCCTGCCAGACTGAATTCAGCCCTAGCTTCCGAGACATCCACGAATGTACAGAAGTTGCCTCTTTTTAGCCATCTCAGTTCTCTTGTATCACTTCAGATGGCAGAGAACAGATGGGAAAAATACCACAGCAAGACAGAAGCAAAAAATTTTAAGAGAATAATTACAGCTAATGGCTAAAAAGCAGGAATGAAACACCTTACCTGACCTCAAGAAAGTCTGTTAAACTACTGTCTTGGTTTCCCTACCAATAAGATGGGGGTAAATTTATGCCCTTTGCAGGGAAAGTGGTGTGGTTAAGGGATTGGAATCCCTCAGAAAGGGCCCACAGAAGAGCAAGAGCATTCCTAGAGAGAAGTGTTTATTGGAAATATCAGCAAATTAACGATTTTGCAAGCAATAGCGAGCAGGGGGAATTTGCCAGTTAATACCATTATGGCTCTGGCAGTCGTTTTCCCTCTCTCCTTCCTGCAACCAGTCGCACCAAATCACTCCCCGTTTCATCCCCTCCCGGCAGAACGGCACGCAGAGCAGTTTGTCCCCACTGCATCAAATAACCGAGCACCGGTGTCCGGGAGGACGCTCTCAACCCTGGGCTTCAGGGTACGGAGAAGGCAGACAAACCCTCCGCGACAGCGCCGACGCTGAAAATCCGTCTGCTCTCCATCCCCAGACCGAGACAGCAGGAATGGATACCAACATCTCCTCCATCCCTAAGGGAGATATATTAGCTGGTTACGTAATAAAACTAACAGCACGGCGCTTCCAAGGGCTACCGCGCCGACAAAGCCCTTCCCCTTAATACCACTGGAGATTAGAGCAGATCGAAGGAGAGTGGAAACAAGGCGAGGGGCTGCGGGTGAGGTTTTGCGCCGAGGAAAATGCTGCAGGCTCTCCCTTTAATGCACTCTAAATCCCATCTGATTTCCAACTCTGCTGCTGGGGGTGGGAAAAGAAAAAAAAAGGGGGGGGGGGGAAAATAAAGCCCAGCCTGCATTAAAATGATATTAATGCTGGGTGGGTAAGGTAGAGTGACTCAGGAAGGGTGTGGAGGAGGAGAGTTGTTTAGGGGAAGCATCCAGAGGAATCCAGACCACGAAAGCCTTTTGGAAGCAGACCAAAAGGAGTCAGGGGTGCAGATCTGCTGCGGGACGCTAACGTGCTTTCACAAATCTGATTAGCTGCTGGTTTCGAGCATCCAGGGTCAGATCCTTCCTTCGATAAACACACGCCACTTCTCCCCCTCATGCCAGGCTGCCGGCAAAGCGTAATGCTCTTCCCTCTCAAGATCAGATGCGTTCCCAGCTCTGAGGACAGGGTTTTCACTTCCTTTCTGCTCCCTCTTCAGGCTGGCTGACTTCACAGCAGGAGACATCAAGTCGAACACCCCCGAGTAAAGCTACTCTTCCCTCCACTGCCCCACTTCTGCTGCCAACTAAACGCTGATGTTTTAAAACGAGCACATTCCCTATGAGGTGAATATTTTGATGGAAGTCAAATTCGAGCTCTCTTCTCCTTTACATGCAAAGTGACAAGGCAAGAAGCCATCGCTCTGCCACCCGACTGCACATGCTTGTTCCCCCTTTGACAATTAGCGTCCGTACAGCGCACCCTCAAGGCAATGTTTCTTTACAGTTTTGCACTTTGCACCACTTTTGAGCTTATTTTGACACACCTCCGTTCATTTAATCAAAATAACCAGTGAAAAACTGGGAAAGGCATTCAGGCAGAAGCACAGGGCAACCGCAGGCAGTGGATGAGCACCAACTAGATATGTTCATACGTTCCAGTATCGTCTCTTGAACCAGTTTCTATGAACTGACTGTTTTATTCACTGCCAGCTTAGCTTGAGTAACTGCGAAAGTCACCAGAGTTGGCAGAACAGAAATCCAGATAATAGGTGAGAAATGCTACAGTTTCTCCACTCTGAGGGTGATGGAGCACTGGCCCAGGCTGCCCAGGGAGGCTGTGGAGTCTCCTTCTCTGGAGATATTCCAGACCTGCCTGGACAAGGTCCTGTGCAGCCTGCTCTGGGTGACCCTGCTTCAGCAGGGGGGTTGGACCAGATGACCCACAGAGGTCCCTTCCAACCTCGAACATTCTGTGATTCTGTGAATCCCTAGAACTAAGAGATTGACTATGGTGGCAAGATGGAAAGTAAAGCAGGAGGTGAACAACCCAAGGCTGACTGCTGAGGGATGACTGGAAGGTGTCACCCCAGCAGAAAAGCGACAGTTGCTCAAGAGCAGCCACCAAGCACACAAAAAACGTCTTGAGAAAGGAAGGAAATGAGTGGGCAATAAAGCGTTGGTCATGCTCTCCGCCACTTCACAGTGAAGCGTTTTGGAGATGAGTTTACTATGGCACTGACTAGTTGCATTAGTTGACCAAGTTCGGTCCTCCTGTACAGATACAGAGTCAGGAGCAGTCTTCCCACCCAAAACTAAGGCTAAGTAGCAAGCTGGCAGAAGGAGGAGAAGAGCAGAGCCACCAGCACTACAGCAATAAACAAGTGGTTAGCGCTACCATTTTGTTCCGGCCTTTTACGTCACAACCTAGTTAGTGACCATCTGCAGTGAGGCAGAACTGTTTCAATAGGGAAAACTTGATATTTTGAGTAAAAGAGAGGAAAAACCCCTAGCTAAGAGCAAAGACAAAAACCAGACAAAGTAAGAACTTTCCGGCAGCCTTACCATTGGCATCTTGGACTCCGGTAAGTGCTCCTACTGCTGCTGCAGTTTCACCAGATAAGACAATTTGTCCTCCGCCTTGAAGAGTGGCTTCAGCGAGCGTGGCTACTGCATGGGCAGCTGCTTCACTGCGGGCACAGGAGAGGAGAAAGAAGAATTAGGAAGACCAAACAAATAACTCCACTCCAGCAGCATCCATTTTAACCAGGCACTGCCTGTCAAGAGAACAAATCCAGAAAGGAGGGACAGCGTGTCCAGAGAAGAGCAACAAGGTTGGTGAAGGGTCTAGAGCACAAGTCTTATGAGGAGCAGCTGAGGGAGCTGGGGGTGTTCAGTCTGGAGAAGAGGAGGCTGAGGGGAGACCTTCTCGCTCACTATAGCTACCTGAAAGGAGGTTGTAGTGAGGCGGGTGTTGGTCTCTTCTCCCAAGTAACCAGCGATAGGATGAGAGGAAATGGCCTCAAGTTGTCATGGGAGGTTTAGATTGGATATTGGGAAAAATTTCTTTACTGAAAGAGTGGTCAGGCATTGGCCCAGGCTGCCCAGGGCAGTGGGGGAGTGCCCATCCCTGGAGGGGTTCAAAAAACACGTAGATAGGGCAGTTCAGGACATGGTTTAGCAGGCATGGGGGTGTTGGGTTGATGGTTGGACTTGCTGATCTTAGAGGTCTTTTCCAACCTTGGTGATTCTATGATTCGGTGATTCTTATTGAGCCCAGATGAACTTACCCAGAGCAGAAAATCTACACTGGAGGAGGAATATATGGGAAGAAGCTGCTTCCACTGACTTTTTTCAGCCTGCAGATCTCTTAGGCAGAACACAGCTGCCTTCTTACCTTCAGATCCCTTTGCCTGGGACATTACTAAAGCTTTCAGACAACCCAAGTAGTGACACCATGTGGCTCCTTCCTGCCTCCGGTTTCTGATACAAAACTCATTCTTTTGGCACTATCACATTCCAGGTCTCCACAGATTTTAGAGCTCTACCCTTCATTACTCGTTCAGCCAGTTCACCTTGCACCGAAACCAGCCCAAAGGTTTACCATTACCAGGATCACTCCAGCAGCTCTGTATTTAGTGAAGATGGAGTATCTCTCCCTAGCCAAGTGGTTTAACAACTCTATTTAATGAGTGATCGGTAGCTTAGCACAGTATTCTTAAATTTCTTCACACGAATGAGGTCAGACCAAAGGTCCTTCTCGTGCAGCAGCCCTGCTGTGAGAACAGCCAGTGTCAGATATTTAGGAAGGAATACGTATGATCCTTCCCCTCCTACACCTTCTCAGCTTCTGACGGTCGGCAGCGTATCGATTTCCACATCTGGACCATCAGGTTTGATTTGTCTAATCGGCTTTGAAACCCATTTATACTTCTTGTTTCCACAACATCCCGTAGCGATGAGTTCCGCATTTAATTAGATGCTACGAGGAAAAAATCGCATTCTGGTACTCTGAAAACTACTGCCTCAGTCTGGCTGGGCAGCCCTTAAGCCTGCTGTTGTCAGAAATGGAAAATAACTGTTCCCGTTTCGTTTTTCCTCATGATTTCATAGGCTTCCAGCAATCTCTTTCCCAAGCTGAAGCGTCACAGTCCACTTACTGTGCAAGCACTCTTCCCGGCTTCCCATCACCCTTGTCCTTTCAGACTTTTTCTAAATACAAGACATCTGTTTGAGCAGGGTGACCATTTCTCAACACTATTCAAGACAGGCATACCATGAGGTAGTCCAGGGGCCTAATTCTTGCTTGTTCTCCATGCCTTTGCCTATAATTCCTAATATTCAGCTCACTCTTTTGACAACATCCATCCAGCAGTGAAAAAACATTTGTGAAGGACCGTCAGCTGAATGCTTTCTGAACGGCAACTGGTAGCACACAGTTAGTTCCCCACGGGGTACACGCAGGAGATATTTCTTAGTGTGTGCATCACTTTGCATTCCGTGACGTCATATTTTATTTGCCATTTTATTTGCAGCCACAGAGTGCTGCGAGCATCCTTCAGCAGCTGTCTAGATTTCTCCAGACCTTTTGGACAACTATTAGCTACTTCTGGTGACCTCCTGCTAGTCACAAAATTATTCCAAAGCCACCTCCTTTCTGCAGCTGAATCTCCTACCATTTCTTACCTTAATGAACTAAAAAATTCAGTATTTTCTTTAGCATTTCCCATGGAAAAGAGATCAAAGGAGCCACCTAGGAGCTTCCCCTAGGACACTTCATTGCCCCGCTCATTCCCTGGTAGACCAATTGACTCAAATATTTTCCAAGTACTTCCTTCTCATTCTTTCTGCTTAGATGCTGTGCACTTTCCAACTGCATTCACTCAGGGTGTATTTTCATTTCTAAATAGCCCCTCTGTCTCTCACAGCTCTTAAACACTGTTAGTGAACCAGAATATTTTCGTGTTCTGCTTTCTTACTCCCTTCGGCTAATCTCTCTGCTGATCCTGCAGCCACGGGAAGGCAGCTACACGCAGGAAGGCCAACTGCAACACGGCAAACCTGGGTGAGCACGCGTTTACCGGTGTAACCCCGTTTCCCAGACTTCACACAACACTTAGCTGAATCCACTTGCAAGGGCAACTGAGCATTTTAATAATCTGTTACGGTTGCATACCTGAAAATAATAATGATCTGCGGCATAAAAGCTTTTTCCAGTTGCAGTGGGCTCCACAAACATTAATTGGTCCAAATCAATGAATTAATTACCTGCCTCCACTTTGTCCTCTTTCACTAGCAGGCCTAATACTTCCCATCGTCAAACCTGACCGAGGTTGCATCATCCATCATGTCAGGCTGTTGGCAGATGTACTGCTCTACACAAGACTATGCAAGGCTCCTCTGCGCTCCGTCTGCAGCCATTGGAACGAGATTCAGAAATGGTTGCTTTCAGCTAAATTAGGCATAAAGTTTCCAGAGCTGGGATGAGCCACCAGCTTTCAAGGACCAGAGCCTTGCTGGGATCTTCGTACAGGCAGGGGAAAGACTGCAGTCCTACAGCTGAAGCTGCAAGGAGCATTCTGCGGCAAAGGAAAATGTACACCTCTTCCCCATGGAAGGATGCTGGAGGACAGTCACCTGGAAAGGTCTCCAGCCCTACCATGGTCAGTAAACAAAGAGGATGACAACAAGCTGGGAAATGCCACCAAAAGGGCCACAACAATGGAACCCCTCTGCTGGGAGGAAGGGCTGGGAGAGCTGGGGCTGCTCAGCCTGGGGAAGAGAAGGCTGCGGGGAGACCTTAGAATCACAGAATCACAGAATCACAGAATAGTAGGGGTTGGAAGGGACCTCTGTGGGTCATCTAGTCCAACCCCCCTGCATAAGCAGGGTCACCTACAGCAGGCTGCACAGGACCTTGTCCAGGCGGGTCTTGAATATCTCCAGAGAAGGAGACTCCACAACCTCCCTGGGCAGCCTGTTCCAGTGCTCCGTCACCCTCAGAGAGAAGAAGTTCCTCCTCATGTTCAGACGGAACTTCCTGTGCCTCAGTTTGTGCCCATTACCCCTTGTCCTGTCACTGGGCACCACTGAAAAGAGCTTGGCCCCATCCTCCTGACACCCACCCTTCAGATATTTGTAGGCATTTATAAGGTCCCCTCGCAGCCTTCTCTTCTTCAGGCTGAACAAGCCCAGTTCCCTCAACCTCTCCTCGTAGTGGAGATGCTCCAGTCCCCTCACCATCCTTGTAGCCCTCCGCTGGACTCTCTCCAGTAGCTCTTCATCCTTCTTGAACTGGGGAGCCCAGAACTGGACACAGTACTCCAGATGAGGCCTCACCAGGGTAGTGTAGAGGGGAAGGAGAACCTCCCTTGTCCTGCTGGCCACACTCTTCTTGATGCACCCCAGGATCCCATTGGCCTTCTTGGCAGCCAGGGCACACTGCTGGCTCATAGTTAACCTGTCGTCCACCAGGACACCCAGGTCCCTCTCCGCAGAGCTGCTCTCCAGCAGGTCCACCCCAAGCCTGTACTGGTGCATGAGGTTGTTCCTCCCCAGGTGCAGGACCCTGCACTTGCCCTTGTTGAACCTCATCAGGTTCCTCTCTGCCCAGCTCTCCAGCCTATCCAGGTCACGCTGAATGGCAGCACAGCCTTCCGGTGTATCTACCACACCTCCCAGTTTGGTGTCGTCAGCAAACTTGCTGAGGGTACATTCTAACTCTTCATCCAGGTCGTTGATGAAGAAGTTAAACAAGACTGGGCCCAGTACTGACCCCTGAGGGACACCACTTGTCACCAGCCTCCAACTAGACTCAGCGCCGCTGATGACAACCCTCTGAGTTCTGCCATTCAGCCAGTTCTCTATCCACTTCACCGACCAGAGCAGCTGCCAGTGCCTGGAGGGGCTGCGAGAGAGCTGGAGAGGGGCTGGGACAAGGGCCTGGAGTGACAGGACAAGGGGTGATGGCTTTAAACTGAAAGAGGGGAGATTTCGATTAGATATACGGAAGAAATTCTTCACCATGAGGGTGGTGAGGCCCTGGCCCAGGTTGCCCAGAGAAGCTGTGGCTGCCCCCTCCCTGGCAGGGTTCAAGCCCAGGTTGGATGGGGCTCTGAGCACCCTGGGCTGGTGGAAGAGGACCCTGCCCGTGGCAGGGGAGTTGGAACTAGGTGATCTGTAAGGTCCCTTCCAACCCAAACTACTCTCTGATTCTATGAAATAAAACACATAAGCTGTTTGAACAGACTTCTCACAGGGCTCTCCTGGGTATAAACAGAGCCAATCCTGTCTTGAGGAGCAGTAGAGGCTACAGGACTTGTTGAAGGCTCTTCCATTTATACTTTCCAGGAGACTCTTTAGTTCTACCAACGCTTTTTTTTACTAAGGGTTCTGAATTTCTTAGGCTAATGCAGGAAAGGAACAGCTCATTGAGACCTTAAGAGCTAAAGTTAGTAGCGATGGGATGTAACTAAAATCAAAAGCAACCTGATCTAGTGGAAGGTGTCCCTGCCCATGGCAAGGAGGTTGGAACTAGGTGATCATTAAGGCCCCTTCCAACCCAAACCATTCCATGATTCTATGATTGATAATCTAATCCAGAAAAGCTTCTAAAAAGAATACATAGAAAAATCTATTGCCCGGAAACGTGCAGGATACAAATCCTGCAAGTCGGATTCCAGGAGATCGGGCTTTTTGCAGCAACTCCATGCCTAGTTACTTTAGCTGTTCTTCTTGCAGTGGCCTAAAAAGATCACTTGTTTTTTTAAGGGCAATTTTACAGTGCAACTATTAGCAAAAAAGCCTACTTAACCAACCTCGTATGGCAGCAGAAAAGAATGTATCTGATGGACCTGAATCTGGACCACAACGAGAAGAAACAGTTCTAGGTGCATTTGTGATTCAGCTGCAACAGCAGTTTGGAAGCAAGATGTTAAATGCCCCCAAGATCAAAGCAAGTGCTTTAGTAATTCATGTATAAAACAAGGTCTTGGAGCTTTACTCCAACCATCAGCAGCATGGACTTGTGCTTTGTCCTAACTCACAGCGGCTCAGTTAATAGGCTCTAGACCAGAATCCTGATTTGGATGAGGAAAATATTTTGCCTACCCCTCAGCAATGTGAAACCTCCCACGCTGCTGGGGCTGATGCCGTGTTTCCTACAGTCCTCCTGCTCTCTCAGGGTGCAGCTGCAGTGTGCCACAGCCATTGCCAGTCTTTAAGAACAGCAGGCAAATCTTAAGGAACTCACCAGAGCTGAGCAAAGACACCTCTTCCTGCTGCATGGACCCGTGGAGAGCTGAACTGCAGATCTTGGTAACCTGAGCACAACCAAAAATCTAACAGAGCTCGCTCCAAGATGAAGAGGCAGCATCACTATTGCAACTCATCCACCTTCTGCTTCAGTAACTCGTTTGGGAGAAACCCCAAAAACACTGTCCTCTGGAAGAGATTCCAACTTCTAAAGAGAGATCGTACTGCCACGCAGCAGGGAAATTCAGCCTTAGTCTTTTAGTAAGAAACCATTAATAATACTGAGGAAGACCCAGACCAGCGTACTTTGAAGGTGCTATTAGCACATGGTAACTCCTGCTTGCTTAGCAAGCTCAATTCTGTAACTGGACCCTTGCTGTACAAGTAAAATCATTTACAGGGTACAGTTACTACCCATCTTTTCCACTTTCTGGAGATTTTCTTGCCAGCGTGCTTCTTTAAAGGTGGGTTTGGTTACAACGGAAACCAAGAACTGTACTGCAGACACCTGGACAGGGGCTGAACTACGAATTTGCTAAAGAAAAGCCTGTATTTGTACTGCAGATAATGGTCTTCGTGCCATTAGAGCGAAAACCTAGATGGAAATGTCATGCGTGCATGCTCCAGCTCTCACTTTTACCTGTTGAGTGCCATGGTAACAGTCGCTCCTTGTTGCATCTCCTGAGATGCTGCCACTGCTGCTTCTGCTAATGATGCCACCGCCTGCGTGGCCTCTGATGCCTGCGTTGTCTGGATGGTCATCTCACCCCCCTGTAGCGTTGCCCAGTTCTGCTCCACCTATGGGGAAAAAGAAAAAGAAAGGCACTAGGATAGGACGTCATCCCATGAACGGACGGCTGCTTCCTAAAACGAAAGGGCCAGATTGTTTCAAGAGGTCTCAGCAGAATCCTGCACATGATCTGACTTTAAGAGACAGGTAAAAAAGGGAGAAAGCCTGGGATGCACCTGAGAACATTGCTGGACCTTACAACCCTCTATCAGCCGTGAGCAAGTTTCTATAGTCAGCCCATGACTTTAGTTGCTGTTCTCCACATGTTCAATCTTCAAACAAGAATGTTAGCTTTCTCATGCAGGTGGAAAGCGTGCCCCGTGAACATTTCTGAAGCCCCTCAACCTCCCACAAGCCCCTCTTGTCCAGAACAAAATGGGACAGCACTGATCGTTGCTGTGCTCTGATCACTGCCTGCCAGCCTGGGCAGTTTATTAAAGCCGCTGCATTTCTGCGGTGCTGGAACGCGAGCGTGGAACACGTCCCTGAGGGAAACGGGCTGCGCTTGGCTCCCTGTTTCGATTTGTCTGCACCCATCCGCTGTCATTTTGGGGAACAGTCCACGTTCCCGTTCAGGATTTATCTGTACAGCACTTGTGAACTTGGATGGGTTTGAGCCAACTGGAACTTCTTTGTGCTGCAGTAATATACTTAATAAAAGAAGATGGCAGATGGAAAGTACTCTGTTCATATATTTCAGGTACTTTCAATTCCCTTTACGTAGATAGGTTTCATATTACTTCAAGTTCACTCAGTCTCAGTTGCTCACTTCCCACCTTGTCTGCATTTCTCCACCTGGGACTTCACAGCTCCTGAGACACTGAGCGTATAGCCACAAAATCCACCAGGATGTGAACCAGAAATACGCAATGGACAAAAAAAAACTAAGGAAGTGGAGGATGAAGGCCCATCAGATGGCAAATCCTGCTGGCTGCTTTGCAAGATGAAGATCTTCCCCGGTCCTCCCATCACTGTTCTCATCCCCGTAAACTGTTCAGGCCACTCACCATCTTGCTGAGACACAAATAAGAATGTCGAAGAAGGTGATGAAAGAAAAGCCCTCAGTTTGTTAAGATGGAGAAAGCTAAAAAGTCCATAGAAGCAGAGCTGGCTCAAGGTTCCCCACAAAAGGATGAGTAAATTTTGCTGCCTTTGGGCAAGAAAAGGGTTAGTCCCATCACAGGGTGGAGAGGGAGGGAGAACCTGTCGCGCTCTCACTCACATCTGCTATCACACACTGCTCAGCAGCTGCCAGTCTGGTTTTCCAGTACTTGGGCACAGGCAAAGCTGGCACTCGTCATAGCTCTTTAGTCATCCCCAGCTGTCTGACATTCAAGGCAACTGCTTCATTCTCCTGTGCCCAGAGCTGACCCTGGGCAGAAGGATCCAAAGCAGAGAGGAAGCAGTGAGACAGTGCATTGCAAAAAGGAGAAAGGATGTCGATCTTAGAGAAGGCAACATCTTTTAGGAAAAATGCAACCAAGTTTGAGTGCCCAGAGAGGAAGAAGTTGCAGATGGGAGAGATCTCAAGAGAGTTGGATCGAGTTTGTGGTACTCGTTAGCCACGTCAAAACCTAACTGAAGCAAGCCCAAGCTGGGAAAGACCCCCTTCCCACCACCATGCAGAAGAGGAACAGTCATACATTTTTTCAAATACATGGCGAGACACATTTGAGGGGTAAGACAGGTTTCCACTGTGATACACAGCACCCTGCAAAGATGCCCAAGCTGTTGCAGAACAGGGATGGAGTAAGGCCTGGAAAAGAAGTGGGGATTGTCCAGGCCCTTCTCCACGCTAACATGAAGGTTGTGCTGCTGAGGTACGAGCGAGCATCCCTGCTCCATGCCGCTCGGTGTCCTATAAACACATCGATTTACTCAGAGCTAACTTAGATCTTCGTGCAGCAAGAGACAGCAGGACAAAAGCGTCCCTAGAGAGGCTGAGGATCTATCCGTGCAGAGAAACAGCACCCATCCTCAAAGCAAGTTTACTTTTGCATCTTTATTTCGTCCAAGATATCGCTTAGACATCCCAATCGCGTTAGGAATTAGATGAAAAATTTCTTTCAGATCTCAAGAGACGCAGCCGGTTCTGAAAACCCTCAAAGCGGCTGCCAAGTGCTTCGAGGTGACAGTCCCAGAGCCAGGCTGTTTCGCTGCGGGTCTGAGATGGAGACAGGGTCTGGCGCAGAGCAAAGCTGTCCGGTGCTGCCATCTGTCGCTGCGCCAGCCCCGGCCCCGCAGAGCCGACCGGACCTCGCCGCTCCTGCGCACCGACTGTCCGGCCACAAGTTCCGGCGTGCGAAGGGGCAGAAAGCAATCTATAACCTGGTTTAGAGGTGTGTTTGGTGGTCAAAAAAGAGGGTTAAAAAAAATTCTTTGTAGTGTTAAAGGAATGTTCCTTAAACATAACAAAAAAACCTTTATGACTTGATTAAAAAAAAAGTGGAAAAATAAAAGCATGTGAATTTGAGCGTTCAGATTTAAGGGTTGAAATGGTCTGATCGAGTCCTCAACAGAAACAACTGTGCCAAGCTGTAAAGCAGTGGAAGAAGCTCTCACAGTAAATGGAACAGTAACTCCGCAGCATCTCCTCTTGTCTCTACACCACTGTGCATTTACACAGCTCTCTCCGCGATTTTCTTGCCACCCTCCCGAAAAGCTGCGGCAAAGGAACAGTCCCATTTTGTCCAGAGATCAGTGGCCAAAGAATCACAGGATTTGCCCACAGCCATGCAATATCCTCTGCTAACCACAGGCTCTAAATATCCCAGGCATCGCTCCCAACCCTGACCCGACAAACCGGCACCCAGGATCTACAGCACACATAAAACAGTTAATCAATACAAATACACAAATGTATATTTGTGTATGTCTTTAAGTCCCTATCTGCTACAGCAGATAGAGACAAAATAAATAATCTATCAGAGGCACAAAAAAAATTTATGAAATTCAAAACTGAGGCTTCCATCATAACTGCATTTGTACAGTCCTGAGTCAAAATGACAACAGTTCAGCTCCTCCTACACGAAATGTTATATGCTCTTGTGTTCATATGTATTTTAACCCTTAACACTGCAGGGTAGGGAAGCAAGGCTTGGTGTTTTCTGTGATCACTCAATTCTAGGAAATACTTCACTTCATTGAAGTTCAGATAGTTTGGTTTGTGCACCATGAATATGACCCGGGTCCTTACCTCCCCATCAGCCACTGCAGAATAATTGACTTGTGCGACGGTAACTGTGGTAGGCAACTCTGAGGCATCGGCCAGCGTGGCGACTGTAGCACCGGTGCCAACCTACGGAAGTCAACAAAATGCGATTGAACACATTTGTTATTGCAGGAAAATCACAGAATCACAGAATGGTCGGGGTTGGAAGGGACCTCTGTGGGTCACCCAGTCCCACCCCCTGCCAAAGCAGGGTCACCCAGAGCAGGCTGCACAGCACCGCGTCCAGGCAGGGCTGGAATATCTCCAGAGAAGGAGACTCCACAGCCCCTCTGACAGACAGAGCCAGGGCTCTGTCACCCTCAGAGGGAAGAAGTTCTTCCTCGGGTTCAGCTGGAACTTCCTCTGCTTCAGTTTGTGCCCGTTGCCCCTTGTCCTGTCGCTGGGCATCACTGCAAGAGTCTGGCCCCATCCTCCTGACACCCACCCCTGAGACATTTATAAATATTTATTAGGCCCCCTTGCAGCCTTCTCTTTTTCAGGCTGAACAAGCCCAGCTGCCTCAGCCTCTCCTCGTAGGAGAGATGCTCCAGTCTGCTCCTCATCCTCGCAGCCCTCCGCTGGACTCTCTCCAGTAGCTCCTCATCTTTCTTGAACTGGGGAGCCCGGAACTGGACCCAGCACTGCAGATGGGGCCTCTGCAGGGCAGAGCAGAGGGGGAGGAGAACCTCCCTCGCCCTGCTGCCCACATTCCTCGTGATGCACCCCAGGATCCCATTGGCCTTCTTGGCACCCAGGGCACGCTGCTGGCTCATGGTCACCCTGTCATCCACCAGCACACCCAGGTACCTCTCCGCAGAGCTGCTCTCCAGCAGCTCAGCCCCAGCCTGTGCTGGTGCCTGGGGTTGTTCCTCCCCAGGTGCAGGACCCTGCCCTTGCCCTTGTTGAACCTCATCAGGTTCCTCTCTGCCCATCTCTCCAGCCTGTCCAGGTCTCGATGAATGGCAGCACAGCCTGCTGGTGTATCCACCACTCCTCCCAGTTTTGTTTCATAACTCAGGCAAAGGGACACTCGAACGCTCTGAGATGAAAAAGCACCGCATTCACAGAGAATAACAGTAATCACAGAGCTCACAGAAAACGTGGAGCTGTGCTGAAGGGTGGAGGGAGGAAATCACACGCTGGAGCCACGTTAATCTATGGCAGCTTCCAGAGCAGACATGGCCCAGGAGCAAGTTTTGCACAGTCCTCGTGCTGTCTCCTACGTTCACATCGGAGACAGATTCCTCGCTCTTCTCCAGCCTCGCAAAGAGCAGCTGCAGGATGCTGCTGCCATTCCCAGGCGCGAGCGTGGTGCACAGGTTAAAAAACCACCGAGCAGTCCTGGATCAGAACATCCTGCACATCAGCCCTCATTCGCAACGCCCCTTGCTTACGATTCACTGGGTCTCTCGGCTCCAGGCACTTGGCAAAGATTAGTTCACCCTCAATACCCCACTGCCTTTGGATATTACCTCTTCCCCACTGAACAGCTGGGAAAAGACAAAGGCAGGGAGATGTGCAGCTTTGTTTCTAAGGACAATTAAACCTATAAATGCCAGAAAGTCAATGGGATCTCTGGTGCCCCGCACCTAAAAGGACACTAGTCAAAGGGAAAATGCACGTTAGCAAGTGAGCAAACAGAACCAGCTTGGCAAGTCTGCAGGGCCTTGGTGAGGGGAATAGAAAGCTGTAACAATCTCTGAAAAGCTTTTCTCTGGGGAAAAAAAACCAAACAACAAACCAACCCACACCAAAACAAACTCACACACCATGTTTTCATCTGCATGGCTGTGAGATGAGAACAGCCAACAGAAAACGATGTTTGAAACTTTGCTAAAAACACGATGCTCGAGAGGGAGAAACCAAAGGGCCAGTCAGGCATGAGAGGGCAGCGGTGGTTTGGAAGCAGGGGCACAGGGAAAACTGAGGTTCATATCCCACACTCACGAGGAGTTCTTGGGAAGTTGCAAGAGAGCACTTACATTTTTGACATCCTGAGCTGCCAGAACCTGCCTCCCCACATGGGAACCAGAGGGAAAGCAGCAGCACCACACAGCCGCTGCCTGAACACAGCTCCTCCTGCCCTGAATCCCCCTCCATAAAACGGTGCAAGAGGCATCCTTACCACAGAATGTATCATCAGGATAAATATATATTAGGTGTGTGTAATATCTATATTACACTTCAGGTGTAAGATGAAGAACGGGGGCACAGAAATACCTAATGCTGTAGATTAAGATATGCTTCGCGCCATTAAAAAGGCAGTCCCACCACCTCCCCTCCCGTTGCCACCACAGGCGTTGTGTGGGCACGTGACGAACTGTATTTGTTCATAAATGGGTTTGTTAAATCCAGGTCAAGATCCCTGGACCGCCTGACCAGATAGCTGCAGAAATGCGTGTACTGTCGTAACAGGAGAACAAGGGGTGGGAGTGGGGAGGAGAGAGGATGAGACTGCTTCTTTGGGTGGGAGCGCTGGGTTAAGCCTGCGGGCTAAGACATACAGATAAAGAGAAAATTCCAGAAATGCAGCATGCTTTGGGTTGGAAGGGACCTTTAAAGGCCATCCAGTCCAACCCCCCTGCAATGAGCAGGGACATCTTCAACTCAATCAGGTTGCTTGGAGGCCCATTCCACTTGACCTTGAATGTTTCCAGGGATGGGGTCTCCACTGCCTCTCTGGGCAACCCGTTCCAGTGTTTCACCACTGTCATTGTGAAAAATGTCTTCCTTGTATCCCATCTGAATCTACCCTCCTTTAGTTTAAAACTTCTTGAAGTTTTAAAGTTCTTGAAGGACAAATTAAGCTGCCAAAAGAATTTTGCTCTAAAACGCCCCCCCTGATGCAGGCAACTCGATCTCAGGTCAGCCGTGCTGGAAACGGAAAAGCTGGAGGGTTTCACTCACCTGGATGAGGGACACGGTGCCATCAGGGTTACTGAAGGTCTGTACCACTGTCTGCGACGGCACCAGGTGTGCTATACTGTGTGTGGTCGTAGTCTGCTGCTGTGTCTGCTGATCCTCGAACGCGTAGAGCAGGTCTTCACGCCCGTGCTGCTTGTAGCAGTTCTTCACGATGGTTCGCAACGCTTGTGTCCATGACACCTACCAGCAGAATCAAGAAGAGTGAAGAGTCAGTGCAAAAAGGTTTTCTGAACCACTGCAGTGCTGCTGCAGCTATGATTTGCGTGCTTACCTTTACTGGGTTTTATTAGGTGGTTTTCAACAAATTCTCAAACAAACAAAAGGCCTCAATACATAATCCCTCTGTCCTCATCCCCTCCTCTCCCCAAGACTCAGAAATCACCCTGGAGAGCTATTGCATTTCTGTGTACTGACACAGAACGAGCACGCACCTGGCCAAGGGCAAGGGAAGCTTCTCAATGAAATCTGTTTCGCCAGCTTTCAAGGAATTCTAACTAAGGGATTAGGGCTGACAAGCAAAAAACCATCCCTGCCTAGGAAAACACTGGCTGCCACAGCACCATTTCCAGCCTCACCAGGCACCCCTCCCAACCCAACCAGACTTACACCAGCCTGCACAAGTCCTGCTCCTTGCACACCCTGGTAGCCTTCTTCGATTATTTTTGTGACAGGTTGGTAGAAACACCACCTGCGTACAGGATCCATGGCTGTAACTGATACCTCAGATCTTTCCACTCAGTTCTCTCGTTTTATTCCTGGCTCTACTGCACACGCTTGACCGCTTCCCTTTAAGCGCAAAGGTCCCTGCTGCTCAGGACGGGACAGTATCCCTTCAAAGGCTCCAAGGGGCCGTGACATCGACTCTACGGTAAATGACCTGCACACTTGGAGAGTAGACTTGTCTTAGGCTGGGTAGGCTGCTTCAGAAGGCCACCCACTGCAGAAAGAGATGTGGTTTAAATACCTGCTCGTCACACAAACCCAGCAGGGACAGAGCAGACTGAAGGTTATGCCCCTCTCATCTCATTGCTCTCTGAGGTTGAATGTCTGACACGAAGTCAAGGAAGGGCCGATGTCATCATTTCTTCCATCACTCAAGAGGAAAACTGCTCCCACAAAAACTGGTCGCACACCCCCGTACTCCATTTGAAGGTAGACAGACACAGGATACACACCCGCTGCTTCTGTTCCTCTGTGCGGACATCACTGCGAACGTTGGCCCACGGAATGTCCTCAGGCCACCAGATGGGCTTGCAGCTTTCCTTGCCCCAGCCTGGTTTCCCGCGACCCGTGGAATACTTCAGCATCTCAGGGATGAAAGCTCGCAGCTGTGCCTGGAACAAATCGCACGAGAGGGCTGAGAGTTTTTTTAGGAACTCGTATCATAGAATCACAGAATGGTTTGAGCTGGAAGGGACATTATAGGTCCAACCCCCCTGCCATGGGCAGGGACACCTTCCAGTAGAAGTATCTCCGGTAGTTCTGAGGTGCATAGTACAAAGTTATTACATTTAAATTCCATGGCTCTTGGAACCATCAGCTTCTGGAAGAGGCCTGAACACCTAAGAAAGATGGACAAATACTTCACCATCTTCTTCCGAGACTCAGCTGAGAACGGCTTAGTAGCAGATGGAAGAGCAGAAACAAAATTAAGTCAGCCAATTACAATAGTAAGGAACAAACTCACACTGTATTAACACACTTCACGGTTCAAACACTACCATGAAGAGAGCTAGCCAACCTGAAAGGGAGAAAAATAAAAGAAATTGGAATAATGCAGAAGGCCCCACACACACTCAATGTTCCCACAGCAACAGGAACTCAGACGTGAGCTGCCGTACATTTTACGGAGACGCTGCGAAGAGGACGGAGCTTCGGTGAGCTGCTCGAATGTGAAAAACACAACCTCACACACACACTCCTCCACCCCTGCAGAACATAGCACACACTGGACTAATTTTCTGAATCTATTTTTAACTTTTGCCAGAGCGGGGACACCTTCCAACCTGATTTTACTTCTCCTTAGCACCCACAAAAACTGGTCAACTAGTGACATTCTTTACCATCAGGAGATATCAAAAATAAGACTTGCAAAGCAAATCGAGTAGATATGTCACCAAGAGCAAGTAATACCCTTAGTGTTATCAAAAGAGAATCCAAAACTCACACAGGGTTTTGTGACACACTTGGTTTTTGTACTGGAGACTGCCTGGAGCCTTGGGAAAAGGTTGGTTCAGCTGCAGAAACAGCAGGAAGAGAAGCAGAGCTCACGACCACATACGTCAGAAAAAACCATGTTAAAGCTAAATAGCTGCATTGAAGAACACCTCCCTGTATCCTTTTGTAGCTTTAATAGCAAGTTATTTGAGCTTGTGACAGTGCCACTGGGAGTCCTCTGGCCACAAAGATGTCCAGCCATGGAAGAGCACGACGGGATTGGCATCGGTTGCTGCCACAGCCACGACACGGTCCCAGCTAGCAGAGACACGTGTCAGCTCATGGAGGACTTCTCACCCACCCCTAATATTCTGCCGTAAGAGTGTCCCTTCCTGCCAGCCACAGTCCTGGCTCCAGTCTGGATATTGGTCAGTACTGGGCCCAGTCTTGTTTAACTTCTTCATCAACGACCTGGATGAAGAGTTAGAGTGTACCCTCAGCAAGTTTGCTGATGACACCAAACTGGGAGGTGTGGTAGATACACCGGAAGGCTGTGCTGCCATTCAGCGTGACCTGGATAGGCTGGAAAGCTGGGCAGAGAGGAACCTGATGAGGTTCAACAAAGCCAAATGCAGGGTCCTGCACCTGGGGAGGAACAACCTCATGCACCAGTACAGGCTTGGGGTGGACCTGCTGGAGAGCAGCTCTGCGGAGAGGGACCTGGGCGTCCTGGTGGACGACAGGTTAACCATGAGCCAGTAGTGTGCCCTGGCTGCCAAGAAAGCCAATGGGATCCTGGGGTGCATTGAGAAGAGTGTGGCCAGTAGGACGAGGGAGGTTCTCCTTCCCCTCTACACTGCCCTAGTGAGGCCTCATCTGGAGTACTGTGTCCAGTTCTGGGCTCCCCAGTTCAAGAAAGATGAAGAGCTACTGGAGAGAGTCCAGCGGAGGGCTACGAGGATGAGGAGGGGACTGGAACATCTCCCCTACGAGGAGAGGTTGAGGGAACTGGGCTTGTTCAGCCTGAAGAAGAGAAGGCTGCGAGGAGACCTTATAAATGCCTACAAATATCTGAAGGGTGGGTGTCAGGAGGATGGGGCCAAGCTCTTTTCAGTGGTGCCCAGTGACAGGACAAGGGGCAACGGGCACAAACTGAGGCACAGGAAGTTCCGTCTGAACATGAGGAAGAACTTCTTCCCTCTGAGGGTGACGGAGCACTGGAACAGGCTGCCCAGGGAGGTTGTGGAGTCTCCTTCTCTGGAGACATTCAAGACCTGCCTGGACAAGGTCCTGTGCAGCTTGCTGTAGGTGACCCTGCTTCGGCAGGAGGGTTGGACTGGGTGACCCACAGAGGTCCCTTCCAACCCCTACCATTCTGTGATTCTGTGATTCTGTATCCACTGGCCCCAAGCTGTAAATCAGCTCATTTACACGCTACCTTTTCCACGTTAGCATAGGGAGTGTGTACTGAAGTCCCCCGTAACGGAACAGAGGAACGCTGCCGAGGAACAGGACACTGCAGATTGTCCCTGCGGTCTCTGCAAAAAGCCTAAAGCCGCTAAGCACCGCGCTAAACGCACCGGGATCGGCAGCAGCTCTTTTGGACACAGGACTGCTCTTCAATGCCAGAGCCCAACTGGAAGATGTAATGTGGGCCCCAGCTTACACAGTTCAACAGAAAAATTGAAGTGTTTTTTGATAAAAAGAAAACAATTTCTTTGTATGCATGATTTACTACATTACATACAGTTTGCAGCAGTAGCTAGGGACTTTAAAGGCAATAAAAATCCAGTATACTTGTGGGTCCACATATAGCGTATCCGCTGCACGCCCTAGAAGAACCACCCATGCTTGGTAGAGCAGCTGCATTTCAGTTCTTCCACTCCATGGACATCCTGAGCCATCCCCGAGCAGCCATACTAAAACCCTGGATTATAAATGGAGGCATAAAAAACCACTTTGGTGCCCTGTTTCCCAGCTCAGGCCAAGTCTGTCCATGCAGCATCATCTACTGCAGGGCCAGCAGTCACCCTGCCATGCTCCAGGTTCCCCGGTCGAGGCCCCATTTATTCAAACAAACCCGCTAACGGCATTGAGCTGCCTGGTGCAAAAACAGTTAAAAGCTCCTTCCCAGAATTGCTATCTGCAAGCCACGCTCCTTGTTACCAGATGGATTAATTACTGGTCCTAGGGAGTTCAGCAGCTCAGGCTACTCAAGGCACTTGTTAAGGAGGGTTTGCCTTTAATCCGCCAGGGAGACAATCAGCAGCGGTGTTACAACCTGCTCCAGCACGAGGATTTCTCTAATTAGTGCCATAACGAGCCCTCACCCGGGGAAGCTCGCAGGGCTCTGACACAGGCTACGGCACCAAGACAAAGACCCCACATCTCTCGGGGCGCAGCCAGGAGGAATCGGTGCAACCGCTTCATCTGCTGGAGCTGCGGTTCTGCTGACTCTGTCCACAAACCACCCAAAAATCAAACCTCTGCTAAAAAAACCCAGCAGCTCGCTCCGATTTCCACAGTCACCAGCTCTGGAAAGGGCTCATATAATCTCTAGCATGGAGGGTTTGAGAGAAACCATATTTCTTTGACACCCTTTGGTACACAGACCAAGTGTCTTCTAAGTTTTAACGTTAAACCCCAGCATTAGTGACTGTCAGCTAACCCTAATTCTTCCATCTGCCACGGCCCAAAGCACAGACAACTGCACTCCAGTGCTGGAAACATGAAGCTGTCCTGCGTGCAGATCACCCAGCAAATGCTCCAGTCTTAAGGTTTACGCCCTGCTAAGGAAAGTGGTTTTTAGAAGGGAGCAAAACCTGTGGCTGGGAATTTTCTACCTGGCCCCACAAATCAACATCAGGATCTCCACCTGGGAAAAGCAAAGCTGAATCCACCCAGGACCTTGGCTGCACCTGAAAGCAAAGAGGGCAAAGCAGGAACTGCAGCAAAAGCACCCCGGTATTTTGTTCACCGGCCCTGCTTTTTGCAACAGCCAATTTCAGACTAGAAGTTCTTTAAGTTTAAGGTTCCAATTAATGTTTAAACATTCAGATTAAAAAGCCAGGCATCTGTCAAGGCAGCAACCAAGCTGTCACCATGAATTTCCTGCTACGAAAACCCACGTGGCCCTGACCGAACTCTGCGAGGTCTCACTGCCGGGTGCCATGAAAGCAGGCTTGCCCTGTCATAAATTCATCACGGTAAAGACCAGGGGCAGGGTCAGCCTGGGTGTCCCCAACGAGAAGCAACAACCCTCAAACAACACAGAAGTTCATGCCTGGCCACAGGAATCCAACCCAAAAATTAACAACCTGGTCATCAGGGCAACAAGCAGGAGGTGCGGTGGGTCTCCCCACGGAAGCGTCCGCTCACAGATTTACTCTTTAGGCAAATCCTTCTTCTCTTCCACCCCGGAACCGTGGCCAAGCCATGAGGGAGTAGCTCTAACATTTCAGAGGGGCACACTGGGGACCAGGCTGTCCCTCTTGGCATCACCTCCTCCTAGCAGAGTTTGGAGATCTGAGCGCTGGACACGGCTGCTTGTTCTCGCTGGAAACGAAGCACGACCTGGACTCTGAGCTGAAATGCTGTAAAGACGGGCAGCTGCCCGCATGGCAGTTAGCAGCATACACTCATCCTGGCACCCAGCACCTCACACCACTCGCCACCCTTCCCACTGCCGGAACAACCATTCGGTGCTAGAGCTCAGCTGCACGGGGGACCCAGTTCCTAACTCTGGGGTCCCTCCACTGCAAAACAAGGGTGCTCCCTCTGCCACACATCAATGACCTGCTGGGAGAGCAGAAATACAGGCTGGCCCCGTGCCACACATCTGATGTGGACCAGAAGGGAGCACCAGGAAGCCTTGCGCCTAGACAATGGGGTCTGGCACTGCAGAACCATTCCTACCCCTCCATGGAGGGGATCCGACAGCTGAAAATTGAGTTTAGCTCCCATCTTCCCAGTGCTTGGCTTTTCCTACATCCAAACAGGCACGTACAGAAAGGTACCTGCTGTTCGTGCTAAAGCTTTTTGCAGAGTAGTAGGCAAACAGGCATCAAGATGGTTTTTGAGAGGCCCAGATAAGCTTTGTTGGCTTGTATAAGCAGACTGCAAATCATAGGGGCTTATTAAGTTTAAAACCAGTCACCTTAAACAACAAATCACCTCTTCAGAAAAGCACAAATTCTAGTGACCTCGGCGAGAGCCGACCAAAGCATCGGCCACAGCATTACCCAACCTTACTCCTTATTTGTATCAGCGAGCAACTGAGAACAAATTTCGGGGTACAGTGCCAACGTAGCTGAAGCCCAGAAAGCAAGGAGATTTCTCTGGATAATGGTGGCAGGGTAAAAGCCCCACTGCAATACATTTTTTTTCCCCGCACAGCTGAGGTGGGCGATACTCTCCATTCCCAAGTTTAGAGAAGCATCTTTGCTCAGGCTAGCAAAGGCTTTATTTCCCTCAAGACCACCAGGGAAGCAGAGCAATTAAAAGGAGAGTTATTTTCATCTCCTCGTTGAGGAGCTACCGCCTCTACCACCTGCCTGCTGACACCTGCAGCTGCTGAAAGCAGAGGGCCTCATTTTTCCACTCCTCCTGACACACCTCTTCATTGTGCTGCCCAATTTATATTTGCAAATATTTCCATTTTCCACAGGGCTTTGTGCAACTTAGTTGAAAAAGCCCATTTCTTGTTAGCAAAGAAGTGGATTGGCAGCTCTGAGAAACAAGGTTCCTACAAAAAAACCGACGGCACCTCTAAGCAGGGCAACAGGTTGCAGCGATGTAGGAATCAGATTTATCATCCACTCTCTCAAATGAATATATTCAAATTGCAACTGTGGCAAAAAAAAAAAAGACAGCATGGTGTCCTCATCATATTCAGCAGATCTGTGTTTTGTTTCTATTTAAAGTTTGCTCCCAAGTCTGGTAAAAACTACACAACATCTGGGTGCTTTCAGCAACAACACGGCCTCCGAAGCACCACATGCAGCATCCTACCCCTTGAAAATTTTACAAGATGGACCGACCTGCTGGGTTGTGAAAATCCACCCAGGGCTCTGCAGTCCTGTCCATTAATTCTAGTGCTCTGTCCTCAAGTGGCCTGCAGCCATTCAAGATCTCAAAAACCTTTTAAAGACATTTACAAAACACCATCCTTATATGATACGTGGGGAAACTGGGGCAGCGCACAACACACCATAGCAGCTGGGCTAACTGGGACAGCGACGGTTAGCCAACCGGGCACACAGAGCGCGGACTCTGTCCACACCTCAGGTGAATCCTCACAAAGCTGTTTTGAGTCACCACACTGCACTAAAAAGAAGAGGGCTGCTCCTACCAAGATACTTGTTTTACCACAACGCAGCACGAGAGGACTTGAAATAAGAGGCTTGACGTTGCTGTGCTGCTGCATCAGCCGTTTGCACGTTTGCTGACCGAAGGCCCCGCAGAACACAAAGAAGAAAACCCATTTCTCATTTAACAGAGCCACAAGAAGTCTGGGCACACAGGAGCGTTGTGTATGAGGAGAAGAAGAAAAAGAGCCCTGCCAGCAGCTACTGCCTCGGACTGGGGAGCTGCTTCACACGTGGAAACGCAGAGCAACCAAACTCTGGGGGCAACTGGGCTTGGGCAAATCTTTCTTCAAGGTTTCCTGAAGACCAGGGCCAAGCCATGTCTGGGAGAAAAAACATCTCCAATCTTATTTTTAGCTCACCATGAAAAGTATTAGTACTATGTCCACAGAATTCTACGGATATTAGTATTTGATTCATAAAATAGAAACAGAAAACACTTCAGCAGCCTTTGATGTTAAAAATTTTAATTTCCACCTGTCACAAAAAATAAACAGTATGCATTATAAATCCAGCTGAAGGCTTCTCTGAAGTGAGAGCTTGTCACTTTTACCGCTGCTTTGATGGCACGTGCAACATTAACAGCCAAACAGTGGACAGATCTTTTTATTGGCCCTTTTATAAGTGCACATATTCTGTGCACTGCAAACCAGAAAAGCTTGTCAAATGTGTTACTGGATTGCAACGACCTGGCATCCTGATCTCATTCATCCACACCCACTTCTCTCTCTCCTTTCTTTCCACCACTCCACCAGCAACCGCTCGTTTGCTTTGCTCCTTCCTCCGAGCCCACGTGCTGTGGGCCCAGGCACCTCCAGCTCCACTACTCACACTGCGCTAGGATGGCCTCCCTCTGCCCGAGCAAATCTCCGCACGGATGTCTCCTTCTCCTTGTTTTAAGTCCCAGGCACTTCTCTTGCTGTTATTCAGCTTAATTACTACAATGGCAAGGCCATAAGGAAGCCAGATAAACACAAGTGTTTTGTTTGCCAATACAAACAAACTGAGCTGTATACCTGTGAACTTTTGATGCTCTTTCATTTTACTCTACAAGTGTTTCCATTTTTTACCTGCCATTTCCATGGGAAACTGTTAACGATACAAAACAAAAGCTGTCTGTGAACAGCTCTTGCACACAGCACCTTTCACAGTGGCTTAAAACTCTAGCAGCCAAGATTTTTGTCATATGTTGTCACGGGTTAGGAACATGAACAGCTATCAGCCAAGGCACAGCAGATTTCCTTGCAAAATTTTATTAGAAGTGTGAGCTTGTCTGATTCCACCTAAGTAATGGAAACGGTGTTTTGACCAGAATGTGATCTTTCTGCAGAGCACAGAGGAAACCCGCAGATCTCTGCTCTACTACAGCACCTCTCTGTATGTTGCCCAAAGCACCCTACCTTTCCTTCCCTCTGAAGGAACTGGCTTGCAGCATTTAAAATGCGTTGTGGTGCACCAGACTGAGTGTATCCAGAGCCTCCTGCAGAACACACTCACCTGCACTCAGGTTCTGCACCCCAGGGGAAGGAGATTTCCCCGCAGATGATCCCTCCCACACCAAGGAAGCCTCCCTGGGGGGTCCCCTTCATTTTCTCCTAGCAGTAAGGAGGTCAATAAAGCGCTGGACCTAGAGAGAAAGGGAGTCCCCTGCATCCCTAGGGCAGATGACTCCCTGTCTCCATCAGAATTATCTCACTCAGGGTCTGACCTGGAGATAAACCATCGGCATGCGCCCCTCTGCTCCAATCCGCCGCAGAAACAGAGGAGGGAACGAACTAGAGCACACAAGGAATGTCCAAGGAGGATAAGCCAAAACGGTACTCCACAAGCGACCTTCCTGACCTCAGTGCCTAAAAATCACTGCAAAGTACAGAACAAATAGCCACCCTGCTCATAGCTTACGGGAGGTGACAAAAACAGCTCAAAGGGGAATGCTCCCAGCAGCCTGAGCTCTAGTCCTTACCAGCACCTCTGCTGTTTCATCTAGAAAATAAGCACCACTAACAAAGTGTCACATCTAACTACTATCTGAGCTGTTACAGCCCCACGGGAAAGAAAAGATCAAACGCTTCCCCTGGAGATGCAGACAGAAGCTCCACTGCAAAAAAACAGCATGTGACTGTAAGACGCCAAATCTCTTTCTCTCTCTCTGGTTCTGCCGTGTCTGGCTGCTTACCTGGGTCATCTTGTCCACCGAGACAGGAATGCCATCAATGGTGAGGGGCGGCAACTCTGAGTTAACCTCCTGAGGCGCAGGAGCATGCTCCGCTAGCGCGGACTCCAGGTCTTCCAGAATCATGCTCTTGTACTTGCGTACCTGTGGGGAATCGTTAAGCTCAGGTAAACAAGGTAAGGAGCACCAGGAGAGGCAAGGGCAAGGACACAGGGCCAGCCACCTTCCCCAAGGTGCTGCAGAACAGAAGGAGCAAACAACGCCACAGCTAGCAAGAAAAAATACCCACTGGCCCCGAAGGCTTGGCTGTATCAAAGAGCTGATGATGAAATATCAAGAAACAACGGCAAGTGGAAGTACTTACAGCACTGAAAGAAAAGTTCTGAAGTAAGACTTCTCATGGTCAGGATCTGTTCCATTTACTGTCTGGTCTGCAACAAGGTCCAAGCACTGACAGCCGAGCTGAGTTCAAACACCTCATCACTACCTGCTCCCTCTGATTTTTAATCCAGGATATTCAACCCTGGTGAGATGTGCTAGGCAACTACTCATACTGAGAAGATGGGACCTCAGTGCTATCACAGAACCATAGAATGGTTTGGGTTGGAAAGGACCTTATAGATCATCTCGTTCCAACCCCCCTGCCATCAGCAGGGACCCCTTCCACTAGACCAGGTTGCTCAAAGCCCCGTCCAACCTGGCCTTGAACACTGCCAGGGAGGGGGCAGCCACAGCTTCTCTGGGCAACCTGGCCCAGGGCCTCACCACCCTCAGCGTAAAAAATTTCCTTATATTTAATCTAAATCTCCCCTCTCTCAGTTTAAAGCCACTACCCAATGTCCCATCACTTCAGGCCCTTGTCCCAGCCCCTCTCCAGCTCTCTCGCAGCCCCTCCAGGCACTGGCAGCTGCTCCAAGGTCTCCCCGCAGCCTTCTCCTCCCCAGGCTGAGCAGCCCCAGCTCTCCCAGCCTTTCCTCCCAGCAGAGGGGTTCCAGCCCTCGCATCATTGCTGGGGCCTCCTCTGGCCCCGCTCCCACAGCTCCAGCTCTGCCCTGTGCTGAGGGCTCCAGAGCTGGACGCAGGACTCCCGGGGGGGTCTCAGCAGAGCGGGGCAGAGGGGCAGAATCCCCTCCCTTGCCCTGTGCCCACACTGCTGGGGATGCAGCCCAGGGCACGGTCGGCCTGCTGGGCTGCCAGCACACACTGCTGGGTCATGTTGAGCTTCTCATCAACCAACACCAAGTCCTTCTCGGGGCTGCTCTCAATCCATTCTCCACGCAGCCTGTATTGGTGCTTGGGATTGCCCTGACCAAGGTGCAGGACCTTGCATTTGGTTTTGTTGAACCTCATGAGGTTTGCATGTTCCCACCTCTCCAGCCTGTGAAGGTCCCTCTGGATGGCATCCCTTCTCTCCAGTGTGTCAACCGCACCACTCAGCTTGGTGTCATCGGCAAACTTGCTGAGGGTGCGCTCGATGCCGCTGTCCCTGTCACCGACAAAGATGTTAAACAGCACCAGTCCTGATACCAACCCCTGTGGAACGCCACTTGTCACTGGTCTCCACTTGGACATTGAGACGTTGACCACAACTCTTTGAGCGCGACCATCCAGCCATTTCCTTATCCACTGAGTGGTCCATCCATCAAAATCCACGTCTCTCCAATTTAGAGAGAAGAATGTTGTGTGGGACAGTGTCAAATGCTTTGCACAAGTCCAGGCAGATGACATCAGTTGCTCTTCCCTCATCCACCAACGCAGTAGCCCCATCATAGGCGTCCACCAAATTTGTCAGGCACAATTTGCCCTTACTGAAGCCATGTTGGCTGTCACCAGACACCTCCTTATTTTCCATGTGCCTTAGCATACTTTCCAGGAGGATCTGCTCCATGACCTTGCCGGGCACAGAGGTGAGACTGACTGCCCTGTAGTTCCCTGGGTCTTCCTTTTTACCCTTCTTAAAAATGGGAGTTATGTTTCCCCTTTTCCAGTCAGTAGGAAGTTCACCAGACTGCCACGGCTTCTCCAATATGATGGACAGTGGCTTAGCAACTTCATCTGTCAGTTCCCTCAGGACCCACGGATGCACCTCACCAACAGACTTGTGCCCCTCTTTGTTCCTCAGATGGCCTCAAACCTGATCTTCTCCTACAGCGGGCAGTTCTTCATTCTCCCAGTCCCTGCCTTTGCCTTCTGCGACTTGGGCAGTGTGGCTGGAGCACTTGCCAGCGAAGACTGAGACAAAAAAGTCATTGAGTACCTCAGGCTTCTTCATATCTTGGGTAACCAGGTCTCCCGTTTCCTTCTGGAGAGGGCTCACGTTATCCCTAGCCGCGTTTTTATCACTGACGCACCTACAGAAGCTTTTGTTGTTGCCCTTGACGTCCCTGGCCAAATTTAATTCTATCAGGGCTCGAGCTTTCCTAACCTGATTCCTGGCTGCTTGGACAATTTCTCTGTACTCCCAGGCTATCCGTCCTTTCTTCCACCCTCTGTAGACTTCCTTTTTTGTGTTTGAGTTTGTCCAGGAGCTCCTTGTTCATCCATGCAGGCCTCCTGATGTTTTAGCTTGCCTTCCTCTTTGCTGAGATGCATTGCTCCTGAGCTTGGAGGAGGTGATACTTGAATATTAACCAGCTTTCTTGGGCCCCTCTTCCCTCCAGGGCTTTATCCCATGGTACTCCACCGAGCAGGTCCCTGAAGAGGCCAAAGTCTGCTCTCCTGAAGTCCAGGGTAGTGACCTTGCTGTGAGCACTCATCGCTGCCCTAAGGATCTTGAACTCTCCCATTTCATGGTCACTGCAGCCAGTGCTGCCCTTGAGCTTCCCATTCCCCATCAGCCCCTCCTTGTTGGTAAGAACAAGGTCCAGCATAGCACTCTCCTCATGGGCTCCTCTATCACTGGGAGAAGGAAGTTGTCATCAATGCATTCCAGGAACCTCTTGGATTGTTTGTGTCCTGCTGTGCTGTCCCACGAACAGCTACTGGGGTGGCTGATGACCCCCACGAGGACCAGGCCTTGTGAATGTGAGGCTGCTCCTATCTGTCTATAGACGGCCTCATCCGCTGGGTCTTCCTGGTCAGGTGGCCTGTAGCAGACCCCCATTACAATGTCATCTGTCCCTGCCCTGCCTTTATCCTGACCCATAAGCTCTCGGTCAGCTCCTCATCCATCCCCAGGCAGAGCTCCATGCACTCCAGCTGGCTTTTGACATAGAGGGCTACACCCGGTCCTCATTTTCCCTGCCTGTCCTTCCTATAAAGCCTGTATCGTTCCATTCCAACACTCCAGGCATAGGAGCTATCCCACCACGTCTCCATGATGCCATCAAATCAGAGCCCTGCATGCATGCACATGTCTCTAACTGCTCTTGTTTATTCGCCTCACTGCGTGCGTTTGCATAGAGGCATTTCAGTTGTGCCTCGATGAAGCTCACTTACTGGCTGGAGTTCCTTTGTGCTGCCCTTCAGGTGCCCTCCTGATGACCTGTGATCCTCCTCCATGCTCTGGGCATCTACTCAGAATCACAGAATAGTAGGGGTTGGAAGGGACCTCTGTGGGTCATCCAGTCCAACCCCCTGCCGAAGCAGGGTCACCCAGAGCAGGCTGCACAGGATCTTGTCCAGGCGGGTCTTGAATATCTCCAGAGAAGGAGACTCCACAACCTCCCTGGGCAGCCTGGGCCAGTGCTCCGTCACCCTCAGAGGGAAGAAGTTCTTCCTCATGTTCAGACGGAACTTCCTGTGCCTCAGTTTGTGCCCATTGCCCCTTGTCCTGTCACTGGGCACCACTGAAAAGAGCTTGGCCCCATCCTCCTGACACCCACCCTGCAGATATTTGTAGGCATTTATAAGGTCCCCTCGCAGCCTTCTCTTCTTCAGGCTGAACAAGCCCAGTTCCCTCAACCTCTCCTCGTAGGGGAGATGCTCCAGTCCCCTCACCATCCTTGTAGCCCTCCGCTGGACTCTCTCCAGTAGCTCTTCATCTTTCTTGAACTGGGGAGCCCAGAACTGCTGGCACTGGCATCAAACCGGTAACAACGGGATGGAATGAGGTCCCCCTCCCCTGGCAACTTTAGTTTAAAGCCCTCTTCACCAGCTTGGCAAGCCCCTGACCGAAGATGCTCTTCCCATTCTCTGTCAGATGGACCTCACCCGCCCCCAGTAGACCAGGTTTCTCAAAGCGATGCCCACGGTCTAAGTAATCAAACCCCTGGCTGTGGTACCCGTCCAGTAACCACTTGTTGATTCGCCAGATTCGACTGGCCCTCTCAAACCCCTTGACTGGCAGGACTGATGAAAAAACTACCGGCGCTCCAGAGTCCCTCACCGCCGCTCCCAGGGCTCTGTAATCCTTCTTGATACTCCTCAGCCTGCTGCTGGCTGTATCACTGTTGTCCACGTAAAACAACAGCAGTGGATCCTATCCTCATGTCCCTACAACCTGAATTCCTGTTTCCAGGGTTTTAAACACGACCTTCATACCACTACCAGGCTTGCAAGGCTGCCTTGAGCAGAATGAAACCTGCAGAGGTGGTGAGCAATTTATTAGCTAGGTTTTCCTAGAGACACCTACCACGTTCTCCAAGGGTGCAGCACCGAATACTTTAAAGACAGGATTGGGTTTGGAGGGAGAGATGCACAGAACGATGGCCTGCTGCCCCACTCTGGTGGTGTACTCATCCAGCGTGGCTCGGAGCTTCCTGAAACAGAGGAACGGTGAAACGGTTCAGTGAATGGGTATCGGTTGAAAACCCTGCCGAAACACAACCCTTGGCCTTGTAAACTCCCTTTCTTCATGCCACCCATTCACAAGCCAGGTGAGAAACGGAGCCCCAGCTGGTCAGATCAGCCACATGTACCACTTTTTCCTCCGCTCCCGCAGGCCTGCTGCGTTGCCTGCAGTCACCCAGCAGCTCAAATATCAATTATTCCCCCTTCTCTCCTTTTTCCATTCATGTAAAAAGTAAAGAAATCACCAGAGCATCAAAGCTAGGACAGCAGGAGTCCGCATATCTGCTCTGTCACTGTCTATTAGCAATACAAAACTTGTAAGGTAAAGAACCTGAATGATTCAACAAAAGAAGACTGCAAACACAGGTTATTTTACACCCAGCCTCGTAACAGCGCATTGCAGTTCTCTAGTACCAAAGTCCTGCTGAAACCAGAACCGTAAGCATTAAACCGACAACCACACAACAGGCAAGAAGCAGAAATATTGCAACAGCTCAGCAAGGGAAACCCACGTATTCAGACACCTGCCACATCAGCAAGTCCCTTTGGAACGATCTCTCTGTAGGAAAAAAATGTTCCATCATCTGCTTTCCACCTCTTATTCACTTTTAAGCAATGCAAGAGAACGTGTCAGAAATGTAGGCAGAAACTCACAAGGCGAGAGAGAAGGAGCAGTTACCACCAGATAACTCGAGCGCTGCCATAAGGTGACAGTTTAGTATCTGCCCTGCTCATCTCAGCGGCAGACACGTCGCCAAAAAGCACCAACGCCACCACCAGCTACGCAGAGATCCCAGAACCAGAAGTTGTAACTTCCCACTTGATTCACAGTGGTGTAAAAATCAAGCCCAGACATGTTAAATTGATCAAGAGTGCAAAAAATGATGCATTTTGTCGCACCTTACATGCAGTAAAATGAAGAAGTTGCATGAAGGGAGAAGAAATAATTCCTTTACAGAGGAGTATCTTCAAAAAGGTATTGTTTGTATTTCAAGAGAGAAAAGAATCTGCTCTTCAGAAACGTTGACACATACACACGTACACACCTACACACGGCTGGGTCAGCAGAGGTGGGAGAAGTAGGGAAAACCAGAACGGGGCTATAAAGGAAAGGGAGTCCCCTCCCAGGGAATGTTATTTCACGCTAACCCTGCTTGACTTTGTTCCAGTTTGATCATGTGCAAAGGGTGTTGTGGAGATGAGTAAGCAGAATAAGGAAACCAACTTAATTTCTCACCAACTTTACAAGAGTGAGACTAGGCGAGAGGGAGGAAAGGTGAAATTCTGGCCGTCACTGCTCCAGCGCAGTAAGCGTGCACTCAGGAGCAAGTCAGCAAGAAACAGAGTGACAAACCCCCCAAACTCCTCTGACACAATCCAGTTAAACCCAAAACAGTTTAAAAAGCAGAAATCGCCTCATTCCAAACCCTGGTAAATCGCACCAGCCAATATTTACAAATGTTTCCTGAAGCCGGAATGGCAGGCGATCTCCCCGAGCCTGTGCAGTCACCTCGGCACCAGTGCTCCTCGGAGGCCATCAGGCGGGCAGACAGCCTCAGAGCACCCGCAGTGGAACTCTGCTATTTACAGAGCAAGTTTCCAATGCCAAAGAAAGCGTCTCAGCTCCAGCAGGCCATCTCCTCTCGATTATTTTCCCCCAGTCCTGCGCACTACGGGCTGGGTCAGCCTTCAGAGTGGAGCTCACGCAGCGAGCTCTGCTGGCAAAGGAAATTCAGGTACACGCACACAGGCTAGATTTATTCATATAATGCAGAAAAGACTTTTTTTGGTTAGGTAGATAAGTCCTTCGTGCCACTGCAGAGCTGGGATACGGCTGTAGCTCCAGATTCTCAGGCCAGCTGCTGTTACAGCCCCCATGAATGTCTTGCAAGGCAATGCTACCACGACAGATTTAACTTGCGAGCAGTTGGGGTTAAAAAAGAATGGTGGATCCCACTGGAACGGTCATGTCAGCTCTGGTGACTGTAACATCACATTAAATACAAGCAGAACTGCAAGTGACCCATTTCTACAAACTAAAACATAGCTCTCGGGTTCCAGAAAAGATGCCCCAAAAATTCCCAAGCTGGGCAACTTCTGGACAGCACGTGGTCTCGCCACACCTGGCGCTGGGAACGGATCGAGGGGGCAGCCCAGGGTGTCAGCGTGCAGGCGGGAGGCCTTACCGTAGCAAACGCGTCTGCTGCCTCTTGCGGATTGACGGGTTGGATTCAAAAACGTGTGGTCGCTTTCGTTTTTTACCCGTTGCCACGGCAGCAGCTGCTGCCATCCCCACAGGGCCTGGAAATCAAACCACAAAGGGTGAATCAGCACACACAGCTCAGGAACTGGCCAGAAAGGACATCTCTATTACCTCCCTGACCAGGGACAAGTCCCAAGGGCCTCCTCACTGGACCAGAGTGACCCAAATTCCCCGCTGAGCTCCCCAGAAGCTGGGATCCCTCCTCTCTGGCATCGGAGAGGTGTATCAAAAGGCTCCATTCCCCAGACTGGAAAGTCCCAGCTCATTCCCAGGTGAAAGTTACCCATTTCAGTCCAGAGTTTTCCATGCAATCACATAATTATGTATTTTGTCTTCCAAACACACCGGAAAACTCTAAGGTATGCCAAGACTTTAAATAGCTGGCTGCAGTCAAGAAGATCCCGGTGGCAGGCGAGAAGAGACCAGGAACAACGCCACGAATGCTGCTCGGACACCTCAACTAAGGCATCAGGAGTCCAAGGCTTTCCCTAGGGATTAATGACCAGCTCTGATGGGAAAGAAAATGTAAATCCAGAGTCACGGGAGGCATCCTGCAACAGCCCCCTGAAGAACAGCAGGGACCATGGCAGGGCAGTGCTGTTGCTTTTGTGATCAAACTCTAGACACAGGATCTATGGAAGGGGAAGCTTCATTAAGTTCCAAAACACAAGTACAGGCTGGATAGAGAGTGGCTCGAGATCAGCGCTGAGGAGAAGGACTTGGGGGTACTGGTGGATGAGAAGCTCAACATGAGCTGGCAATGTGTGTTTGCAGCCCAGAATGCCAACCGTATTCTGGGCTGCATCAAGAGAAGCGTGGCCAGCAGGGCGAGGGAGGGGATTCTGCCCCTTTACTCCGCTCTTGTGAGACCCCACCTGGAGTCCTGCATCCAGCTCTGGAGCTCCCAACAGAAGAAGGACATAGATGTGTTGGAGCGGGTCCAGAGGAGGGAAACGAGGATGATCCGAGGGCTGGAGCACCTCTCCTGCGACGACAGGCTGAGGGAGTTGGGGCTGTTCAGCCTGGAGAAGAGAAGGCTCCGGGGTGACCTTAGAGCAGCTGCCAAGGGGCCTACAGGAAGGATGGAGAGGGGCTTTTCACAAGGGTGTGTAGTGATAGGACAAGGGAGAACAGCTCTAAACTAAAAGAGGGCAGCTTTAGATTAGATGTTAGGAAGAAATTCTTCCCCATGAGGGCGGTGAGGCCCTGGCCTAGGTTGCCCAGGGAAGCTGTGGCTGCCCCCTCCCTGGCAGTGTTCAAGGCCAGGCTGGATGGAGCTCCGAGCACCCTGGTCTGGTGGAAGACGTCCCTGCTCATGGCAGGGGGGTTGGAACCAGATGATCTTTAAGGTCCCTTCCAACCCAAACCATTCTATGATTCTAAGTTAATTGGAAGTAAACCAAGTAACACACAGTGGGTTGTGCTTCTATTCTATTCTCATTCCAGAAATGAGTGCAGGGTCAGAGTCAAAAGCCGCTGGGGTCTAATGCAGGCTCAAGACTTGCCTTTGACTCCCGAGCAGACCCCAGTTGCTCTGTGTGTAGTTTCTCCATATTTCAGAGGTCAAAGATCACATTGGGGTCATAAAAACCACTATATTTTTGTGTTTAACAACAATACAGCTACTGCCTCAGGAAGTCCTAAGCTACCAGTTGGCAGAAGGTGGTGGTAGATGATAACAAAAGTAGCATCCGATGACACGTTTTCTGTAGGCAGCTGCTTTGGAAGATGGGACGCAGCAATGAACAGAGCTCCGAGCAACACTACAGAGCCAGGTTTTGTTAATCGGTAACAAACTACCTGAGCACTACCCATGGTGGGCACAGCAAGCACTGCTGCATACTGCTCTAACGACCCTGTGCTTGTGAAAAAAGAATAAAAAGGTTGATTTTTGCGGGACTGGAACAACATTTACTCCGGAGAAGAAAGAAAGGGCTACGCCGGGCTCTCAAGCAAGCTTTGGGCTCGATGTGCCAGCCCACGCCGTGAACTGGAGCCGCCTGTCCCAGGGAAGCAGGGCTGCTCCCAGTTTGGGGCACGCAGCTGACCAGGGCCTGGAGGGCTCACCGGCAGGTAAGGGTCACCAGATGTCCCTTCTGCAACCACCACCCAGGCCTGGAAAGCTTGTGTGCTAGAAGGGAAGGAGGAAAGAAAAAATCCTGCAGGATTCGAGGTTGGAAAATTAATAAGCAAAGGGCGTGGGATGCTCAGTGGGGTGGCGGAACTTCACAGGTCTGGTCAAGAACATCAAGAGCTTTATTCCTCAGATAAAGTCTGATAAGCAATCAGACAAGCCTGAGAGTGATTATTTGTCACTGCATTTTTCTACTAGGGAGGTAGATCCACGACAAGGCAAAGCTGGAAGACACGTGGCAGGGGCTTGACTGGAAGAATTCTGTCATTCTGAAATACTTTCCCAGCCCAGATTGCCAGGACCCACTGTGGCATCTCCCTGGGAGAGGCCTAGCACGTGAGCTCCCTGGCTAAGCAGGGCTGTGTAGTGCTCCTGGGTTATTTTTGCTGTTGTTTATATGGGCCCGAAATAAGCTTGCTCTTTGACATATTCAGTATTTTAGTTTCATTTTTTGAGGCAGCATTTACCAGGGACCTTTTTTATTGTACGAACCAGTCTCTTCTCCCCAGCACCTCCACAGCACACACAGATAAAGAGATGCAAGATTCAAGCAGCCGGCAAACCTTGCGAAGAAGCGCTATTAAGGGTACTAAGGAAGCATTCAGAGCACCCCATGGGGGGACAAGATCACCCACCACCCTCAAGCGCTGTTCACAACCTCTGCACGAATGCTACGGGAAGGCGAACGACGCCGAGCACCCCGCTGACTTTACCTGCCGCAGCGAGGTGGGCAGTGACCTCATCGGCAGCCGTGGAGTTGAGGATGTCAGAGTCATCGTAGGAGGTGTCCTCCGGTGAAGACGGCGAGTCTTCGTCTGCGCTCAGCATGCTGTGCTCTGTGTAGGTGGCCACATGGACCTGCTGCACCTGCTGGGCCACTGCATGGGCCTCGATGGTGGCCATGTGCTCTGTTTTGGTCACCCCGTGTTCTTCCATCAATAGCTACTGTCAGAGGAGACAAAAATCACAGGAAGGAGTTACTGACACTGAGGAACCCCAAGGAAGGGCAGCCAAAGGTTTCTGAGCCTGCTCGGTTGGCAGGCTGTGACCAAGAGGAGACAGAGATTACCTCCCCCAGTGGAGGTGGTCTTCTACGAGGGGGGAAATAACTGCGCCACGAGCCAGAAGAGAAACTTCAAGTATAACAGTTTTGAAAAATCCATACTTACAAACAACATGGCATAGCACCCAGAGGCAGTCATCTTTGCTGGAGGAAAGGTCTTCATGGGTCTTGTGGCCCTGAGATTACGCGCCCCACACACACACTACATATTAAGGTCTGATCAAAGCTGGAACTTGTATTTGCCACTTCAAAAATCTAGCTTTCAGGAAGGCTGCTGAAGGATGATAGATAATCTCTCCAACCTCAATAGTTCAGTATACAAATGAGGATGCCAGTACCGAAGTTTACTGGCAGCAAGTTGTGTTCTACAGACCACTTCTGTTGCATTACTTGTTTAGAGTCCGGAAGCAAGCAAAATCATTGTGACCCAAGCACAAATATTACATAAAGTGTATTTATTTAATGCATCTAGTGGTAAACCACTGAGCAAAGTAGCAGCTCACGTAGTCAGCAGGGCACTGGCTGACACACCATGAACATAAATCTGTGCAGAAGGAAGACGACACGAGGAACGCAGACATTTCCAGCGTGCATCTACCATACATTTGTGGAAAAGGAACAGCACATCCTTAAGGTATTTTCAAACTACATTAGTAGAAATAGCACTCCAACCCTCAAAACCAGATTCCCCCAAACCCTCAGGGCAAACAACAGAAGGAAAGAGATGATCAGCTGTAGGAGACAATAAAATATACCCAGCAAACTCTAACCCTGCAAGTATAGCCACTGAAATTAAAGCTCTTGATCGACACCCTCTTCTTGGAAACCTGTTCAGCTTGTCTTGTCAGGAGGAGAGAGCTAGGCGTCCGGACACAGACTGCAGAGCGGCTGGTCTCAGATACGTGGTTGGGTGACTGCTCTCTGAACTCCGACAAGCCATGCCATCACCCACAGCTTTGTCCTTCAAAAGCTTTCAGTAGCTTCTCGTATCTGCATCGTGTCATAAATACATGACACTTTGCAAATAATCAACATGACAAAAACCTCAGCCTGGTAAAACAATCACCAGGCTTCTACTGAACACAAAATCCACATCCTGATGATCAAACCATGGAATGCCATGGTGGGATAGATGGGACACTTGGACCCAGACCACAGAATCATAGAATGGTAAGGGTTGGAAGGGACCTTAAAGATCATCTGGTTCCAACCCCCCTGCCATCAGCAGGGACACCTTCCACCAGACCAGGGTGCTCAGAGCTCCATCCAACCTGGCCTTGAACCCTGCCAGGGAGGGGGCAGCCACAGCTTCCCTGGGCAACCTGGGCCAGGGCCTCACCACCCTCATGGTGAAGAATTTCTTCCTAATATCTAATCTAAATCTGCCCTCTTTTAGTTTAGAGCCGTTCCCCCTTGTCCTATCACTACACACCCTTGTGAAAAGCCCCTCTCCATCCTTCCTGTAGACCCCTTCAGGTACTGGAAGGCTGACCAGGAGAAAGCACTTTGTCAAGAGGGTTCTTTTGACCAAAATAATCAACAGTTACACACGAAGGAGGAGCAACTAATTGAGACTTGGCAAGAGAGACTATTAGAAAGGTGGGATGCCCCATGGAAGAAACAGAGAAGAATGGAGGATACCTCAACTGAAGCTGTGAACACAGTGACAAACCACAGAAGAATAGGTGGGAGGCAGCAGGAGGTTAAAGGCGAGGACCAGAGTCTTGCTCTGAATTCAGGAGAGAGTACAAAGGGACAAGGCACGACCAAAGCTGTGGAGGAGTAAGTGTTTTCTGCAGCAGCATTTTAAGCAGCAGAAGCTCAGAAGCCAGGAAGTGGTTGCCACAGTCCAGACAACAAACGGAAGAAAAGGTAGGGCAGGGAGTGACTGGTATTTACATGCATTTATTTCTGCCTCAAATCTACTGACCAAAGAGCTGAAATATGACAGATTTTTTTTTTTCCCCCACCACCAGCTGGTGTCTAAAGGCTTGTTTCCACATGCCTCAAAATGTCTTCCGCAACTCAGTGAAAGGAACGTTATGGGCGTTTACAAAACAGCTCTTCCAAAGGCAGTTCCAACTCAAAGATACCAAAAATAGGGATGCAATTATTTTAGAGAGTCCTGTCCTCAAAACAGGACCTATTTTCCACGTTTTACTTAAGCACATCTATTTTTGTGGGAAATAAAACCAGCATCTCGATCACAGGGAAAATATTCCCAGGACAGCACTAAGAGAAAGCTTCCCGTTCAAACGCCAGAGGCACGTGCGCTGTCGAACAGGGGGTGAGATGAAATCTCTGGTGTGGCAGCAGGACCAAGATACTGAAAGGAGACTTGGAATGAGCCAAAGAAGTCCACTGAATACAAAGCCAAAACACTCCTCACCACGCATACTTTATAACAACCAAACCACGCTGTTCTCGCCCTGCTTCAGCCAGACAGAGGGTGGTTGCAGTCCATCACCTCACCTGGGATTGCCCAGCTAGCCGAGACTTTTGCAAACACCGTTTTTATCCCCGAAACGGCTGTGGGCAGTCAGACAGCCACCCTCTTGCTCAACAGATCAACAGATCAAGCTTGCCAACCATCACATCTTAGGGTTTAGGATGAGTTAGCTCCACGTATCCATTTGCAAAATGAATTCATTCCTTCTGCAGCTGCTGTAGCAGCCTTCATCTTCCCGAGAAACCAGATCTGACCTAGCCCCTCTGGCATGGTTTCTCATTTATTAATCCAAAGAAATCCAGGTGCATTCCACAGAATCACAGAATGGTAGGGGTTGGAAGGGACCTCTGGGGGTCATCTAGTCCAACCCTCCTGCCGATGCAGGGTTACCTGTAGTAGGCTGTAGAGGACCTTGTCCAGCAAGGTCTTGAATATCTCCAGAATATTTCCAAAGCATTGCTGAAGTTTCCAAAAACCCAAAACCGATCTCCAAAGTGTTTCGCCCTGCTCAACTCTGTCCAGGTACCCAACAAACCAGACCTTAGAGGCCAAGCTCCTTGGGAAGTACCTCCACCGACCAGAGAGGAAGGCCGCAGCAACCTGCCTTCTAACGTAGACATCACGGCCTCGTAGCTAAAACACAAAAAATGGTTCAGATTACGGAACCCTTTCATTTTTCATGTCTGCCTATGGCTGGTTTCCCTTCTACACTATACACACTGCTAATAACAAGAATCACATAAAATTAAAAGCTTCTACTAAGAGACTACAATTCCCACACGTAACACCAACTTCCTTGTGGAGCATCAAAGCTAACTCCATCATTTTGATATCATCTTGGGGGACAGAAGCAGAAGGGAACTGCATGTTTAGGCAGTGGATTTTTCATCCATGAGATGCCAACAGTGGTCTAATGAACAGCCGTATTCTAAACGTTAGGGTGATACTGGTTTGTTACTAGTTTGGGTGTCTCAGCTCGGGAGAGTCAGTCTGGTTAAAACCAGAGACCTGTACTCCCAGCTGAGATGGGAGGAAGGACTTGGTCACGTATTTAATTACGCAGCTGGCTGGTGCGTGATGGAAGGAAGCATGGTCTAGTGACTAAAACAAAGAAACAAGTATCAGGATAGAGGTCCAGTACTGGCAGCTGCTCAGCTACCGAGATGACCACGGCACTACAAATCACCCTCTGTACTGGGAAGGCTGGGGAAGAGGCACACTGCCTACATTTAGTAGGCATGGTGGTGTTGGGTTGACAGTTGGACGTGATGATCTTAGAGGTCTTTTCCAAACTTAATGATTCTATGACTACACTCCCCCACTGACATTATTGCCCCAGAAAAATGAGTTTCCTGTCCATCAAGCACTAAGAGATCCCCTAAAAGGTCCTGAACGGTATGGACGGGAAACTGAATTCAATCTGGACCACAGATGTTTTCAAACTTCTGTTTTCTATCCAGGCCTGCACTAGAGGAACTCAAGCCTGTGGGACTGTTCCAAACCTACTGAGATTACAGCTAAAGCCAAATCACCTCTAAACTCACAATCCTCCATAAAAGGCTGCTAGAGTTACATGCTGCTGTTGTCCAACCCTGTTTACAACTCAGATTGTAATATTAGAATGATCCAAAAATAGCAGCAATTCAAATACCACCAGTAAGGAAGGGACTAAGATGCTGAGGTATGTTGAAGCAATCTGAAAATTTCTGGTTAAAAAAATAAATAATTCAGCCATAATCTCCAACGAACTTATTTTGCCATCATCACAGAAAAATGAGGAAGGAGAAAAAAAAAAAAAAAAGAAAACAGATTTCAGGCAAAACCTTAATGAAATAGCTCAGCAGGCCAGGCTTTCCCAAGCCACTGTGCATTTTCTGAAAAGGTGCATTGCTGCTTTTCTCCATGGAGCAATACAACTCTAAGTACTTCCCATTAAAATATAAAAAACTTATTTACCGACAGAAAAATATGACCAGAATCTAACTGGCAAAGCGTAGTAACCTTTTAGCTCACCAGGACACAACACTGCAAGACAACTGATGCTTCAGATACTGTTTCCTTCAGAAGGAAACCTCCTTGAACCAAGGGGCAGTCTACATTTGATGCCACTAAAAACCATACTTTTTTATAAATAAAATTGGTAGTAGGCTGAAACTATGCATTTGTGAGTCAGCAAGTGGACAGCTGGGTAAGCACCACCAGCACTCCTCACGGGCAGCTACACAAATTTAAACACACGTGCGTTTGATCTGGTTCTTACGGGCACACGTCCTGCTTCAGCGCACGGTGCCTGGCTAAATTTTGGCATTTTTGGAAACCGTTGGCTATAGGCAGTGACTGGGATAGTCAACAGCAAGGTCATCACGGTTCTTTAAAGATGAAGTCCACTTGATTCAAATAAGGTCTAATAACCACCAATCTACTACAGACTCTTTCCTCTCTCCACCACCTCCCGTGCAAAGGAGTCCGAGGTTGAATTTTGTCATTTTTGGAAACAGTTGGCTATAGACAGTGACTGGGATAGTCAACAGCAAGGTCATCACGGTTATTTAAAGATGAAGTCCACTTGATTCAAACAAGGTCTAATAACCACCAATCTACTACAAACTCTCTCCTCTCTTCACCGCCTCCCGTGCAAAGCAGTCCAAGGTACCTGCTGCAGCGTATGAAGGGCACTTTCTTCCTCAGTGGCACTATTAGATTTCTTCACTCTTCAGCTTTCCTGCCTATATAAAAGTAGATAGAAGATGGAAAAAAGGTAATAAGCTACTACAGCTCTTCAGTAAACGGCACAGCCTGCCCAACCCTGCACGCAAAGCCACCACAAGCTTTAGTAATTCATTTCCAAGTTGTAACATGGATTAATTCCAGTTTAACTTGAGAGCTGGCTTCATTCAGCACAGGTCTTCTACTTCTCCAACTTCTGCACTATTTGCATACCTGCACGTTTTCCTCTCAGAAAATTCCCGAACGTCTCCAGAACCCTACACTGCAAGGCATGAAGCCTTATCTTCGAGCGCTGAAACACTGGGTAGTTCTTCATATAATTATTCCCAAAGGATTCCTGATAGAAGCCAGGCATCGTGGGCAAACACCTCGACTGGCAGTTTCTGCTGGTGATTACCAACCTGTTGATGCTGTTGCTGGCCCAGCAGCAAAGCATCTCTGTTACGCATCCGAAGGGTCCGCACCTGGATTTGAACAGGGATTCAGGCACAGGGGATGAAAGTTGTTCTTGATTAATTTTAGACATCAGCATTCATCGTTCCAGAAAAGGGAAGTTTATTCCTGTTTTATTTCAGAAACCAGAAGAGTTTGAGGTGTAAGGAAACCCTGATAATACAATGATGCCTACAAAGACATTTCCTGGTAGCTGTAGCTTAGTCCAGAAGCCTTGGATGACAGCCAGCAGGATTTTTAAAGTCACTTAAAGTGGTTAAAAAAAATGAGGATAAAATCCCTCTCACCACACAGCACAGTTGTTTCATGACTGTGTCAGAGGTTCCTTTGATGTACTGTCAACTATGATCAACGGCTGTTGACACCATCGCTGGAGGAATACCAGATGCAGGAGGAGCAAAGCAAGCTAAAATAGCTGAAGCCATACCATTCAAACCCAGCAGAAAACAACAGAAACTGAAAGTAAAACCCGTAAGTTTTACATTACATTTAAAATCATGTGGATTAAATGCAGGTCTCACCCACTCAGTGTAATCTGTGGTGCGAATGTGAAGAGATAGAACTCAACCAATAAAAACCATGTGCGTTACGCTACTGTAGAAATTGTCCTCTGCCACTGCCATCTAGTTTACTGCTGCTTCATGGATGCTTTAAACTGAGCCAAAAATAAAACGTCCACACCAGAAAAAACGATGAGGTACACCAGAACGACTGGAAAAACTCTCTTACACAGACAGGGCCTGGAGTTATTTTTATCTTTTAGACCTCAGATGCTGCAGAAGTGCAAGACGCTGCCCTCTGAGACAGTCTGAGCTTAGAGATGAGCATTCACCTGCTGGTGCTTTAAACCATGCGGCCATTTCTACTACCTCATCCAACACAACGCCCAATCCAGCTGAAACTCTGTTCAGATTAACAGTAAATGAAAGAACTGCTGGGTCTCACTTCTTCGGTGGTTTAAATAATTTTTAGAAGGATGCAAAATATGGATTATCTGAATGCAGACTAACTGAGAAGGGCTGAGACACAGAATGTCTTGCTGGAGAACCTGCTCTGCGCTACATACCGCACGTGCACGGTTCATTCCTGCCACTTGTGCGTAGACCCCTCTCAAGAAAGCAGCTGCTGCGTGAAAGGGAGCTCAGGGAACGCAGGGGCACAGGTTTGAAACGAAAAGAGGGCAGATTTGGATCAGACATAAGGAAGAAATTCTTTACAATGAGGGTGGTGAGGCACTGGAACTGGTTGCCCAGAGAAGCTGTGGATCACAGAATCAGAGAATGTTCAGGGTTGAAAGGGACCTCTGTGGGTCACCCAGTCCAACCCCCCTGCCGAAGCAGGGTCACCCAGAGCAGGCTGCACAGCACCGCGTCCAGGCGGGGCTGGAATATCTCCAGAGAAGGAGACTCCACAGCCTCCCTGGGCAGCCTGGGCCAGGGCTCCGTCACCCTCAGAGGGAAGAAGTTCTTCCTCGGCTTCAGCTGGAGCTTCCTCTGCTTCAGTTTGTGCCCGTTGCCCCTTGTCCTGTCTCTGGGCACCACTGGAAAGAGTCTGGCCCCGTCCTCCTGACCCCCACCCTGCAGATATTTAGAGACATTTCTGAGGTCCCCTCTCAGCCTTCTCTTCTTCAGGCTGAACAAGCCCAGCTCCCTCAGCCTCTCCTCGCAGGAGAGATGCTCCAGTCCCCTCCTCATCCTCGTAGCCGTCTGCTGGATTCTCTCCAGTAGCTCCTCATCTTTCTGGAACTGGGGAGCCCAGAACTGGACACAGCACTGCAGATGGGGCCTCACTAGGGCAGAGGAGAGGGGGAGGAGAACCTTCCTCAACCTGCTGGCCACACTGTTCTTAATGACGCCCCATCACTGGAAGTGTTCAAGGCCAGGTTGGACTGGGCTTTGAGCACTCTGGTCTAGTGGAAGGGGTCCCTGCCCAAGGCAGGGGTGGGGTTGGACTACATGCTTTTCAAAGGTCCCTTCCAACCCAAACTATTCCATGATTCTACAATTCCACCATTTTGAAACGGGGTGGGAACAGCTAACAGCCTCATCAACATCCAAAACACCAAATATAAAGTTCTCACATTCAAGTTTTGTAACCATACCTTCCTTCTGCTTTGGCATTTCAGAGCTCACTCGATGAGCAAACCTCTCAACATCACACAGCCCAAGAAGTCACTGTGAAAAACCATGGGTTGTCTTTCTTACAAAAATTGCTGCTTCATCAAATAGTTTTGTATTTTCTTTGCAAATAATCCTGGTTGTCAGAATTCAGGCTTCATATTTTTGTAACAAAAGTGAGTCACTACGGGCAGAACACCATAAGGGAAAAGTTCACCTATATTCTGTAACAGCCTCCACATAAAAATGAGTATGACATTAGATACCTAACAGGTAAGAATTAGCAAATCACCCATGGCAAATAGAGAGGCCAACCCTCAGGCAGCCCGCTCAGCGTGCTATAGCACAACCTCTTCCAATGCAAAGTTTTGGGAAGAACGAAATCGCACCCCAAGGATTTAGGAATTACACAAGGTAGGACAGCAGACTAACAGACGCGCATACTTTCTCCGAATCCACTTTCTGAGTGATCAATGTCAACAGTTAGTTTAATAGACAGGTTAACCTTTCCAGGGCAGGGTATCGTCCCTGTACTCGTTTTGGGCTGGTCAGGTCATCGACCCTCTTCTCTTCCCAGCAATGAACCTCGGGAGAAAGGCTGCATTACATGACCCATTGAGTGTCCTCCAAAGAATTGGCCTCAAATCGCTGAAAAGGTCTTAAATTTACATGATATAGGAACAAACCACGTCCTATGGGAAGCCACAGTAACCAGTGAAAAAAGGGGCAATAAGCCTGCACCAGCCCATGTCTCTGAAAACAGCCAGCCAGCCTGCATCCAGCTTCTCCTCATCCTCCCTTCACTCCAATATCAGCGGCGTCGATACCTAAAATACCTTAAGTATCAGCAGCATTGATACAAAGGTGCATGCAGAGGTCTCGGTTGGTGCCCACAGAGGCCAGGCTTGTTTAAAAACGTACAAACCAGCCCGTTAGCTAGTGATGGACCCTCTGGAACACAAAGAGCAGGGCACTGACGAAGCCTCACGGCCTGCAAGCACTCTCTGCTTGTAGAAGAAGGTTTATAATGGCGTTTTCCCCAAAGTCATGCCTTGTCCTCAGCAGACCGTAAAGTACACAGAAGAGAGAGACAAGCCAATATTGTGGTTGCTTGGTTGGCTCAGGGGACATCAGATGTTCCTGGACTTTTTTAATATTTGTCTTTTTTTTTTAAATTAAGTAATTTAGAGGACTTATTTGAGAGGGCCAATTCTATATAACCACTCTGAAGAATAATCCCTCTGCCTCGTTTCCTAATGTGTTTCAAAGGAGTGGAAACACTCCTGTTCTTAGTTTCCCAACCCATTTTCTGTTTGATCCCAGCACCGTAGTCAGTACCAATTCCTTATCGACATCGCTGCTCCACACAGGAGCTCGGCACGTAGTGCTTTGGCACCACACAGCAGCCTTGAGACCAGCATAAAAAGGAAAAAATGTTCTGTCTCCTCATTCAAGCTGGTCACCCTACTCACGGGTTTTAACTTCAGTGAAATGCTGCTCCACGCTCGGCAAGCTGAGTTTTTTCACGAAAACGCACAACACCTCCTCCCTTTCCTCCACTCTTTTTGTAAAATTGACAAGCATCTGGAGTTTAAGATGCCCTTAATGGATTCAAGCCTCCGCTGTAAATAAGTCGCTTGCGTTGCACTAAACAGCCGACATCACACTGGCACTTTTGTTCTCGGCGGCGACTGCGGGGAGTTAATCAACGGGGCTCCTGTGATCCGGGTGCGTCCATTCTCGCGCAGCAGCTCCGTGGGCTGCGGGGTGGCTGCTGCAGCCATCAGTCACCGCCTGCTAAGCCCCTTCTTGCAGCTCTCCAGCGGCGTTCGGCCGCGTAGCCCAGCACCTCTGCTAGGAAATGGGCCTCTACATCAGCTCATAGCCATTTGCTGCTCAGTTTGCTTTTCCCCTTCCCCTAGCTCGGAGGGGAGCTTGCTCGGTAAACGCTGCTTCTTCAGCGATGCTGCAGGGAGGTAGCGATGATGCTGGGCGTTACTCTTGCGCTTGTCCCCATCCCTTGGCCATCGCAGCGCGGCAGGAGCAGAGTTCCACAGAGCGGGTCGCAAAGATGCCGGCGGTGGCACGCAGGGCTTCACCCGTGCAAAGCCTGCGCCCCGCTGAGCCGCCTTCCTCGCTGCAGTGGGTAAGGTAGACCACACCACCCCGATTTATTTTCAGAACTACCAACTGTTTGCAGCTGCGACAGCTCCTCCGCCTGCCCGCCACAGCGACCATCGGCACCCGTGTCATCTCGCAAGAGGGAGGGATCTAAACTACCTTTGATGACCCAGGCCAACGTCACGTGAAGGAGCTTTTTCAGTTAACTAGGTTTCATACTTCACGTATTCAATCAGATTAAAAAGCCCTTCCTATGCACTTAGTACCTAGGAATGTTGCATTTAAAAAGCTATTTCAAACATCCAGCTGTATGTCTAGATAAATTCAAAATTCGCCGCAAAGACAGCCTGGAATAATTCATAAGTGAAAACTGATCCAGTGAGAAATAAATCATTTTCTATTTACTAATAAAATCAAATCCTGTTTGCATGTAATTATACCTCTGAAATTGTCCGGTACTGCTTTTTGCTACGCTGGCACGAAGCCCTCTACACATATTTTAAAGCACGTACACACGCCCCGAAACAGCTGGCTGCTAATCAGCAGATCTCAATGGTGATGCTAACCATGAAGACCTCACCTCACTCAGAAACAACGGCAACACAAGCCAGGAGATCGTACACCACGATTTTCACAAGGAGCCGTGCCTGAAGTCACTGCTGTTCATCAAACCTCATCAGTCCTGCGAGACTTGTGCCTACCCTCCGATCACAACAGCCAGAACTGGTGCGGTTTTGATAGCTCCTGAGACGGTCTGAATCAGAGAAGCTGCCAACCTCCAGCTGAGTGAAGGACACTGGACAACCTCCAACAGAGGGGAGATGGCCAGCCTTGGCTCCGTGCTTCCAGCCGCGTTTCTCCTCTCTCTGGGACCAACGCTGGCTGGTACCTCGAAGCCACATCTTCTGCAGAGATGTCCACCTCCCAGCCCAGCCTGACTCACACCGGCACAGAGCTGGCTCGCAGCGTTTCCTGACGATGCTGGTTAAGAAGCCACTTCCAGGTGAAATGTGAGATGGCAGGAGGTCTACTCCAGCCGGTTACAACTGTGCTGGCTTCTGCGAGCGCAGCTTGCCACCGAAAGCACATCCAGAAAGTCCCCATCTCCCATCGCTGGCCACTCTACATACCAACAAAGCAAGACCCAGACCTTCTCCTGGTCTTTCCTCCATGGGGAAAAACGGAAGAGGATGTTCACGTCCTCCCTAGCAGCAGGTTTCACTCTCGATAGCAGAGACCTCTTTCCATGATGTCCACCTGTTACGCTGCATGGGTGTCTCTCACTAGTTAAACATTATTTGTTAATTCACCTCCATGATAAATTTGATACCATTCTTGTATAAAATTGTGCCTAGAGGAAATTACCACTGTGGGTTTGATAAGGAAACAACACCAATTTTCAGGAACAAGATGAATTAATATCTTAATTACTACCACAACTCATTAGAAATACACATTTAAATCCAAAAATCCTGTTTTTCCATGGCTGTAGAAAAAGTCTTCCTTTGCTCATGAAGAGAATTTGCTGGCCTACACCTCAATCCAATAAAAAAATGGCTTTTTTTTCTGGTGAAGCATCTGTCACGCTGGAAGCTGCGCAAGGTTTTAGACGGGACAGACTTTCCAGGACTGGAGACATTGCCTCCTGTCAGCAGCAACAACTGACACCCCGCGCACAGGCAAGACAAGGCACGCTAGTTTGCACCTCTCCTATCAAGACTGAAGTGAACATCTTCTTTCACGCTGGCTCAGAGCGGCACGTGGACGGTTGCCGCATGTCGGCAGAGACGCGGTAACTCAAGCGCTAAGAGGAACTACAGAAACCAGCTCTCGTTCCACAGCGTCCTCCTGTGGCATAGTATTAGAATAATGATCCTTTTAATTAGGACGGAGAAAAATTCCCTATGCTTCCAGTCTCAGCACGAAAAGAGCTAAAATAAAATTGACCCTAGAAAACAAAACCAAAACCCCTTCTAGTAACGTGCTCTTTGTACCAGCCTCTCGGATAAAAGAGAAAACACATCACACGGCGGGAAAAACTTCACACACAGAAAGTCTGGAAAAGAAACAAACAGGATCTTACACACATTTATTAGGCATAAAAACTCGTCGTTGCTGCTGACGTTTCTGCTGCAGGCCACCATTTGGCGATGCGATAGGACATTAATTTCGTGACATCCGATGCAACTTGCAAGGGGTCCTTTTCGCAGCTGAACTTCACGCACGCAGCACCAAACGCCGGCAGAAAGCTTCGGGCTGAGCGCAAGGAAGAGGTGGTTTCTGTGCGATGACTCTTCTCGGGCTTCGGCGCGATGGTGAGGGCTTCACCCGCACAAGGCGACCTGGAGCAGACGCCTGGTCCCCCTGCCCAGGCCAGCAGGGAGCAGAAGTAGCACACTGGAGAGAACATCAAGCTCTCCCGGGAAAAAAAAAACAACACACTTTTATACCACCCCAGCTGAACTGGGCTGGACTGGCTGCCAGAGCAGCTTCTTTTCGGTTGTTTGCCTCAACCAGAGCAATGGTAGTTCACAGCACGGACACGCAGGACTCCACTTTTTTTATACTCCACCTTTTTGTCAAATTTTAAGCAATTCACATCAGTTAAAAAAAAAATAAGATAATAAAAAGTACTGCAGTGGAATGAATCCTCCCCACGAAGACATCAAGAAAAAGGTTAGCACACGTCCAGCGTTCGGAAAGCCACGGGCAGGGCATACCACCACATCCCGGCCCATGCCACCACATCCTGGCCCATGCCAGCCAGTGAGCGTAATCCAAAACTGGAAGTCAAACTACACCGTAAAATCGTAAACCACGAGGTGGAATTCTCATTTAGCATTCCCGTGCTTCCCTCCCCGGGCTCTGCAGGTTTCACATTAAGCATCCGGGGTGCGATACGCAGACGACTCTCTCTTACCAGGAGCCACCAGTAACACCTGTGGCAGAACCTTCTCCCCTAAGATTTTTTGCCAGCTGTGGAGTCTGATATGAGCCCAGGAAACGTAACGTATGATAAATGGCATCCTCAAAGGTAATACTTCGTCAACTCGCACAATTCTTCCATTTTATTTAAAGAACATGTTTAAGAAACATTCCAGGCCAGGCTGGACGGGGCTCTGAGCAACGTGACCCAGCTGAGGATGTCCCTGCTCACTGCAGGGGGGCTGGACTAGGTGGCCTCTAAAGTTCCCATGCAACCCAAACCATTCTGCGATTCTAACCACACCAAAATCCCAATTTCAAATTATTTTACTTTCTGGGCATAGCCCAAAAGTCATGTTAACAGTGTGAAGCAAGTCAGTCACCTCTAGTGGATACAGCTTTTTAAATCAACACACAAAGCAGTCTTTTAAAAATTACTAACCCAGTAAGCGCAACTACCATGAGAGCTGCTGCTTGCTGATCGCCGACAGAATTCCTGGCACCGCACGCCGGCAGAGCCCGCGCCCCGACAGGATTACTGCCCAAAAGACAGAGCGCAGCCCTAGCTGGCTGCATTAAGGTGCAAATGTTCCCAGTTTTAATCCTCTTTTATCGAGAGAGAGGATTAGCGGTTATGCTGGACTACCACAGAAAAACATAATGGAAGCGTGTTTTACCGAGGGATTCAAGCGAGAGGCTGGCGACGCGACACACCACGGCCTCAGACTCGGAGGTGCGAAGTATCTCGTTATCCCTAACAGCCGGCACGGGCAAGGTCTGCTCTCTTCAACCTTGGCTAGCTGGATCACCTTACGGACTTGGTCCTCACATCGCATTAATTAATTAGCACACGGGAGACAGCACAGCCCTAACCACACCGAATTATCTCACTTCCACCCTAAAATGGCGAGCCTGGCCCACCCCTTGCTGATGGTGCTGTTAACGACGCAGCCTTCAGGGAGACGCTCAATACGGTCTGGCTGATCCTAAGCCCAGAATGAGTTACACCAGTATGACCGCAACTGGTTTTAGGCGGGGTGGTGCCACCTTAGCCGGGTGAGGAAGGGTACAGGTATTCACCCTGTGCACAGAAGGACCCAGGCAAGGGACTAAGAACTGATGAGCTGTCCCAGACCAGAAAAAAACAAACAAAAAACCCCCCTCTCTCTCTCTCCTCTTGCAGTTTTATAGTTTTTCAATTCATCTCCCTTCCAACCCAGCAAAACACACTGAGGCCCTCAATGCTGTGAGCAAACAGAAAGATCAGGAACCCACGTGTCCTGGTTTGGGCTGGGACAGCGTTAATTTTCTTCCCAGTGGCTGCTGGGGTTTGGATTTAGTAGAAGAACGTTGATAGCACTGATGGTTTTAGTCATTGCTAAGAAATTCAGGGCTTTCTCCAGTTTCCCACGTTCAGCTATCGAGTGGGAGTGCAGCAGCTGGGAGGGAGCACAGACAGACAGACAGCCAAGCTGGCCAAGGGAAATACTCCACACCACAGACATCATGCCCAGTGTACTAATGGGGGGTTGTCTGGGGAGGGCTGGAACCTGCGGTTTCGGTGAGTTCCGCCAGATGCCCGAGTTCTGCGATCACTGCTCGGGGACTGGCTGCGCAAGCGGTCGTCGGGCAGTGAGAAAAATCGTAATGTGTATCGCTTGCCTTGCACATTCTTTATTACTTTCTTTGTTTGCTTATTAAACTGTCTCCATCTCAACCCACAAGCTTTACTTTTTGTCCATTCTCCTCCTCCCACTGCGGGATGGGGAAGGAGCGAGCGAGCGGCTGTCTGGTCCCAGTTGCCAGCTGCCAGGTTAAACCATGACACCAGGCCATTCTGTCTTAAAAAAAAAAACCAAAAGGAAGTCCTGTAGGGAACATACAGCCTACAATAGCATTTGTTTTCAAGATCTTCTTCTACCTAAGTTTGTTTTGTAGTTTTTTTTCCCCCCACAGCTGTTTAAGAGCAGAGGCTGTGCATTCACAGCTCTGCAGACAGTCTCTGATGTGAACGACCGTATCTGCACTCACATGGGGGAGAAATTGTGCATTCTCCTCCACACTCAGGAAAACGGGCGTCTCGTTACCCTGCAGAGCCCTTTAGGGCATCCGAGGTGACAGAGTACAGCAACGCTTGGTTCGGTGCCAGTAAAAAACGGGATACCCCCTCCCCTCAGCACCTGGAATTGGGAAAAAGGAAAGGACAGGCTCCCTCCCAACGGTTTCCTGCGGTTCAAGAACGTGTCCGCTTGCCTGCCCTGCAAAAGACTGCAGATGAGGAGGACAAACTTCCTGGGAAAACCACTAGAAACTCATGAGCAAAGACCCTGTAAAGGGACAGCATCACCTCTATTAACGAAGCACCACGTACACGAGAAAATCCAGTGCATGCTGCATTTGCTGCTGCGTTTTGTGCAGGATTAAAATTTGTGTTTTCTGGAAAAAAGTGCATCCGCAGCACAACTAGATCAAAGAGATTTGTCTGCGAGTTACTTAAGTCTTAAGTACCGGCACGCTGGATTTAAATGCTGGTTCAAGCATTTTTCTCTCAGGTATTGACAAAGAGCCTGTTCAGCAGGCACCGCGCTCTCCAAGCGCCCTGCTCGGCACTCAGCTGCCTTCCACACGGGCAACACCGAACACTCCAGACCAAAGCCACCATTCTAACACTGCTTCATCTTTTAACAAATCACACACATGAGCACATCCCCTAATACTCTTCTTACCAAGCATGGTTATTTCCTTCTGTCTTAGTCCAGGAAGGGCCGTGGGTCGGTAGGGCTTACAGGAGCACCACTCCACCGGAATCCCAAGCTTCCCACCCATGCGGAGAACATCCATGATTCAGCCATCACAGGTGAGCCAGCAGCATGCCCTGGGTGCCAAGAAGGCCGATGGGATCCTGGGGTGCATGAGGAGGAGTGTGGCCAGCAGGGCGAGGGAGGTTCTCCTCCCCCTCTACTCTGCCCTGGGGAGGCCCCATCTGCAGTGCTGTGTCCAGTGCTGGGCTCCCCACTTCAAGAAAGATGAGGAGCTACTGGAGAGAGTCCAGCGCAGGGCTGCGAGGATGAGGAGGGGACTGGAGCATCTCTCCTGCAAGGAGAGACTGAGGGAGCTGGGCTTGTTCAGCCTGGAGAAGAGAAGGCTGAGACGGGACCTCAGAAATGCTTATAAATATTTTAAGGGTGGGGGTCAGGAGGATGGGGCCAGACTCTTTCCAGTGGTGCCCAGTGACAGGACAAGGGGCAACGGGCACAAACTGGAGCAGAGGAAGCTCCAGCTGAACCCAAGGAAGAACTTCTTCCCTCTGAGGGTGACAGAGCCCTGGCACAGGCTGCCCAGGGAGGTTGTGGAGTCTCCTTCTCTGGAGATATTCAAGACCTGCCTGGACAAGGTCCTGTGCAGCCTGCTGTAGGGGACCCTGCTTCGGCAGGGGGGTTGGGCTGGGTGATCCACAGAGGTCCCTTCCAACCCCGAACGTTCTGTGATTCTGTAAGTCAGTGCTCAAGTGGGGCTTTTCCTCCTTTGAATAGACGGCACGATATGCAAATCCCACAGGAACTCAAAGTTTTTAGGGTTCCTGCAACACACAACCATGTACCTGATACACTGAAAATGGACTGCAAATTTTTATTTGCTGCTGTTATATTTTACTTCAGATGTCTTTCACATTTCTCCACCACCACCTCCACACGCTTCTCATTATCAGGGTTTAAGTATCACAGCTATCACAGGAACATACACCATTCCCTTCTCAAGCGAGAGACCCAATTTACCGATTTATCACAGAATCACAGAACAGTATAATAGAACGGTAGGGGTTGGCAGGGCCCTCTGTGGGTCGCCCAGCCCAACCCCCTGCCCAAGCAGGGTCACCCAGAGCAGGCTGCACAGCACCGCGTCCAGGTGGGTCTTGAATATCTCCAGAGAAGGAGACTCCACAGCCCCTCTGGGCAGCCTGGGCCAGGGCTACATCACCCTCAGAGGGAAGAAGTTCTTCCTCGGGTTCAGCTGGAGCTTCCTCTGCTTCAGTTTGTGCCCATTGCCCCTTGTCCTGTCGCTGGGCACCACTGCAAAGAGTCTGGCCCCGTCCTCCTGACACCCACCCTGAAGATATTTAGAGGCATTTCGAAGGTGCCCTCTCAGCCTTCTCTTCTCCAGGCTGAACAAGCCCAGCTCCCTCAGCCTCTCCTCGCAGCAGAGATGCTCCAGTCCCCTCATCATCCTCACAGCCCTCCACTGGACTCTCTCCAGTAGCTTCTCATCTTTCTTCAACTGGGGAGCCCAGCACTGGACACAGCACTGCAGATGGGGCCTCCCCAGGGCAGAGCAGAGGGGGAGGAGAACCTCCCTCACCCTGCTGCCCACACTCCTCGTGATGCACCCCAGGATCCCATTGCCCTTCTTGGCACCCAGGGCACGCTGCTGGCTCAATTATCTGTCAATTGCCACGAATACTCAGAAGTAACCAGCCCAAAAAGACAACCTGCAGCCCAGAGCAGCTATGGGAAGAGCTTCAAATCAGCTCGCTCTTCCCAGGGCTGAAAGGGAACAGCACTATCTGAACGCCCTTCTCCTTCCAAAGGGAAACCACAAGTTAAAGTATTTTCTTTGTGCCCAAGAAAGCAGTTGCAGCAGCAAGAGACTCTAATGGCTGACGCCAAAAATAAATTTACGGGGAAAAGAATTAATTTACACGCCATTCCTCTGGAGAGGATGTCACGAGGTAAATAAAACGTGGAGACTCTAGGGGTGTGGTCCTGCAAGTATTTTTGACCCAGACTATGGGGAAGTTTTCCAAGCCTCGAAGTCATCCCCATTTGATTACTTTAATTAGATGGTTATGTAATAAACAGAGGGAGGGACTCCGTTTCTTTTGGATTGCATTTCTTGATCACGCTGGTTATAAGCAAAAAGCGTGTTCTCTAAGTGAAAATATACTTTTCGTGTTTTTCTGCTTAGGTATTTGAAGTCAGATGAATTTTGTAACAGCACTGAAGAAGTTGAGTTACCCTCCACGTCGCTATCAGTCTGCAGCATCTGAGCAATCCATTTATTATTTATAGGCAATACAGACAGCACACAGAGCAAACGGATAAAATAATTCACACATCTGCCCTACACACCGCTTCACAGAGGCAGAAAGTAATCAACACCCAAGAAAAACAATGTGAGCGAGGAGGCAGAGGCTCAGAGCTCAGCACCACGAGCAGAACACACCTCACCATGCTCCGTGCTGAGGAGACAGCTGCTTTCATCCTCCAGCACAAAACCAGGCTCCGTTACCCACTGAAAGCAGTCTGGTCTCCAAGAAAGGATGAAAAACAGGAAGAAAAGGAGACACTGGACTTTCCAGTCCTATAGAGCAAATGCTTGGATGGAATACACCTTCCATCCAAAGCATCCCAAGAGCCTTTGTACAGCAACATCTTTCTTACAGGAGGAAAAAAAAAAAAAACAAAAACCCATGGTATTTCATTGACATCAAAACGTCAGTGCGCATCGGGATGCCTATCACTCTCCTATATGCTCCACTAAACATAGCCTCCACCTCCCCGTTTTCTAGCTGTCAATAGAAGGGGCTCCTTCTTGGAGTTTGGCAGGCCGACTCATCCACAACAAAACCAGACCAGCCTCAGACGGAAGTTCTTCCCACAAAGCCAAACGCATCAGGCAATCTCCAAAACAAAGTGGGCGTTCAGCCTCGGCTACTCGGCCACCCTCTCCCAGCTCCCCCCTTACTAGCGCTCCTGGTGAGAACGCAAGGTCTGCTCCTCGTCATGAAGTGTACTATTCCCAAAAGGATCACGGGCTCTGATGTCTCCTAGCGAGCGGTGCCATCGCACAGGGTGGAATGACTCCAGCCAACCTTCCCAATGGGACTGTCCAACTGGCTCAAGCCCACCAGTTCTTGGGACAAAGCAAAAGCACCAGGGCCGGAATAAGCAAAACACTGCAACTACTGAACCTTGTTGCAATCGCTGCAGTGGTTACAGGGGACACCTGAATTCTCCCCAAAGCAGATGGTGCCTGGATGGTCCAGGTTTTCGCCTGGACAGGTGAGAGGTTCCTGCCACCCACGGTACAAAGCCCTGGCAGCCCTCACCACTCTGGACCTTCAAACCTTTCTCCATAGTCCACTGCTAACGTACAGCCTTTACTTTGGAAAGCGGCGAGAGTTTCAGGTGGAAGAAAAGAGAAGATGCCAGTAATGTTCAGCATTTTATGGTCTGGAATACTTGAAAAACAGTGGGCATGCTAGGATACTTTTACCTGGTTTAGATTCACACGCAAAACAAGCTGATGAGGAGATTCACAATAGCTGACACACCAATTCAGTCACTAAAGCGAGTGACAAAACAGACCGGGGCAAGGGCACGTATCTGCATTCAACAGGGGGAACGGGAGAAACTGATCCTCTAACAAACAACGGCATTCAAAACCGTAAGAGGCTGGATTACCTTCAAACACAGAAAAACACCGCCCCAGCGCCAAGAGACCGTGCTAGAGGCTGCGTGCCACTCGACTCCTTCACGTGGAGGGTCTTCAGCGGTTCAGGAGACCTCCAGCTGGACGAGCCTTACTGAAGATCCAGAAGAGAACAACCAGCAACAGAGCTCCGAATCTGGTGCAAAAACTAAACTGGAACAAGTGGAAGCTTTTATCCTTAATTTTGATTTACAACTGGCTGTAGCCAGTCCTAATTTTAGACAAGCACGCTTGACAAATGGCTACATATCAAAGCGCTAATGAAGTTCACTAGAGGAGAGCCGCATGAGTCACAAGTACTGGCTTCAAGTGCCACCTCAGCACCATCTTCCATCTTCCTACTACTGTGTCTACTACACAGCAAAAGTAAGATCCCCACCACGCAGCGCAAGTTATTTCAAAAGACAAAGGGGCGTATTTTAAAATTATTTTATTAAATAACTCAAGCACTGGGTAATCAGCAATACAAAAAATCTTAACCATTTTTTTTTTCTTCCTGTGGATCTACTTCAGAAGCAGCACAAGACAGATAAAGTCCGAGGCTAAATTTCACAGTACTTCTGGCAGTGAAAAATTATCAACACAAGCTGATTTCTACCGACCACACACAACGTTCTTACGTATAAAAAAACCTCTGTATTAAATTTTCTTGGTAAAAGGCATACAGGGGCACAGCAGAGTCACTGCACTCTGCTTCCTTCCCAGAGGATACTTTTCCAGATCAGAGGATGGTAATGCAAAAAAAGAATAATTCCAAAAGCCTCCAAGAGACTGAAAAGCCGCATGGAAATCTCAGCAGGAAGAGCAGGTGGAAGCAGTAGTGGAAATATTCCCAGAGCACGCACACGCACATGGCAGCAGACGTTTGACATGATGTAGCCTAGAAGCAAGATTTACAACAAAGACAGCCCCAGTGCTCCCAGCCTGGGCTCCTCAAGCCATTTGTGGTTCTTCACTTTCACGTACGAGGCTGAAATCTTCCAGGCTTGAGCTTGCCAGAAGCAAAACTCGCTGGTTTAAGTCTAAGAAAAGATGATTCAGGCTCCTGAGCAACAGAAAAATTATGAAATTCCAACACCTGAAGTAGTCCTCACGCCAAAATACCTGCAATCAGAAAGCCGACATCCGCGCAGCCGACCAGTCGTGGGGCTTTCGTCCAGGAAAGTTGAGACAATTAATTGAAGCGCAATATTACAGCGCATAAAACCCCTGCGTGGCCAACCTTACTCAGAAGCAAAGTGGCCGTCGCTCACCGTAGCTTAATCCTCTATGAACACGTTCACGCCACACATTTTCCCAGTGGAGCTATAGAGAAGGGCAACCTCCGACCGACACGGCGCGCACTAAGGACTCTCGCTGGTATAGCTGGGTTTTGCCAGGACGGCTCATTTACGCCTGGGGACAGGGTATTTGTTGTGCTGGCACACCGGGCAGCACCGCTGGGATGGCACAGTCCACGTCCATGACAAAGTTGTGTCGGGATAACTTACACGCTCGTTACACAGAGCACGGCCAGGCCAAGTTCCCTCCAAAGGAGCATCCGCGCAGCGCAGCGGGTACCGAGCGAAACGCCGCGAGTTAATGGGGTCCACCGAAAAATTTCGCTTCAACAGAAAGACAGCGCTTTCACTGCTCCACGCCAAAAATCACACTGCCTACACAGGCGCGAACACCAGCTCTACCCAGGCTGCCAAGGAACGACGCTTTACAAGACCCGTGCTTCATTCCACCCGTACAACGCGAACGCACACCAGGCCACACACTTTGCAAAGCGCAGATGCCAGGGCGGTACGTGAAATCGGAAGAACTGCACAAAACACAGAGTGGACGAGGCAGACGGTTCCCCGGCTCGCTGTATCGACGGCACGTGTGTAAGAGCCCGCGCCTCGCTCATCGTAAAGCCTGCACATAAATGAGGCGAGACTTCTGAAAAACAACTGCAATACAATAAAACACAACAAAAAACAACAGCGGCACGCTATCAAACAGTAAACACATGTGGAAAATTACGTGAGCACAGGAGATTACTTAATTAAACACTACACTATAACACTTCTCCATGATGGACAAGAATAAAACCCTAAGGAAAGCGAATGTCATCCTGACCTTTCCCAAGTTACCATCGTTGTCATAGACTTCCTCTCTCCTCAGTCAAAAAAATCCGTTGCTCCCAGTTTTACCACACACACAAAAATCTAAAAATTTACAAAGATGCACAATTTCCCTCTCATCTTTTTCCCCAATATTAGGGCATTAAAAGTTCAATATAACAGGTTTTAAAAATGAGCAACTGTGATGAGGATGAATCAGAAGACAAGGTGATGCTACTGCTAAAGTAAGGATGAACACGAGTTGCCGTGATGTCATGAACGAAACTCTTGAAAAATAACGACTGCACACAGCCACCACAACACCAAAAAGACTCTCACCATACCCACGACATGGGAAAAGGGTCTAAAACCACACCTGGAGAGCAGCAGGGCTAACGCACTAGAGACAAAAACCACAACAGCAATGCCCTTCCTAAGCTAAAAATCCTGAATTCTGGAAATAACGAAGCCGGTTCCGGCGGAGGGGAAAAAAAACCGCAAAGCAGAGATCCAAATCCTGAAGAGGCGCAGAGAAAACATCTCCCCATGCTACGAAAATCATCCGTCGCTGCAAGAAAGCCCAGACGAGGTGACCCCACGCGTACGAAGACGTCTGAGCCGAATATTTCTGCCCTGTAATTATTATTATTTACACTGACGAGGTTCCCGAGCACCTCACCAGGTCTCTCCCGAGCCAGGTGTTGTATAACCCAAGAACAAAGAGATGCGAATTCTACCCCCTTTTTGGGCATACTGGAGGGTGGGGAGGAATAAAAATATTCTGCTCGGTTAAGAGCGTTTAAACTCGCTGCCCTCCCAGCAGCGCCCCAACTCGGATACGAAAGGGCAGCTGCCACAAGGCAGCGGTCTGCAGTCCGAAAAATAAAATAAAAAAAATAAATATATATATATAAATATATATAAATACATATATATAAGGGGGGGGAAGGGGGAGAAAAAGGGGGGGGAAGGGGGGGAAAAAGGGGGGGGAAGGGGGGGAAAAAGGGGGGGGGGGGAAGGGGGGGGGATAAAAGGGGGAAAGAAAATAAAAGGAGAAGAAAAGCCCCGCAAATGGCTGCGGCCGCGACCCAACTTCCCTCCCCGGAGCGGGACGGGCGGGCAGCGGGGCCGGAGCAACCCGCAACGGCCGGCTGGGCCCGACGCGTGGGCCCGGGGCCGCCCGCACCGCCTTCGCCTTCCCTTCCCTCCCGCCGCCGCCCCGCAGGCCCCGCAGCCGCCGCCCCGCCGCCACCTCCCCACCCCCCCCCCCCCGCCGCCGCCTTCTCCCCGGCCTCCGGGCGGGAGCGGCCCGCAGCCCGCCACAGGGCCGCGCTCCCCCCCCTCCCCGCGTCGGGGCCTAGCGCGGCCTAGGCGGCCCCGCTGAGGGGAGGCGCGGGCGCCGGAGCCGGGGGTGCCTGGGCGGCCGGCGGGGGCCCCCGCGTTGCTGCGGCTGCGCCGGGGCTGGAGGAGCTGGGAGATTGCGCGGTAGGACACTCACCTCAGAGCGGCTGCGCTGCGGCGGGCCTGCGCCGTGGAAGCCTCTGGCGGGAGGCGGCCGGGGAGGGAGGCGAGAGGTGGGGGGGGGACGCGGAGCGGCTCGCCCTGAGCCGCCGCAATGGCGAGCGGGAGAGGCGGGGAGCGGCGGCGGCGGAGCGGCGGCGGCGGGAGGAGGCCGGGGGGGGAGAGGGAGAAGGGGGGGGGGGGGAGGAGGAGGAGGAGGAGGAGGACGTATGGCGTCATAGCCCGGCGCCGCCGCCATCTTGAGGAGGGCGAGGCGGGCGGCGGCGGCGCCATGTGCGGGAGGTCGGGGCGGCGGAGGGGCGAGGGGGAGGAGGAGGAGGAGGAGGAGGCGGCGGCGGCGGTGGCGGCGGCGGCGGGGGGGAGCGGGCCGGCGCCATGATGGGGAGGTCGCGGCGCCTCTTGCCCCTCAGGGGGCGAGGAGGGGGTGGCCGCCGCCATCTTGGGGAGGTCGCACCCGCTCTCCCCCCCTCCCCGAGGAGGTGCGAAGGGGCTTCGGGCCGGCGGAGCCTGAGGAGATGGCGGGCGGGCGGAGGGCTGCAGCTTGGACCGCGCTGGAGCTGAGGGGGTCGCGGTCGCAATCGCGTTTTTCTGTGGGAAAAAAAACCTGTTTAAAACAATCCCGGTCTGGTGCTGGGCCGTGGCTTTCCTGCCTGCGCACCGCCCCGTACCAACATCATGGTTTTGGGGTAGGAGAAACCATATTGCTGAGCTCATCTGGGTGTCAAAAAAACAAAAGAGATCAAAATAACGCGTCGGGAGGCCGGCGGGGTGTGCGGAGGCCATCTGTAGCTGTAAATCTTTGCCCAATCCCGGCGAGGGCCGCCGGCTGGAAGCAGCTGCGGCTCCCGCGCTGGGGCTGCCTCGGAAACGGAGCTTGGTCTGGTGCTGAGGGGACGGGTGTCCCTCCTGTGCGTAAGAAAGCGGCAAAAAGACCGTTAGCAGGCCGACCTGCTGCTTTCTGCCCCGAACACAGACGTGCTCCACAAAGCCTCTTGTGTCCGCTACCGCCCAGTGGGTATCGATGAACTGAACTCGGCTTTAGCCCCACTAATTACCCTTCCCAGTATATGGAAGCTAACGATTTCTTGTATTATATTAGGGCTCAGAAACGTCTGTTAGGATCGCAGCCTTGTTCTGGGCAGAGGTGTTCACGTCTGAAGGCTGTTGCTGTCCCCGAGAAGCCTGGGTTTTCAGTAGGAATCTGAAATATAAAGGAGGAGGATTTAAAACACAGAGGGAAAAGGAGATGGGGAAATAATGAAAATGGGTATAAATCTGTGTTTTGTAGGAGGGAGCGTTAAGATGGCACTTGAAGTTTGATGCACTGAAGCTGTCAAATTTCAAGATGTTTTCCCCGCACTGTGTCACCAAGAATGACATGGACAATACAGTGAGAAGAGGTACTAGGAGAAAAGTTAACAGGAGCTGGTTAAGAGCAGCCTGGAAAGCAAAATATTTTCAGTAATGTTCCTTCATTAGGGATCTTATGCATTTATTGTACACTCTGTGCTACAGATCTGGTGGGTCAGAGATTCAGTGGACTTTTATATTAGGGTAATCATAATTTTATTTTTGTTGGCATAAAATGTATGTGATTTGTTTCATTTCAGGACATGAGCCTGCCATCTGTGCCTATTAGAAACCTCTTGCATGGGTATGTCATTGCACTAAATATGATAAATTTTTTGTCATTATACTAATATTCACTACTGGGATTTTACAAGTTCCCTTGAAGCATGCAGCACCAGTCCCTGTAAAAGGGGATTTGTCCGAGATGCCTGCCAGCTCACAGCACTCTGCAAATTTACTGATAGTCAGGCAAATGCAGAAAATTTAGAAATAAATTCGTCTGATCAGTGCAATGAAACATGGCCACGAATTTCTTCTGCTTACAAACAGGATAAAGCAATAGTAGATCACTTCTTAGGGCAGAAAGTGATAAGCATACTATACCCATCTGAAGATGCAAGAATATGGAAAGGATGATACAGAAAACAAGTGCTGACGTGCCTCGTCTGCAGAGCCATCCGAGGCCATTGGCATGCGCGTCAGGTCACCTCGGGATCGACTGTCCACTCTGCAGTCACACTCCAGCTGTCGCTTCCGCAGGGCCCCTGCATTTTTTCAGGGTCTTTGCTACCACGTGTGCACTCTCACAGCACGTTGTGGGGAAAATAACAGCTCCGCTTCTTGTGTGAGTGTCCTCTCAGCCCGTAGACTCAGTTACTGTGAGTTTTGGATGCTCTGGATTTCTGTTGTTGGCCTCCCATAGGTACGAAATGTGGATCCAGGCCAAATGGTGACTTATGCCTGTTGCTGAGATGAATGTAACTTTTGCTGCAGAGCCATGAAGGTGCTTGGCCTGAGGCTTGCTGCTCCGTGAAGACAGGGTAGCGCCTTGGCAACGCAGGCAGACATGTGGAGACAGCTGATGCGAACTGTAACAGCGGTGGAAATCCCTTGTGCTAATCGGCGGTTTTGGAGCAGGGCCACAAGCACCGAGACCTGGGACCGTGCCACCCAGCAGGCCTGGTATAACCCACAGTGACGCAGAATCTCCCCAGGAGGAATGTTGCTTTCTGGTACATCACAGGAAGGTAGATTTAGATAAGCCACCAAGAAAATTTCGTAATAGTAGGATGTGACAATACTGGAAGAGCTTTGGGACACTCTGGAGTCTCCACCGTTGGCGGTTTTAAGAACAGGTCAGACAAAATATGGCTCAGGAATGCTGTGGGTAGAGTTGCTGCTGCCTCGGGGAGAGGGATGGATGACATGACGTCTTGGGGTCACATCCAGGTGCATGTTTTCAAGGCCACATGTTGCTAATCGGTTTGGAATGGACAGCTCAAACCATGGGCTTGTCAAAGTGCACATTTATGAGTCAGTGGCTGTTGAGTGTGCTGGGATGGGGGCTGGCACAAGTGCTTGTTGTTTCCACCTCTCTCAAAGTGCACTTAGTTATGTGAAGAGAAGAGTGCACACAGGACAAAGCCTTTTGACAGGGAACAGCGTGGACGTTCATTTGGGGCATACCAGAAAGGTCCTCCAGAGGGGCAACATTTCCCAGTATGAAGAAACTAACTCTTCCTCTTTGGAAGAACCGAACATCAGCACATGTCTCCCCAGGTTCTTTTGGAGATCCAGACTGCACTGTGACATAGACCCATAATCCTACATGAAAATGGTTGGGAAAAGACTAATTGTGAGTACAAATGTACATTTGGCCAGCAGAATGGTAGGAAGCCTGGCTTGCACAGCCATGGGAGTGCCAGGGGCTGGTTGGGACGTGCCGTATCCAGCATGCAGGGAAGGAGAGGGGAGGAAGAGTGAGGCATGGTGGGGAAAGAGCTCTGGTGGCAGGGCACACCTGGAAAGTTTACCTGTCCACAACCTGGGTCTGGGAAGAGAAAAGGTAGAAGGGATAATGTGAGGACAATGTTATCAGGTTACCAGCTGGATGCGTCGGCTCCGGTGCTGTGAGGCCGTGGGAGAGAGGTCAGAAGACCAGGCAGTTTCAGTAGATCACATTGTCTTTGGTTGGTGACTTCTGCGGCAGAAGAAGAAAGCAGATGAGTAACAAGGAAGGATTGCCTAGGAGAAGATGCACAGCAAGGCGTAAGGCGAATGGGAGTGCCTGGGTCAATTAGCTGGCGCTGCTTTGTAACATGGGTGGGTTATTACCAGCAGTGTAAGCGGCTTTTGGGCTTTGGCCAACGGCCTCAGACAGGTCTGGCCTGAAAGTGCCACCAGCCTTGGGTCACAGATTGTGTGGGTTTTCAGGTGCCACAGCAGAGTCCATGCACAAATAAGAGCCCTAGATGAAGACAGCTAGCTCCAGTGAAGACTTTTGTTCTGTGGCTGCATTGCAACAGGAAGGTTTGCATGTGTGAAAAAGCACTATTGACTTTTAGGGACCACAAACAGAGATTATATTTTCGTAATGGGATGAGACGTGCTCTTAGTAGTGTGTTTAGCACATCTCATAGACCAGGTCAATCCAACACATCACTTCTCTCAGCTAAGCTAATGTGGGCAGGAGGGAGACTTCTCCAAAAAGTGTTTTGGAGACACAGGTATAGCTTTAGGACTTCCTGAACACAACGACTCTTGCTTATTTTATGACAACAGACATTACAACAAACAAGAATCTGTTACCTTCCTGGGTTTACACAGGAAGGCTGATCTCTGGCATGCTGGAGATGAAGGAGCTGCACGTGGTCATGCAGGAGAAGAAACATTCCTCGCAGCAATTCTCTTCAGGGTCTGCTTGCCACAAAATGTCCTAGCTGCCTCATTTGAAACATCTGCTGCCTATTGGCACTTCTTGGCTGCCTGTGCTTGCAAGCGATGGAAGAGGTGGAATCCCAGGCGTTTGGCATTTGTATCATCAGGGGAGAAAAAGTGGATCATAGAATCATAGAATGCTTTGGGTTGGAGGGGACCTTTAGAGGTCATCTGGTCCAGCCCCTCTGCTATGAGCAGGGACATCTTCCACTGGATGAGGTTGCTCAGAACCCCATCCAGCCTGGCCTTGAATGTTTCCAGGGATGGGGCCTCCACAATTTCTCTGGGCAATCTGTGCCAGTGTTTCACCACCCTCATGGTAAAAAATTTCATCCTTATATGTAGTCTAAATCTACGCTCCCTCAGTTTCAAGCCATTACTCCTTGGATGGGTCTTTGTTCTTTCATACGGAGTTTTTATTCATCTTAAACCCAGAGAAGAGAACAGTAACTGATTCAACCACTATGCTGTAAACAAAACGCTCTGATGACTGAGCAGAACTAACTGACCAGTTCTTAAACGTTCACGGTGCAGACTGAAGGGGAAGACAGCAGACACAGCTGCTTGGCGTTTTCCTTCTCTGCCCCTTTTTCAGATTAAAAAAATTGCATCCATTGCTTTCTTTTAATGTGAGCCTTTGCAACAGTGATTGTTCAGTAACGTGCAATAAACCAGATCTGCATGGCTCATAAAGAGCCGGGCTGGTTTTCATTACTCTAGGGAAAATGCTGATAGTGCAATGAGTTTGTTATAAGTAGCCTTGATTGGGCTCTGGCTGACATAGTTTCTCTGGAGCCAGGTTAGACCAAAGCTGAGTCTGAGTTCTGGGAGCATTCCTGTGATGAACAGCTCTGTTACAGTGTAGTCACCAAAAATCTACAGAGGTGCAGTCACTCTGGAGAGCTGCAACTGGTAGGATAGTGGATCCTCCAGCATCCCCCGGAGCCTGTCGGGGCTCTGCAAACACACATTTCTGGCCTTTCCTCTGAATATCCCCTCTGTTCAGTTTAGATTCTTCCACTTAGCTCTCCACCTTTGTGGACACTCCTCAGATGTTTTCAGCTGATTTTGACTCCTTCTGCTCAAATATAGTTTGGTCAAGTTCTGCATACATTGATCTTGCCATTTTTCTGCACAGAGTATGACGAGCAGCTAAAGTTGTCTGGTGTTACAGTGGAACACGGGACGGAGTGAAGAGGCTGAAGAAAAGACGTTATTAGCTTTGCCAGGTATTAGAGAGAGAAGGAGGCATTGTCCCAGATAATTCCAGTTCTCCGGGTTTCTTATTATTTATTTGGTCTCTTTCCCAGATTGCTACTACCTCCATAAAAAAGACACTTCCAGAGCTTTTTTCCTCTATTTCAGGTCCAGTGTCACAAGAGCCATCTCAAGACCAGAGTTTCCAGTACGGCCTCTCTGGGCTATGATGCCATAACTCTTAACTGTAGAGCTTACCCCTTTTTTGTAATTCTTTGGCATCACCACCCGGAGCCAGCTCGTGCTCATTATTGCACCAGTGAAAAACCCTAGTATGGAAAGCGATCGGGCAATCAACAGTTAATTTCAAGCTTTATTTTCTTGGACAGTAATAAATTATTTTAGGGCTTTGCTGCCTGTTTTTGAAGTTCCATTTTGGATACTCCTCTGGACCAGCGGTGCTCTGGGGCAGCCCTGAGCCTCAGAACATTTCTCTTAAGGAGCAGGGAGGGTTACAGCAGAAAGGGGATCTGTGCCATGGACTCTGGAGACCTGGTTTCTCTCATCATGAGGGAGAAAGGCTGCATGGTGTGAAGATCTAGAAGATACCCCGATTGGGGCTGAGACCCTTGGTTTGGCATGTGATTATAGAACAAAGTTGGGTCTGAATGTGCAGCAACACAAGCAATACGTGACGTGTCTTGGGGACAGCAGCTTTACTTGTGGTTCCTCTTCTGCAGCAACCAGTAACCAAAAGCAGTCTGGATTTTGGGCTTGCCCTGCAGCAGCCAGCCTCTTCACTGCTTCTCATAACTAGCGATTGTTTCTATTCTGCCAGGACCCAGAGTATTTAGACATAAAAGGCGGCGGTGTTGGATGAGTGCCATTCTCTCATCTCTGTGAAACAGCAGTAACAGTAACAACTACAGAGAGAATGGTATGAAAGAGCCCACTTAGGCTATTACGTACAGCTTTTCACTGCCCGTTGCAATGTTCCTTGCAGCTAAGCACCGAACTACAGTAGACTTTACAGCAAAAACAGTTTATGGGGAGACAAAGATGAGACTAAAAAAGGAAGAAATGAGCTGGGAACTTGTTAGCAGGAAGGTTTTCCTCTCCCATCCCCACATTTCACCTGAAGCTTATTTTCAAACACACTGGTGAAGATTTTTCTTTTTTTTTTTGATTGGTTCTTAGGACAGGGGTAGCCTGACTCGAGTAATTTCCATACTGAAGCTTGTTCTGTACCAGCACTGCGCTGCTGCTGAAGCACCTGATAATCCCAGTCCTCGATTGTGGGACAGAGCTGGCAGGGGTGGCTGTGGCCAGCGCTGCTCTGGCGAGCTTGGGGGCCCAGCCCCAGGGTGACACCTCCCTAGACGTCTTCCTAAGGCAGAATGAAGCATACAGTGCTTCCAGAAAATGTGCTGCTGCAGTGTCTTTTGTGCAGGGCTGCGAATCCGCTCTTTGTGAGATACTTCTTCCGGTCCGATCTGCTTTTCTTAGGGAAATAAATTCCCCAAGCAGTCACTGAAGACTGATTACACCGAGTTGGATATTTATGATTTGCTTTTCTTCGTTACTCAAGGCAATTTCTCCTAAACTGTGTAACAGGCAAGGCAATTTTCCCCCAGCTGGGCTAGTCGTCTGAACACAATTACACTTGGCTATTATTAGCAAGAGTGAGCAGGGCTGAGTGTACAACTGTGCAGGAGTGATAAGAGCAAGACGACTGCACTTTCTCTCCAAGGAACTTTCTAGCTCTGCTCCATTGCTCCGCGTCTGAGGCACCACCGTGCTGAAGTCAGGAGGTATTTTTATTCTCTGAACAGGGATGCCCAAAAGGCGCAGGCTGGGTGGTTTCCTTTTAACAAAAGAGTAGACAGAGAGAATATCCCACGCAGTTTTACCTTTATCATTCAAGACACTAGAGTCACAGAAGTTTTCAAGTTTTCTGATACCCCTTCTTATGGCCTTTAACCCACATTCCTTAGGACCCTCAAGCTGTGGCCGTACTGGTTTCCCTGGACTCACCACTTTGTGAAGAACTTACATTTCTGTATCCACACTAAATCTGAATTTGCTTTTTCAGTAAAATCCTATGTGTCACAAAGAGTAGGGTAGGTCTCACTGATGTTCCTGTATCTAAACAAGGCACCCGGGGCTGCTTTAAGCCTCTGCACACATTTCATCAGAGGAATCGCATCCTGAACTGCTCTTACGGTGTGAATCTAGACGACTAGTCCAGGCATTGATGCAGACATGTAGATTTAGGGGAGATTAATCACATGAGTCTCAATTTTATGACTCTCGTGTAGCAACATGTGAAAAGAAAACCTGCATGTCGGAGGTGTTAATTGTCACCTTGTGCTGATGAAGCAGTAGCATTGTGAAGCATGGAGGAAAGCAACAAGAATAACAGGTTTAAAAAAATGTAGGAATGAAAGGCTGAAAGTAGTGCACTTTCTTACCCTAAAGAGCTGAAAGGAAGGGATTTTAAGAGACATAACGATCCTCACTTCATGAAAGATCACTGTAAAGACAGTGATGAACTGTGGGTAATGACTACTGGTTAAGCTCAGGACTAGCACAGCTCTGCCACGTGTAGGCATGGGAACAGCCCTGGAGCTACCTGATAGCTGAACGACCCTCAGACATTTCAAGAGACACTGACAAGCTCACCAGAGGCACCCCCAGGAGGTCACCAATCTGAAATCTCACAACCTATTAAAACTACTTTGATCTCCTCTTCCAAGTAAGCTTGCAATGCCAGGTTGTGCAGAACATTTAAGGCCTGCCAAAGCATTGCGACAGAACCTGACTGTGGTTCTAGGCAAGAAAAGCAAAGTATCAACTGCCAATGTAAGAGCTTGAAATGTTTCCTCTTCTGCTGTCTGCATTCTGGTGATGGCAACAGAAATCATGCAAGCCAAATGCATAAGACAGTGGAAGAGGATGAGGAATTAATAAAAGCACGTACATTTCTAAGAAAGCAGAGCTACTCCTTGGACAGTTCCCAAAGGGCAAGCTATAATTATCAGGTGTTCCCAAAACATTATCTCTGTTTTCAGAAGGTGCCAGACTTCCTGGATAAAGTATCTCAGGAGCCAAAACAACAGGTGACAGAAGGAGGACTCTGACTTTCAAGGACACCGTTTCAGGCCATATCATTTGAGATGTCGGATACCATGGCAAACTCAACAGTTATTACTGGAATAAGGCAAGGAGCCTCACGCTTAGAAAGCTCCGATATACCCCAGCAGAAGATACCTATTTCACTAGGTCAGGGAGCTTCAGCTTTAAGTAATAAATAAAGCATCACTTACCTTGAAGAACTGAAGCAAAAGGTGAGATTGCAAAATTGAGATCACTAGAGGAGGCACTGCTATCAATAGTATTAGAAGCAGTGATTTCATAAGCAGTCATGATATCTTCAACAGACCCATATAATTTTCTTCTTTAATCAAGCATCGCATTGTTGCCAATAAGCAGACTGCAAGCCACGTCAGACACTTTAAAACGACCATAACCCTCCTTAAGAAGCAATTGATGTTGCGAGATAATTCACTTTCCACAGAAAGGTCAGACTAAGAAAACTAGGAACGTGACATCATTCATCTACATCACTTGGGATCCCGCCTTCACTTCTGCTGTCTTAGGGGCCTGATAAAATCTGCTTACAACCCAGTCAAACTCTAGAGACATAAAGTAGATATCTTCAACAGGCCCCTCCCCTTCTCTGATGGAAAAAAATCCATCTTATACATGGAAAGCATTCCCACTTGTTCCTCCACAGCCATCTCTAGTGAAGGATACATTAAATCAAGGATGGGAAGCTCCCAGAATAAACAAAAGCAAATGTCACAGAATGGAAATTCTCTCCATACATAAACATATGATGGTTTCAAGAAGGTCGATCAACCTACATAACATTTGTATGAAAATGCCATGAAAAGAAACCCACAGAAGCTGTCACAGACAACATTTTATGTAAACAAGAAGGGAGCCAGATCATTCCTGCTGTGCAGGAGAGGTCAAAAAAGTCATAGATAGTAAATTATTTTTTCCAGCAACAAAATAAGGAATGAGCTGTTTGCCATAAATGTGACAAAGAAACATCAGACTTTTTGGTCCCCAGTGGTCATGCCTCACATGCCTGTTTCCCATCTCCTTTTTTTCTGTAAGGAGATCCCAGCACGACTAGCTCCAGCAGAGGTAGCTATGCTACAGACGTGCAAAGCAAGGTGAGATGACCCACGTTTAAAGTCTCTGTCAAGTGTGTTGACCATATCCCCACTGAGAAAACTCAAGAAAAACCCAGCTACAATAATTAATTGTCCTGGTCTAGACTGGGATAGAGATAATTTTCTTCCCAGTAGCTGCTGTGGTTTGGATTTAGTAGAAGAATGTTGATAGCACTGATGGTTTTAGTTGTTGCTATGAAATCAAGGACTTTTTCCAGTCTCTCATATTCAGCTATCGAGCGGGCGTGCAGGAGCTGGGAGGGAGCACAGACAGACAGACAGCCAAGCTGGCCAAGGGAAATGTTCCATGCCGTGGATGTCCTGCTCGGTTTGTGAATGGGGGTTGGCCGTGGGGCAGGAATCTTTCTTCTCTTGTTTACGTGGGTTCAGATCCTCTCTTGTGCAGCAGTTCAAACTTTTCCAGGGGTTCAGTCTTTTTCAGGAGTTTTACGAAATTTGCAAAATCCACGAGTTTGGGGTTCTGTGATCGCTGCTCAGGGACTGACTGCGAATCGGTCATCGGGTGGTGAGAAAATTGTATTGTATATAGTCTGGTTTGCATATTCATTATTACTATCGTTAGTAGTAGTACTTACTTTGTTGTCTTATTAAACTGTCTTTATCTCAACTCACAAGTTTCTCCTTTTCTCCATTTCTCCTCCCCATCCCGCTGGGAGGGGAGGGGAGGGATAAGTGAGCCGCAGTCTAGTGTGTAGTTTCCAGCTGCCGGATTAAAGCACGACATTATTGTAACTAATTGCTTAACCAATACACCTTTAATTCACACATCAGTTTTGTAGCTCCAGTTTGACATCTCCGTATGCATGGGGAACTCTTCTCCCAGGCTGGTTATCTTCATACTTCACAGAACAGGCACTTCCTATTAAATGATGTGGAAGAAGTGCCCTCAAGAGATGCATGACCTATGTGAATCGCCCTGAGAGAGAAAAGGATTTTCTGAAGTTAAATGTAATTTTCAACTTGCACTAATCGGCATTAAGTATTTTTGCTGTGTTGATATAACCCGTGTCCTCCTGTCTACCTGCTAACATTAAAAAAGGGCTCCCTCTCAGATTGTAGGAGCACTCAGCCTATCGCTCACAATTTCAGCTATTAAAAATATTCAAACATTCAGCAGTAACTGCAGGTGAGCTTTTAAAGCACTTGGTTCAAGCGTTTCCACCAAAGAGCAAACTGCTCCTTTCATGGCATATAATCATGGCCGTTCCAAGAAAGCCATTCTAACCATGTGTTGCATTAAATACTTTCCTCATTTTTCTTAAACATTTCTCTCTTTTAGTGCCAATTACAGCTAGAAGACAATTGGGAGAAATACTGATACTGAGCCAGTCTTTTGCATAAAAAAGATTTCACGCTCAGTTTATTTTAGCTTAGTCGTGAATGTATCAGACCTTAACAGTAAATAAAATAAATCCCTTTGGTTGTTTCTCCTGAAGTCATATAGCAATAAACTAGAAGGAACACTGCAGACTTACAGGACTCTATTTTCTTTTCAAATAACTAAATATTTCTTACTTTTAACAAAATTATGTGCAGCCTAAACAAAAAAAAAGGCCAAGGAAAAAGGTATTTTCTCCCCAGGATTCTCTTATGACTAACCTATGGTCTGAGGCTGTTGGGGTGAGAAGACCCTATGAACTTCTTCCAAAGGGATATCAAAAGCATCTGCAAGTAGGAGGACTCCTGAATTCACCAAATACTTCCAGAAAACTACCAGTAACTGGACAATTACATAGTGGATAACGCACTGGGATGTAAGAAAAATCATTCCAGTATTTGAAATGGAAAGCATCGGTACTTGCAGGTGTCATGGTACCTAGACAGCACGTCTTGGAGAGCAACCATTTCTGTAAGTTCTAATCTTTTGTTCCTTCTGGTCTTTTGTGCGACAGTTACTAGCAAAAGAGACAAAAAAAAATGACTTTTTTTTTACATAAACAGAAAGCTTGAAAGAGAGAGGCTTATAAAAAAGACAGTAAAATTGGACTCTGTTCCTGGAGGAGATGTGAAATGGCAGTGGGGAACCAAGACAGTGAAAAATGAGCAAATGAGACAGAAGTTAACCTACTGAAAACTTTATTTTATTTACTTCTGCTGACACTATTTAGTGCCGTCTAATACACCTTCTGGATGAAAGTTTTTCTTTAAAAATTCACCACAGTAACCTCTTGATTATGGAGATACGATTTATGAGCAAAAGAGTCCTTGGCTGTCCTCCCCTGAAGCTGGGAAATTACAGCCAGGGCATTTCTCAAAATGAGAAATGAGACAAAAGGATACGTGCCACTTTCAAGCCTTTTTTATGTATCATAAAGATTCACAACGCTTTTCTTAACATGAAAATAACGTGCTAGGAGATACCAGGCAATACAGAAACACTGACCGAAGAGTAAAGAGGGGAAGATGCTCACATACAGCTTGAAATATTCTAATACCAAACGTGGTGAATAATATTTTTTTACACTTTTTATATGTATATATAGCCACCACTCACATCACATAGCAGTCCTGTGACTCTCTGCTCCCCACAGCTGTGCCCCCCCCCCAACACGCACATCAACATCCAGTGTATTTTTAACAGCGGGGCTTTAGTGTAGAACTTCCTACAGGAAACGTTAACCTCGCGTACCCCAAGCAGCACACTCTGCACAACTGCTCGGTAACAGCAAAACCCAGGAAGCCCAAATACCAGAAAAATGTAACTCGCTGCAAGAGATGACGCGCATAACGCCGCGAAGTTCCCTTGTACTGTGCCTGTAAAGCAAAGGGCCTCTCCAGCTTGCAGTCTTCCCTCAAAAGATTCTTTGCTGATTTGAGCAGAACAGGCTTTATCCGTCATAACCTCAGCTTATTAAGTTCTGCACCCCAGCAGACAGAAAAGCCCGTCACAGAGTCAAACTCTTACACGTTGTGATAAAACAGAAATACCTGCACGCGTCATCCCGCAGCAGCAGAGACTCCCTGTAAAGTCACGTCCGCTTGAGCCAAAGACTCTCCCTCAGAAGCCAGCAGCGCAGCCTGCGGCACTCGAGGCAACACATTCAAATGGAGGATCGAGCCACCTGAAGTCCAAACTTAGAGATGTCTGTAGGTCTTTATTAACCACCAGGGAGCCTGAACTACATGCAAAATTTGGATGGATCAAGGCGTGAGAGAGGTAAAAGGCAAAAAGGAAAATAAAAAAAGCTTTCATTTTTCAGTTTGGGATGGTTGGAAGGGTTTTCTCATCTGTTGTCTGAAAGAAATGAATGGCTGCTTTTCAGATACACTGGAAAGCAGTCTTTGCCCTTTGCACTTCGCTGGTCACCATCTGGTGTGCCTACCTGCATCATGCAGAAATCATTTAGTTTTTTTAAGACAAAACATATAATGATATTTCACTGTTTGTTCCAGTAATTTTTGCACACTGAAACTTTGCTCTGGAGTCTTTAAATAATTGTGGCTCCAGTCTATCGCAGATGTAAAAATGGCTTCGCTTACTCGTAACCGTCGTATCGGATCGGACCGCTTGCCTATCTTGTGCGGCACGCTGCCTCCGACGCTGGTCAGATACCAGCTGCTGCAGAGGAAACTGCGCACAACGCTGCCACAGGTAGCTGGAGAAGAAGTTGCCCAGGAGGAAGTTACTTCCCCCCAACACCTGCTCTGCGTGCAATTGCTGTGCAACTGGGTTCTTCGTCTCAGCAAGAGATTTATCTGCTCTTCAACTTCTCCTCCAAGCTGGCCCTGGGACCCAAACTGACAGCGATGCGGGGGGCTGCCCCAGGATGTTAAGCAGTTCCTGCCTCAGTGCTTGGAAACATCTATCCCTTAGAGCTCTGTCTAGTAAATATGTCATACAAAAAGGGACTATTTTTTTAATTTATTTATTTAAACATTTAGCTTGAGAAGCTCAATACAAAGGTCGCAAGAGATCTCTTGCTTTAGAACGCTGATACTTGGAGGAAATAGTTGCAAGTCTGTGCTGTGACCAGAGACTTCCTGGTGCGTGATGGGGAAGCAAGAATCTCAGTAAATGCAGAGGAAGACATGTCCATGCACAACATAGAACAAACTGCTACTGCAAACCACATCTCTGATTCAGCAGAACATGCCAACTGCAGACTAAGTAGCAAGGAAACAGGGTACCCACCATGACTTTCTTGACGTGTAGATAAAAAATGCAGTGGAGTAGTGCAGTAGCCTATGTGATGACAGTAGTTGGCCTACAAGCCATGCCACAGAACTGTGATTTCACCTAGTCAAGACCTCTTCACAGAGAGAACACTTTAAGCTGGAGAAACAGCATAAGGCTTCACAGGCCTTTATCGCTTTGGGTCAATCACATTATAACTGACTGTTCTGTTATCTGTAACATTAAGTCACCTGGAAGTCGGAAAGGCGCTGCACCTCCTCCTGCAGTGAAGTCAGTCAGAAATGGGCTCGAGAGCCAGCTCACTGCTCTGCCAGATCGGCACCGCAGATGTTCAGCCCTGAGAAACCAACTGAAATGCTGATGTGATACTTCCTGCGCCCGTCACAGTGCTGCTGGGTGTAGAGGACGGTCTTGCATGCTCACAGTGCCTCAGGTATCCTAGAGAACGGGGACATCTCCCCTTATAGCAGCTCTAACCCGTTGCAGATTCTCTTTTCCCAACTCTTTCTCCAAGATTCCAGCCCTTCTGTATTCCTTCCCATCTCTCCATAGCCTGCATCAATTCAGGACACATCCTCACCCCTCCCAGTAACTCTACTGCATCCTTCCAGTCGGTGTAAGAATCTGGGAGAGATGTACAGCGCCGCTTGACATGCGGCTGTGTTAAACACACATGGAGGAAACGGAGCGAAACAACTGCGAACCGTAACACAAAGCTTGTGGTCTCTAGCTGGGATGTTTGGACTAAGACCGATTACTGTAAGGGCAGCCCTTGTAGGGGCTTCATCACCACCTCTAACCATGTAACCATGTAACACAGGATCACTGTCTAACATCTGAGCTAGACCTCCAGCTTTTCACTACAGCCAAAGGAGAGCTGGTGGTAGTTCACTGGAGCTTCAAGTCCTGTGTTTTGGTTTCGGCTGCCGCCGGCAACAAAAGCGCCACGCGGCCGCCCCTCCCCCCGCCGGCGTGTGGAGGAGAATGAAAAGAAAGAGGCAGAAGCTGGTGGGTCGGGATAAGGGCAGTTTACCAGAACAGCAAACAGAGGGAAACAGGAACAACAACGATACAGATAAGGAGAAAACACGACAAAAACAGACCCGCTCTCTCGGACCGCACCGGCGCCGCACGCTCCCGAGCCGCGAGTGAGTTCCCGCCGCGCCGCCCCCCCCACCGGAACCCAGCGTGACGTCACATGGTATGGAATACCCGGCTCTGTTTGGCCAGGTGGGGTCAGCCCCCACCCCCTGGCTGTGCCCCTTCCTGGAGTCCGGTGAAAATTAACCCTGTCCTGGCCAAACCCAGGACATACTGCTTACCTGACCAAACGTAGCCATTTCCTTCAGAACGAGGTGAATCACACAGAGAGCATCGCATGGCTCATCGCTGACCCAGAGAGGGAGCGCTGGGTGACTCTCGGACAGACAAGCTGATGTTATAGATATCGTACTTAACACCATCAGTCGTACCACGGTATCCACCTTCCGAGCTCAGGTTTCCACCAGCGCTGGTTAAACCAGCTGGAGGTGCACCAACGCTACTGGGGAGCACGTCCCATCCGTAAAAGAATGGCAGCAGGACGGGTAAAGCAAACCCCACTACAAACCCTGCATGCGGCTGAGGCACAACGCTTTATTCCACACAGAACCGGAGGGCGAAGGACCGCAGCTGAAGTGACAGTGGCACAGTGTCGCTTACCGTTTGGCACTCTACGCTTGAGCTACAGTAAGCGTGTCTTTGTACGGACGCAACAGTGACTATGGCAAAACATTTGAGCTAACCACCGGAGAGGTCAGCGCGAGTCTAATCTGCAAAAAAGTCTCTTCTGCGCTGGGGAGCTTGGGTTTCACCGAGCCCTTTGCTTTCCAGCCACCCGGTTACTTTCCTTTCTTCTTTTTCTTTTTTGGGGAGCCAGGCCAGGGAAAGCCCCGGCACTCCAGGAAGGCGGGGGCATTGTGGCAGATGTAGTAGGCGTTGAGCATGGCATCTGGGCTGAAGATATCCCCTTCCTTCACCACCTTCTTCGCTTGCTTTTTGGAGCGTTTGCCTTTGCCACGCTTGGGTTTGCTACTTTTAACTGCCTGCAGAGAGAAAATGACCACAAAAACACTCAGTCCTGCATCTTTATGGTCTTGCTTCTGGGTAGAGGATCCCAAGACATCCTGGAACAGCTGTTTCATTGCATCTTAGTCCTGGCTCGCAGTATTAGCTCAGAGGCCCTCACCTCAGACTCCTGTACTTTGTGGTAATTCTATATATGGACTCACAAGCGCTAATACACTTTCACCAAACCCCTATTTGCTCTATAGGCTGTAAGAATCTTTGAAGTCATCAGGCCGAGCTAATTAGTGTTCCCTTGTGCTTCTCTCTGGCTAAAAAAAGGCTTGTGCGAAATGGAAATCATGCATTCTTTTCAACAGATTTTTTCATTAATGCATTACGATACAGTCCTGAAGTAAACTAAGCCTATGCTGTGTGTTCATCCAGTGCTGTGTGTCTGCTTGTGACTCTGGATCATAAACCAGAAAAGCAGGTCTCCCCTCTACAGCTGTGGCCTTTTCAAGGCTCTGCGACAGAGCTGCTCTTCCACCGTTAGCAGCAACACCAACCTAAACAGCAGCTCTGCCATTCTGCATGCAGGAAGGAGGTGTTGGCAAGACTCAGCCCAGCCCTAGAACAGGCCAAAACAATCCTCCTGGTAACTCCAGCTGATCAGCGCTGGTGCCTGAACACCCAGCCTCTTGCCTCTGAGAGGGGTTTGCCAGAGTCTGATTCACTCCCTGGATTGTTTTCTCACCCATCCTGGCCACTCCTCGCAACAAGCCCGGAGCGTGTCTGCATGGAAGACGCTGCCTCCAGCTACTGAGCAACAGAAACCGGGTCAGGGATCCGGAGGGATCTCTCCTTGCTGCTGTGTAGGCAGGAAAATGGTGATGGCAACACGGAGCCAGAAGGGGGGCTGCAGCCCCGGAACGCCGAGGATGGAGCGACAGCTAGTCCCAGAGAAAAGGCTGAACGGGAGTGTTTGCACATCGCGAGTGACTGGAAGTATTTGGTCTCTGGTCCGATGCCAAGAGCACTTTCAGTACACGCCACGTCACTTTATAAATCTGCCCATCTATTTCTGTTGCTTGCCTAGTTTTGCACACTGTAATTAAACAGATCAAGCACTTCATTAGGAGGAATTAGCAGAGACGCAGCCAGAAAGACCGCATGTAACTAACAGCTGGGCATAAACGAGGGGAAAGCAGTATACGCAGCATATTTTTCATGATATTGAGTCTAAAGAGTCCCTTCACAGCTCAGTACTGTTAAGTGCGAAAGAGACAAACACCTGTGCTCGGAGGGATGAGAACAGAGTCAGGGGCACAATCTTCAGAATCAGGCAGGACCACAATGTGAAGGAGAATGTACAGGTAAAGGAAAAGGAAAAAAAAAAGCCAAGATTTCTATATCAAACACACAACCACTATCCACAGAAGGAAAAAAGAAAATACAGAGCGCGAGCTGCAGCTGATGGCAGCTTTTTTAAGATGTTTCTTAAACCTTCAGTGACGCAGACTGCAAGCGACTTGAACTCAGACATACATTAGAGAAGACAACAAACCTTTTTTGCAGACCTTAACTGGACAGAATGTGTTGAACACTTCATGTGCTGGAATGTGCACGCTTCACACAGTAGATGCTTACGTCAGATTTTTCAGCCAGTCACCTGAATCATATTCCCTGTTTACGCACTCCCAGCAGGTTCTCTGTCGGACTCTGTGAGCACAATTATGTCATGATTTGGCCTGTAGTTGATCTTTCAAAATAAAAAAGGTGCTTACAGGTAAAGGCAAACTTGTCTGAGTCTGCAGTGAGAACCAGGGAATGCCTTTTGTCTAGAGGAGCCTCACTGCTCCTGCTGTCCCTCTGCAGCGGGTACCTCTGACCTCCAGGCTTTAAATGTTCTCAGTCATTGTCGACAACTGTCTTGTCTTCCGTTTCCCGTTTCTCATGAAAAGTGGCATTGGCAAGCTGTAGCCTGCAGTCAGCTCACAAATTCGAGCACAACCTAGAGCAGGCATTCCTGAAGCGCGGGAAGCGAACAACCTACAGCCCAGCATCACAGATGCTGCCAGAAGTAACATCTTGTGCGTGGACGTGCACACGCAGCAGTGCCAGAGCCAACGCCTGGCGCACCAGCTGACGACCCCGGGATTTCTCACGGATTTATCGGGCAACCAGAAGACGTGTGATGTTGAACAGAGCTCCGATCTTTTTCAGGGTGTAAAGGCAGGACTCGCACGGCTCAGACTTCCCACCATGATCTCTTTCGAGTTTTTAAACTACAACCCAGTGCAACACGCTCTTCAAAAATACTGGGAAATCCATGTTTGTGCAGTATTTTGATTCACCCACAAGCAATAAGATTTGAGGCTTTATAAGGTGTGTGCAAACTTTTACAGCCCGTAGCTGAGAACAGCAAGTAAAGCTAAAAATTGGAATCAGGTGCATAGTTGCACACAAAGTGAATTTGGGCAGATCAGTTTATGTCCTGCAGCCTTGGGATGGAGCCTTTTGGATATTCACTCCATTTCCTCAAAAAGCAGTCTCAATACATTTCAAAAGAATCAAACCTGTATTACCATGGCTAAGTCCTTTCACTGAGCGGAGGGACTCCACATCAAGCCCTGAAGATGGACCCTGCAACACACAATCACGCAGCAGGTTACGTGCTGTCCAAGGTGTTAGTATCATTCCCACCTAAACTTCACAGTTAGAGGGGGGAAAAAGAAACAAAAACAGGGAAAATTTTGCTTGCTTGGTCGAGGTGCACCCTACCTAAATGCGTTTCTTTGCGCAGTCACCAGTGAGGTGCATTAAGAGGGTGCATTAAGAGGAGTGTGGGCAGCAGGGCGAGGGAGGTTCTCCTCCCCCTCTACTCTGCCCTGGTGAGGCCTCATCTGGAGTACTCTGCCCAGTTCTGGGCTCCCCAGTTCCGGAAAGATGAGGAGCTACTGGAGAGAGTCCAGCGCAGGGCTGCGAGGATGAGGAGGGGACTGGAGCACCTCTCCTGCGAGGAAAGGCTGAGGGAGCTGGGCTTGTTCAGCCTGAAAAAGAGAAGGCTGAGAGGGGACCTTATAAATGTCTCTAAATATCTGCAGGGTGGGTGTCAGGAGGACGTGGCCAGACTCTTTCCAGTGGTGCCCAGCGACAGGACAAGGGGCAATGCGCACAAACTGAAGCAGAGGAAGCTCCAGCTGAACCTGAGGAAGAACTTCTTCCCTCTGAGGGTGACGGAGCCCTGGAGGAACAGGCTGCCCTGGGGCTGTGGAGTCTCCTTCTCTGGAGATATTCAAACCCCACCTGGACAAGGTCCTGTGCACCCTGCTGTAGGTGACCCTGCTTCGGCAGGGGGTTGGACTAGATGACCCACAGAGGTCCCTTCCAGCCCCTAACATTCTGTGATTCTGAGGTCATCTGCTAACTGCTGGATTCCAGGACGCTGAGCTTTTCAGCAAAGCCCTTGAGATTTCCTCTAACAACGCAACTCTAGACAGGGAAAAAAGGAAAAAACCTGAACCCCCAGCTGGGTGTCAGGTCGAGCAGCCTGCCCAGCCCCGCTGCCGGCCTGCCCCACGCCCACCTCACCCGGCGACCCCAGCCCTGCTGGCGGGACACCCCGCGTAGCCCAGGCAGCACCCTCCCCTCCCTGCCTCCACACCACGGGCTGAAGAAACGAAGCTGTGGAGAGCTTCCCCCCGCACCCCCCGCCTGAGGAGCCAACCGGTTCTCCACAGCCTCCCCCCTCCCACCGCCGGATGAGCCGCCAGGCCCGCAGGGACACAGCGCTCCAGAAATAAAAGCACAACGCTTACGCGCAGCCCACCGGAACCCCCGCTCTGCCTACGGCGGGCCCCGAGATCTGAACGGGTCCTGGGTCCCGGTTCCGGTTCCCGGCCCCGGCCTCCCCTCAGGGCCGCCGCCGCCGAGCACGCCCTCCCCTCGTTCACCTCCCGGGCGTGGCGTTGCCGTGGCAACGAGGCCGCGCTCCCCCAGCCCACGCATGCGCAGTAGGAGGCGGGCGGGCAGGGAGGGGCGTGGCCTGGCGCTGACGGACAGCCCCTCGCCCAATCCGCCGCGCTGCCCGCGACCGTTGCGGTCGTAACGACCGCCTGAGGAAAAGGGCGGGAAAAGCCGTTCCGGGGCTGAGGGGAGCTGTGGGTGTCCCAGCCCGGAGGGGCCTCCGCAGCCCAAAGTAGCAAAGAAAGGTCGTGGGGAGGGGGAAAACAAATACCACAACAGCTTACAGTTGGGAGGAGGAGGGAAGGAAGCTGCGCTTTGCGATGATTGGCGTTTGGTAGGCTGTTAAATGAACGTTCGCGTTATTTGTGGGCAAAAAAAAGCGCCTCGGGCTGGGAGGTGTCAGGCCCCGGCTTCCTGCTGAGGGAGGCGCAGCCCCCGCCTTCCTCCTCTCTGCTGTCGCGGCGTGAAAATCGCGAGGGGTTGGGGGGGGAGGGCGAGGGGGTGTCCTCCGTGTTGAACCAGCTGACCCAGCGCCCTTTACCGCAGAAATGTTTTAAAAAACAACCTCGGCCTTCGCCGCCTTTCAGAACCGCGGTTTCGCACAGCAGGTACCAAAAACTACGCGTAATGAAAGAGTTCGGATGCGTTCAAGAAATCCCCACGCAGTGGCTAAAAGTTAAGCCGAGGTCTGAGACCCAGGGGAAGCGATGGAGTCGAAGGGAGAAGCAGGCAGCTCTGGGGTTCATTTTAATGCCCAGCACTTTTTTTTTGGATGCTTTTTTTCCACAGCCAGGGTACCAAATGCTCATAAATACATTTTTTTTCAAGCTTTAGAGAAAGGATGGGAGACAGGTGTGTCTTCTGCATCCCTCAGCACCGGGCTTTCACTTGCAAAGTGCTAAAAATCAAAAAACACAAGTGATAAATATCAGTAGGAGCTGAATTGCCTGGCAGGAAAAAAATAGCTCATAATTATACCATTGCCAAACCCCAAAACATCAACGAGTCTGTATAGATCATGATTTTATTTTTATCTCAAACTTCAGCCTCTCTAAACCAGCTTTCTGGTATGTAAGCCCATAGGATGCGCTTGATCATAATTTCAAGCTCTTCTTCCAAATTTTGACATGTAGGAGCTTGGGGGGGGTGGGGTGATTTTATGAGATTTCCTAAGGAAACAAGGTTTGCACTGTGACGCGTGTTGCCTGTCAGCCCATCTGCAATAACTTCTCAGCTGGCTGGCTGAATCCAACCGATAATGACACGGAGGTAACAGTGAATTTCCTACGCATTTCGTGAAAATCGTCCGATGCGCAGTGTGGGAGAGAAGCACTATTAATGTCTGCTGCAGCACTGTCAACCCAGCTCAGCCCATCTCTGGGCTGTTCGGCACGGGGATGTGCTGTCCTCGCAGTGGGGAACGCAGCCGTATTTAAGGGCAGTGGGACATGAACCTGTAGAAAGACAGCTTTCTTTCAGAACAATTTAAGAAAAACAAGAATTCTCTTAATTTTGGGAGCTGGAGGTTCTGAAATAAGTTTCAAATGTCTAAAATGCTCATCATTTTAATGCAATGGCAAGTACTGAAGACCAACATGTAATTCCTTTTTTTAAAAAGCACATTTGGAAATAGAGATGCCTTTACTTTTTAATTTGCCTACTGGACATAACAGCTGTCCAGCCTCTGTTTTATCCCCTGGTATGTAGTTTGTACATATTACAGTCTGCTATGTACACACATTTAAATAAATCAGCATTGGAAGGGGCTCTGGGTAGAGAATTGTAAGGCTGATTCACAAACATCTTTCCTGCTCCTCCTGGCAGCTACAGAGATTGTTGGGTTGATTACACACACAAATTTCCATCTCACGGAATGACAATGATTAACAAGCATTCACCCGTTGCTTTGGACGCTGTGAAGCGATGCGGTGGTTGGAAGGTGTGTGGGCCCTGTAAAGCAGCTTTTTTAACACTGGTAGAAGGGTGAACATATTTGGCTACAAACATAAAAGTGCTGAAGACAGAGCAACTCTGTAGTGGCAGTAATGTTTGTAGGGACAGTGTTTCAGCATGAAAATAGAAGTGGATGTAGAGAATGAGCCAGACAGGCGACTGAGTAGAGTAAAATGCGGTTTAATGAAGAATGGTCAGCAGAACTCCCAGAAATGAGAACAAAAGACGAGATGAGAGCAACAAAGAAAACAAGAGCCCAATAAAACATGAAGAGAAATAAAGGTGTCAGTGAAAGAAAGGAAGAAGGTAGTGAGGAGGAAATGTCTGAAGGAAAATAATTATCACTGCATGTAGATTAGATATCAAAAGAAGGCTAAATGAGAGGAATGAGTGCAACAGCAAAATGCACCAGGTGGTGAGGAGGAGCTCAGGGACGGAGAAAGCAAAGAGCAAAGGCACTCCTTGGCAAAATGCAGGTCTAGTAATTATCTCTTTTAACAAGAGGGAAAGTTGAGCCAGGAGCGCAGGTTGGATGGAGAAATGAGACGAGGAATCTGTGGAAATACTATCAGCTGGGTCATCACCCGGCATCGTGGCTGAGCATGGGTGTTGGCGGAGAGCGAGATGCTGCTGAGGAGGATGTTTTGAAAAGCAATTTTGAAACATGGAGTGGAAAGCATTAGACTTATTTGCCTTGAGCAGAAAGGGATTGAGTTAATGGAAAACACCATTTTATCTTTCCAAAATAATGTGTTTGAGTGGCTGACCAGCTGAATGCTGTTACCGTGAATTCAATGCAGACCTTTTTCTCAATCCAGTGGAAAAAACTGCTCTATTGTAACCTGGACAAATCACATGTTTTCAAGAACAAGTGATAAGACAGTCAGTCTAGAAAACATACATCTCAGATCCTTTTATTTATCATGGTTATTTTGTTTTCTCTAGAAAATACCAGACTTTTCTGTCTGGTGACTGCTCTCTGTTGCCATGAAGAAGAAGCCTGAAGAAGAGAAGGCTGCGAGGGGACCTAATATATACTTACAAATATCTGAAGGGTGGGTGTCAGGAGGATGGGGCCAAGCTCTTTTCAGTGGTGCCCAGCGACAGGACAAGGGGCAATGGGCACAAACTGAAGCAGAGGAAGCTCCGTCTGAACATGAGGAAGAACTTCTTCCCTCTGAGGGTGCCGGAGCCCTGGCCCAGGCTGCCCAGAGGGGCTGTGGAGTCTCCTTCTCTGGAGATATTCCAGACCCGCCTGGACGCGGTGCTGTGCAGCCTGCTCTGGGTGACCCTGCTTCAGCAGGAGGGTTGGACTGGAGGATCCACAGAGGTCCCTTCCAACCCCAACCATTCTGTGATTCTATGAGTGGGATCCAGGAGAATGTAGTGTTCATAGGGAATTGCTTTCTGTTCAGTGAGGAGTATCGAACCTCACTGAGGCTGATGAGCATGTTCTCTCTTTTCTACTCAGGCTAAATGATGGAGCAGCTGAACTTTGTTGTATTTAGCAGTGAAGGAAAACAGGATATACTGTTACCCTGTCTCAGAGGCCATTGTCAGAGCAATGTGGAGGATGAATTTTAGAGTGAAGAGGCTCCTTGCGATCTGAAAAGGTGCAGGGCCTTGGTCTTGGGTTGTTCTAGGCATGTCTGTGGTTTGAGTCTTGTTTTCAGTGGCTCAGTTAACTAAAGCAGCTCCCATTCTTCCTTTTCTCTCCCTTTTCTGTCTCTTAAGAGACCATGGGTAACTCAATCGGTTAGCTGTTTGAGGTTAAAATAGCCTTGCCAGAAGAACGTTCACTGCTGAGGAAAACCTCAGAGGAATCCTGGCACCTGATCAGAAGGAGCCAAAAAAGACAGCGAAAGAAGCAAAAGACCCAGAGAGGATAGGGAAAGGCTCGGCAGTGTAGCTCAGAAAGAAGGTCTGCAGATTTTTCTGAGTAAAACTCTTTTGAATGAGTCTTGGGGTGGATAGAGAAAGAAATAATGAAAAAAAACCCTTAATTTTTACTGTGTTTAGGAAAAAATTATTTTGTGTAATTCTTATTAACAAACCACATGGCATAAAAAAAGCAATCCTAATTATTATCTCCTTTTAGCAAAAACAGCTGGCAAGAGACCACATTATACTAATGAGGCTAAAAAGACCTAACAGTAGCGACAAGCATGCCCCAAATATTGGACCGAGGAGACAAAAATTAGCCAACTGTTAGCCAAATTAGTCAACTGTTGTATTTGGTAAAGATGCTTGGACCTGGCTACAAAACAAGCTACTGTTTACACATGCAAGGCTTTTGATAATTAATTAAGGGAAGTTTCTGCAAATTAAGAGTATAATAAACCTGGCCTCGTAAAGTCACTGCTGTAGTTAAAACTGGATAAATAAAGAGTGCTTTAGCTCTGGCAGCTGTCAGGCCAGGACATCTCAGTATCATTATTTTTATGGAAATATTCACATAAGAGGAAGGGGGGATGTTAGGTTCTGGTCCTTTTCACAGAGGGAGAAGAAAATGTATATACACAGCTGGGGGACTGCATCCAAACTGAGAATCAAATGACTACTGAAAAGTGGGGGGGGGGAAACATACTGTCTTATGTTTTTTATTCCAAGTCGATAATCTCTTTTTTTTTTTAACAAGTTGTTCCTTAAGCTGTGGAATTAATGAAAGCCCGTGTCGTACAGCTTCACATCCTTTCCCTGCAGCGCTCTGCAGCTCAGCCTGCCTCCCCCTTGACTTTTCCCAGCACTGACCGTAAGCCTTCCCCATGTCCCGCAGAACAGAGTTCCCCTTTCCCTCGCCCCAGCGCAGGAGGCAGCTGCAGACTCGCCCCAGCATCCGCCAGGCACACGCAGATCCGCAGCCATCACACGGGCACTTGCTGCCTTCTGCCAGACCGTCCTCGTTTCGGTTAAAACAGAAACAATTCTCTTTTAGTGAATTTTCCTTACAGCCACGTTCTTCGCCTTCGCCTCGGCTGGGGAGTTAACAGGGTCGCTCTCTACCTAGCTGCCAACTTTCACAACTCTGAAAGGAACTGAATATCTTTGAGGCCTTTTGTCACTCAAATTTGCATGAAATTAGCTAACCAGTTTGAAAATTGCTTATAGAGGACCGAGAAACTAATAGCTTAATTGCATGTGCCTTATATCCCTAGGAAACAAGGCTAAAAATAGATGAATCTGTACTGACGTACTGAATAAAATGACTTGCCAACAGCAAAACTTTCAGCAACCACCTGTAGGCTGAAAAAAGAAAAGCCCTGCATGTACCAATTACAACAGAAACTGAGAACCCTGGTGCATTCCTGGAAACGACAGTCATGTTTGGGGTAAGATAACAGATGTTCCTTCAGCTGCACAGAAACCACCCGAAACTTTGTTCTGAAACTTTCTTGCTATACATCAAAATAATTAGTTCATAACTGCTGTCTCCTAGGTCTTCTGAGATTTTTTTAAGGAGCAGGAAATCCTCACTGTGAAGCAACGATGTTTTAAACTGCTACCTGCTTGCGGTTTGAGAAGTGTGATAGGAGGATGGAGTCTTTTCTAGTACTGCTAGAGAAGCACCATCTGGGACTGTCCGAAGTACTGGTAAGGGAGTTTTCTAGGGGGCCCCAGTTAATATACTGCTCAAACACCTCGAGGGAAAGCCTTTGAAGTATTACGTTGTTTGAGTTACCCGCATCTGTTTGTAAGTGGAATAAACTTACTAAAGTAGAGGGTCCCTCTATTCCTGTTAAACTGGCGTTTCAGCCCCACAGCTGCTGTGCAGAGCACTGCGCAGCGAGGCCAGCAGTCTGTGTCAGCGTGAACTGAAACCCACGTGTTCCAGCTTTCCAGAAGATACCCTCACTAAATGTGGCACGTCTCAATAGAAGTGCAGTCTTTGTGACAAATATGTGATGAGACACAAAATATTTAAGTTAAAAGCCGCACCTTTCCCTAGTTACTTTTTTACCCAGAGGTTCCTTCTGTATAGAGGCATTATCTCTAGGAAGTGTAACTTGTGGTGATGCAAATAAATTGTATTCAAAGAGTTTATACCATCCTCTACCACACAGACATTCAGGTAAGAATTTGTATTTCAGTTCTCTACCTCAGTAAAATTAGAAGACACTGAAAAGCTGTGGAAACCTTACATGAAGCACAATTTAAATATAAAATGTAGAAAAAATGTACATTGTGTAGGTACTGGTCATTCTGTTTGACATGAACATTGTGGGAACGAGACACTTGGGAGGGAAAAAAAGTTTTGAGCCAAATACCCAGGGCTTTTCTGAGTTTGTGATTCTTCCGTAATTCATTCATTCCCTTGTCCCACTGAAGAAACACTTACCTTCATGACCATAGTTTATTATAAAGACTAAAAGGATTTGGATGCATTGATAGTACTTCCTTTACATGTGCATTTAGTTGTTGGGGAATTAAGATTGTTTTCTAAATCGCTCTAAACCAGAGAATATCAGAGGAATCATAAAGCACGGGGTGTAATAGGGTTAACCAGAAAAACCACTCCAGACTCTTTCAGTGTGGGGTCACCATGTGAAGGAAGGAAAAAAGGAGCCAACAGTGCTGGAGAGGTGTCCCTTGTGTCAGGCTACGTGATACCACGCAGAGGTGCAACTAAATTCCCAGGACCCTGGCCTGAGGGGGAGATTGCACATTGGGTAGGAAAACACAAGACAAAACATCACAGAGAAAATCCTGAACTTTCTAGGTAGTCCTGGGGTCTGCACCCTAGTACATGCTGAAAATGGTAATATTTACACTGCATTTCTACTACTTAAATATTTAACAGACTCTTCAGATGTTTGCCATCTCTAGTTGGGGTTCATTAATTGATTTATGTTTAATATTTAGTTTATGTACTACCAGTATGCTCTAGGGAACACAGGGAAATGCTAGGTGCCATTTTTCAGAAAGAACTAAAGTACAGAGGCTGAAATGACTTGTCTCGATCTACAGAGCTCTCCCACTTCTGGGATCCCTAAAGACAGCACCATGCTTTCATTATGGATTGCATGTCTCTGTTTTTCATGCCTTGGTGCTTGGAGGGGCTTTATTTATTTTTAAATAACTTTTTATTTTTTAACAAGCACAAACACTGTGAAGACATCTACAGCCCATAATTCTGCTTTTCTTTTTTAGATTTCTGTAGATGCCTCAGAAAAGAACACCCAAAGTATGTCAGACAGAAAGCCTTTCCTCAGCAGAGAGAGAGTGGAGACGGGCAGGGGTCAGAGGTGAGTTTATGAGTTGGTTTGTGAGGGGATTTTTTGTCTCTTAAAAGAAAAACAGCAAAGCAAGCATTTAAATTACAGAGCAGGAGGAAAAAAGCTGAAGTAAATGTCTGTGCTTTAAAAGTTGCTCTGCTTTATTTTGAACAAAAGCATATTTAAAAAGGTGAGCGGGTTTACTAATGCTATTTCGTTGAAAAAACACATTTTACAAACCATATTAAGGAAACATTCTCAGTTTAATTCCTCAGCAGTAAGCACAAATCCTGTCATAACAAATACTTGTGGTTTTATCACTTATGTGCTTGATAAATCAGTAATAGGATGGCGTAAGTGCTTGCCTGCTCCATACTAACACATACTTCTTTGACAAAAGCCGAACTCCTGGTTTCATGGCGGGAGGAGGTTAGACCCAGGATTCCCTGTGCTGGACTGATACAGTTTTGTAAATATTATAGTTTGCAGGCTCTGTCATAATACTTCTGACCGTGAAGCCCAGCCTGCCTTTTCGGTGCGGCCCTCAGGCAGGGCCCTTGGCAAAGGAGCAGGGTCTGTCACCCCTACACCGTACCAAGGGCTGAGATTCATTCATTGGGTCACCCACAGCTCCACCCAGACACGAAGGTTTCCAGGCTGCCTTTGGCTGTGTCCTCACGCAACGCAGCTTTACCCAAGTGTAGCATTTGCATGGCCCTTATTGAAAGTTTACAGCTCAATATGCTGTTCATTCTGAAAGCTAAGGACCACAGTGTCTGCTATTTTCCTCACATCGTGGCAGTAACTTGTCACCCAAAGCACTTTTCCTCCCTTCTTGAAGACTCGGCACAAACATTCTTCCAAATATAACCAAAAATCTGTGTAAAAAGTAGGTTATTTACTGTGGCATTTACTGTCTTCTCCAGAGTTAGAAGGGCTAAAGAGCAATGATGAAAGCTACCTGGAAACCTAATGTTGCAGTAATTATCCTTCAAAAACACTCAGGTGAGAGAAATGTGGCGGTCAACCTCCTCTACAGCTCAAAACACGGCACAGCGTACCAATCCTTCTACTCTAATACAAATGGTAAGTGAACGGAGTGGGGGAGGAAAGTGGAGCGGTGAAAAGGTAATGGCTTCTTATCCTTGGTGAATGATGCAAAACTTGTCAGTTGTGGAAGCAAGCCTCTGTCAGTCAGGTTGTGTAATCCCAGCAGCAGCAATGCCAGCCCGGGGACAAGAGGTACGTCATGTCCTTTGGCCAAGTCAACCTGTCGCCTCTGATTGAGACCATCACAGACAGTGCCACGTCTTTCTTATTTTCAGCTTCATTAGGGAAGCAGGGCAGCTTGCTCGTGGCAGTAGGGTGTTTGAAGCACATTATCAGACAGCCATAACCGAATCAAAGTGAAAACAAATCAGGCACAGCCTGGAGCATTCGGGAGAGATGAAGACCTTTCACAGCTGAGATACTCTTACAACAAACTTACATGCATGAACCAAGCTCAGAGACAGACCTGGACTCCGCACTTCCGTACATGGGTGTCAATCTGCAGTGAAGACCAGATAAGCTCACTCTTGACGCTGCCGCTAGCGTGATGCTGGAACCTGGTCCATGGCCTCTGCGCAGGTCTGTTGATGCTGTATGGTCTCCAAGAAGTCATGGGAAGGGGATGACCTCCAAAAAGATGGCAGTTGCATACTCAGGGGTGCCTGGGTAGATACAAAGAGGCTTGGTCTCTTTGGAAAGATTGTAATTTTTTTCCAGCTGTGCTTAAGAACACCCAGGTTCAAAATAATGTTCCTTTCCTCAGCCTGTAGCACCTTGAGTCCTTACTGAGGTGGGACTGGGGGGCAGGTGATGGTGTCGCTCTCACTGGTAATGCAGCAGCTCCTCCCAGCGAATGGGCTGGGAAAACACCTCTCGCTCCAGCCAGAGTTCGTAGGAGTAGTGGAAGTCCTCGGGGAGCTCCAGCCGCTGCCCCAGCACGCTCTGCAGGCAGTTGTCCACTGGCGCAAACTCCGAGTCCTGAGGTTTGTCGTACCTCCGGCTGTTGAAGGCTTCGATGTTGGCTCTCAAGGTGCATTCTTCAGCCTGGAAATCCCATGGTCTTGCATCGATATCTACATTGGAGAAGAGACAAGACCAAAGCATTGTGGAAAAAATAACTCTAATAAGGTCTGAGCAAAAGAAAGGATGATGATTTTACAGCAACCACGTGCTTGAATTTACCACAGTATTAGCCAGTTGGTTATTCCGAATTATTATTCCTAGTCCCCATTATGTATGCATTTTAATTTAAGGTATTTAAATGAAATATGTTAAAATCACTTTTAAATTAAGCAGAGTCAGAAAGCTTCCTCTAGAAATGCAGTTATTCCTGCTCTGCAGTGTGCTGTAAGGACTCTCTATAATTACCAAGCTCCTGCTTTCTTCAGAAAGGCCCCACCACTTCTACTGAAAATCTCTGCAGACGTCTGAGGCAGAGATCAAGATTTAATGCATATAGCTAAAAACTGGTAAGCTTATTATAAGCTATTGAAAACAGAGCTTTTTTAAAATTTGGACATATTTAGCTATGAATGATGTTGAAAATCTAGTAACTGGCTGTAACAACCATGATATTTTAAACACGTAATATTAAGTAAACATGTAACGTGAAAAAAATAGCATTTCAAAAGTTGGCCTTTATGAGGTCTAAATCTATACGGAATAGTCATTCGCTGCATAAAGGTTCAGTAAATTCACTGGCAAAGCTCAGCAGTGCTCAAGGGAGGGAAAAGTCCGAGCTGAGTATCGATCCAGGTATACCAAGATAAAAATAAACACCCCAGGAAAGACCCTTCCAGATCGCGTCCCTGAAAGCAAAGTGCTTCCCTGGCAAACTGTCCAGGTCAAGATGCAGTCTCCGCTAAGTAGTGAATCGTGCACCCGAGCGTTGCATTGTGTTGCTGGTGAACTGTTTTGGGGGAAGTGGGACACACACAACAATTTATCCTTTGTGTCTGTCTTAAAATTGCATTATTCTCAATATTGCCAGGTAAACTCAGTTGTTACGGCAAACCCTTGCTCCAGGGCAGGTAGTTTTCTTCTCCTGCGTTGGTGCTCAAGGTATTTAAGTCGCCCAAGGCAGACAGTATCCCATAGCTGTATCCCGTTAGAGGCATAACAAAGCCCTGCAGCCTTATTCAGTCCCACAGGGAACACTCAGTATTTTGAGAAAGGCAGCAACCGGATAGAAATCCCCATAGAAGAAAGGAAGTCCCCAGTCTTCCAGCCTTCCCACTCTTTGTTTTTTTTTGGGGGGAACTCCGCTAGCTCTAAAGTGAAATTAAAAATGTCAAGTCTAGTTTTTGGTTCTTCTAAGTTAGCGTCATAGTGGTATCATGACTATCAAAAGCATACAAGTCTTCAAAAAATAGATTATGTCTTTTACAGGTGAAATTAAACACCCTAACATAATTATAACGCCTTTCTCCCTTGTAAAAAAGTTAAGATCTTAGGCTTTTACTTCTTGCCCTGTTTTCTTTTGAAACAGGAATACCAACCAATTTTTCTACTTAATCCTCATTAAGAAGAAGGTACATGCAGAGCAAAAATTTAGGACTGTGTTAATAAGGCAGGAAGATATTTTAATAATTTCTCTTTTTGTCCTAGGCTTGGGTCAGTTGTTGCAGCAACTGGGTGTTCTTACAAGGGAGTAAGAGTTTATGGTCTGATGCATCCCATGGATTGATACGAGGAACATCAGAAACTTCATGACATCCCTCAAAAAATACAGATTTAGACTACACAAGAGCTATTTAAACAGAGCAGCACATCTAGTCTGTGGTTCAGCTTCAGGATTCAGAGTATCGGCCCTGCTGGGTTGTAGCCGCTGCTGTTTCTCAGGAGTGAGCTGCAGAGCTAGCAGTCAGATTTTCACTTCATGGCCATTCTAAGCATGCAAATTCGGTGCGGAGACCCAGACACTTTAATGACCCAGTGGCAAAAGTGATGTGGGAATGCAGAAGTGCAGGCCTGGCACTGGTGGAAGCTCTTGTCTTGAAGCCCGAGCTGACCATGTCCCATCCTGATCTGATTATTCCCACTTTTCCTCATGCAATCAATTACCTTATCGCTCTCTACAATGACCTCAGAGGAGGTTGTAGCAAGGCGGGGGTTGGTCTCTCCTCCCATGAAACAAGCGATAGGACGAGAGGAAACGGCCTCAAGTTGTGCCAGGGGAGGTTTAGATCAGATATTGGGAAAAATTTCTTCACCGAAAGTGTTGTCAAGCGCTGGAACAGGCCCCATCTCTGGGGCTATTTAAAAGCTGTGTAGATGTGGCGCTTGGCGACATGGTGTAGTGGTTGGCTTGGCAGTGTTAGGTTTGCAGCTGGACTTGATCCTAAAGGTCTTTCCCAACCTCAAGGATTCTATGATTCTATAATATGTTCAGGGCTACAAGGATGGTGAGGGGACTGGAACATCTCTCCTATGAAGAGAGGCTGAGGGAGCTGGGCTTGTTCAGCCTGAAGAAGAGAAGGCTGCGAGGGGACCTAATATATACTTATAAATATCTGCAGGGTGGGGGTCAGGAGGATGGGGCCAAGCTCTTTTCAGTAGTGCCCAGCGACAGGACAAGGGGCAATGAGCACAAACTGAAGCAGAGAAAGTTCCGTCTGAACATGAGGAAGAACTTCTTCCCTCTGAGGGTGACGGAGCATTGGAACAGGCTGCCCAGGGAGGCTGTGGAGTCTCCTTCTCTGGAGATATTCAAAACCTGCCTGGACAAGGTCCTGTGCAGCCTGCTCTGGGTGACCCTGCTTCGGCAGGGGGGTTGGACTAGATGACCCACAGAGGTCCCTTCCAACCCCTACCATTCTGTGATTCTGTGATTCTGTAACAGAGCCTTAAGCCTCTGAAAAAATCCGCAATACTGACCCGAACAAGTTTACGGGATCCTAACAGGTCATAGGCCAAAACACGTCAAACCCTCCGTGTGCTGATTCCAGCTCTGCACGCAGAGAGAAGGCTTCCCTGGCACGACTCACCGTTGCCATAAGCCCAGTCATCGTTCATGCGGTGCCGCACCTTCTGGTAAATGGCAGACATGGTTTTCATGTTGCTCTTTCTCCACTGGCGCCCCAGGTATTTGGTCTGGATTTTTAACAGTTTGAGGACATACAGCTGCATCATGGCCTGCTTCACCTTCAGAGCTCGTTTCAGTATTGGGGCTGACTTGAAGACTACCAGCATCTGTCAAGAAATCAATGCAAATTAATGCAATGTGTTCAAAAAAGCCTCACGAGTGCTGTCTGTGCAGCTTTGGGCACTAACACCTGGGCCACGTACGGTACAAACCCCAAGTGGGTAGAACAGGAGCGTTCATCATAATCAGCGCTGGCTGCATGGGACTTGAGGGTCATAGAAAGAAGTATTATTTACAGAAGAAAATATATTTCTGCATTTAAGGCTTAATCTGTGAAAGAAAAATGGGCAGATTATGAAGCAGAAGAAGCTCCAGCACTGCCAGAAGAAACTCTCAGCAGGAAGGCTGGGCTGAAGCCCGCAGCGTAGAGCTGGGGACACGCTCGAGGTGCAGCGCTGGCAGCCCACGGCAGGTCTCAGAGGGACGGGACACCACCTTACCATTGTCCTCGAGTGTTTCCACTTGGTCAGCTTGTTGAGGATCCTCAGCAAGTTAATGCAGGAGAACAAATTTCTCCAGCAGAACTGGTTGTTGTCTCCGGCTTCCTGCAAAGCAGAGAAGGAAAAGCGTAACCTTGATGGCAGCATTCAACAGCACCGCCGCAGAGATACCCTTGTGCAGAAAGTCTTTATTTTCACTATCTGCACATTATTTCCAATGCGGAGTGAGCAGCAGAGCTACTGCCTCGCTCGGGTTGTCATCATGCTGCTGAGGAGCCAATAGATTCTCGGGAAAACCACGCTGAAAGACTCAGATGTAATCAGCATTTTAATTTGCATTTAGGCTTAGAGTAAGAGCTAAGATAAATCACATTATTCCGTCATGGGAAATAGATATTGTGGTAGATTTATACTCGTTGTTTACAGTCAGAGAGCAAATTACAGCCTAGTGATCACACCGCTTAGAAAACTGTTTTCGTTAATTACATAAATTAATTCATAAATTACCACATGCTTAGAGGACATATTCCAGACAAATAAAAGGAAATCACATTACAACGCGGGATGACAAACATTCGTATCAGGAGGACAAGACTTCTCTGTAACAAAGATCCCCTCCAGCTTAAGTGCAGCTGATGGATTATGTGAAGTATTAGCTAAATGTAAGCACCCCCAGCTCCACCCTGCGTAAATATTGCCTGTGGCACGTTTGAGCAGCAATTCCACCACTACAGAACTTGCTTGACGTTTGAACAGCACTGAGCACAGCAGAAGTGTCCCACAAATAACCTATTTGGGGATGAGAGCGGGAACAAGTGCTGCTTAATTTATAAGCCACTTACAGCAAGCGACAGCCTTAACAACTCATTGCAAAAACTGCAGCCTGGTGCATGATCCAGGCTCTGGGCATCCTTGGGAGGAGACCCAAGGGACCCCCTTCTGTCAGAGTCTCTAATCCAGCTTTGAAACTAGATTTACCCATGAAAATCCTGCCAGCAGAATACCTTTGTTCTTAAAAGCAAGCAGCAAACCTATCGTTTCAGTAAGCTGGTAAAATGCTCTTGTACGTATAATTTTTAGAGGCCAACAAGAAAGTGCTTCTGACTTATTTAATGCTGTGATTTGGTAAAAGCCACTCATTTTCTGCCAGTAGAGGCTAAATCTGCGCTGGAGGCTCCTGTGCACACAGCGGAGTTTGCACAGCAGAGCGCAGAGGTGGGATGTCACCGCGATGTCACCGCGATGTCACCGCCACATCACCAAGGCACTCGCAGATGCTGTGTGCAGCTCTGGGGGTACCAGCTCAGGAGCAGTGCCCGTGCAGTTTCATATCGGTGCCCAGTCCTAATCTGCTCCCTCTGCACCAAGTAGTTTTTCCAAGAAGACCCCAGCAGAATAAGCTAATACCCACTTCACGGGCAGCTGGAGTTGTTTTTGTCACCAATCTAATGTTGCCTCTATAGCTTCAAGTAAGTGAAAGTCTTTCCATCAGATTTACCAAAGAAGGGAAGAGGATAAACAGGCTTTAATCCCCCTTTTACCCCAATGGCACCAGGACAGGGTGCAGCAGGGTCCTCTGCAGCCCCCTCCCCAACAACAGGGAGTGACAGGAGAGGGGAGATGGGGACCAGCAAGGAATCGAAGAGCCCGTCCCACAGCAGGATGGGTGAAGCCCCTGCAACCCTGCCAGGACTGCAGCCACTCCTGATTTACACCACGTGGGGACAGCAGTTACCCCACAGCCTAAGGGTCCCTTCTCTGCCGACAGCACTGCTGAACTTGTCCCGCTTTTCCACGGATGTAAACCAAGCACACACGCTCCTGCGTTCCACCCACTAGAAGCACAATCATCTCTTATATCCGCTAAGAAACGTGTTATGGCTGGGGTGTTAAAATCAGTGCATCAGAGTATTAAAAAAAAAGCTAAAACAGGGTGTAAAAAGTTGGCTGAAGAAACACAAATATGTGCACGAGCGTATGCCTCAAGTACCAGGGCATGTTTAGTTTCTATTAAATCCTTACATTCACGGGTATCCTCCCAAGGACGACCACACATGGTAAAGTTCAAGTTGGTTTATGCATATTTTCTAGTTAAATTAGTCTCCCGTGACACTAACATCCATGTCTGCTGCAGGAAAGCCATGAGGCACCGCCGTTTAATGCAACAGCTCCCAAACTGAGGACCAGACCTTACTGGGAAAGGGTAACTGGGAATATTTTCGCTCAAAAAGGTTCAGTCTTCTCCTGCAGCCGTGGAGCTTAGCGTGAGGATGAGCCGTGGGAGCGCTCAGCGACATGTCACTAGATGTCCCCATCGGGCCGGGATGCGGTCGGTGGGAGCCTGGCAGGGCTGGAAGGCACCGAGCCTGGCCAGGACCTCCAGCCTGCAGCAAGCAGCCCACGGACCGCCACAAAATGGGACCGATCCCGTGAGGAGGAGGAGGGAGGAGAAGCCCAGGAGCTGTCACCCCGAGCAGGCACCCAAAAGGAGGCGAGAAAAGGAAAAAAAAAAAGGAGGTTCTCCTTCCCCTCTACACTGCCCTGGGGAGGCCTCATCTGGAGTACTCTGTCCAGTTCTGGGCTCCCCAGTTCAAGAAAGATGAGGAGCTACTGGAGAGAGTCCAGCGGAGGGCTGCGAGGATGGTGAGGGGACTGGAGCATCTCTCCTATGAGGAGAGGCTGAGGGAGCTGGGCTTGTTCAGCCTGAAGAAGAGAAGGCTGCGAGGGGACCTTATAAATGCTTACAAATATCTGCAGGGTGGGGGTCAGGAGGACGAGGCCAGACTCTTTGCAGTGGTGCCCAGCGACAGGACAAGGGGCAACGGGCACAAACTGGAGCAGAGGAAGTTCCAGCTGAACCCGAGGAAGACCTTCTTCCCTCTGAGGGTGACGGAGCACTGGAACAGGCTGCCCAGGGACGCTGTGGAGTCTCCTTCTCTGGAGATATTCAAAACCCGCCTGGACAAGGTCCTGTGCAGCCTGCTCTGGGTGACCCTGCTTCGGCAGGGGGGTTGGACTAGATGACCCACAGAGGTCCCTTCCAACCCCTACCATTCTGTGATTCTGTGTGATTCTGTGATAAGCGCCGGTGGAAAGGCACGTGGGACAGCGGTGGAGGACCGAGCCAGCAGGCCAGCCACACGTGAAGCTCCCACATCCACCCGCAGACGCTCCACAGCGGGTTTTTATATAAATTTGATCTGGCATAATCAACTCACGGCAGGCATTTGCACCGCAGCGGCACATCAGAGATGCCGTGGCTGCAGAGGCAATAAAACCAGTTTTGCTGTCCCACCTGACCACAGCCTTGGAGGGATTTGTGAGCAACTTTGGCTCATAGTAAGTAGGGAAAATCTTTCACTTTATTTTAGTGGTTTTAACCTTTATAAAGCCAAGGGAAATGACATAAGCTTAAGATTTTAGCAGCCAGGCAACATGAGATCATCCCTGCCTGGACTGGTTTTGCTCAAGCTCCTTAATGATTCCTGCATCATTTAGGGTCTCCCTTCCCTCTGATCCCTCTCCCTCTTAACCCCGAAGCTTGTCTCTGCTCTGCACCCTGTCCCAGTCCAGCCTAGCCTGCATCTGAACTATTGCAGTTACGAACCTGCCAGCATTAATGTCTCATCTGTAGTCTGTATATTCACCCAGTCCATCGTGCTGGCCAGTCTCCATAATACTTAGGCTCCTCTCCGCAGGGAATTTGGTTCATTCCTGAATCTACTGGCATCTTACAAAATGCGAGTGCTCAGAGCAATTTAAACCTGGGAGGCAACAGCCTCTGGGAAAATCCTTTTTAAAAGCAGGCTTTCTCATTTGGAGAAGTGAAAAGGAAAATTATAAACCCAATTATTTTTATGGGGTATACAACACCAACAGTGCCTGCTCCCCACCTCCCCATAGCTGATAGCGAGTCAGAATAGCGATGGGAGGAATTTTCAGTCCCGGAGCGGGGAAAAAAATAGTCTGATTTCAGAAAGGTTGGGGGTACAAAAAAAGAAGGCAGAAAAAAAGAAAATAAAAATCCTTCCTCACCCTCTTGCATATAGCAATACAGGTGACAAGGACCCTTTCTGTGCTGCTTACCAGGCTTTCTGCAGTGAGCTCGGGCAAATCATAGACTGTGCAATGTGGATAATCCAGGACGGAGATGCTGCAGAGATAGGAAAGAAAGGACTTGTTAAGAACCAGGTCAATATGAAAGCAACTACGTGACTATGCCCAACAATCTGTAACATCTTTCCTGTGCCTGGGGTCTGAATTGCAGCGCTGCCTCATGCAGCAAGTAGTTTGGATGGGTAGCAATCCCATCTCCAGCGAGCCACGCCGGCACGTGAACCAGCCGGCAGCTGGTGCCGCACGGAGCTGCCTCCCTCCTGCATTTCCGACTGCACAGACGGCATCCGAACGGGCTCCCAGCCTCACCGCTGCCTCGCGTCTCAGCTTAATGGAGCACATCGATTCCTCTTGGCTCCGAAGCACATCCTGAGTGCCTTAATAAGGACTCGAAGGATTTGGATCCATTAAGACATGACAGATTAGTTATTCATATGTGTATTTTTAAAAAGGAAAAAAAAAACCCACCAAAACAGATTGTAGGTTAAAATGGAGACATCTGATTACCAGCAAGAAAATTGACAATGAGGGCATCATGTTTTTCAAAGCCCTCCAGACCTATTGTCTTTGTAAAAGTACCCAATAAAAAAAAGAAAAGTGTATATATATAAAAAATGTATGTATACACACACACACACTGACGCTATCTGTGCCCTGAGACATGCACCATCCTAAAAAGAAGCATGCCCTGTCACACAGCTTTTGTTCTTGTATTCCTGCTTGTTTGCTATTTTTTGTTTTTAAATTCAGTAGCTGAGCAACAAGCTGGCTTGTAACCTGATCACGGAGTCAGAGGCAAGCCAGGATGAGACCCAAGGTCAGGATGCCCCATAAAACAGGCTTCTTTTAAAGCGTTTGGCCCAGGAAGGGCTTGTCTGACCACAAGGACAGATGCTCCTCGCTGGCTCCTACCCATCATAACCCTAAAACTGGAAGCACCATGTGGATACATGCAGGAGAGGTCAGAGGGAGCCAGCTCAGGACCAGGAGCCCCGTGGCTCATTTGCCACAAGTCGTCATTGCACTGGCATCACTTCTGATATTTCCCGTTGCAGCACTGCTGGACTTGGGTCCATACATCTGAACGCGACAAAATCCCGCAATCCTTTTTGCAGTGCCCAACGTTGTTCACTGCCATCTGACAAACCGCTGCTCTGGGCTGGGCAGAACAGCTAAACCTCCTTGGATCAGAGCATCCAGCTGCAAAGGCCACCTCATTTCACAGGAGCGCATCCTGCCTGTGAAACATCTGTCAGAAAGCAGAGGGAGCAAAGTGCTCCTGGGCTGCATTTCCTCCTCACTTATGTGCCTTTAAAGTGCAAGACCAAGAGCGGAAGTTTTTATCAGCAAGGGAATTAATATATTACTTTCTATTTTTCCATGCGTGCCTTCTCACACATACACAACCATACCATGCAGGAGAGGGACCAGCCTACACACACAGCTGAAGAGCAACAAAAAGAGCATCAAAAAGCAAGAAAAAGGATCTTGTCATCGTTCCAACAGCAACATCCCGTGCGGTGCTCCCCTCCAAATGAGGAAATCCCACCCAGTCCTACCGAGTTGTGAAAAAGTTGTACTCTTTCAGTTCTTACACTGGCTTGTGGTAGTCCAGCCAGTCCCTGTGCAGACTCAAAACTGGGCTAGTGGCCTTCTCAAATCAGAAGTAAAAGGCAGTGACAACTACGCAAAACCTGAACAAGTCAGGAAAGCTGAACTATAGCTATAAAAAGTGGAAAAGACCTAGAAGACTCTACCCCATCTAGCCTTTTTGAAGCTGTTGCCCACAGATGCCCAAGAGCACTGGACTGCTTTCCAGGAGTCCACGTAAATATGAAAACAAGCCTACTGTCAGCAAGGGAGACAGGTCTATGTGTATTTTAATAGCCCAGTGAGAGACTGGAAACCCCCCATCCAGTCCTCCTCATTAAGCACAGGGGATTTGCTCCCCTCCAGCATATTCCTGTAATGAACAGCATACTGCCCCAAAGCCATGCTAGGGACCAGAGGTCGCTTGGTCCCACCAAATATTCATGTGTGAGGGTTCCTCATGCACAAAGCCTCCCTGCTCCGTCACCTCTCTCTTCCCCAGAAGCGGCTGTACCTGTTTTTGGCAGTGATATAAGACATGATGTTTTGGTTGAAGAACTTCAGGATCAGCGGGATGCAGTTGGCAAACACCAAATGCTGGGACACGTACTCAAACTGGGGAAGAGAAGTGAAACAGGTCAACGTTAGCTGGAACAGCTGGGAGCATCACTTGGGAATGGAAACCCATTTCCAAGCCAAAAGCAAAGCAGTCTCGATGGTTTGCTCCAGACACCTCGCAGGCCACCTGCCCCTTGCAGAAGTCTGCTGTATAAGGCTTGCATCATACACAGCAGCTCCCACCAGCTGGAAAACTATTTGCCATAGAGTGGACACACAAACCTTATGGTAGTAGTTTGGGAATAGCTGCACCTAATGATTGCAGTGTAGCTTTTTAAGATAAAAATCTGTGGCAAAACAGTATATGGGGAAGAGGGAAAGAGGAGGTGTAGCTATTACATGAATTACTATTGCTGTCACACACTAACCCCAGTGCCTTTTCAAATTTTGACTGAAAAAAGTACCCTTACCTTCATACATGCTTTCAGTTTCTCTCCTCCTCTAAACATTAAATGGTCTGGGTAGCTACGGCTGCATTATACAACAAATCTCTACTGTCCTCTAAAGAGACACAAATAGCAGCAATATCCTGTCCCATCCTATCCTACCCAAGCCTCTCACTAACCTGCAATCAACATCCCAAATTTGAGAGCGAAGAAACAGTTTGTTCCCACATTTCTCATGTCAGCCTGGTACAAGCTGTCGACACTCGGTACGCCACTGACGACACACCGCCGCCATTATTTGCAAGTGAGTAATCGGCAGTGCCCGCTAGCCGGGATCTGAGATGCTCTCACTGCTTTGAAATGCAGCTGCCAGCAGCTAGTGTGCTACATGGGATCTGACCGAACATAAAGCTAATTTGCTGAACTAATTTGCTGGCGTTTCTCTGCTGGCATAAGAAACACCAAAGAACCGACAGAACCGAGACAAAAAAACTCCGTGATCTGTGTTGGTGCGCAGGTCTGTGCAGTTGCTGCCGCACTGACGCGGCTGTCAGCAAGCACAAGGTGACCCCTAGCAGAGCCTGGACCAACCATGCTCTCCGTTACCCTCCACCACTTTCTGGAAGCATCGTCTCAGCCCCTGAAGTGGTTCTCAGGGTGCTCCCTGAGACCAGCTTTGGTACCGCATGAAATTACGATGGCTCTCCCAAAATCAGACACAAAAGCAGAATCAGGAGGGGGAAACCCCACAGCTTTCTCCACTCTTAGCACCATACTGCAAGGGTCCTCCTGCCACAAAGGAAGAAATGAGAGGAGCTGTTTCGGGGGTGAAGTGAGAAAAATTAGTGAAGGGACATGGGGGGAACCAGAGCCAATGTAGGACTGTAAAAATGTGTTGTTTTTTCTTTTTTTCATTTTGTCCAATCCAATACATGGATTTATATTTATCCTCAGATAAATATCAGCGGGCTTCATAACACAGATGGATTCCTACCATGCTGAAACCTTTGAAAGAAAAAAAAAATACAGAACACCAATTCTTTAACTTGCAGAATGGGTGGAGAACTGGGCCTAGGCCACAGCCCAAATCAGCCCTTGGTGGTTTTTTAATCAATGAAAGCCCTCACGCAGGTCCAGTTCAATTGGTGCCATATGGATGACACAAAAAACAGATTGCATCTAGGACCCAGACCTCCAGGCTCTGTTGAAACTGGAGACCCAAGAACTTGATCCTGCCAAGGGACAGAGGACTAGATTAGTTGACCTCATGAGGTCCTACCCAGTACTATTTCTGGCAACTGGAGATGAGACAGAGCAAAAGAGGGTCTTGTCTAACTCCCATCCCCTTCCCCTTTCTGCCAGGGAGGCTCGTGCTCGTGCCACCTCCTAAATTTTAACCTGATCAGCCACAGCGTGAATTTGTCCAGAAGTCTGAAAACTCTTTCCATGTGAGTGGAAATGATCCTGTCAAAACACAGTCAGAGATATATTGCAGGCAGGTTACCCCTGCCTGAGTAACCCTATACAAATCCTGGCCCGGGGCTAGGGTTCACTGCTACGGAAAAGCAATCTGCAGCTCGTCATGAAAACTCTTCCTGGAGAAGTCTTTTAGGAGAGGGTCTATCAGGACACATTGGCTTCAAGACCAGCTTGGCGATGGCCAACTCCTTCTCTACACTCACCTGGTAGATGTGGTTCAGCTTGAAGTGCTTGAGGAGCAGCAGCAGCAAAGCCGAGATGCTCTTCACAATGATCTCTTTGTGTCTGTTCACATCAATCCCTAGTTTCATGCTCTGAAGAACAGTGATGCTGTGTTGGAAGGAAAGAAGGCAACAGCACTGTGGGTATGGGAGCAAAGAGGACTAAGGCACTGTTGAGTTCATATTCATCTGCACAGGCTCTACAGAAACAGGGACCTTCGCTTCCCCTTGGGACTCCCATTTCCATCTCCTGCCTGGTGACACCAAAGTGTATTAAAAAAAAGAAAAAAAAAAGCTGATTGCCCCCTGCCAGCAATCCTGGCGGAGCAGTATGAAGGACACCAGCCATATGCTCAAGTATCTTTATGATTTGTGTCACCTAGCTAGCAGAGCACAGCGGCTGCTGACTGCGCTCGAATTGTTATGCTCCTGAAAAACTGGCATTCACGTCCTTGCCTTTCATCTCTTTGCCCTGGCAGCAACAGTAGCTTGCACCTACCCAAAGAGATGTCCCAGATTTGGAGCCCCCCGAACCCATCAGCAAACTGCAACTCTCCTGTTTGGTCCAAGACTTTTTGGCAAAGCTGCGATGGCTGGTGGCCACCTCCTCAAGGACTTACGGCATCTCTTCAGGCAACACATCTGCCAGGATGTTGATAGAGTCGGTCTTGGCTTTAGAGGTAGGCGCTGCAGCAAGGAGGATCTTCAGCAAAGCTATCTGCAGAAGAGGGCAGGCGTGGGGGGATGCTCCCTGGAAGAGGCATTCTTTCCTTCTTCACTTGCTGAAACTGGACAACTTCAAGCCAACTCTATAGAGTTTCACCAGCCCAAGCTCCACTCACCGTGACGGACTGACTATGGCAAGGCTCAACCTCTCCTTTTATAGCCTGGACACACAGGCCAAGTGTGAGCACAGCAGCTCTGTTTTAGCCTGAACTTAAGGCGTCATGAGCACCTGAGCTCTAGTAGTATGGATAAAATAACGCAAGGGACACCTGGAGCTTGATGCATTTAAATCTGTGTTTGTCTCTCCCTACGGACAGAGCGCACATGACCCAATTACCGTCTTAGAATCACGGAATGGTTTGGGTTGGAAGTGGCCTTAAAGACCATCTAGTTCCAAGCTCCCTGCCATGGGCAGGGATACCTTCCACTCTGAGGTTGCTCAAAGTCTCATCCAGCTTGGCAATGTAGCTGAATTTCAGCACACACATTATATTCCTCTGGGATTCTCTTGGGGGAAGGCTGCAAGGGATGTCCCTATAAGGAAGGTCATAACCTACAGACTCTCCACAGTTTGAATAGCTGTTGAGAGCACAGCCAGGTTGGCAGAGACCTGAAGGCATTACCATCTTGTTTGCTGAGCCATGCAAAACATGATGATGGTTTAGTTTGGTTCCTGGCCAAGCAAGCCATCATGCTTGCAGATCAGCATGATACTGTAACAGAAAGTTAATCTCAGCAAGAAGAACAAAGGCTCAAGGGAGCAGTGAAGTCCATAGGTTGCTTCTTGAGGCCAGAAGTGAAGGTACCTGCATCAGTGTACAATGACTTGTTGGTAAACATTACAGCTCATGCAGCTCAAGAGATGACACAGGGCCATCTCCGACTGGTTCCCCTCAGTGTTCAGAGGGCAGGAGCCAGTTTCGAGCTCCCACCAAAGTGAAGGACTTTGTTCCTTCTTCCCAATCCTCCGCACACATCCTGTTTTCCATCCACTGACAACCACTGACCTGTCTCCAACCATTTGACTGTCCCCCTGGGTATCTCCACCCCTTAATCTTCTGAGTCGCTCCTCTTGGACTGTGCCTTCCACCCAAGCCTGCTCTGGATTCCCAGCAAAATCTCTCCATTCAAGTCCTGAACATGCCCTAGCAGGCCCATGCTGAGCTCTGCAGCTCACAGTTTGGCACCATTCCCCACTCCAAAGCTCTTCTTTACTTTTAAGAAACATGGGCTTACCATATACTGGGGGAGATTGTACAACATTGCTCGATACAGTATCTCACAAGGGGTTTCTTGGACTTCCTCTTCCCCCTAGCACAGAGAAACATTACAAACAAGGGAAAATTAAATATTTCCAGTCCACACACTTGAGATACATCAGTCATCTCCATAAAACCCAGCTTGAGGACTTAATGATGGACATAGCTGCTTGCTGACTGCCTGAAGCTCCAGGCCTTTCTCCACTGCTACATTTGATCAAGATACGGACTTCTAGAAAAACGAGTATCCAAGGTATGTCACAGAATCACAGAATAGTAGGGGTTGGAAGGGACCTCTGTGGGTCATCTAGTCCAACCCTCCTGCTGAAGCAGGGTCACCTACAGCAGGCTGCACAGGACCTTGTCCAGGCAGGTCTTGAATATCTCCAGAGAAGGAGACTCCACAACCTCCCTGGGCAGCCTGTTCCAGTGCTCCGTCACCCTCAGAGGGAAGAAGTTCTTCCTCATGTTCAGATGGAACTTCCTGTGCCTCAGTTTGTGCCCATTGCCCCTTGTCCTGTCACTGGGCACCACTGAAAAGAGCTAAGATCCTAAGGATCACGGAGAACATATGGGTTTCTATGACAACTTGGAAATCTTTCACATGTCTATCTAGTGATGGGGAGCAGCAACTTCTTACCAGAGACATAGGGCACTTCTCCAGCTCCTCCTCATTCTTGATCTGAACATCCGAGATGGAAACATACTTGTGCTGGCAAAATACACAGACAGAGGCAGAGCGATGTCACAACTGAAGGATGAAACACAGCAATGACAACAGTTGCTAATTTCAGTAATATCCGAGTTAGGTGTATAGGTCACAGCAGATACATGGGACAACTCATCTTTGTGTGGGACATCCCTCTCTCCCTGAAGCTCCTCACACATCATGCCTCTGATTACTTCCACCTACTCCTTCTAGGATCTCTCTGTAAGTAAATGGAGAGGGACAATTGCTTCCAAAAGGCAATCCAGACCTTAGATAGGGTCAGTTTGCCTCTGGAGGTGTCTCACTCCACGCGGAGCACAGCAGGAGCCAAGGCTGGTCATGCTTCCCCCTGGGAATAGCACAGGTCTGGGCACATATGTCCAAACCCAACTCTGGAAGTCTGTCACGTTCAAAGCACAACGTGGCCAATGCTTGCCAGGACGCAGCAATGTTGCTGGACCTGGGATGAAAGGCAAGTCCCAAGTGCTGGATAATCTGCTTAGAACTGCAGTAAGGACTCAGTTTTCCGTTTTTTGCCCCAATTCCTGCAAAAAGCTCCAGCAGTTTTTCCTGTGATAACTAACAAGAAGGGGCCCTCTTACTCCCTCCAGTAACTCTGTTTCAGCTGGAGGTTAGACACGAGGATCCCACACTGCGTGTGGTGGATATCAAGCCGCTCTCAACCTGCTCAGACCTTGACTGGATTTATCAGATGGACTTCCCAAGGCAGAGAGAGTAACAGCTTAGACCAAAGGTGTTGCTGTACATCAGCTGAAGAGGAGCAGAAGACTAAATCCACGTGAAACATTTACTGTGGGCTGAGAGCATACACCTGAGGAACTTGAAACTCCTTATAAGTGCTATATCACAAAGTTTACGTGTATGAGACTTGATGCCCTGCAATCCCACTATGGCCCTGGTGATCTTGACCAATTATTTCCTCACTTCCATGTGATCCCCACAATTCCGATCCCACCTCAGAGCGTCTCCTGAGTGCCAGGGAGCAAAAATAGCAAAGGAAGAGGTTAGACAAGATGATTGCAGCTCAGCAAGGCATTCTGGGCTGCTTAATCCAAGCGCTATGCATGGAGCCACCATCTTACCTGCTTCAGTGTCTTCACGCTTTCATGGATGGGCCGTGGTAGCCCTATCAGGGTTTCGGTGTCTCTGTGGGGGATGAAAAAAGGTGAGTATGAGGCTGGGAAGATCTGGGTTTAACACTTCCAAGTCATAGAATAAAAAAGGGAGCCTGTAGTCTACTGAATCTACTGAATGAATCCTAGAAGGGTCAGGAATTGGGAGAGGTGCTGGCGTGAGCTGCCCGCCCTCCCACCTCCTCCCCAGGAAAGCCTGCACAAGAGGGGTGACGTTGGGGTGAAGAACTGGGGTGAAATCAGGTCTCTGCATGGAGCCAGCTTGAGCCCAGCACCATACCTAAAAACAAATATACCCTGCTGGGCCCTTGCCAGGATGACTCTGTACCCGCAGCTCAATTTATTCACAAACTGGGTAATTTGATGTGGATACCAGATTGTCTTGACTCCCTCTCGTATCAAACCAGTCTCTGGCTTAGGCCAGGGGTCACTTATTCCGGGCTAGGTCTGATTTTTAATAGAAAGAGGTCCTTGAGACCAGCATCTCTAAGAACGTGTTTTTATAACACCGAGTGCACTGCTGCAGACCCAGCGAAATCCAGCGCTGTGCCACATCGTCCCGAGCATGACTTTGGCTGGTTGAGTTCAGAAAACCTGAGCTCTGTGGACACGTCCCACCTGTTAAACTGCACTGATGGGAGCTACAGGACAGACTTTGTTGGACCTACACATGTAACACTCACTGGCCCAGTGTGAATCCGATGAATTTGTTCCTGCTTGCTTCCAGGAAATGCTCGATGTCTTTCTGTCTGATGGAGTAGCAGAGAAACAAAAACAAGGAGAAGGTTGGAAAACAGACATATACCAGATCACAGCCTACATTGCTCAGAAAGGACAGCAGCGTGGGACCAGCAAGAACCTTTGAGCCTTCTGCGGTTGATTTCTAGAGGTCTTCATAGCAGCGGGCTAGAGCCACCATTGCTTTCATTGGTTGGGAGCAACGTGAACCAAAACCATTTGTATTTGCTGTGTAACTCCATGGGAGTGTGCAAATAAATGGAGAGGAGTTCTCTACGACAAGCACCTTTTTATCCACCTTCTGTGCTCCTAGCACATGCATCTTCAAGTAGCATCTGCTCACTTTGAGCAAACAAATGTTGTCTCTGCAGTCTGGCGGAGCAAGTGCTGCTCCAAGAGAATGCAAGCTGACATCTTGTCCACCTTGAGCATCTTTCATGAGAACTGGTCAGGGTCTCAGCACTACAAGTAGGACATGAACTGTGAGCCAAGCCTCTTACATGCAGAAAGAAACCCAGCTGGATTTCCAGGTACCAGCCAAGAAAAACAACGATCATTTGATTTTGAAGCTGAGAGCATTAAGTTATGTGGAGTACCACAGAACCGCGTGTGCAGAGACCCATGTGGGAAACCAGTTCTTGCTGTGTCCCTGCAAGGAGTGCTCTGGATAGACACACTTAACCTTGTCACTGCTCCCACATCATTTGTTCATGTGTTTTAAAGATATCGGATTAAATCCAGGCTTCAGATCGACAGCAAAAAACCTCACATGGATTAGAGGGAAAGGGGCAGAGGTTTTCACCCTCTTTTTCTAATGCTCCCCCATATCATGTGTAGCAGAACCGGTCTTAGGAAGACAAGGTACAAACTTCTTTATCCTCAGACGTTTTTCTCCAATTTTGCACCGTAGAGCAAGGCCACTCAAGAAGGCTTCATGTGGCAACACAAGAGTCCCATTCAACAAGCAAAGGGCAATGTCATTAACCAGTTCCCAAGATGAGCAGCCTAGCACCTTGCCACACCGAGATTTGTTGGTACCATTTGGGAAAGCTGACCCTGCTCTCACATCACTCCAGCACAAACCTCCTTCCCAGTACAACCTCGGCTGTCCAAAGTGGGATTGCCACTTATTGTCCAAGCTTGGCCATGCTTGGTTTGTAAAGCCTGGGGAAGGGCTCAGCTAAACCCAGTCCAGAAGGGTCCAACTGAGACAAAAAGAGAACTGGAGTCACTTCAGTTCAATTTGATGGAGGCCAACAAACTTGCCACAGACACGTTCAGCCTGCAATGATCTCCATGACACGTAGGACTGGGGAGGATGGCAATGACACCAAGTGGTTTTACCTGACTTTAGGGGCCCAGGGGAGCCCTTTGGGGAATGACACCCTTTCAATAGGCGGGCGCTGAGCAGGCATCATGGGGATAATCGCATCCCGCTCCATCAGGTCCAGTTCCCCCTCGATCCCACTGTCCACATCATCGTTCTCCTCTTCGTCGACTCCTGCTTCATCATTCTTGAATGGGTCTCTCTCGTTGTAGATATCCAAACTGTCTTGCTTCACCAGGGGCTGCAGTGTAAGGGGAAAGAGAAATTCAAGTTACTCTGTGGATTTTATTTACCTCCCAGCCACCGGCACCAGACCTCTCCATCCTGGAAGGATCAAGCTCCCAGAAGTTCCTCAGGTGAGGCTTTGTTTCCTAGCTGTTGCCTACCTCTGACCTTGCTGCTCTAGGAGGGGTGATGCCATTTTCCATCTTAATTTATGGAGCTACCATCCCACATCTTTCCCCTAGCAAATGAGGCATTTTCATTCTCGAACCATAGCACACCAGCTTCAAGAGCAGAGCTAAAAAAAGACAAGTGGATGGAAAGCTGGCCATGACCCGGCAGTGTACGCTGGCAGCCCCGAAGGCCAACCGTGCCCTGGGCTGTATCCCCAGCAGTGTGGGCACAGGGCGAGGGAGGGGATTCTGCCCCACTGCCCCGCTCTGCTGAGACCCCCCCAGGAGTCCTGCGTCCAGCTCTGGAGCCCTCAGCACAGGACAGAGCTGGAGCTGTGGGAGCGGGGCCAGAGGAGGCCCCAGCAATGATGCGAGGGCTGGAACCCCTCTGCTGGGAGGAAAGGCTGGGAGAGCTGGGGCTGCTCAGCCTGGGGAGGAGAAGGCTGCACGGAGACCTCATTGTGGCCTTTCAGTACATAAATGGGGCTTGTAAGAAAGATTTGGGCAATCTTTTTGGCAGGGCCTGTAGTGACAGGACAAGGAGTAATGGTTCTAAACTAAGGGAGGGTAGAGTTAGACTGGATATAAGGAAGAAAGTTTTTACGACGAGGGTGGTGAAACACTGGCACAGGTTGCCCGGAGAGGTAGTGGAGGCCCCATCCCTGGAAACATTCAAGGCCACGTTGGACGGGGTTCTGAGCAACCTGATCCAGTTGAAGATGTTCCTGCTCATTGTAGGGGGCTTGGACAAGATAACCTCTAAAGATCTCCTCAGCCCAAACCATTCTGTGAGTCTATGAAACTGAAAACACAGGAGCGCTTGGGAGGAAAGGGAAACAGGCTCCCGAGCACAGGCTGGCTCCTTGAACGGGTGACAGTCCCCACCGGAAAAGCACCCTGGGCCGTGCGCCAGGAAGATGAGCCCGCTCTTTACCCTCCGGCTGCGGTGACCACGCTTCTGCTGCTGCTCCATGAGCTCGATGGAGTAGGTGGGAGGCGAAGCAGCACGCATGCTGCGCATCACCTGGATGCTGTCCTCCGGCAAGGGTGGCAGCCCCAGCTCCTCCCGCTTCCTCATCTTCATTGCCTGCAGGGCTTCAAATCCACCCAGTGTGAACTAGGGACCAACAAGAGAGGTGAGAAAGCAGGGAGCAGACATCCCACCCGGACTGCACGGCTCTTCTGGGCTTCCAGGGGAGCAGCAGTTTGAGGCCATCAAACTGGAGAGTTGAGGATGAAGACACCATGTCACTGGTTTGTTCTCCAGACTTCTCCCACACCCCATGTCCTCTCATGGCTCAGCCCACCCTCATCCCAGAAGAAACTCTTTGCCTTGTGTCAGCTTCCTGTGCCATCCTAAATAACCTCATTATGGTTGGATTGAATAGTGGGGAATAACCAGGCTGCATCAGCACTATTCCCAAAATGGCTGGTTTCTGGAAAAAGGAAGGGTTTGCACCCACCAGAAGCACCTTCCAGAGCAGGAGCAGGACCTTCTTCATGGGGAAGTGTGGAGCATGGCCACTGCAGAACTTGGTCACCATTGTGAAAAGCAGAAGAGCAAATGGCTCATCAGTGTGCACAGGGAAACCTGGTGGAAAGAGGGACCAGGAGCAGGTTCAGAGCAGATCCCTCGTCCCTGGGGTCTCCTCACCGGTGCAGCATGATGAAGGGACCTCATTAGGGCCAGTGAACTTTGTGGCTCACTCAGCTCCATCCTGAAGGTCTCCCGGCAGGTATTCCACTCGGGGGGATCCGCCTCCTGCTCCACACGGATGTTCTCCACCATCAGGTACATGACACTGAGCAGCACCCTGCCGGGACAGCGCGGTGGGCAGGTGTCACTGCCAGCCAGAGGCCACTTTGTCCAGAGAGGTTGTCCCGCAGCCTCCACCCAACATGCTAGTGGGGGGCTGAGAGGGAGTACCTGAGCTCCGTGCTGTCGGCCAGCGAGATGGCCGGCTTCCTCAGGGCGCTGCTACAGGCCTGGCTGTTGCTGTGGGGAAGGGGACGGGGTCAGTGCCACCAGGCATGGGGTTCCCCTCACCCCAAACCCCAGCCTACGCCTGCAGCGGTGAGAACACCGTGCTGGGGGATGTGCTGAGGCTGCAGCACCTCCCTGGTCCCCAGTGAGGAGGAGGAGGAAGGGGAAAGAAGAGCATGAGAAAGATGGGGAGAAAGAAGATGAAGAGGAGAGAGGAGGATGGAAGAAGAGGGTGAAGAGGATGGGGAGAGAGAAGATGAAGAGGAGAGAGGAGGATGGAAGAAGAGGGTAAGGAGGATGGGGAGAAGGAGGATGAAGAAGTAGAGAGTGAGAAGGGCAAGAAGGATGGGGAGAAAGAAAATGAGGAGGGAGAGGAGGGCGAGGAGAAAGAGTAAGATGAGGATAAGAATGAGGAGAGAGAGGGCAGTGTGGGTCCTCTCACTCAATCTCCATGTTGAGGAGCTCCAGGAAGGCAGTGAAGGTTCCCAGCTGGTACAGGAGGAAGCTGTTGTGCCGAGACCAGTGCAGGACATCGCCTTCATTATCACAGTCTCCAAAGACGCCTGGAGAAGCCCAAAGGGAGACACTGGTTAGAAGGAAGCTGCCTTTGAACCTCTGGAGCACACAGGGCCATTCTGGGAGGAAGCTTCACTGCACCAACCTGGGATGACCCCAAGACAAGGCTTCTCTCAAGCCCCCATGCTGAAGCCAGGCAGCAGATACGTGGTGGTCCTTACCCTGTGCCAGGTAGAGGATGGCCCGTGCTACTTTGAGCCTCTTGTCCCTGTTGACCACCTCCAGCCCATCCAGCAGGCGCATGACGTAGGCCTTCTGCTGAGCCCCATCCAGCTCCAGCCACCTCCTGCCCTGCACTGGAATGGGGACACAACAACCAGCTGGGTGCTTCCCTGGGGATCCCGCTCTTGCCCGGGGGGGGCTGAGCCCACAGCTGGTACCTTGAGCGTGAAAATCCTCCTCGAAGCATCTCCTGTTGGTGCTGAGCTCGTGCTCCTCGGTGTAGCTGTACAGCTCTGATGGAGAAAGGGGTCAGCAGGGACCCAGAGGGGTTTCACCCTCCTCATCATCGCCAAATTCCTCGTGGAGCTCTGAAAGGTCCCAATGCACCCGAGGAGACACGGGGCAGAGACCTAAACTTATCCCCAAGCCCTTCTGTAGCTTCAAGGGGCACCTTGGAGCCACCCAAAGCTACCAAATTCATAATTTTCATCCCCGTGTCCGGGCTGGGTTGTTCCCATGCTCCTGCCCACAGTGATGGTGCTCGGGCTGCTTTTCCAGTTTCATGGGGGTTTTTTTGGGGAGGGGGGAATTTTCTGTCCCAGTTCAGGCAGTTTGCAAAGGGAGGGAGGGCAGGAGCACCCGGACGAGACCTGCACTGATCGCACACCCAGCAGCTCGGACATTTTGGGACCTGCAAACAGGGGCTGGACTTGGAGGGACATGATGCCCGTTCCTGTGTAATTCCTACCTGGATTTATATAATTCCTATAGTCCTACAGTGCTGAGCAGCACCATGGGGGTCTACAACAGTTCTGCAAGGGAGGAGGAAGGACCCCTCAAAGAAAAAAAATGTGCTTTAGCCAGGCCAGCTCATGCACGAGACACAGGCAGCTAAAAATAACCCCCTTGCTGGGACCCCAAGGGTTACAGGGCGGAAGCAGCCGGAGTCGGAAGATACGGGACGAGGACTCGACCCATCACGACACCCGCGATAAAGGGTGACACTTCCCAGCCTGGGCTGTGCCACCGGCCACGCCACCCGTCCTCCCACCCCGGCACGCCTGTCATCGTCTCCTGGATAATTCGGAGCGCGGGGTAATCCCCGTGCCCCCACGCGTCCCTTTTGCTCGTCCTCGGGGAGCGAGCGGCTCTCTATTAATAAATCCCTCTTGCTCTATTACCACCAGGATGATACCACTCCATATCCATCCCCCGTCCCGCTTGCCCAACTCCCTGAGGGAATATTTTTTTTCTTCCCCCTCCCCGGTGGGCACCTATTAATAGCAACGCAGCACCCAAACGCCGCTTCACCTGCTAACTCGGCGCCGTGGCCATCGGCATCCCCGTATTCGAACTCCAGGTTGGGGCAATCCACCGAGCCCTGCGGAGAGCGGGTTGGGGTTAGCGGGAGGGGGGGCTGGCGCATCCCCACGGATATTTCGGGAGGCAGGACGGCTGCCAGCGCTCTCAGCCTTTCCGTTAAAGCTCCTCCAGCCGCTGGAGCACGGCTGATCTCGACACTCTGCGATTCCATGACACGGGTCTCCAGGGCTCGAGCGGATCGTCCGGGCGAGGCTACTTAAAACACAGTGCAAATTTGGAAGGCGAGTCTAAAAATAGCATTTCTGAAGTCCCGGAGAAAGCAGAGGCAGGACCTAAAGTGCCAGTGAATATTTGATGCATTTCAGAGCCCCGCATATGCTCAAAAAAAACCAAAGTCCGAGGCTGGTTTGAAGCAAAGGTGCCCAGGAGGATGCAAACCCCCCGCTGCTCTGTCCTCGGCATCCCAGATCCGACAGCTTTCAGGGCCAAGCTGTGCCCTTTTGAAGCCCACGGGGTTGTGGATCTCCCTCCTCCTCCTCCTCCTCCTCCTCCCCCCTCCGCGGATGAGGAACTGGAGCATGAAACTTCGCCGGAGGATTACGGCAGGGCTGGGAGCGGGCGGCCGCAGCCAGAAGACCCAACACCAGCATCAACCCAACGCCGGCATCGACCCAACGCCGGCATCGCGCCGCCGTGCCCCCGGGGAAGGAACACATGAATGGATAATCAACTAAATTAACATAATTTCACGTTCTGAGTCCCACCATCCCTTCTCGGCAGCCGCCCTGGAACCGATGCGCATCATCACAATTAATATTGATGACCCTGAGGATGCACGGCTCCGGGCTGAGCCCGACTTGCTCGGAAACGTTGGTTTCTCACCCAATTTTTGCAGCCGAGCCGGCGGGGCGGTTCGAGGAGCTAAAGCCGAGGAGGAATTCGGCGAAGCGCGTGCAGCACTAATCCGCTTGGCGAGGCCGAGCCGCTGCTCTCGGAGCCAGAAGCACGATGCAGACCCCCAAATTCACGGGCAGGAGGACCACGCAGACCCCCGAACCGCTGCTCTCTGAGCCAGAAGCACGACGCAGACCCCCAAATTCACGGGCAGGAGGACCACGCAGACCCCCGAACCGCTGCTCTCAGAGCCAGAAGCACGACGCAGACCCCCCAAATTCATGGCAGGAGGATGATGCAGACCCCCCACATTCACGGGCAGGAGGACGACGCAGATGCAGACCCCCGAACCGCTGCTCTCAGAGCCAGAAGCACGACGCAGACCCCCCAAATTCACGGGCAGGAGGACCACGCAGACCCCCGAACCGCTGCTCTCAGAGCCAGAAGCACGATGCAGACCCCCCAAATTCATGGCAGGAGGATGATGCAGACCCCCCACATTCACGGGCAGGAGGACGACGCAGATGCAGACCCCCGAGCCACTGCTCTCAGAGCCAGAAGCACGACGCAGACCCCCGAATTCACGGGCAGGGGTCTGGGAGCACGACTCGGGCACCGTCTCCCAGCCAAGAGGGACCACCTCGTTTTTGGGTCAGCTCCCCAGGGAGAGCCCCTCGCCCCCCAGCTCCTTCCCGTCCTCTGCGCCTGGAGGGGGGGTCCCTCGGTGGCTTTACAGTGGTCGGGGACATCAGTGACCTGGTGATCCTGGTGACCCGGAGCCTGGCACCCACGAAGCCAGGTGGGAGCAGCCGGGGCAGCGATCGGGAGGACCCCCAGGACCGAGACACCCCCCCCCCCCGACCTGGGGTGTCCCCCGGTCCCCAAGGCGGGTGACACGGCCGCCCCCCCGCCCGTACCTCGGACTCTTTCCGCTGGGTCCTGAAGAGCTCCCGGCTCTTGGGCTGGGGCTGAGCCGGGCGAGCCCTGCCCGGGGCCGGGGCCGGGGCCGGGGCCGGGGCCGGGGCCGGGGCCGGGGCCGGGGCCGGGGCCGGGGCCGCTTCCCCCGCCGCCTCCTCCATGCGCTGCGCCCCTCTGTAGCGCCGCCGAGCACGTGGGGGCCGGGCCCCCAGCCCCGCCCCCTCCTCCCCCATTGGCCCGCCGCTCCTCGGGGCGGGGACGGAGGGCACGCCCCCTCCTTGCCATTGGGCGAGGGGCTATTGGGATGGGGAGGGGCCTCCCCGGGATAACGGGGCGCGGGGAACCGGCGGGGGGGTTCGGGGTAACCCAGGGGTGCCGGGGGGTGGGGTATCCTCGGGACGGTGGGTGATGGCAGCGGGGGGGACATGGGGGGACAGGTTTTGGGGGGCATGGGGTGCCCCAGGGGTGAGGAGGGGGAGCTGGGGGTGCTGGGAGCGAGGGATGCCTCGGGAGGGGGGGGAGGTTACGGGGTGTCCCCGGGGGTGCTGCGGAGGATATGGGGTGTCCCTAAGGGTTGGGGGAGCAGTGGGGGGAGAAGCTGGGTGCCCGTGGGGCTGGTGGGGGTCCAGGAGGGTGACGGGATGCTGGGTCCCGCTGGCACCCGGGGGGCTGCAGCTGCCCCATTGCAGGCCGGGGCCCCCCAGGGCAGCCCCCCAGCATCACCCCCCCAAATTGGGTTGTCCAGAGCCCCACTACCACAATTTTGGTGAAAAGCAGCTCCTGGGGGCCTGCAAACCAGGGAGAGAGTGGGAGAGATGGGGATTTCCCCTCCCCACTCCTCTCTCCCTCTCCACCCAACATGGGGGGGGACACACACGGTTGTTTTTAGGGGCGACCATGCAGGGAGGTGCTGGACACCCCATCTTGGTGCCGCTCGTGTTCAGCTCCGTTCCCCAACCCCTGGAAAAACAGAAGCCTTCAGGTCGTTATTCCCCTCCGCCGCCCCGGCAGCGGGGAGGTGACATACCGGGAGCAGAAGAGATAACGGGATATTTTCCGGCACCGCTTTCCCCAAGGACGAGAGCCAAAACAGCCGCCCGGAGCCCAAACAGCCCCGGCCGCCCCAAGGACGCGCGGAGCAGCTTTCCCAGCCGGGTTTTATACGGCAGCGGCGGGAGCTCGGGGCTACGGCACGGCACCGGGTTTGGGGACAACACCCCTGTCCCCACCCCAGGGCATCCCCATCCCTCACCCCCTCGTTGTACCCCCTCCAGCCCCAAAAATTCCCCGCCTGCTCCTGCCAGACCCAAAAGATGCTCCGGAGAAGTGGAGTTTTCCAATGTTTTATTGGTGTTTTGAGATTACAGAGTCTTTATTGCTGATCTAATACAATCACTCAGACATTAATATTTAAAACATCCTTTTGAAAATGTTACGTTTGCAAAGATTTCGTTTCCTCACTGCAGGCCGATGACAGGTTTTGTCTTCTTATTCCTAAAGTTCAGAACAGAATTAATTTCCTTATACAATTTTGCTGGTGTTACCTAAATCTCCTTTTTCCTAATTCTTTAAAAATCTGTTACATAAAAAAAAAAAAACAACCCATTACACATTTAATTTAGAGATGATCACAGAATATGATTCCAGATTGATTAGGAAAAAGCCAAGCAAGCAAAAAAGCTTACAGAAGAAGCGGAACGACATGGAGAAGAGCTTTAAAAATCGAGGTGGGAAAAGCCAGTTGGGACTTTATTATTAATTTTTTTCTTTTTCTCCTATCTACCTGGAAGATAAAACGGGCTTAAAAATCGGCACGAAGGAGTTCACGGATGAGGACAGCACCACCGTATGCTGCACGAGCGACGGACACGGGGGAGGTAAGCGACTGCGTGAGCTGTACCGAAGGGTCACGTGGATGGAGAGGGATTTTCCTGGGGGCAGAAGCGGCTGCGGTTGGGACACCCGTTTTCCAAAAGCTGCTTTGCTGGACATGACCCCGCAACCGCGTTTCACCTCGACCGAGAGCAGGATTTCACGCTGCACATCTGCAGAGAACAACAGAACCTCTGGGGTTCGTTGGTTGATGCAGACCAAGGTACTCCAGCGTGGGGAAAGACCCGATCGTGACGTTTCAAATAGGTCAGGGGACTCTTCCCAAAAGTCTCTGGATCTGGACAAATTTCATGAGAGAGCAGAGATTATTTCATGTTTGTGGCTAGTGATCAGTCTATAATGAAGCCTTCTCAAGGCCCTAAGGCCTCCTCAAACACTCCTCAAAGTGTTCTCAAATCCCCAAGGTCTCCTCAAAGCCCTGAGGTCTCCTCAAAGTCTTCTCAAATCCCCAAGGTCTCCTCAAAGCCCTAAGGTCGCCTCAAAGTCTTCTCAAATCCCCAAGGTCTCCTCAAAGCCCTAAGGTCTTCTCAAAGTCTTCTCAAGGTCTTCTCAAAGTCTTCTCAAGGTCTTACCTCTAGGCTTTGAGAAATTTCAAAGAGAAACTTGGAATAAGCAAGCATACGAGAACGTTTGCTCGGAAGACGAGCGGCTTGTGGTCAAGCTGACTTCAGACCTCAGCATAACGAGGACTTGGCCGCTGAGACCATAATTCCACAGTTTTTCCTTTCTTGTGCGTGAACGAGCTGCCACAGAAGTTTTTTCATGATGGCGAAGAAGTCCATGAGGACAAAACAAGAATCTCTGGCTGATGAGGGACTCGGGTACCAAAGCAGCAACCGCAGGATAAAAGCTTTTGTGCTCACGGGGCCAGGCAATTTTAGTTTAGAAGGACCATGTTCTCCTTGTGAACCATAAAAGTGACTCTGATGGGACACAGAGACTTAGAAAGTCACCTTGGTAAACGTGCCACGCTGTCCGCAGCGTTCAGACGGGGCATCCTGGGCTAAAAAGAGTAATTATGGCAAATTTGTTCTCCGTTGGCTCTGTTGTATCAAGATTTGAGATGACTGAAGGGTTTTAGTGATGCTGAACTCTTCTCTGGGCACAGAATCGGTGTGGGGATTACTCCGGCGTACGTCTCATACACTCAAAGGGGATTTCCAGATTTTATCGTACAAATATTACTAGAAAATAAAACTCCAAAGATTTCCAATGAGGACTGAAATTCAGCTGGAGAAAGACCTCGCGTGGACAGGGGTCCTCCCAGCCGGGGTGGCCAGCGAGCTCTGCTTGGGTTTGGAAGAGCTCCGCGACACGTGAGCAGCATTTGTTGGCGAGGTTGCAAGGCTCTTCCACCGGCACGGGCACGCGAGGCTGCCCTGTAGCCCCACCAGGAACACGACTTTGGTTGAACCGTAGGAGGTTGGCACTCGTAACGTAAGCAGCAGGAAAATACTGCGGAGCTGTGATGAAGGGCGCGGCGGTGGGTCCTACCCCACCGCCACCACGTCTGCCTCCGAGCCCTCCCGGCTCCTCCCGCGTGCTAGGGGCTAACCCCCAGCTGGCACTAACGACCAGACCCTTCGTTACAGCTTTCAGCAGTGCTAAGGCAAAGTTCACCGACTCGCTGGTGGAACCGTCCCTCGGGCAGTTCGGCGGAATTATGAGAGGTTTCTCCAGCGATCGCCGGCGAGATTTACCGCTTCGCTGCCGAGGCGGCACCCGGCTGGTCGGCAGTGCTGGAGTGAACAAGGTTTCTCGCTGCGCTGTCAAGCGGCATGAGAAACGCAAACCCGGCCGCCCCGCAGCCAGCACTCACGGCTGCCGGGATCCTGCTCCACTGGAAGAAGCGCTGGGATGCGAAGGAAACCAAAAGCAACGTGTGACCTCGAAGTCAGACCCCGCGGCTCCCATCGTGGGCGTTGGATTAACGGCGGTAACGGACTGTTCCAAGTACATCGCAGCAATTCAATTCCACCAGCTTCTTCCTCGCCTCCCCTCATCCTCCCAGCCCCGAAAAAGAACAACCCAAAGAGAAAAATGAAACAAATGGAAAGAAATCCACCGTCTCCCAGTCCCGCGGCAGTACAAACACCAGTGGCAGAGGCCGCATGTACAGTATTCTAATTTAATAAATAAATAACCTAAACACACTGTCTACTATGTGAGCAAGCCCGGCTCTAACTTAGGACGCTTGCGCTGTTTCATCCTGTACAGTAGTTGAGAAAAGACTTGGGTTCTTGTTCCTCGCGATTCTCCAGGACACAGCAGCAGGAACTTAATATCTGGGGAAAAGACGAGAAAATGAGTTTTCGGTGAGCTGCTGGGACAGAGACGCGCGGCTCCCCCAGCACGGTGTATTCTGGGAGGGGCAGACACCAGGAAAAGAAATGATTAAGAAAGGGACTCGATCCCCATCTCCTCCCCCACAGACAGGTTTAGCCGCCCGCCCTCGCTGCTTGAACGCTGCCTTTCGCTTCGAGTGCGGGACGGGGAAAATTCAACGGCGCCCGACCGACTCGGGGGCCGAACTCCAGCGGTTTGCGGCAACATCAGCTCCGAAAATGGGGAGGATGCGGTGAAGGAGCAAGAGCAAATGCCTCGAACGCCAAAGCCTGGCTCAAACCGGCTGAATTTATTGGGAGGCTCCTGTCGCGCCGGGAACTAAAGCAGATAATTCATATCGCAAACGAAGCTACGCGCAAGGAGAGAGAGGTGCTTGCTCTAACGAAGCGAGCTGCTGAGCAGCACAGGGATGAAGTCTAATCGCAGGCTTTATCCAGAAAAAGAGACTTCGTGCACCTGGAGATCTCCTCTCACCTCCCGTCCCACGCACCTACACATCAAAACGGGGAATTTGGGAACACCCAGCTCTGCCTTTTGTATCTGGAGCTTCAGTTCCTGCAGGACAGCAAGCCAAAGCTGTCCGAGCGCATCCCCGCGGCGCACGGGGGAGGCTGGAGTCAGCACGGCTCGCCCTCGGCGCGGGGAATTCGCTGTGACCCTCCACTTCTCCCAGCTTCCCTGGGCACGGGACAAACCGCGCTCCCCGCAAGGTCGGGGCTACAGCCGGGCACCGAAGCTGCAGAGAAAATGGAACCGGAGGAAATCCCTCCGCGGGAGGGCACGGCCGTGTGGCAGCACCGCAATAATTTCACAGGTAACACAGGGCAGGAAAAAAAAACCTCACGATCTGGCAAAACCCACTAAGACCCAAAACCGGAGCGTTTCAGTGCGGCGTTGCTCTCATGTGAGCGCTGAAGACCCGCAGGCCAAGAAAATGCCTTTTCCTGCACGAAAAGCATCAGGGCTTCACCCCCAACCTGTGTTTGGGCAAAGCTGTTTCATTTTCACTGTAAAAAATGCGTTGCAGTCCCAGCTACAAACATAAACCCAGAAAGGGAAGCGATCCAGGGGCTTATATTGAAAATTATTATTATTTTGGGGGCATCAGCCCAGCCTGAGCTGGGGGAGGAAAGCCATCGAGCAGAGCCTGTCCGAGGCGCGAGGGGCGAACGCTGCTCTGCGCCATCTCACCCTTGGTCAAGCTTTAAAAATAAAGCTGTCATCGGAGTCGGCCGGACGGCACCGCTCCGCCGTTCGCCACGTCTGGGCGACAGCTGCTGCCAGATACAAGGGGCTCGTGTCCTGCCAAGGGCTCCAACCGCGCCGTCCCCTTCCCGGCCGGACCGCTTTCTCCGTGGCGATGGGAATTAATCAGAAAGCCCACGGTATCTTCTGAAGGGGATCGGTGGGATTCAACCCCGTCCCCTCTGCCCGCCCCGCGCGCGTACCCCACCCTCACGGCAGGAGGAGGAGAGAGGCTGAGGAGCAGCACCTGTAGTAGTTTGGTTTGAAAGGTCCGTTCTTATTCAGTCCCAGGTATTTCGCTTGTTCATCCGTTAGCTCTGTCAGGTGGGCATCGAACGTGGGGAGGTGAAGGCTTGCCACATACTCGTCTGAAACGATTTCAAGCCTCGTTAGTACAGTAAAGGGAAGGCAAGGAATCCCCTCCTGTGCACTGGGGCCCTAAAGCCCCATCTGGGAAAGGCGTTTGCTGCTAAATCGCAGGACTGCATTTCACCCAGATTGGAGAAAACCAAGGCTCTCATCTATTTTGAGTCGGAGGGGAAAACCTTTCTCTGAAATACCCTGCTAGCAGGACTCCTGGGTCTGCTGCTGCGTCACGCCGTGCTCCTGGGCAAGCCGGGATGCTCTCCCGATGCAGGAGCCACCGGGCATTTCTGGTAGGTGACACCTAACCCCCAAGCTAGGGACAAGCTGCACCTGGTCTCAAAAAATACACTGAACACACAAAAGAAGGCCAGTTCTGGAGCAAAAGCATGGTCAGTGTAGCTGTGTCCTCAGGTTCTGCTGGCGGAGCTGCTGGTCAGGGACGACGCGTTTTCGCAGCCAACGAAGGCAGCTCTGCCCCAAGCCCTACCCGAAAACCTCCCGCACCGGCACTGATGGGCTCCTGCGGTCAGCCAGGCGCGTCAGCCGGTTTTCCCCAGGTGGGACAGGGAAACAAAGCGTTCAACTTCGTGAAGAGCCCAGACCCAGCGGGAAGAACCTGCTGGAAGACCCTCAGCTTGGCAGGGAGGCAAACGAGAGAGCCCAGGAGCTCTCGGCCCAGCTCAGCAAAACCTCCCATCTGTTCAATGACAAAACCAAAAAAAGAGAAGGCAACGAGCGCATCTTTACCCATTTTCTTAGGCAGCAAGTACACGTCTTGCTTGTAGCGGCCTTCGGGAGCGTTGTACAGCTCTATCAAAGCCAAAGCCTGGATGGAGAAGACAGTTAGGTGAGTAACTGCTGCCCGCTGCGGAGCGAGACGCTGTGTTTGCCTCAGCCCAAACCCTACTCGCCTGCGTGGTGGCAGTGATGGACAAGACGAAGGTGGGGACGGTGGAGCAGCTCAGGTTCAGCAGGCGGCCCTGGGAAGCAAAAAACTGGTCGTTATCTCAAGGCGGCACCAAAACCAGTTTACAGCCCTACAGAAGGGACAAGAATCACTGGTGAAACGCATCCCTTCTGGGATGAAACAACGTCTATCATCACATGCACTTGAAACCCCAGATGCTGGTCGTCCGTATTACTCAGTAAGTGGAACTCTGATAAAACACCCTGCAGGAGACACGCTGGGATGGGATAAAGAAAAGCACAGGAGCTTTTCTGTGTTCCAGTAATTCATGGGCCAAACCAGCGTTGCATTGAGCCTTTCAACCAGAGGTTGAGCTGCTGAGGCCCAGGAGGTGGTTTCCAGACACGTTCCAGCCCCGCCGCTCACCCAGCCCTTGTTTTCTTCCTCCGCAAGCACAGAACAGGTTGTAATTCCTGCTCCTTCACCCGCAACTCACCTCCGCCAGAAGGACTATTCTCTTCCCGTCTGGCCAGATGACGTGGTCCACCTGGGACCTCACCCTCTCCCAGGTCAGCTCGGGTGTACGCAGGCTTGCCTGAAACATGGTGTGAAAACAGTTAAAGCACTGGCAAAACACCAAAACCCAGAAAGTTACAGAATAGGAGGGAAAAGAGGAAGCCACTCGCTGACATCGTCCCGGGCTTATAGCTTCCTTTGGGTCCAGTCGCCGTCCCAGGCCAATGAAACCTTTATGAATCACAACCTGGAACTATTTTTATGATTACAATACATCAAAGCTCTGTTGTTGAAGCTCTCCTGGCTGAAGAGGATTGACGGCCACCAACCAAACTCTGAGTGGCTGCGGTCACTTCTTCCCAGCACAGAAAACGGCTTCAAACCCACAGGTTTGGCCAAGCGATCCTCCACTGACCCTCAGACGAGTCTCTCCTGCTTCCCTGCTCGTCTCTAAGCACGGGCGAGCAGATTTCAGTGCCGTTCGGTAAAGCACGGCGGGGCTGAGCGTGCTGAGGTGCGTCACGCTGAACTCCTGGCTGGGTCTTAATGCTGAGAGAACAGGAAAGCGGAGGGACTGGGCTGGAGAGGGCGACTCAGACTCTCCAGGGGAAGGAAGGAGGCTGGTGGGTACCAGACACTACACTGGAAGGAGTTTGGCTCCCGGGCGTCCTTTGGGATCGCAGGAATGACGGCGACGCACCTGACGGTGTCTGCTGAGACACGGGGAGCGCTGGATGGTTTCATCTCCTCCCAGGTGCTGGCTCAAGCCGGGCTGCCGAAGGGTCCCGCAAGCCCCGACACCCCACCCCGTGCCACCCCCGCTGCCGACGCGCAGCCCTGCGCTCACCACGTCGATCTCAGTGTTGGAGTGCCCCATGTTGCAGACGATGCAGCTGTTCTTCATCCGATCCAGGTGTTCCCTGGTCACCACGTTCTTGTTGCCTGCCAGACAGCAACATCCGCCATAAATCCCCGCGTTCGCGTTCCCCATCTTTTTGCCCTTTCCTTTGGAAAACGATGGACCCGATCGTCGGGCGCGCACCCCTTACACCCCACCCTCCTGCGCTGGGGGCCGCGTACCTGTGCAGGTGATAACGATGTCAACTTGTCTGATGACTTCATTGAGTTTCACGAGCCGGAATCCATCCATGCTAAGAGGAGAGGGGGGAAAAAAGTAGTCAGAGAAACAGCAAAACCTTGCCAAAAATAGAAAAAAAACCATCAAGTGATTCTCAGGTCCTCAGTTTAACTTTCTAACGCCAAAGCAAGGCAGCGTGCGAAGGGCCACGTCCCCCGCGTCACCAGGAGGGTTTCTGGACTCAACCTGGAAGATTTGGGACTGTTGGGGGAGAAGCAAAAAGAAATTTTGGGGGATTTTCACTTTCTGCCAAGGCCTCCGCATCTGCAAATCTCCATTTTCAGCCGAGACGGCTTTTTTAAAGCTGCTGCTCCCACAAAGTACATCCAGAAGATGCAGAAACGCCCTCCCACTGCAGAATCCTTCCTGACACGGATTTAGATCATCTTAAAAACAACCCAGCCCCGCTCCCCCAACCCCCCAGATGTCTGTCATTAACTCTGCAATCCATATTTTGGCACCTATGTGATCTTTAGAAGCGCTGAGCGCTCAGCAAGTCCTTCCTGACTTCACCGAGCAAGGTGCATTCGCACCTCGGGTAACAAGGGCAGGGCTTTTTTTAGGATTTCTTGACAGTCCTCCCGAGAGCTGATTTCTGTGACTCTCACAAGCCACAAAACCATAGTTACTATAAAAAAAGGTGGGTTTTTTTTCTGCTGTATGTCCCATTTACTATTTTTTTTTTTTTTTCCCCCCACTGCAAACTCCTTACGAGAGGGGCCTCACGGTGTTGCCTCGTGCAGAGTCAGGGAAGGGGCTGCTGCAAACGAACAAACTCACAATTAAGGACGCGGGCGCTGGATGTGCCACTTGCAAAGGTCGCAAAGCGAACTGGAAGTCGATCAGCTCTGCTAATTAAGCAGGGCTCATTAGTTTCCTCACCGCGACAGCCCTTGGAAAGCTTGCTGTTGGGAAGTGGCCGTGGGTTTAAGGCTCCAGGTGCTTTTGGGACTCTGGTGTCCCAGTCACGCCCCGCCTCGCACCCTGGGGTGCAGGAGCAGCACCTCTGCACCCAAACAACCTTTAACGGGAGGAAACGAGGTCTCGGGACTAATTAATTGCAGCGTGCCCGCGTGAGGGGAGCGCCGCGTGCTTTCAGCCCTGCGTCAGGGTCCTGGCACTAGCGAGGAGAGGTCTGTGAAGCAAAGGTGATCACGGAAACCGAAATATTCTGGGGGTGAGGGGTGTACACAGCACCGTAAAGCCTGAATTTGCTCTCCAAAGGTCGCAGCTCGCTCCCACCATCCTTTCAAGCCATGTCATTAAACTCTTGGCCACTGTGGTTATGGTTACGCAAGCTGGCGCGTGGGATACAGATGCTTTAGCGCAGGAACCCTTTTCTGGCCGTAGGAGAGAGCTGTGGGTCCCTCCGAGGGCGCAGAGAAGCCACGAAGCCCTCACCAGCATCCCTCTCGGGAGGGACCGCTGCTGAGCAGTCTCTGGTCACGATTTTCCTGGGGAAAAGAAAAAAGCCTAAAGAAGAAGCCAGGCTCGGTGCGACTGCTTACCAGGCCTGGAGGGCACAGATCGGATCGATCTCTGTCACATACACGATGGAGCCCATGGCCTTCAAAGCAGCACAGCAGCCCTTGCCAACCTGGGGAGGGAGCAGAGCACAGAGGAGGGGTGAGAGGCCGAGAGCTCGGGAGACGCCGAGTGCCAGCGCGGCCGCGGGAAGCGTCCGGGGGCCGCGCAACTGCGGGCGTCTCTTCTGCAGCCCCGAGGGCCCTTCCCAAACCCTCTCGGCAACTCTGGCTGCAGACACTCGGTTGCTGGGTGCACGGAATTCCTGGACTGGGAGCAACCTAGGACCTGAGTCAGGCTCGGCTTAGCTAAGAGAGGCACTGAAAAATAGAAAAGTGCCATTGATTTCGGTCCCAGGGAGCTCTTTTTTCCCCCAAACGTCGTGGCTTCCAGAAAGCACCACGATAACAAGAGATTACACTTATCTCAGGGAACGTTTAAGAGTCTCTTGTAACCTTTACTCTACTTAGGAAGCTTAACGGTTTAATCTCCTGGGGGTTAACGAGCTTTAACCTTCACACAGCAGACACGGTGCAGCTCGCGGGGGAATTCAGGGGAGCGGTTAAATGACCAAGGGTTCCCAAAAAATACGATTGCACGTGAGAAAATTGTCCCGTTTCACCTCTTCAATAAAGAGAGTCCCAGTACAGCACCCACAGCCCAGCCCACTGTAACTGGTGTCAACTGGTCCCAGCAAGAACTGCCGAAGGGCGAATATCCCAGTCTCGCCTCGAGAGAGGATTCCTCTGTTCAGGGGTGGAAGCGCAGGGGTAAGTCAAGGTTAACTTCTCTTTCTTGACCACGCTTCAGCACGCAACGCTGCAGCTGCACAGCACCTCTGCAGAGCCCAGCCTCTGAGTACTTTAATATTCTAATATTATATTAAATGGAATATAATACGTAATATAAATAGAATATATAAATATAATGTAGAAATATAATGTAGAAATATAACATAGAAACACAATATAGAAATATAATATTGATGTACAATATATTGATATCTGAATATGCAGATGTGCAGACACAAAACATATTCAGAATACTTCACACTCATTTATTTCAAGGTTCAGGCTCGGGATCTGTTTAATACTAAAGAAATATACTGGAAATGCAGAAAAACCCCCAGTTTTGGCAAACCCGCCACGTTTGAAGACACCGCAGACGCAGAGCAAAGCCCCGAGGCCAGAAAAGCCCGGTCGGGTGAAGCTGTGCAGAGGATGCGCTGATTTTACACGCAGCACCCGCACGTGAAACGCGAGCCCCTTACCTCCCCGTAGCCGCAAACCACCACCTGCTTTCCTCCAAACATCATGTCTGTCGTCCTTTTAAGGCTAAGAAAAAAGGAAAAATAAAAACAATTACAGACCAGCAGTAAGATCTGTTCCACTGACGACGCCGTGAAGGTTTGCTCCTCCTAAACGCCGGGGTTGTATCCTGTAGCCCTGAGGACTCACAGCAACTCTGGGTGCAGGGAGGACCCAAAAGGCACCTAAAAACTGACTTTTTCCTTTGCTAAGGGTGGGTGCTACCAGTGAAATGCAACAAAGAGGAAGGATTTGGGGTCTGGATCCCTTTTTTTGGTTGTCTTTTGTTGCTGCCCTCGTTTAGTTTTTTGGGTTTTTTAAATTCCTTTGTTTCGGTACTCTGAAATATTTAAAATCTTTTAAAGAATATTTTTCTTGATTTTTTTTTAAAGACAAAATACCACCCCAGAAATAATGACAGAAGAAGCAGGAATGTGGTCATTTATTGCCAGAATCCCAGGGCTTCCCACTAATAAAGGTCTCCCTTCCACTCGGTTTCCTTCTGGTTTCTCCCTGAGAGTGGCCTACATTACGGGCTATTTTTAGCACACGAGTAAATAGGTTAGCGGTGCAGGGAAGGTGAAATTCCCTTCCCTTTCCAAAAGAATTTAGATAAAAACCACAGCAGAGCTGATTGCACCTCCACTCAGTTTTCCCTTGGCCCAGTTTTAGATGCCTGGGCCAGACTTAAGTCAAATCCCAGCTTAGGTCCCCATGGGGTCCACCATCCATCACCGCTGAAGACAACGAGATAAAGAAGATTTTAAAGATTTTAATGCTTCAGCCACTGACAGCATCCACTACACATGGAACGTGGAGCTAACAGTTGTGTCCTGGGACACTCAAAATTTGGGGGCAACTCCTCACGGGGCAGCAGACCCCCAGGACAGAGGCTGCCTCGTGTGTCTCGAACCCTGCAACCGCAGAGCAGAGGCATGGCCACGATAAAGAAGGAAGGGTTGCTTAATTAGAAGAATAACTTCATCAAGATGTTTTCATAGAATCTGAGAACGGTGTGGGTTGGAAGGGGCCTTTAAAGGTGATCTGGTCCAAGCCCCCTGCCATGGGCAGGGACATCTTCAACTGGATGAGGTTGCTCAAAGCACCGTCCAACCTGGCCTGGGATGGTTCCAGGGATGGGGCATCGACCACCTCTCTGGGCAACCTGGGCCAGGGCCTCACCACCCTCATTTTTCCAGTTATTGCTTCTTAGAATCTTTAAGGTTGGAAAAGAACTCCAAGATCAGCAAGTCCAACCGTCACCCCAACCCCCCCATGCCTGCTAAACCATGTCCCCAAGTGCCACAGCCACACGGTGTTTGAACCCCTCCAGGGATGGGGACTCCCCCACTGCCCTGGGCAGCCTGGGCCAACCCCTGACCACTCTCTCAGCAAAGAAATTCTTCCCAATATTCAATCTGAACCTCCCCTGACGCAACTTTGAGAGAGTCCAGCGGAGGGCTGCGAGGATGAGGAGGGGACTGGAGCATCTCTCCTGCGAGGAGAGGCTGAGGGAGCTGGGCTTGTTCAGCCTGGAGAAGAGAAGGCTGAGAGGGGACCTTCGAAATGCCTCTAAATATCTGCAGGGTGGGTGTCAGGAGGATGGGGCCAGACTCTTTCCAGTGGTGCCCAGCGACAGGACAAGGGGCAATGGGCACAAATTGAAGCAGAGGAAGCTCCAGCTGAACCCGAGGAAGAACTTCTTCACTCTGAGGATGACGGAGCCCTGGCCCAGGCTGCCCAGAGGGGCTGTGGAGTCTCCTCTGGAGATATTCCAACCCCGGCTGGACGTGGTGCTGTGGCCCCTGCTCTGGGTGACCCTGCTTGGGCAGGGGGTTGGGCTGGGTGACCCACAGAGGTCCCTTCCAACCCCGACCATGCTGGGATTCATTCTGTGATTATGTCAGCAAGGAACCACACACTGCCAATCTCGAGACTTGTTTAAACTTTAAGCCGTATCAAATTATCAACATGAAAAAAACCCATTTTCTCTTGAAGCAGGCTGTCTTCTCCTCGGAGGGCTCCTCCTCCACACCACAGCTATCTGGCACAGAGCAGGCAATCTTGCCTCTGGCGTTCATCTCACCAGCATCAACGCCAGTGCGGAAAGTCAAATTTGTCCTTGCTTCTGCGCTCACTTGTCTGCTGGGACCACGACCAGATGCAGTGTGGGCAGAGAGGAACCTGATGAGGTTCAACAAGGGCAAGTGCAGGGTCCTGCACCTGGGGAGGAACAACCTCATGCACCAGTACAGGCTTGGGGTGGACCTGCTGGAGAGCAGCTCTGCGGAGAGGGACCTGGGTGTCCTGGTGGATGACAGGTTAACTATGAGCCAGCAGTGTGCCCTGGCTGCCAAGAAGGCCAATGGGATCCTGGGGTGCATCAAGAAGAGTGTGGCCAGCAGGACAAGGGAGGTTCTCCTTCCCCTCTACACTGCCCTGGTGAGGCCTCATCTGGAGTACTGTGTCCAGTTCTGGGCTCCCCAGTTCAAGAAGGATGAAGAGCTACTGGAGAGAGTCCAGCGGAGGGCTACAAGGATGGTGAGGGGACTGGAGCATCTCCCCTACGAGGAGAGGTTGAGGGAACTGGGCTTGTTCAGCCTGAAGAAGAGAAGGCTGCGAGGGGACCTTATAAATGCCTACAAATATCTGAAGGGTGGGTGTCAGGAGGATGGGGCCAAGCTCTTTTCAGTGGTGCCCAGCGACAGGACAAGGGGCAATGGGCACAAACTGAGGCACAGGAAGTTCCGTCTGAACATGAGGAGGAACTTCTTCCCTCTGAGGGTGACGGAGCACTGGAACAGGCTGCCCAGGGAGGTTGTGGAGTCTCCTTCTCTGGAGATATTCAAGACCCGCCTGGACAAGGTCCTGTGCAGCCTGCTGTAGGTGACCCTGCTTCGGCGGGGGGGTTGGACTAGATGACCCACAGAGGTCCCTTCCAACCCCTACTATTCTGTGATTCTGTGATTCTGTGATTCAGTGTCTCATAGTCTGAACTGTAAGAGTAAAACTTCTCCCAGTCTCACTTAGCTGTGACAAAATTCAGTAGTGGAGGTGGTGAGGACACGGACACCCAATTCCATCAAAATAAAGAAAAAAAAGAGAGGCAGAGAGGGAAAAAAAAAAAGATCATTGAGATTTACAGCCTCTCTAGATCACAACTTCAAGTATTTTGCACTGCATCTCAAGACCAGCAGTCTCAGAAGACACGTCGTGTTCCCGGCACCCACGTATCCATCAGCAACTGATTCCAGTCCAATCCTAAGAAGTACAGCAGCACCAGGACGCTGCAGAGCTGGTCCCAGTCCCTCCCGCTGCCTGCTGTGATTTTTCGGGGGGGAGGGAGCACAGAGCGATGCAAACCCTCTTCTGCTCGCTCGCACGGCGCGTGGCTGTAAATCCTGCAGCACCAGGGCGGGGAGAGGCGGATCAAGCGTCCATCGGCCCCGTCACGCCCACCCTCTGCACCTATTTATTTATGGTCAGCTGAAGGACAGGGTTTAATCCTCAGACTCAAGCCTACACTCTGGACACGCAACCGTTACGGGACAAAGTCTTGGTCTACCACAACCTCTTCTCTTTTCGTTCTTTCAGTTTATTTTATATCCACAGGAGGGGATGAAAAAAGGCAACTAGAAAGGCAAAGAATGTTGTTCTGAAGCAGCTGGTTGACTCACACACATGCCACAGACACGGATGGGTTTCATCCTGATGCCACAAAGAGGGAGAGGGAGGAGTATTGTAGCCATCTGTGAGGACTTCTGAAGCCCTCACAGGAGTGCGAGAAGCTGCAGGGCTTGAACACAGCTCCAGCCATGCTCACCAAGAAGGGAACACGCACGTGAGTCACCTACACGCGTGGAAGGGCAACATCACCCTGAGAGCACGAAGGCTCGGTGACCTCCCTTGAAGGGCACCGAGAGGTGCCCCATATCACTATGGCTAATAAAATACCTGATGAGGCTTCCAGACACCCTGGGAAAAGAGAATCACAGAATCACAGAATGGTCGGGGTTGGAAGGGACCTCTGTGGGTCACCCTGTCCAACCCCCCTGCCAAAGCAGGGTCACCTACAGCAGGCTGCACAGAAGATGCACAGAGGAGCAGAGACAGAATTGATGCGCCCCATTCCTACGTGTGGCTGGGTTAAAAACGTTGAAATTAGATTTGGAGAGATGCTCAGGTCTTTGCTGCAAGATCATTCTCCTACGAACACAAAATTCAAAGAAGTTTGTTCTCTGGTGCGCGTGTTTGTAGACCTTTACATACAATTGTATCAATAAATCATCGGGCCTTCTGACCTCAGAGATATTTCTGCTGACCCTCAACGTGCCTTGCAGATCCCCATCTATGATACAAATGGGATGGACCAGAGGTAATGAAGGCTCTCTGCTCTCCTCTGACACATCAATCAATCTAAAACGACCTGGAGTGGCAGGCAGGACAGACCCACGGCCCCAGCTCCCCGTGGGGTCTGACACAACCCGAGCAGGGGTCACGGCCCCGGTTGGGTGGCCACGTACGTACCCGTCCAGGATGGACTCTCTGCAGCAGTACAGGTTGTCAAACTTCTGCTTTGTGACCGAGTCGTTGACGTTCATGGCTGGGACGCAGAGCTTCCCCGCTTTGGACAACTGGTACAGCCTGTTATGGATACAAGAAGAAACAGATGAGCAACAGCAAAATATTTCCCTGCGCTCTACTGTGGTGTGGTCTCCAGGTCTTGTTTCACTGGAGTGAGCAGTAGACATCAGGCAGGTCAAAGATAATCCATTAACAGGAGCTCCTCGTTTCAGGGGGAGAAATAGCACTGTTCCTTCCACCATGTTTGTATCTGTTTTCCTCCTCTCCTGAAGAACGACCAGGTTGGCAAGAGGCATCTCATCAAAACGTCAAATAGCAGATCAGAAGGTGCTCTGGACTCCACGTGCCTGATAACCGCTGACATTACGACTGTCCTCTGATGTCCTCAAAAGGACAAAACCCCCCAAATCCTGCTTCAGATAGCGTTAAGATGAGAGCTCCTGTAATTCCTCCAGCTCTTACAGCTCGAGATAAACAGGAACGGCCAGGAAGAACAACATTCACAGCAACGTGAAGCTGCCACGCTCACCACCTGCAGCAGGACACTCCTTCGAGCAGCAGGAGTGTCATCACCAAGACGCAGCAACCAGGGTGGAGAAGACCTCCTGCTTCTGAGAGCAGACTCCACTCCCGGCAGCAGCAAACCCACTAAAAATCCACCTGAACGCGACACCACGGCCATGAAGAGAACCTGAAAAATCATCTCCCTGCTCCAGACCTTCACAGAATCACAGAATCACAGAATAGTAGGGGTTGGAAGGGACCTCTGTGGGTCATCTAGTCCAACCCCCCTGCTGAAGCAGGGTCACCTACAGTAGGCTGCACAGGATCTTGTTCAGGCGGGTCTTGAACATCTCCAGAGAAGGAGACTCCACAACCTCCCTGGGCAGCCTGTTCCAGTGCTCTGTCACCCTCAGAGGGAAGAAGTTCTTCCTCATGGAAGAAGAAGGAGAAGCTGCTCCCTCGGTCAGTCTCTGCAGACCACCTCCAGGTTTCTCCTCACCCTCACGTTGTCACCTGGGGAGCCTCAGTCCCCACGTCGCCTGTCCCCTGGAGCTAAGGGGCACGCGTTCTCCGCACGCGCGCATCGATACCGCTGGCCTCAGAAAACAACCTCGTTCCTGGCACGAGACCGCGGGCAACAGTTTCTAACGTTGCTTTTGCTCTCGCACATCTCTTTTGCCCACATTTGGAACGATTCCCGATGCTAAAAATACGATCAGGTCCTTTTCTTGACCCCACGGGCTGCAAACCTGAATCAGCCGCTTCCTCGTTTCAAATATTTCATTTCCCTGTTTCGAGGGCTGCCTGCGCCGCCAGCCAAACTCTCAGCCAGCTCCAAGAGCTGCAGCCGAGCCTTTCACCCCTGCGAAAATAAAGAAAAAAGCAGATTGTGCTGCTCTTCTCCTCGGCCCCCTATTTTCTGTCCCCTGTGATATGATTAACGCCACGAAAATCACCTCTGCTACCTCGGCCGACCCTGGGAGCCGCTTCTCCCACCACCGTTCTGCTCTGAGAGCGATGGACGTCGCTCACTCATACGCCTGCGTCTGTGGCTCTCCCTTTCCGGACTCCCAGCCCAGCCAGAGTCGCATTTCCTCTTCCCAAATCTCACTTCTTCCCCTAGATTTAGTTTAGGACCATGCTTTTGGCTTTCTCCAAAGCCCATCCCTCCTTGTGCAACACCCTCACCCCTTCCTTTTTTCCATCTGCAAAACCACTGCCCCGACTTCCCAGGTGGAAAACCAAGACCTCGTGCGCTTCTCCCAGCCAGGCAGTGGTCAGTAGGTGCTCCCAACCCTCGTCTGAAATCAGGGCAGTAGTTCCATGTCTGCTGCTTTCACTGTATGAGAGACCTAAACCAGTTCTTACAGGAAAGCCAAGCCCACGCTGAAGGAAAACCACAGACCACGAATTAGGAGGCTCAACGTCCAGCCGAGTCGGTGGCATCTTACAGCTTGGGGATCTTTTGGTACCAGCACCCTGAGGCTGAAGATGCTTTGGTCCAAACACCTCCGTGCTGACAGCCCAGCCTGTGCCGTTACCTGTGGACCCCAGTCACGCTCTCCTCTACGATCCCCTTGATCTTCTTAAACATGTTGGGATATTTCTTGTAAATCCAGTGAGTCAGATCCCCTCCGTCATCCAAGATCTGTAATAAAAATAAAGACAAAGTCACCGCTCTGAAGATCCAGCAAGGCCTGCTGACCCCAAAAAGGTGCCAGGGGTGAATCACACGCTCGAATCGTTCCTCATCAAGCCCGTGTTTTGGCATCTCAAACACCACATCGTGACAGCTGAGGTGAGACCGCTCCTCAGAGCAGGAGAGCTGCTTCACCCACACGGTGCTGGAGAGGCAACGGGTCAGACAAACGCGGCAGACCTTGGTGTTCGCAGTGAGACCAGGGGAAACGTGGAAGAGCGCGGTGCAAGCTCCTCTCACCATCTCTGGAAAAGCCTTCGAACCATAAACAGTCATCATCTTTTCCCATGGGACTGCTAAGAGAGGAGGGAGGAGGATGGAGAAAGCGGCGGGAGGAGGAGAAGGAAGATGGAGAGGGAGGAGGATGGAGGAAGAGGAGGAGGATGGAGGAGGGAGATGATGGAGGAGGATGGAGGATGCAGGAGGAGGATGGAGAAGGATAGAGGAGGAGAAGGATGTAGAGGGAGGAGGATGGAGAGGGAGGAGGATTGAGGAGGGGGATGATGGAGGAGGATGGAGGAGGAGGATGGAGAGAAGGATGGAGGAGGAGAAGGATGTAAAGGGAGGAGAATGTAGAGGGAGGAGGATGGAGGAGGGGGACGATGGAGGAGGTTGGAGGATGGAGGAGGAGGATGGAGGAGGAGGATGGAGAAGGATGGAGGAGGAGAAGGATGTAGAGGGAGGAGGATGGAGAGGGAGGAGGATGGAGGAGGAGGATGGAGAGGGAGGAAGAGGGTGCTGAGCCTCTAATGCCAATTATAATGCAACTGCATCATAAAATACTATTAAAAATAGTGAACCTCTTTAAGACAACAACTGTGGGCCTCTGCCTGTCTCATCTGGCTTTGAACCTCAAACTCAGCAGTCCAAAACTCCTCTTCATCAGATCACGAGTCTCCCCAGCCACCCATTTCCTCCTCATGACGCATTTCAGGGCGGTGGAGAAAGCCAGAGACTTACTGCTTTAATAAAAACATCAAAGATGAGCAAGTCAAGGTGCCCTTTGAAAAAGCGCCGTGGAAAGGACAGACATCAAAACAATTTGGTCACAGAAATCTAAAAATTGCAATGAAAAGAGACGTCTAAGAGCTCGCCTGTTCTCCGCTGGTGTTATAATCATCCAGCATATGCAAATGCCTGGTAATGGCTTTAGATCCGAAAGTCGTAACCCCACACCCAGACACGCCTTTGCATGGGCTGATGTGATTCGGGTGTTGTTGTGACGTGCTATAGCGTCACCAGGATAATCAAAGACTTCAAGCCAAGGCTTATTTTTCACCTCTGTGGGTGCAGAACCTCTGATAATCACAGAATATCCCACCGCTGGCGACAGCCCGTGGAGTTCATTAAGAGACTCGCTGTTTGCGCCCTACACGCCTTCCTCGTCACGGACGTGGTCCCACTCCCAGCCACTTCGGGTCAGCCCCTGCTACATCTCAGCGTAAAGCCAAACCCAAGGAGGGTGCTGAGCTCTAAACGCTTCAAAGAGGGACCCTCCGGGGTTACCATAAAGAGGAGTCTGGGGAAGAAGAAAAGATGCAGGAAAACCCAAGACGTGCATTTCCCCAAGCCCGGGTGGCCTCGGGTGGCCCAAGCAGTGCCCAGGCAAGGTGGAAAGGGCAACAACCCTCTCCGACTCAAGAAAAAACAGGGAGCAGACGTCACCGAGTGGCAGGTGAAGTGCCAAGGACCTGGGCTAGCTGGGCTGGCTGACAGCACATTGCCCCACATTATTATTATCATCATCATCATCATCATCCTCTTCGCGCGTTCCCTACGCCAACGTCAGACTTCTGACTGAATCATCACCATCATCACCCTCCTCTTTGCCTGTTCCCTACCATATCATTCTCTTTGCATATTCCCTACACCAACGTTGAAGACTCCAGACTGCACCATCGTCATCATCTTTGCACACTCCTCAAAGTCTAAGACTTCTGACTGCGTCCTCCTCCTCCTCTTTGCATGCTCCCTACACCAACGTTGAAGGCTTCAGACTGCACCATCATCATCATCTTTGCACATTCCTCAAAGCCTAAGACTTCTGACTGCATCCTCCTCCTCCTCTTTGTGTGTTTCCTACACCAACGTTGAAGACCTCTGACTTGTTAACCCACCGGTGTGGCGTGCACGTGTCCCAAAATGCAAATGTCAAATCTGAGCAGCAGCACCCTGCTCATCGGCCGGCGGTGGAGCTCGGCAGCTCTCCCACCAGCGAAAAATTAACACGCCCACCATGCTCCTGCGGCAGAACATCCATTGCAGGCACAAATACAACATTCCTGAGCTTTGTCACCACATGACATGGTGGCTTCACGGTAGGTGCCCAACCAGCCATGGGCAAAGAGTTACTTGGAAATAGTACGTACTATCACGACCTTCTTCTCTCCACATCGCGGGGTTTTCCAGTGAAGGCGAACGCTGTGGGTAGCAGATGCTCCTCCACGAATGTCTGGAAAGCACACGGTGTCCTGCCAGAGCACAGCACGCGTCTTCCACACAGAGCGGACTCCGGAGCCTCCAGGGAAGCCCCAGATCCACCTCCTGCCCACAGGCTGGGAAGCGGAGGTAGGTAAGGGTTAAGTGGGCTGAGAAGCTCTCCTGGGCCAGCCGAGGTAGGAATTTAGCAGCCTGGCTCCCAGGACGTCTTCGTTTCATTAATCCCCATTTAATAGGGCACATAATCCTCTTTCTAAGAGAGAATTCTGGGGGTTGGCAGTTTCTCCTTTCCTAGGGGGGGCAGGAGAGGAAAAAAAACCCCAACAAATCAATGGAGGAACACGCTTTTAAGGAAGGTCACCTTTATGTGGCAGCCCCAAATGGCCAAGCAGCAAAGCCCGTGGTGTGTGCCCCGTATTCCTGCAGTTGTCTCAGCTTTACACAGGTTATCTGCCTGGCCTTCATTCAAATTCTTCCCAGGAAGATTTTTTTTTGGGGGGGAAAAAAGCCTTTATTTGAACATGCAAAGAATTTTTCGTACAGCAAAGCAGCCGTTCTAGACGTGAGCCCTGCTCTGCCTCTCGGTGCTGCAGCTGCCTGAGGCCCACCGAGAAGCACGATCCGCAAACCAACGTGCCCGGCTGCGGTTCGCCAACATCCCTCTCCATTTTGGCACTTGGCCTCGGAAAAACCACCTTCTGTCACCCCGCGCCTGCAGGGACGTCTCTCTCTTCGGAGCGGGAAGCATCCTCTGACCCAAGCACCAGGAGGTATCTAGTCCTGCTCCCCTGCAGCAGCACTCACACTGAATTTTTACAATTTTCGACTGATTGGGTGTATCCATATCCCCTTGGTAGGTGTTTCTCTCTCGGTGCTTTTCTCTCCACGTAACCAATTTCACGCTGGTTGTCTGCGTGGCTGTGACTTCTCACTCCCTCAGTCCTCCCATTTCGCGTTTTCACCAGCAGAAAATCTCTGGCTCTTCCATGAAAGAAACTGGTGTCTCACGGTGCCATTTTCCAACCTCTTTAAACCCATCTAAGACCCCGCTGCCACCGAATGTCTCGCCCTGTCCCCCGCTCCAACTCTGTCAGGGCAACAGCTGACACCATGGGGCTGACCTGGCCAAGAACAAGTTGATTAAAATTCGCTAGGATCAGCTCAACAACACAACTGAAAATAACGCGCTACAGAAAACGACTGATGAAAACGTAAGGAGACGGCAGGAAGGCATGGCTGGAGGCGGCATCAAACAGCCCCGGCGGCAGCGTGGCCCGAGATCACTTTGTGCTGCAAAGGAAACCAAACCCTCAGCCCTGCAGATTGAGTATTTTTCAGAAAAAACCCTCTGAGCCGTTCCTGTCCGGCCAGAGCACTCTTCTAAAGCTCTGCTACTCCCATCAGGAAAACCCAAGTGTCTTTTTTTCGGAGAATCTCAGTATTCATGGCCAACTGATCCCATGGCCTAGCACCACACAGAAGCCCAAACACTGCATATTCAGATTTTTGGACCGTAAGACATCCCGATCACAGAATCACAGAATCACAGAATGGTCGGGGTTGGAAGGGACCTCTGTGGGTCACCCAGTCCAACCCTCCTGCTGAAGCAGGGTCACCTACAGCAGGCTGCACAGGACCTTGTCCAGGCGGGTCTTGAATATCTCCAGAGAAGGAGACTCCACAGCCTCCCTGGGCAGCCTGTTCCAGGGCTCTGTCACCCTCAGAGGGAAGAAGTTCTTCCTCGGGTTCAGCTGGAGCTTCCTCTGCTTCAGTTTGTGCCCGTTGCCCCTTGTCCTGTCGCTGGGCACCACTGAAAAGAGCTTGGCCCCATCCTCCTGACCCCCACCCTTCAGATATTTGTAAGCATTTATAAGGTCCCCTTGCAGCCTTCATGTATTCACACGGGACAAAGTCAGCTCCACCACGCCTCGCGGTGCCTACCTGGCACCAGGACTGGTGGGAGCCATTTTGGGTCAAGGTAGTTCTTCCTCTACTTACTTCTTTCTACTTACTCTTAAGTAGAAATAAAGATCACACCTCTCTTTATTGAGCTTAAAGATGCAGAAGCCTGGAAATGGAGATGCCATTTCCATGCTACTTTCAGCGCAGATCAACAAGTACAAGCTGGATACTCATGCTCTGAGTTACTCCACACTTACAAAAGTCCCAGCTGATTAGAGCATCTTCCAAGCACTGCACGGCCACCAATAATCATCAACGACGCCGAAAGGTATCGGTGATATTTTGTTGCTGGGAAGAGAAGAGAAGACAAGAGACCATTCTCCTTCGTGAGGGTGGTGAGGCCCTGGCCTAGGCTGCCTAGAGAAGCTGTGGCTGCCCCCTCCCTGGCAGTGTTCAAGGCCAGGTTGGACGGGGCTCTAAGCACCCTGGGCTGGTGGAAGGGGTCCCTGCCTATGGCAGGGGGTTGGACTGGATGATCTATAAGGTCTCTTCCAACCCAAACCATTCAGTGATTTAATGATAAGATGTTAATTTGGATTCATACAAAGGTGATGGGCTGCCAGGGGCAGCCGGTTGGAAGCCAGCAGCTCAGGCTCAGTCCTACAACCTGGGGACACATCTCCTGGATTCAGGATATCGGGAGAAACTCTCAGCCTCGAGACAGAGGAGAAAATTACGATGCATGCTCTGACAAGTTGCCACCAGCACAGGGAGCAGAGTAGGTCCGTCTCGCTCCAGCCCTGAGCCTGAAGGACTGGAGAGGCTAACTTTGTCTCTCTTCTTCGGCCGAGTTTGCCAGCTCATCTCTTGGGAAATAATCACATGAAGAAGATCCTTTCCACGCCTGTTCTTCACCCAGTGTCCAGCGTCCTATTTCTTATCTCTAAAAACGTGGACCGCCAGAATCCGGCACGCAGATCTTGGGGAACTGCTAGATCCCAGGCGCTCCCCGGCAATTATTTCGGTGCTCCAGGAACAGGTCTGAAATTACCCTGATGGAGAGAGACACGGCGCAGAGCCAAGGCGTCTGAAGACATCCTGGGAAAGCGCAATGTGCGTATTCTGGTACGCTGACTTCTTCCATTCGACACAGTCTCCCATGATATCCTCCTGGGGAAGCTGAGGAAGTGTGGGCTGGATGAGTGGTCGGTGAAGTGGACTGAGAACTGGCTGAATGGCAGAACTCAGAGGGTTGTCATCAGCGGTGCTGAGTCTGGTTGGAGGCTGGTAACAAGTGGTGTCCCCCAGGGGTCAGCACTGGGCCCAGTCTTGTTTAACTTCTTCATCAACGACCTGGATGAAGAGTTAGAGTGTACCCTCAGCAAGTTTGCTGACGACACCAAACTGGGAGGTGTGGTAGATACTCCAGAAGGCTGTGCTGCCATTCAGCGTGACCTGGATAGGCTGGAAAGCTGGGCAGAGAGGAACCTGATGAGGTTCAACAAAGCCAAATGCAGGGTCCTGCACCTGGGGAGGAACAACCCCAGGCACCAGTACAGGCTTGGGACGGACCTGCTGGAGAGCAGCTCTGTGGAGAGGGACCTGGGCGTCCTGGTGGACGACAGGTTAACCATGAGCCAGCAGTGTGCCATGGCTGCCAAGAAAGCCAATGGGATCCTGGGGTGCATCAAGAAGAGTGTGGCCAGCAGGAGGAGGGAGGTTCTCCTTCCCCTCTACACTGCCCTGGGGAGGCCTCATCTGGAGTACTGTGTCCAGTTCTGGGCTCCCCAGTTCAAGAAAGATGAGGAGCTACTGGAGAGAGTCCAGCGGAGGGCTACGAGGATGATGAGGGGACTGGAACATCTCCCCTACGAGGAGAGGCTGAGGGAGCTGGGCTTGTTCAGCCTGAAGAAGAGAAGGCTGCGAGGGGACCTTATAAATGCTTACAAATATCTGCAGGGTGGGTGTCAGGAGGACGGGGCCAAGCTCTTTTCAGTGGTGCCCAGTGACAGGACAAGGGGCAATGGGCACAAACCGAGGCACAGGAAGTTCCGTCTGAACATGAGGAAGAACTTCTTCCCTCTGAGGGTGACGGAGCACTGGAACAGGCTGCCCAGGGAGGTTGTGGAGTCTCCTTCTCTGGAGATATTCAAGACCCGCCTGGACAAGGTCCTGTGCAGCCTGCTGTAGGTGACCCTGCTTCGGCAGGGGGGTTGGACTAGATGACCCACAGAGGTCCCTTCCAACCCCTACTATTCTGTGATTCTGTGATTACTGGCATTTTCGATGGCAAATCATTCCTCAGAAAGAAGAAGAAAGCAGCTATCGTGTCTAGACTCAGACTCAGGAGCTTGGGGGTGGATTTTTTGACACTCGCAATTGTTTTTCAAGGTGACAGCGAGGAAGTGAGCGGGTGTAGACTGGAAGGGACAAAAAAACCCACTCAAACAAGCTGATGTTGGCAAACAAACAACACAGATGCACGCCCACCTCCCACCTTGGATTACTTTTTGTCTAAGTTAGATCAGAAGCTCCAGGGCTCAAAACCTGTCGGGAAGCACGATGAAAACCGCACACCTGACAGCTGTAAATTGCTCCTCTCACCTAGTTCAGGGTTCTCTGTTTTCCCTAGAAACAAGGGCAGAATAAACCGGCAAAGTATGGAGGTGGGCTGCCTGAGGTTTTGTGTTCGCACAGGAAGGACACCTCCTAAACAACTAATTCTTGTTCTGAAACAGAAGCCTTGCCTGGATAAGAAAAATCACGTCAACTGAAGTGGTGAATTTAATCAAATATGGTAAAACGGATGCAGCCCCGTTTCAGAAGATACTGGTTTTGAGTCATTTTTTACTGGCTGGATTAAATCAGTTTGGTTTAAACTGTAGCAAGCTACTCTGGAAGCAAACTAAGCACCCGACGAACTTTGCACGAACGCAGCTGTGCTTATTTAGGAAACAGGAAAGCAAAACCTTGCTTGGTAGGCAAGACCCACACGCAGAAGATATTTCACCCACCTTCTCCCCGACTTTACACCTGCAAGACTGAAATAAGCTGATTTCTTACGCTGTGCAGTTAACTGTAAAGCGCTTTGAAGGGAAGCGCTGCGTTAGCACCGAGCGCTAACTGCTAAGTTAGGTCTAAACTCAGCACTAAACCCTCTTCCTTCTCTCCAGGTGAGAGCCACCCGTGCCTCAACACGCGCCCAGCATTTCACAGTCGGCCCCGCCTCACCATGTTGGGCTGCCAGCCTTCGACGTTGACGCAGCGGTCGATGCACCACCAGAAGTCGTCTTCGGATTCTCCCTTCCAGGCGAAGACGGGGAACCCTGGCACAGAGAGGGAGACGGGTGCTAACACAGCCTTAGCAAATCCCTTGGGGATCTCCTTATGTCCACGTGTGATGAACCGGGCTCCCGACACCACCGTGCTCTTGCTTGCTGTCTGATTTTTCAACATCTACCTTTTAGGAGAAGCTTCAGAGATACACACTGAAGACACACACTGAAGGTGACAGACAGGGGTCAGCTTTAGCCTTCCCAACTTCTTCCTCTCCCCCAAGAAAAAGCTTTAGCCAGCAGACAAGAGGGCAACACGCTCTCAGCGATAACACCGATTTGTAAAACCAAGCTTTGGTTGCAGGTCAGATGTCCTAACCTTTCCGTTAGGCACGTGAGCCATAAATTTACTTGAATGTGTTCTGATTCCTGAGCAATTATTATTCAGCTTCAGTGAACAAGACCAGGTACCAGGCAAGCTGGTGGGTCTGGCTTCTTTCGGGTCTCCCGGCTCACGGTAAAACCCCTGGCCTTACCCAGGTAGAAGAGGATTTGAATTAAGGCATCTCCCAGGTAAGCAGCAACGTGGACAGCTTCTGTTTTGTGAACGATGTCCCTAAAAGTTCTCTCTCTCACCCCTTTTAGCCAAAGCTATGACTCAGATCTACAGAACTGAAATCAAATCTCGCTGTGTTTCTCTTAGCAAGGCAACGTTCAGGTTCACCCAGCCCTGATGGCTCACGACGTGCATGGCCACCATCTGCCCTACGCACTTTAATACTCCAGAGAAACCCATTCTACGATTTTCAGACCAGTGGAAGGGATTGAACTTGTGGTTTTTACCTCCTACAGGTTTATTCTAAATTGAAGAGAATGAACAAAAAAGCTATAAGAGACAGTAAATGAGCTAAATATGATTGGGGGGAAGGTAAGAAATCTTTTTAAAACCAGAAAGAAGAAAGAAGGTGAAGTTTCCTACCGCTCTCGGCCAGGGCAGCAGCCACTTCGTTAAGAGTAGAGTAGATGTTGCACGCAGCCCACCGGCACTGGGCACCCAACGCACCAAGAGTTTCCATGAGGACCTGGGGATTTAAACAAGGAAAAAAACCACAACAGAAAAAGCAATGCAAAGAGCAATCTCTAATGCAAAGAGCAACACGTGATGGGGATTTTTATTTGCTATTTATGGGAAAGCTTCGGGGGGGGGATCTGAAGCTGGGTTTAAGCAGCATCAGGGTCGTTAGAGAGTTGCACAGAAAACAATTTTGCAATTCCTTTTTTTTTCAATTTGAAATGGATGAAATAAATAAGAACTTCAAAGAATATTCTATACGCAGCATAGGTATGCGTGTGGGTGTATATAAATATATATATATATATTCAGATGTCACTCAGCAAGGTCCCAAATCTCGTCAGGAGAAAGCACTCCTGTCCCACGTTTGGAGGAGAAATCGCAGCTCTCACACTGCGTAACGGCCCTGAGAGCTCCGTAGTAACCGCTCGGGGTCTGTTTTAGAGGCTAAAGGGTGGAAAATCCCTGTCTGGGGTTTACGGACGGGGTCTTACAGCTGTCTGCGCTGTAATGTGCGTGCAGCCCACGATCTTGGCCCCGGCCAGCGGCTTCTCTCCCTGAGCTCTCTTCCTCAAAGCCATCAGCGCAGGCATTTCTGAAAGGCAAAATAAAAAAGAAGTCCGTCAACGCAGCAGAGAGAGAAACGAGCACACAAGGAACAGCCAGCATCACTTCTTGCCCTGCTATCTGGTAAGCTCATGAATTTATACAGCTGTGGCCCCTCCAAAAAAAGCAAAAAGCTTGAGCGCGGGGATTAAATAAGTCGTGGCACAGCTGAAAAGGACCCAACAACCCTCTGAGGTCTTCTCCTACTCTTTAGGATATGGCATCAGCGCATTTGCAAATTTCCAGGTGAGGCTGGAGGAGAACCTGCTTCAGACTGAGGAGGATGTGGGACTCCCCGCTCTGCTCAGCCTCTCCAACATCCCACCGACCTAACCACCACGTTGCCTTTGCTATGGAATTATGGAGACAATCACGTTACAACGAAGTTGTCTAATTTCTTTGATGGATTTCATCTTTCCTACTGATTTGAACAAAATCCTTGTGACTATAGAGTAGTCCTTCAGTAGCTGGTTGGTTGGAGCTACGCAGCGTAACCCTGTAACTCCTCTCCATCCCACAAAATCCCGTAAGTTTTCCCACCTCTAACAGGAACGGCGTCAAGAAACCACCAATATACTGAGCCTCGCAAGAAGAGGCTTTGGGGGACGGAAGAACCCCCCAAGACAGCCTAGGACAACGTGGAGCTTGAGGAACGCGCCCCATTTACCTTGTTCGGCAATTTCGATCTCCCGGCGCCCAAATTCTGCCTGCTTTATGTTTTTCACACAGAAATCGCTGCTGCCTTTGGAGTTTTTCTGCTGCTTGTCTCGAGGGGAGGTCTCATCGTCGGAGCTGTCTGTGTAGGAGGCAGCTGGAGGAAGAAAAGGAGGTCAGAGACAGAACAAAATACTCCCTAAAGCCAAACCGCCCGCAGCGGATCTGCTGGATGTGTCTGTGGATGTGCTTCTCCACGTGCATGTGCCAACTCCTTCCGTCCTCAGCTGAGATCTCCTCTTCTCCTCACAATGACCATTTCCCCGCAGTCAGCTTTTAGCTGCAACGACCTCCTCACTCTCATCCACCTCTACTGCAACATCCCACCGGAGGGAATTCGCTCGAGCACTGCCCGTGTCCGCCACGGGCTCATCTCCTCATGCTTTGCAGCTCCTCTGTGGCGTTCTCCCACCTCTCTTCCCAAATGTTAAGACTTTGCAGTTCTAAAACAGTCAACAAAAATGGCCATTAATGTTCCGAGTACTCCCAAAACGTTGAGAGTTGTAATTTAAGATAGGGTAGATGCAAGACCCTATTTCATTTTAAACAACGGCGTGGAGGAGCCTGCTAGTTAATCATTATTTATGGTGGTTTCCCCAGCCCTTGGATTTGCTCAGCTTCCATGTTCCTCAATACAGGCAACGGCCACAAGCTGCTGCTTTGGAGGCTCCCCTGGGATGGCAGGGAGAAACTTCTTCACGGGGAGAACAATGCAACATCAGCACAGGCTGCCCGGAGTGGTGGTGGCTCTCCATCCTTGGGGGACTTCAGGAACCGGTCAGAGAGAGCTACGGCTCCCTGATCCTGTGCTGGCAATGGCCTGCCCTGAGTGGGCACAGTGGCGAGACGACCTTGGTGGTTCCTTCCAGCCAACATCTCCGTACATCTACAGACAGCTCAACCCAGCACTTGGATTTTCCCCTTTTTTTCTCTTATAAATAACAAAAACCTGGACATGTATTTCACCTTTTGCCTTTCTGGATCTTCTCTAAGCCCTCCTCCCTCTTGGTCTTTTGATAAGAGGAAGAAAGACGGCACCAGTTCTCGCCATAGTAAGGAGCCTACAGGGGACAGCAAACATACGGTCTCACAGAATCCGATGATGCTTCTTGTTTCAGACGATATATGGCTACCGGGCGTGGAAGCGCATGTGAACACAGAATTAATTACAGCTGCTGTCAATAACTGTCTTCCTTCCCTATCAATGTCCTCCAAACTTTTGGCTAGGCAACCGTTCTGTGGCAGACAGCACGTGGAGATTTACTGAAGAGCCCTCCACGGAGTCAGAAATCCCCCTTCCCACTCATTTGGATTCCTGAGATCGCATGTAGAGTCCATTTTCAATCCGAGCCGCAATGAATCAGCCATCACTTCTGCTTCCAGTTTATCCAGATCAGCTGAAGAGACCACGTGTGCCACGTTTTCCTCTGGAATATGCCCTTATGTGGGAGACCAGACCTCTTCCATCTTCTAGGACTGGCATCAGCAGTCAAAGCAACAAGTAACGCTTGGAGATGAAGTAGCAAGCATCACTCCTCTTTCCTTTCCAGACACAAAGCAGCTGGAACACAGGGCCCTCAGTCCAGCTGAGCTCCTCACCACCACCACCACCACCACCTCGTCCTCCTCTCTGGCTTCTTCCAACTCACGAGCCTCATCCACACGGTCATCCCCAATCCTGATGAAAGTGCCCTGAGGTTTCACTCCAAGTCTTCACTCTCCGGTTCAAGTGGTTCTTCTAAAATGAACACAAGACCCAGCATCAAAATATCTGTTACAGCAGAAGAGGACCACCTTTGTAGGACAGCACTATCCACGGGAGCCTCACTGGAGCTGGCCAACATCGTGCATCGCTAGCAAATGATGTGCGAGTGTGAGGGCGTCACATACGATGACGAGTTCTCTTCGCTGTCTTGACGATGAGCTCTCTTTCTTCCACACCACCAGAAAACAACTGGTTGAATCTTTACCCAGTGTTTTGGTTTGGCCTGGATAAATTCCGGGTGCCCACCAAAGCCGCTCTATCGCTCCCCCTGCTCAGCTGGACAGGGGAGAGGGGAAATACGATGAAAGGCTCGAGGGTCGAGACGAGACAGGGACAGATCACTCACCAATTACTGTCATGGACAAACCAGACTGAACTTGGGGAGAAAAGGGAGTTTAATTCATCACCAATCAAATCACAGTAGGATAGTGAGAAATAAACCCAGATCTTCAAACACCTTTCCCCCCAGCCCTCCCGTCTTCCCGGGCTCAGCTTCACTCCCTTTTCTCTCCCTCTTCCCCGCAAGTGGCGCAGGGGGACGGGGAATGGGGGTTATGGTCAGTCCATCACATGTTGTCTCTGCCGCTCCTTCCTCCTCAGGGGGAGGACTCCTCACACTCTGCCCCTGCTCCAGCATGAGGTCCCTCTCACAGGAGACAGTTATCCACAAACTTCTCCAACATGAGTCCTTCCCACGGGCTGCAGCTCTTCACGAACTGCCCCAGCGTGGGTCCTTCCCACGGGGTGCAGTCCTTCAGGAACAGGCTGCTCCAGCGTGGGTCCCCCATGGGGTCACCAGCCCTGCCAGCAAACCTGCTCTGGCGTGGGCTCCTTTCTCCACAGGTCCACAGGTCCTGGCAGAAGCCTGCTCCAGCGCGGGCTCCCCACAGCTTCCTTCAGGCATCCACCTGCTCCGGCGTGGGGTCCCTTCCGCGGGCTACAGGTGGAGATCTGCTCCACCATGGACCTCCATGGGCTGCAGGGGGACAGCCTGCCTCACCATGGTCTTCATCATGAGCTGCAAGCGAAGGCTCTCTGCTCTGGCACCTTCTTCACCGACCTTGGTGTCTGCAGAGCTGTTTCTCTCACACCATCTCACTCCTCTCTCTACACTGCCGTTTCACCGCTGAGTTTTTTTCCTCCCTTTCTTAAATATGTTATCACGGAGGCGCTACCACCGCCGCTGACTGGCTTGGCCTTGGCCGGTGGTGGGTCCGTCTTAGAGCTGCTGGCACTGGCTCTATGAGACACGGGGGAAGCTTCTCGCAGAAGCCACCCCTATCGCCCACCCGCTACCGAAACCTTGCCACGCAAACCCGTAACACCTAGGAAACGTCGCACAAACTCCACAGCTTCTGCCTCTGGGTGATGTGCTGCTGCACGCGTGAGCTGGCTTCCCTCCCAGGAGGGAACCATCTCCACCAAACACCCAAGGGAGTTCTTCTACCCAGCAGCTTCCCCACTTCCTAACCCAGTTCTGTGCCGGAGGAATTCGGTGGCACGAAGGGTGAGCGCTTCTTCTGCGGTGGCACAGGGCGAAGGGCATAGCTGAACCCATGGTCTTCTCTCCCCCCACCAGCGCTCCCAAAGAGCTGCAGCTTTCCAGAAGCATCCAGACCTCACGTGAAGATTGAAACCCTCCAGAGAACCTGGAGTACAGGCAAACCACCCCTCTACCCAGCATTCCAGTAGCTCCACTAAAATTTTCAAGCCAGAAAACCCAAACCCATGGAGTTAAACCCTTTTCCATCAGCACGGCCATGGGTTCGTCTTTCCTGCAGCACCCAGCAAACTGATGACTTTCTCTTCTGGCTCGCATGAAGTGCTTGAATGAGCCTGAGGAAAAAAAAAAGCTTAGCACTGCCGCTGCCAGGCTCCCCGAGACCCGCTCGGGTCCTAATCCGCTTACGGAGGAGAATTACGCATTGCTGAAATTCCTCTGCAAAGGCTCCCTCCTCAGCGGGGCGCGCAAGGCAAGTCGGACCCTGCGAACAACACGCCGGCGGCGAGACGTTCCCCAATTTGTGTGCACGGTCCCACGGCAGCTCTCGGAGGACCGGGAGCCTGGCTGAGTAACGATGGAGCACCTCACGTAACACCGAGCTCTCGCACATCAAGGACTCTTGGCAGGGCTACGAGGATGGTGAGGGGACTGGAGCATCTCTCCTACGAGGAGAGGTTGAGGGAACTGGGCTTGTTCAGCCTGAAGAAGAGAAGGCTGCGAGGGGACCTTATAAATGCCTACAAATATCTGAAGGGTGGGTGTCAGGAGGATGGGGCCAAGCTCTTTTCAGTGGTGCCCAGCGACAGGACAAGGGGCAACGGGCACAAACTGAGGCACAGGAAGTTCCGTCTGAACATGAGGAAGAACTTCTTCCCTCTGAGGGTGACGGAGCCCTGGAATAGGCTGCCCAGGGAGGTTGTGGAGTCTCCTTCTCTGGAGATATTCAAGACCCGCCTGGACAAGGTCCTGTGCAGCCTGCTGTAGGTGACCCTGCTTCGGCAGGGGGGTTGGACTAGATGACCCACAGAGGTCCCTTCCAACTCCTACTATTCTGTGATTCTGTGATTCTGTGATTCTGTGACTCCAGAAGGATTAATTAGTTCAAGGAGGATTATTTCCTTGAAGACAGCTGAGGAGCGCAGAGGTTTCTTTAAAACCATAGACCTTGGTTTGGGGGGCTGAAAGTAATTATTTTAAACAAAAAACCCCGCCTAGACGGTAGCCAGATTTTCACACTCAGATGGTTTTTACTGGTTTAGTGGTGGGCTTGGCAGCGTTGGGTTTATGATTGGACTCGATGGTCTTAAAGGTCTTTTCCACCCTACATGATTCTGTGATTCTATGGTTCCTCCCCTCCATTATCATCTCTCTGCTCCTCCTGGTTCTTCTCTTCCAGCCTTTTCCCATCCCAGGAGGACTTAATGGGTTCTTTAGACTCTGCTACTGCTCAGCCCTAAAAGTAACGACAAAGATCCACGCCGAGAGCTCCTAACGGGATTTCTCTACCCATCCTGCAACCGTCTTGAGAACAGAAGTCTTCCGTCTTGACTGTCAGCCTAGCAGCTTTCATCAGGAGGGAAATGTGATACTTTCACAGGCTAATTCATTGCAATTGCTGATGCTTCAGCAGGAGATGCTAAGTGCAAGAGGGGGAGGAGAATTCCCCAAAGTTGCTCCAAGTTCTTTCAGCTGTGAACGGGGAGCAAACACGGTGACATTAGCCAGGCTAATCAGCCTATTCGTCTTTAAAAATGAGAGTCGTAAACCAGCCCCTGCTGGTCAGGTATCGGATGGAGCTGTCAAACCCGTACAAATGTCCTATTACTCACAGACCTGTATCAGAGATGTCTCATCATTAATCCCACCTACCAAAGACGATCACCTTACAAACACAACCCGGGTGGCTTACAAGGTGCAACCAGAGCCCAGGCTGATGTCTCTCTGGAGAGGACATGGCATGCATTGCTCCTCAAGTTCTCTGAAAAGCCCTTTGAGTAGGAACACAGCCACTGCAGGGGTGTCAGGTCACCCCGGTTGTCCCCAACCTTAGAGGGGTCCTCCAAGCTTCTGGAGGAGGCTCTGGAGGCTCCTCCAAGCGTGTAAGAAGCAACCCAAGAGCCAGGAAAGAGACAAACAACAACTGCTCGTTCCACAGGAGTGAGGATGAAGCCATCGGACTGTGCGTGGCTTTCACTGTTCGTGTGCTCAGGATCGGATCACAACCTCCACCAGCTGTACCTTCCGGAGATGAGCACCTGCCTCTGCCAGGAGCAGAAAGAACCGGATAACGATGATTTTTCCACCAGTTACCTTTGCTGTTCTAAGCCTGGGTTGTTGAAAAAAACGTGAAAAGCTCATAGTTCCTCATCTAGCGTGCTTTACACGTAGCACACAGCAACGATCTCTGTTACGGGCAATGCAACAGCAGACACACAGCTGGAAGCCGCAGGTGGGACATGGCCAAAACCACCTTCAAACAAGCAGATGTGGGTGGACTACCTTCTGATGCGATTATCAGCCACAGGCTCCCAGTGCACAGAATGGGCCTTGTCCACAGCCAGAAAACTGCACCCAAAAACCTACTGTAGCTCTCAGCACATCATCCACCCCAAACCAGAATTATTTCTTGTTATACACAAGGCATCTAGCTGAGAGGGTCAGGGTAGAATGCACCTTTGAGCTCTCATGGTCTCTGATGCTCCAAACTACCAGAACTCTACCCAGATTCTCCTCAAATATGGTGTGACCTGCCAAGTATCCATAAAACGTATCCATATCACGGGCAGGGAGTAAGTGAAGGATTGTGGTGGAGCCTCACCATGAATGTTCCTTCCTCCCCGGTGTTCTGGCATAAAGCCAGGCCTCTGCAAGGTCTGCAGCCAAACCGTGGCCACCAACCTGAGCACCCACCTGAGAGCTCTTCATGGGACGCCACCGTGAGTTTTGGTACACGTCACCGGAAAGGCCTGACCGTTGGCCTTCACAGCCATGAGGAACAGAGGAATAACACCTCCTCCAGTTCCAAGCTGCTCACATCTCCATTCTTTGTAGCCTTGTGTTGGAAGCTGTTTTCTTCTGCATCTTTGTCAAGGGGACAGGATCAGGAGGGGATCAGATGCACTGAGACTCGTTGAGGGATGGGCAATTGGATCCAAATCCCTTTCTGTGACCGTCTCAGCTAGGACAGTAGCTGTAACATTTCAGGTAGCGAGCAGTATTCCCTTCAAAGTGCCAAGGATCCTGGACAGACCTCTCCTGACCAACTGGAGAGCATCCCTAACGAGCTCTTCCTATTCCTGGAAAGCCACTATGCTCATAGAATCATAGAATGGTCAGGGTTGGTAGGGACCTTAAAGATCATCTGGTTCCAACCCCCCTGCCATGAGCAGGGACATCTTCCACCAGACCAGGGTGCTCAGAGCTCCATCCAACCTGGTCTTGGACACTGCCAGGGTGGGGGCATCCACAGCTTCTCTGGGCAACCTGGGCCAGTGTCTCTCCACCTTCATGGGGAAGAATTTCTTCCTAATATCTCATCTAAATCTGCCCTCTTTTAGGTTACAGCCATTCCCCCTTGTCCTATCACTGCACACCCTTGTGAAAAGCCCCTCTCCATCCTTCCTGCAGGCCCCTTCAGGTACTGGCAGCTGCTCTAAGGTCACCCCAGAGCCTTCTCTTCTCCAGGCTGAACAGCCCCAACTCCCTCAGCCTGTCCTCATAGGAGAGGTGCTCCAGCCCTAACTAACTCCTGAAGCGACACGAGCTCTCCAGCACAGTAATGGTACTTAGTGACGTATTCAGAGACAAAGAAAAGCGGATGCCGGAAGGCGAGGTATGATACCGGTCCCACATGGTTGTCACTGGGTTTGGGTAAAAAGGTGCCACTTGGGGGCATAACGTTTGACCGAACGGGCCGGGGACGTTCCTGCGTGCTGGGAAGTGCGGTGGCACCAAGTTTCCTCAGCACTTTGTGGCCACAGCGACTTCTTTTCTGAATAAACCGAGGCTAGAGACTGCGAAGTGCAGGGCAGCTTCGCCTTCTTCGCTCAAAGTGAGGGGAAGTCTTAGCAGTCGTTCTCTCAAGGCTGCACTCTTTCCTGGAAGGAAGAATGCCACTTTCCACAAGAAGACTTCTTTTCAGGGCTTTCTCACGCTGCCTTTGTTGCATCGGCTCTAAATGTTAAATGTTTGATTGTTCAGTGTTTGACTTCTGAGTGCTGACTGTTTGATGAATGTGGCACTCAATGAAACTAGTCTGGTGTCCATGGGGGTCTACCTTTGACAGGGTTTTACGAAATCTCCATGGACTGCTCCACAAATGAAGTTTCAGTTGTCTACATCGAAAACAATGTATGTTCAAAGAAAACAAAACAACCCGAGCACCTACACAGGACAAAATGAAACCCTGCTGTGCCGTGTTCTCAAAGGAATGAGCCTGCTGCCGGGGGGACCAGAGCCTGAAGGTTTCTGGATGGTGCTGCACAACCACCAACCACCACCACAACAAATCAAGCTGCCAGAACCAATCTTCATCAATATCCTTGGGACTGCCGAAGAGCCCTGTTTAAAACAAAATCTAAAACCCCCAACAAACCCAATCCCTCCCCATGAAGTTCCCATAAGTACAGCTGGCAGGACCAAACAGCAAGTCCACCACCCACTAGAAGTTTCATTGCACAGATTCCAGCAGGAAAACCACAGAAGACACATGTGGCCTTCCAAGGTCACCACTGCTCTTCCAAGGACCCCCAATTTCACGTGCAACAGGTGAATCCAAACCCCCAGTGGGATCCACATGGATTTATTCAAGAGCAGGAAGGGAAGATGACGTGCAAGCATGGATACAACAGAAACACTGTTCTCCTGAGCTTGGAAGGAAAAGAAAGGGAAAGAGAGGAGGAAAGCCAGCAGCAACCGCACACGAGGGTTGTAAGGAGGGATTAGAAGTGCTAAGAGCAGTAGAGTAACTTCATTTTCCATCCATCCTATACACGAAGATGAAAACCAAACCAACAACCCTCCTCCCACGTTTTCCCTCCGATGCTACCGACAACCATCAGAACTGGGAGATCCTCGAGCAGAACGTAGGACAAACCCTATCTTGAGTTGGAAGGGACCCACAAGGATCATTGAGTCCAACTCCCTGCTCATTGCAGTAGCATAACTACATAACTTTACATAACTGTAAAAGGTATCAGTTTGCTTTTAAGTAACTTTGAACTTCTAATTATGACAACAAACAGGACCGACGGACGCAGCCGACGGCACACACCTGAGCTGTAGCTGTCTGTCGAGGACTGCGAGATGGAGCGGGAGAGCGAACGGCGGCCAATCTTCGTCGGGCGCTTGTTGAATTCTTGCTTTTGGTCAGCAAACTGGATCTGTCAAAAGAGATCAAGAGTGAAGTCAGGGGTAAAAAGCCAACAGTCCGATCCAGAAGATTAGTCCCGAGAACCCAAAGCCTCGACGCCATCTCAGTTATGGGCTGAATCGCAATTCCTGTTCTTTAACTGGGGACAGGGTACGCTCAATTGCCTACTTTGTTTAATTTCAGACCCTCCACGAGACGCAGCAGTGACACGCTTGTCTTTTAAATACCTGAAGCTCCTCTTTCAACCACACAAATCAGAAAGCTCTGTCCCCGTTATGCACAAACTTCTTCTTCCATAACGCTAACAATGAGGGTTACTCGTGGCAAGAGAAGCCCCGTTAGGACCACCTAACGTTTGCAGAGCTGATGCGGGGACTGACCTATCTCGCAACACTTATTGCGATGACCGGTATGAGATGCTCCCTGTCTGCCACATAAATACAACAAGTAAAAATAAAAAGACTTCAAGTAACAAATGCCGCTTCGAGCTGTGCTCTATATTCAGAAACATTTGCGATTAGATCACTCGAGGCTGCTGTAACTGTTAGGAGCATGGACGCCCGAAGAACACAAGTGTTTAAGAGCACTGCATTGAAGAGTACACAACTTTCTACAACAAATCAAGAAATGAAGGATCAGGCATGTAAATGAAGCAACGTGCAGACTGGTAAAATGTGATTATTCAAGCTGGAGAGGAGGAATCAGCTCTCATTTACCAGCAACGCCTACAACATTGGATGCGACGCCAATATTTTGCGGCATTTTGCATCCACCCTCTTTTTTTAACGTAGCTCACCTCATTGCGACAAACTGTCGAGGGTGCCCAATAGCACCCTGCTCGACCCGCGACGAAGAATCAAACCATTTCAGTAGTCATCACCAAGGGATGAAGATTTCAGACTCCGCAGGAACATGCACGAAGCCCCAAGACCGCCGGCGGGTTTGAGAGCAGGCGAGCACAACCGGGCTCAGCCCTGCCCGTGTTACTGCGGCGATGATAAATACTTCTTTTAAGGCAGCAAAGCTGATCTGCTCCAAAGCATGCAGAGGACAGAGGAGATAAGTGAAGAAGTGTCACTTTACCTAGGCACTTTTAAGGTGCAAATGACATTTCACATCGGTATTTATAGAACAGGCTCCTGCCAGTGGCTTCAAGCCTTCCCTGGCCAATGCATTGCTTGGGGGAGAAGAACTTCTTTCTCCAAGCTTTGTTTTACTCCTGCCCTTGGTTGAAAAGAACAGCAAGAAGGCCAAATAACCAGTATTTCCTTCCCATAAACTGCCCAAGCCCAGGTATTCACATAAACCAATATCACGAGGGGATCCCCACGAGCAGACCTTAGAAATGCCTCTAAATATCTGCAGGGTGGGGGTCAGGAGGACGGGGCCAGACTCTTTGCAGTGGTGCCCAGCGACAGGACAAGGGGCAACGGGCACAAACTGGAGCAGAGGAAGCTCCAGATGAACCCGAGGAAGAACTTCTTCCCTCTGAGGGTGACGGAGCCCTGGCCCAGGCTGCCCAGGGAGGCTGTGGAGTCTCCTTCTCTGGAGATATTCCAGCCCCGCCTGGCCGCGGTGCTGTGCAGCCTGCTCTGGGTGATCCTGCTTGGGCAGGGGGTCAGACTGGGTGACCCACAGAGGTCCCTGCCAACCCCGACCATTCTGTGATTCTGTGATTATTCGTGATTTCACAGCGGAAACCAAGCCCTTCCGTGCCCCATCGACCTGCACCTCGGCTTGGACTTGCCTTAGCGTTTCTCTGCTCACATCAGCACCAGCCTTCAGGTGGTGACCCCAAAGGGCTTCACGAGCACCAGACGCATTTCAGCAGCCACTAAAACTGCTCAGAGCCCACCTGCCTTGCCCAAGGGACACGGCGGGCCTCAAAATCACACCAGCAGCTCGACATCCCTCCTAATTCTCTCTACATGTGGCTACCAGGCCATGTTTAAGCATTCAGGAGAACAGGATTATTGTTTTAGGCAGTATTTTCATTCCCACTGCTCATCGCTTTGTAAGCCAACCTCCGACGCTCCCACCATGTTCAGGATTTGGGCTAAATCTCAGGGAAACTGGAAACACGACTTCCGATTGCAAACCTCCTCGGACTTTGCTATGACTGTAAACCGACTCAATCTGGTGCAACGGGGTTAAATATTTACATCTCCAAAATACCAAAGGCCGTTAACTGGGTCTATGAACTAACCCCTTCGGTATTTTGAGAAATTAGTTTTGTTTAACGAAGTCACCTAACCATACAGAATTTGATCTCGTTCTGAGAACCCAAATCCGAGCTCAGCGGTTTAAGCAGCGGCAGGTGACATCGCACTTGAGACGGGCTGGTGACGCTGTACAGCTGGGACATGGTTTTTTGGGCCATTAAGTGAAGGAAAAAGGTGATGGGGGTCTCAGGCGGCTCATTCAGAGCTCCACGTTTGAGCTGGCCCGGGGCCAGCCGGCCCAAGCTGCTGGGGAGGAGGAAAAGGACCTGGGAGAGGATTTGCAGCAGCACCTGGAAGCTCTACTTTTTTTGGCTGATCTTAAACCAAACAACAGAACGACACTGGATCAGCAAACACATAGGAGAAAAAAAATCCACGTCAAACTCGTGTTACAGCTGAGAGCTGCGCTGCGGATTAACGCCTCTGATCCTGGTGGGACAGGGTCTGTGCACACACACCATTTTTTTAATTCCTTTTCTAAGAAGCTGTTGGCCTGAAATAACCCCTTTTTTTTTTTTTGATTTAAAACAAATCCTTTGGCAGCTGAGGAGCTTCATCAAAGCCTCAGGTTATTTGTGCGTAACGATGCTCTCGGCGAAGTGGGATACGCTGGAAGTCTAACAAAGAGTGAATAATTCATGTTCTAGTTAACATTTTCCTTCCCCGCATCATCTCTTCAAGGACACTCTGTGGAACCCTTTCAAGCGACCCGGTAATATTGCTAATTGCTTTCCAGGCTCTTGAAGTACCTCCACACGCTACATCCATAGGCAAAAACACGCCAAAAAGCAAAATAAGTCGTGAACCAAATTAGGCAGAACTAGACTTTACCATTTTTGGGCACAAACTGAGGCACAGGAAGTTCCGTCTGAACATGAGGAAGAACTTCTTCCCTCTGAGGGTGACGGAGCCCTGGCCCAGGCTGCCCAGGGAGGTTGTGGAGTCTCCTTCTCTGGAGATATTCAAGACCCGCCTGGACAAGATCCTGTGCAGCCTACTGTAGGTGACCCTGCTTGGGCAGGGGGGTTGGACTGGGTGACCCACAGAGGTCCCTTCCAACCCCTACTATTCTGTGATTCTGTGATTCTATGAGCCTTGCCCAAAATCCCTTCAAGGGTTGAAGCCCTTTAAAGGCGGCCACAAGCTGGGTTTAGCCGAGCGTGGCACTGCCTGGAAGGAGGTGGAAGGAGCAATGGGCACAAAGTGAAGCAGAGGAAGCTCCAGATGAACCCGAGGAAGAACTTCTTCCCTCTGAGGGTGACGGAGCCCTGGCCCAGGCTGCCCAGGGAGGTTGTGGAGTCTCCTTCTCTGGAGATATTCCAACCCCGGCTGGACAAGGTCCTCTACAGCCTGCTCTGGGTGACCCTGCTTCGGCAGGAGGGTTGGACTGGGTGACCCACAGAGGTCCCTTCCAACCCCTGCCATTCTGTGATTCTGTGAGCATCAGAAGAGGAGAACGTCGGGAAGGGGTCTCTGCCAGGTCAAGGCTCAGGTCTGCTTTCAGCTAGCGCTGACCCTTCGCCAGCGTCTTTCGACTTTATCCTTCAAACAACAGAGGGAGCGAGCAGGAGTCGATGCTGGAATTTGATTTCTTTGAGACATCGCCCTCATCCAGGGCTAAACTTCGTACGGCAGTGACATGTGGAGGGAGCAAAGTACCGGCAGGGATATACCCTTAAGCCACTTTCCACCACGCATCTTCATTTTAGAGTGGAGATCTCAGCAACGCGCGCTCGATCCAGCCAGAAGAACACCAGACCCTGCCTACCCGGACCAAAGCTCTGTTTTAACCCCTTCCAAGCAGCACAGGGACCGACCGCACGACGCGCTGCGTTCCAGCCCGGCTGGAAAGACGGGAGCGTTCAAGACAGGGACGAGAGCGGTGATTTGGTTCCAGGTTGAAGTCCTTCGGCTCGCACCGAAACGTCTCTGAAGGTAACGGCCAACTCTGCAGGGGCCGAAGCTCAAAGGAGAGACCGTGGAGCCTTTGCGAGCTGCAGCTGCTTGGGTTTAGGAGTGCAACCCGCTCTGCAGCTACAGAAACACCACTGCTTTCAACCTCCAGCAGGAAAAAAACCCAATTCAAGCTGAAAAACCTCACCTCCGGAGGTACGAGGGGTTAATGACTTCCAAAGGCAGGTGCGTGCTCGTTACATTTCAAATGAGCTAAACCTCACTTGGACCTGGGCTTTCCACCACCAAGAGCTGCTCTCTGCTGCTACACCGAGCAAAAAACTCTCGCCGGGCGAGGTCTTCCCGGGCCATCTCCCTGCTCGCAAACCCATCGACTCTTCCATCACGGGGCTCCGAAGAACGAGCCCAGAGCAACGCGTTCGGCTCAACGTTTCATCGTCCCCAACATCCCGCTCCCAAGGGAAAGTCCTCTGGAGATCGGGATTTTTCTCTACGCGGTGAAGGGATGCAGTCAGCTCCAGAAATCAGTGATTTGGAGGGGGAACGTCAAGGAAAGGAGGAACAAAAAAAGGGGGACAGAGAGAAACAAATGTATTTTTAAATAGAAAAATGATATTAGGGTACGAAAGACTGCCCTCACCTGGGCTCTAACCCCCGAATCTCCGTTCACGTTGTATTTCTTCTTGTTCGGCATGATGGCATCACCGAGAGCCCCTCCGCACCGTCTCCCGCCGGGGCAGGGGCTGCCCCCCCATTTATACCTCCCGGCCCCGCCGATCCCGATCCTGCCCGCTCTGGTTTCAGCTGCGGGGTGGAGGGAGAGGGAGGGAGAGAGGGAAAGGGAACCGCTCGGATTTTCAGGCTCCCTTTTTTTTTTTGGCAAGGAAAGGACCCCAAGACTTAATGAGGCGTCCCGCCGAACAAGCCCTACTTCTGTTTTACGTTGAATTGCAGTGTTTGCCTGACCCCCAGGCAGTCAGCGGCGGTTTTTAACGTGGCCTGGCTTGTGTGTGCATAACAATAGCTTATTTATATAACCAGAACATTTCCCTGCTCGCTATAATTAACTTGTTAATTAGGCTCTTTTTAACTCGGGTTCTCCCCCCCCAACTTTCTTTTTCCCCAATGTCAGATGATTACGTTCACAGAGCCTCATTAGAAGAAAATTAACTAATGAGCAACTAAAACAACGAAGACATTTGTTAGATGGCAAAGTGGTTTTTAATTATGCCGGTCCCCGCTCCGTCCCCCACGGCAGCAAGTGCAGAGTCCGTCCTTGGAAGGGTCCAGGCTCCGACACCCATCCCGCTCTTCCCGTGTCGGACCGTTCCTCAGAATCATCAAATCATAGAATAATTTGGGTTGGAAGGGACCTTTAAAGTCCATCCAGCCCAACCCCCTGCCATGAGCAGGGACATCTCCAGCTGGGTCAGGCTGCTCAGAGCCCCATCCAACCTGGCCTGGGATGATTCCAGGAATGGGGCATCGACCACCTCTCTGGGCAACCTGGGCCAGGGTTTCACCGCCCTCATTATAAAGAATTTCTTCCTTCTGTCCAGTCTCTCCCCGCCTCACAGGTACCTGCTGCAGGAGGAAAAGGGCTGTGGGTAACCCCTGCGAGATGCTCGTGCAGCAGCAGGGCTTGGGGACCACGATGCTTCGCTACCGGTGACGGAGCAGACCCGACGCAGGGCAATTTTTTAAATTTTTATGTAGTGGTTGGAGCTGTTATCCGAAGAGTTTTGTCCCTGACAACGTAGCCAAGGCAATTCCCCACAGAGAACCTCAACATTTGCTTCTGAAGAAGAGGGAGTTGGGAAGCGACGGGGCACCGCCGATTGACCTCAACACCAATTCTAACGAAATGGGGGAAAAAAAGCTCCCCCCAGCTCCGTGTATCACTATATACACCTGCTTTATATGTATATATCACCACTGATCTGATGTAATGTTGCGCTGGTTTGATGTAATATTGCTCCTCAAGCCTTGTCACTGTTGTCCAGCGGACGGGGCAAACGCTGCCGGGGAAACGCGGCTGGCAAGCGCTGGTCCAACGCGTGTCTGCAGAGGCGTGAGCCGCGACGGGATTTTACATATCCCAGAATCACAGAATGGTCGGGGTTGGAAGGGCCCTCTGTGAGTCACCCAGCCCAACCCCCTGCCCAAGCAGGGTCACCCAGAGCAGGCTGCACAGCACCGCGTCCAGGCGGGGCTGGAATATCTCCAGAGAAGGAGACTCCACAGCCCCTCTGGGCAGCCTGGGCCAGGGCTCCGTCACCCTCAGAGGGAAGAAGTTCTTCCTCGGGTTCAGCTGGAGCTTCCTCGGCTCCAGTTTGTGCCCATTGCCCCTTGTCCTGGCGCTGGGCACCACTGCAAAGAGTCTGGCCCCGTCCTCCTGACCCCCACCCTGCAGATATTTAGAGGCATTTCTAAGGTCCCCTCGCAGCCTTCTCTTCTCCAGGCTGAACAAGCCCAGCTCCCTCAGCCTCTCCTCGTAGGCAGATTTCAAGGAATCCACTACGAGAGGAAAAAATCCCTGCGCTATGTGAAAGCGATGCCTGCTTTGTGAAAGGGAAAAAAACCAGAATTCCCAACTTTAATGAATCTGTAGAGCAGCTGGAAAATGGAAATATGGATTATTTCCAGTACGGAAATATGTCGGGCAATACAAAACTGGGATCAGCACCCTTTGCCTCAGCTGATACTAAGGCCAAAGTCGTGTTTTCAAGGCAAGCTTTCAATTTTTAACATTATTGATGATCTTTTGCACGCAGAACCCTAAGGGAGATGCTACTTTCGCTCAGTGTCAGCTAAGAAAAGCCTGGAAAGTGCATACGGAGCTCACACCACCAGAGCACAAACTACTTTTTCCAGTAGGTTGTCACATCAATATACTCACATCAAACAGCTTTTCCAGGGTGGGGGAGGGAAATAAAGCCTTTTTTCCAGTAAAGATTGAGTCTAAGACACTAAAATTAAGAACCTCTAGACTATAAAAATGCTGAAAAATCTATTTCTTTCCTGCCCCTCCTGTCCACAGCTCAGGTATCTTCTGCAAGTCGTGTGGCAGCTGTAATCTGGCTCAACCTCCAAAATCTGGCTCAACTTTCAAATAAAACCAGGGAGAACCACGTTCAATCCCAGTAAAATCAGAGTTATCACTACAATTTCATAAACCACGCGCGACGAACATCTGCTTCTTAACCACGGCTGGAGACCGACCCGACCGCAGCCTCCCGCTGCCTTCGTCCAGCGATGCCGTGGGCTTGCAACATTTTCTACTTCTCTTAAAAACGGCGAAATGAAGGCTTCAAATATTTCAGCAGCTATGAAACCCCCCCGTGCTTGTGCAACGTGCAAGAGGAACCACCCTGCTCAGTCCTCTGAGCTTCTACGCTTTGTGAGCGCAGCGTTTCTGTCTTAAATTTCTTCTTAGCCGTGGATTTTTTTTTTTTCTAAAAGGAACAAAGGGAGAAAACAACAGGTTTCTGTGCGACTAAGTCGCCCGAGCTCTGCGGCACCGCTCACAAATCCACCTGCAACAAACTTGGGAAACGAAGAGAAAGTTATGGAACTAATTAAAAATCCGTCTATTCGCGTACGAAACGGCAGGTCAAGCCTGTGGTCTTCTGCTGCTTGGTTCTTCATGTGGCAAACTGCCTGGAAAGTCTTTTCCCAGCGGAAAAACTTCTCATCCCTCTGCGATGCCAAGTCATAAAATCAATTTATTCATTTTTTTTTTTAAATAAAGAAAGGTAAAGATTGCAAAGGAAATAATTTCGCAGCTGTGACTGGAGCGGAGGGGAGCGACACGGCTGTTCCGATGTTCCACCAGAGCCCAGGGCTTGCAGGTCCCAGACCGAACCTCCTCCTCCCGCCCCCTCATCCCTATTCATGAAGGAGAAGCTGGTTTCCTCCAGCACGGGCCTGCCAAGGCAGATACTTCATCTCCCGCTCCACTTTCCCCCGTGAAACCGGAGATGAGTATGGAGACAGCAGGCGCCGGCATCTGCAAGGCACCCGAGAGGAGACCTGCTCTGCTTCCGCGCCATCGGCGATGCCTCTCCGGGCTTGACGTGCTCTGCAACCCTCAGCTTCAACTATCCAGGCAGCTTCAGTTCTCCTGATCCACCTCCTGAGCCCAGACCAGATTGCTTCAAGAAAGGGACTGTCCAAATCCATTTATGCCACAGCTTCGCATGCCTTCAATTAATATCGAATCCTGACGGGGCTGCTCGCTGAGCCAAAACTTTCACCGGAGCTCAAAGTGTTTAAGATTCCAGCTCTCCAGCCAGAAGGTCACACGGAGACTGACTATGGGATCAACACGTACATTTAACCCTTTGGCATCTTCCTTCTGAAAAAACACCCGGAGAATGTGCAGGTTAAGGTTGATTTTACCTACGGGACTTGGGACATAAAGGACGGGAATGAAGAACCGCCCGCCTGGGCCAAAGCGGTTTCCAAATTCAAGCCAGCGTCTCTTGAAGACCTCCCACCAGTCGTGGACCCACCGTGCTCTGCAAATTCTCAGCCCAGCGCATTTCTAACTCAGCTTCAGCACTGGGCTAAGGTTGTGTACAGTGCAAACACCAGACCACGGCCCCAGACATCTCGAACTATTGTATTTCTACTAAGGCTGACACCGATTGACATGGGCTGGAAAGTTGGGCAGAGAGGAACCTGATGAGGTTCAACCAGGGCAAGAGCAGGGTCCTGCCCCTGGGGAGGAACAACCCCAGGCACCAGTACAGGCTGGGGCTGACCTGCTGGAGAGCAGCTCTGCGGAGAGGGACTGGGAGTGCTGGGGGACGACAGGGTGACCAGGAGCCAGCAGCGTGCCCTGGGTGCCAAGAAGGCCAATGGGATCCTGGGATGCATCACGAGGAGTGTGGGCAGCAGGACGAGGGAGGTTCTCCTCCCCCTCTGCTCTGCCCTGGGGAGGCCCCATCTGCAGTGCTGTGTCCAGTGCTGGGCTCCCCAGTTCCAGAAAGATGAGGAGCTACTGGAGAGAGTCCAGCGGAGGGCTGCGAGGATGAGGAGGGGACTGGAACATCTCTCCTGCGAGGAGAGGCTGAGGGAGCTGGGCTTGTTCAGCCTGGAGAAGAGAAGGCTGAGAGGGGACCTTCGAAATGCCTCTAAATATCTGCAGGGTGGGGGTCAGGAGGATGGGGCCAGACTCTTTGCAGTGGTGCCCAGAGACAGGACAAGGGGCAATGGGCACAAATTGGAGCAGAGGAAGCTCCAGCTGAACCCGAGGAAGAACTTCTTCCTTCTGAGGGTGATGGAGCCCTGGCCCAGGCTGCCCAGAGAGGTTGTGGAGTCTCCTTCTCTGGAGATATTCCAGACCCGCCTGGACGCGGTGCTGTGCAGCCTGCTCTGGGTGACCCTGCTTGGGCAGGGGGGTTGGACTGGGTGACCCACAGAGGTCCCTTCCAACCCCAAACATTCTGTGATTCTGTGATTTCGGTCCTCAGACCTCCAAGACAATTGCTAACAGCGACTGACTCATGGTCCACATCCATCAAGCCATTCCTCTCACTCTGCTGGCTGAGTCCCACTCTTAGGTTACCTCTTTTACCACAAATAATCCTCCGTGGCCCACAGCAGTAAAGCTGCAGGTGGAAAACCTGGAGGTAAAACTAAAAGCAGCTCTTCCAACACCGTAGCACGTCGTGACACAGAGCACACGGCAGCAAACAGCAGGGCCAACATGCAACACACGGCAAGAACGAGCGCGGCCGCCCCTGCTGCTGTAACCGGTGGGAGCAGGAAGGAGAAACCTTTAAAAACAGAAAATGAGAAACACCTCAACCAGGCAGCTCCAGTGGGGACAACAGCAAGGACAAGGATGAGAGAAACCTTCTCCCCTAGCTGTAGAAGAGATCCCGCGGTCCACCCCGGGCTCTGCTGGTCACAGTCCCATCACAAGGCCGGCGAAAGAGGAAAACGTTGTTTCCACCTGGCTTCAGCTTGCAACGAAGGGCTGACTTGTGTTTTATAATTTAAAAAAAAAATTCAGGATCTCAGAAGGCAGAGATGGGAAAACACCTCCGGAGGCATCACGAGCCGGCACTTCATCGCTAGCAGTAAGCGCCTTCGGGCTCGGGCGGTCTCCCACGTGGTCTCACCGCTCCCGCACACGCTCGATGCCGTGACACAACCCGGGAGCACGAGCTTTCCCGAGAGAAACCGTCCACCGTTACGGCGAAAGCCTCTCCGGTTCATTGTCCGCAGATGATTATTAAAGACGTTGTAGTCGGAGATTATCTGAACCATCAGAAATGATGCAGCCTGAAATCGCGGAAACCTTCTCAGACCTGACACCAAGGCAAAGCAGCATTGCTGCCTTGTGCACCCACTGGCTGCAGAATTTCAGAAAACCTTGAAAATTCAGAATTTCCCCTGTTTTTGATCCCGCCCTTGTAGGGATGAGAAATTCACATCCCACAACGGCACAGCACAAGTTTTTTCCCCGACTGCTGCGGGTTACAAAGGTGTTCAATGTCAATATTAAACCCAGGCTGTAGATCATCTGCAAAAATGCGGGTTTTTACCCAGTAAAAAATCACAGAATCACAGAGTCACAGAATGGTGGGGTTGGCAGGGACCTCTGTGGGTCACCCAGCCCCAACCCCTGCCCAAGCAGGGTCACCCAGAGCAGGCTGCACAGGACCTTGTCCAGCCGGGGCTGGAATATCTCCAGAGAAGGAGACTCCACAGCCTCCCTGGGCAGCCTGGGCCAGGGCTCCGTCACCCTCAGAGGGAAGAAGTTCTTCCTCGGCTTCAGCTGGAGCTTCCTCTGCTCCAGTTTGTGCCCGTTGCCCCTTGTCCTGTCGCTGGGCACCACTGCAAAGAGTCTGGCCCCGTCCTCCTGACCCCCACCCTGCAGATATTTCGAAGGTCCCCTCGCAGCCTTCTCTTCTCCAGGCTGAACAAGCCCAGCTCCCTCAGCCTCTCCTCGTAGGAGAGATGCTCCAGTCCCCTCCTCATCCTCGCAGCCCTCCGCTGGACTCTCTCCAGTAGCTCCTCCTCTTTCCTGAACTGGGGAGCCCAGCACTGGACGCAGGGGAACACAGCGATCCCTAATTCAGCTCGCAGCGGATTAAACGACTTCACCTTGTGCTGTCGCTCAGGTCCGCGACGCTCCAAGTCCCTCTCACCGCTCAGCTCAGCTTCTGCAAAACCTAAACCGACCCGCGGCAGACCGCGGAGTGCGGCCCAGCTTGCGTGGCTCCCTGCAGTGCAGAAGGGGTGATTACTGCTCCCTAACAACACATTTCTCAACGCGTGGCTGTTTGGTTAACGATCGGAGGTGAGCTGCAGTAAACGTAGGACCTCGCTAAGAACGTTAAGACCTACAAGACTGCTTGAAGTAATGACCTTAAAGATAATGAGCATTTGAAAGCTTAGGTAATTATTACTTCAAATGTTGTTGTTAACTCCCACGTTGTCCTGAGAAACCACATAAAATGCAAATCGGCCCGGTTAATACACTGATTAAAAACGCTGCTGGAGGACATAACCCGAAGCCCTTTGCAGATGGGGTTTGACGCCACAGCAGCCTTCAGCCACCTATAAAATCATCCATCCACGCTGCCAAAGGAAATTGCTATGGCCACCAGAAAAAAAAGGGTCCATTTAAATAAAGTTTTTGTCATCTGGTCCCAATCCCAGCGGCACCAAATTCATCAAGGAGAAAATTACAGAGGGGGATAGATCTGTAGGGAGAGGTTGGTTGGTTGTTTTTAAGCAGAACTCCACACTTTTACAATTAGTATTAAAAAAAATTCTCATTTGAAACCATAAATGAAGCTGCACATTATCCAAAGTTTAGCACTGCTAACCCTCTAAGGCAAAATTAATTTCCTATTTATTGATCAAAATACGACGTAACTTGGGTGAACGCTGAAAGAACCGCGGTCTGTAAAAAACGAGAGCGAAGCAGAACGACCAACTGTCGTTTTCGTAACATCCCGAAAGCTTAAGACGGCGGCACTGGGGGTACACAATGTTGGATATTAAAGGGGAATAATGAAGTTTGAATCAAATCACCATGCACGGGCTCTTCTGTAGACAAAGATCAAAGCAGCCAGAACACCTTCATCTGAGTTTGAGAATACCAACTTCCTAGGATAGTGCTCCAAGTATTTTTAGAGCTACCAAGAGGGACTGCTCCAAAAACAGAAATGGAAGGTACGAGCAGGAACCCAGGAAGCTCTCACAAATCTTGGTACGGAATTGCAGCGCTTCTGAAGCATCCTGACCGGTTTTGGACCACCAGACGCTGCCCAGACCCTCGGGGGACCGGGGAAGCCACCCTCCAGAGACGCAACCTCCGCTCCTCCAAACGCTGCCTGCTTTCTGGAGTACCGTCACTGTATTGTCAGGGAATTCTTTCCACCGCAGAAGAAAAGCAGAGAAAAGCACATTTTAATATTTGCTGCTATCTGTTCTAACCTCTTCAACCACCAAAACAAAGCCGAGCAGCACACGACGCCCTGAAAGGTGCCTTAAAGTTTTAGAGGTTTTATTCCGACAGAATCCAAATGGATGAGAAAAATTAAAGTAGCCGAAAAGACGGTGTCTGCTGCGCTGCTCCTGACGAAATGCAAAGTCTCCTGCAACACGCTGCCGCTTCTGCCGCTCCTCCTGCCCGCTGGTCCCGAATCGCTACACGAATTGGTTCTCACTGTAAGATGGGGTGGCCCACGGGGGCCCATTCCCTCCGTCACTTCACCACCTTCAATCAGGCAGCTCACGCCGAAGAACGATGCTGCCCTGGCAGGGGAGGATCACAGAATCACAGAATCACAAAGAATCACAGAATAGTAGGGGTTGGAAGGGACCTCTGTGGGTCATCTGGTCCAACCCTCCTGCTGAAGCAGGGTCACCCAGAGCAGGCTGCACAGGACCTTGTCCAGGCGGGTCTTGAATATCTCCAGAGAAGGAGACTCCACAACCTCCCTGGGCAGCCTGTTCCAGTGCTCCGTCACCCTCAGAGGGAAGAAGTTCTTCCTCATGTTCAGTCTGATATTAATGTTCCTCATTAATATCAGACTTTAACGACCCTTCTTCCAGCTAACCGCCACCACATCCCGGCACGGAGCAGCGAGATCTGAAGGTCTCTCCAGAAATGAAGCAGCAATCCTCCGGCTAGGTGCCGCTGGGAAGAAGCAGCGCCACAACTCACCATCCACGCGGGCGGGCGGAAAGCAGAGGGGCCGGCACCGCCGTCCCGCTTCTCCACGGGTGAAAGTCTCCGCGCTGACGTTTGCTCGGCAGAGGGGACGCGGAGGGATGCGGAGGGATGCGGCGGGATGCACCAGCCCAGCAGCCAAGTGCCCCTGCTCTTGAGCTGCTCGCTGGGGGCTTCGGTGGCCGGATCTGCTCCCAGCTGAAATCTTCGTTACGAACCAAGCTCGTCAGCCAAGCGTTCAGGGCAGCTCAGTTCCTCATTTCTGTTCCAAATCCCGCGCCGGCTGAAGCGCTGGGATCCAGCCCAGTTTTGCAGTGGTGATTTCACGCCGACCCTGGCTCTGCTACATGTTGGAGCCGGGAGCAAAAGTGAGCAACCTCGCCGTGGCGTGGAGGAGACATCCATCCATCACCTGCCTACGCTCCTAGCCCTGCGTCACCAAAACACCGCTACCTTGATCAATACAACAGCAAGGTCCGCGAGGCACACCGATATTCAGAGCTACAGGTCTCCTGGAACGAGGACTACAGAATCACAGAATGTTCAGGGTTGGAAGGGACCTCTGTGGGTCACCCAGTCCAACCCCCCTGCCCAAGCAGGGTCACCCAGAGCAGGCTGCACAGCACCGCGTCCACCTGGGGCTGGAATATCTCCAGAGAAGGAGACTCCACAGCCCCTCTGGGCAGCCTGGGCCAGGGCTCCGTCACCCTCAGAGGGAAGAAGTTCTTCCTCGGGTTCAGCTGGAGCTTCCTCTGCTCCAGTTTGTGCCCGTTGCCCCTTGTCCTGTCGCTGGGCACCACTGCAAAGAGTCTCGCCCCGTCCTCCTGACCCCCACCCTGCAGATATTTAGAGGCATTTCGAAGGTCCCCTCGCAGCCTTCTCTTCTCCAGGCTGAACAAGCCCAGCTCCCTCAGCCTCTCCTCGCAGGAGAGATGCTCCAGTCCCCTCCTCATCCTCGTAGCCCTCCGCTGGACTCTCTCCAGTAGCTCCTCATCTTTCTTGAACTGGGGAGCCCAGCACTGGACACAGCACTGCAGATGGGGCCTCCCCAGGACAGAGCAGAGGGGCAGGAGAACCTCCCTCGCCCTGCTGCCCACACTCCTCGTGATGCACCCCAGGATGCCATCGGCCTTCTTGGCACCCAGGGCACGCTGCTGGCTCATGGTCACCCTGTCGTCCCCCAGCACTCCCAGTCCCTCTCCGCAGAGCTGCTCTCCAGCAGCTCAGCCCCAGCCTGTCCTGGTGCCTGGGGTTGTTCCTCCCCAGGGGCAGGACCCTGCCCTTGCCCTGGTTGAACTTACGCCTGGCACCGTCAAAAGTTGACGCAACTTGGGACAGAACAGCACACGGACACCTCTAACGTGGACCAGCTTTCAGCTTCAGACTCACAGAGTTAGAAATGAACTTCATCACCTGCAGGCATGCACAGAACCGGATAAATGCGTTTGAACGATCTGCAGGCAGCCCAGTCTCAGGGAAAAGCAGGCATGGAGCACGCTGGCGGGGCCGCAGCTCCCTCTGCTGAGCACGCTCACCTCCGGCTCTGCCGAAGGGGACGAGGACACAAATGAGGATTTTGGAGCCAGAGGGATGGCAAAGGGGTCTCCTGCTCCTGGCAAAGGCACGTTCCCACGGCTGGCAGCTGCACAACATCCTGGAGCGGGATACAAACAAAATTTTGCCACTTTACGGTGCTGAAGGCTTGACACGAGGTTTCAACGTAGCTCAAACCACTCCGGTTCACTCCACATAACAAAGGATTCCACCCTCGGGAATTAATGAGCCATTTAGGGTTGGACTAGATGACCCCCAGAGGTCCCTTCCAACCCCTACCATTCTGTGATTCTGTGATTCTGTTTTTCAAGCCCACTTTGGTACTTTATCAGCACATTTCCAGCCGCAAAGCGAACGGGACGAAGCAAAGGTGGGGCTGGCAGCACCCCGCTGGAGATGCTCCAGGACATCCCCGCTCTCTGCCGGGAAGTTCTGCAGCTCCTCAGCCCGCACAAACGCTTCCTCGTTTCACTTTTCTTCACACAGAATCACAGAATCACACAGAATAGTAGGGGTTGGAAGGGACCTCTGTGGGTCATCTAGTCCAACCCTCCTGCCGAAGCAGGGTCACCCAGAGCAGGCTGCACAGGACCTTGTCCAGGCGGGTCTTGAATATCTCCAGAGAAGGAGACTCCACAACCTCCCTGGGCAGCCTGTTCCAGGGCTCCGTCACCCTCAGAGGGAAGAAGTTCTTCCTCATGTTCAGACGGAACTTCCTCTGCTTCAGTTTGTGCCCGTTGCCCCTTGTCCTGTCGCTGGGCACCACTGAAAAGAGCTTGGCCCCATCCTCCTGACCCCCACCCTGCAGATATTTATAAGCATTTGATCGGGGGCAATAGCTGACACGAACCTGCTTTCACCAGCCTCCTGATCTTCTGGCAGCTGGGCAAGGAACTTGGCTTGGAACTTGTCTTCCTGGGGTAGACACGTCCCGTCGGGCCACCAGCACACCCAGCCGGACACAAGAAGTTCCCGGGTTCCCTTCCTTGCTCCGTTCTCTCATCAGACCAACAATTCAAATGCCGGAAACTTTGGAGTTTGCTGTTCCTGGCTAAGATGGGGTGGCAGGAGGCTACGGGTGCAAACAAGTCGGAGAGGTGTAACTCCAACCTTCCGCACAAACACCAGGCGCAGCCCACGGCGAGTAGATGTATTTTGCCTGCTCCACCACCTAAGCTGATTGGCAGAAACCGGGAGGAGTTTGTTATTTTTCGGGGTGAGATTTTCACGCTGTTGGCAAGCTCACCCTTCCAGATTGAAAGAAGCTTCTGTTCAGTGCTGCCTTCAAGTCTTCAGGCCATTATATTCCCATCTCCAAGCAACATTAAGCTTAACTCGAGGCAGAAAAATTAAAAAAAACCACCCTGTTTATCTCGTCAGCCCGGTGAGCAGCAGTTCAGGCAGCAGCGGAGGCTGGGAACGTCCCCTCGTGCTGCAGGAGGGAGGGCAGTGCATGGCGGTCCCTCCTCCTCGGGCAGACATCTCGGATGTTCCCACCAGACCCAGCACGCCACCGGGCACCCGACGCACGGGCTCTGCACGGCACGTGTATTCCCGTACAGCCAGCAAAGTGCTTCCACCTGGACAGCCTGCAGATACACGCGGAAGAGGACCTTCATGAAGTTCCACCAAGGGGAACTCCAACTGCTGCTCCTGAGGAGGGATAATCCCACACACCTGTACGTCCTGGGGACCAACCAGGCTGGAAAAGAGCTCTGCAGAGAAGGCCCTGAAGACACCATGGTGACCGTAAGTGGCAATGTGTCCTCAAGGCACAGGTGGCCACCAGTGCGCTGGGCTGTGATGGGCAGAGCTTTGCCAGCAGGAGAGGGAGGCGGTCCCCTTGGGTCTGGAGGAGGCCCCAGCAATGATCTGAGCGCTGGAACCCCTCTGCTGGGAGGAAAGGCTGGGAGAGCTGGGGCTGCTCAGCCTGGGGAAGAGAAGGCTGCGAGGAGACCTTAGAGCAGCTGCCAGTGCCTGGAGGGGCTGCGAGAGAGCTGGAGAGGGGCTTGTGACAAGGACAGGGAGTGATGGGACAAGGGGTGATGGCTTTAGACTGAAAGAGGGCAGATTTAGATTAGATAGAAGGAAGAAGTTCTTCACCATGAGGGTGGTGAGGCCCTGGGCCAGGCTGCCCAGAGAAGCTGTGGCTGTCCCCTCCCTGGCAGTGTCCAAGGCCAGGCTGGATAGGGCTGGGAGCACCCTGGGCTGGTGGAAGATGTCCCTGATCACTGCAGGGGGGTTGGAACTGGATGATCCTTAAGGTCCCTTCCAACCCAAACCATTCTACGATTCCTGCCTAACTTCTCAGGACAAGAGGGACAGGGACACACTGGAGTGAGCCCAGCACAGGACCATGGTGATGGTTAAGAGAGTGGAGCATTGGTCACATGAGGGGAGGCCAAGAGCTGAGACTGCTCAGCCTGGAGAAGAAACGGCTCAGGGGGACCTGAGCAGAGTGTACAAACACCTGACGGGAGCCAGGCTCTTCTCGGTGGTGACCACTGAACGGACAAGAGGCGACAGGCGCAAACTGAAACACAAGAAACTCCATTTAACCACAAAAAAAACCACCTTTCTTTACTGGGAGCGAGGTCATGCACCACCACGGGCTGCCCTGTGAGGCTGTGGAGGGTCCATCCTTGGAGATACCCAACACTCGACTGGACGTGCTCCTGGCCAACCTGTGCTGGTGGCCCTGCTTGAGCACGGTGGGCTGGACTTGGTGACGCCCCGAGGTCCCTTCCAACTCAGCCATTCTGTGAAGTTTGATGCAACTCTGCTTACTCACAAAAGGTTCAGACACATCAAACACCCAGGCGTTGCATTTTTCCTTGAAAACACAAGCAATGCAAACCTTCACAGTTTTGGACAACGTCTTGGACCAGGAATTTCCACACCACGTTCGTCTGCACAGAACAAGCACCGTGTTCCCATCGCTTCTCGTGCTGGGCCCCACAACCTTCATTTAGCAAAAGAAACCGAGAAGAAGTGGAAAATGTGTTCTGGCCTGCTACTGCTTAAGTTCTTTTCAAGTCTGAGATGAAATGAAGCTTTAGCCCAGGATGAGTAAGCGAGGATCTGTTTTCCCCAACACCATCCCGTCACTCGAACGGCGAAGACACAGTGAAAACACATCGAAACAAACCCTGCCTGATGCCACCCAACGCTCAGCTGCCCCTGGGTGGTGGTTTCTAACATCCATGACTCCAATCAAAGTTCATTATAAAATAAATCAAAATACCAGCACTGAGCTGCTCAGGAAGCTGTGCTAAGCACCCAGCTCCAGGAAAAGTGCTCAGAACTACAAAAAGCTTTTAAAAACCTACTTCAGCAGGGAGGTTAATTGGTCACCGGGGCAAACGAACCAAGGACGCTCGTTTGCTTAGCAATATGTTTGATAGCAGAGGAAAGAACCAGTTCAGACCTCAGTGAATATACAGCTTTCAGTGACTGAAAGTAAATCACCGAAAAGCGGGACTAAAGCCCTGACCAGAGAACGAGAATCAGCAGATCACAGAATCACAGAATGGTGGGGGTTGGCAGGGACCCCTGTGGGTCACCCAGTCCCACCCCCTGCCCAAGCAGGGTCACCCAGAGCAGGGGGCACAGCACCGCGTCCAGTTGGGGTTGGAATATCTCCAGAGAAGGAGACTCCACAGCCCCTCTGGGCAGCCTGGGCCAGGGCTCCGTCACCCTCAGAGGGAAGAAGTTCTTCCTCGGCTTCAGCTGGAGCTTCCTCTGCTCCAGTTTGTGCCCGTTGCCCCTTGTCTTGTCGCTGGGCACCACTGGAAAGAGTCTGGCCCCGTCCTCCTGACCCCCACCCTGCAGATATTTAGAGGCATTTCTAAGGTCCCCTCGCAGCCTTCTCTTCTCCAGGCTGAACAAGCCCAGCTCCCTCAGCCTCTCCTCCTAGGAGAGATGCTCCAGTCCCCTCCTCATCAGTTATTGCTGGAACACGCAGAAATGCGTGGCTTGCTGTTTCTGCCAAAAAGTTGGGTGCAATTTAACAACTCGCTCGAGAGTTGCTGCAGCAGAGGCGTGAAAAGAAGCCGGCCCTCGAAAGCATGCTGGGCTGCTGGAAGAAATGAGAAATTAATGCCAGATGAGAGGCTGCAAAAGCCCTGCGCAGACACGAGAGGGAGCGAGAGCCTGCGGAAAAAAACCCAAAGTTTAAGCCTTGACCTGCGAAGAAAAATGAGAGAAAACTGATGGCTTTGAGGACCACTCAGCTTTATGTTCAGGTCTCTGTAAAAACTTCTTCTAACCTGCACGGTACTTGCTGTCCGACAGACTTAAACCCCACTAACTCCTTGTTCTGAAATTGTTCTTGGATGCAGATCAGATTCTCTTAAATCCCAGCCACCCCCTTCGCCCCATCAATGCACGGACCTGGAAGTGCTGGTGGACAACAAGCTGACCATGAGCCAGCAGCGTGCCCTGGGTGCCAAGAAGGCCAATGGGATCCTGGGGTGCATGAGGAGGAGTGTGGGCAGCAGGGCGAGGGAGGTTCTCCTCACCCTCTGCTCTGCCCTGGGGAGGCCCCATCTGCAGTGCTGGGTCCAGTGCTGGGCTCCTCACTTCAAGAAAGATGAGGAGCTACTGGAGAGAGTCCAGCGCAGGGCTGCGAGGATGAGGAGGGGACTGGAGCATCTCTCCTGCGAGGAGAGGCTGAGGCAGCTGGGTTTGTTCAGCCTGGAGAAGAGAAGGCTGAGAGGGGACCTTCGAAATGCCTCTAAATATCTGCAGGGTGGGGGTCAGGAGGACGGGGCCAGACTCTTTCCAGTGGTGCCCAGCGCCAGGACAAGGGGCAACGGGCACAAACTGAAGCCGAGGAAGCTCCAGCTGAACCCAAGGAAGAACTTCTTCCCTCTGAGGGTGACGGAGCCCCGGCCCAGGCTGCCCAGAGGGGCTGTGGAGTCTCCTTCTCTGGAGATATTCAAAACCCACCTGGACGCGGTGCTGTGCCCCCTGCTCTGGGTGACCCTGCTTGGGCAGGGGGTTGGGCTGGGTGACCCACACACGTCCCTTCCAACCCCGAACATTCTGGGATTCTGTGACCCAACCGACCGGGAGATGCCACCACAGAAGAGCCAGTGAACATTGGGCTGCCGCTGCTCTCCCATTCCTGGTTTTCAAAGAGGTGCCTCCCCAAGCGAGTTACAACTTCTCCCATTCTAAAACTTCCTGCCCAGCCAACATCAAAACAGTCTTTATAGGAGTTACACCATTTCTGCACCCCTTATCAGTTTTATATAATATCAGTTCACCACAAACATCGCCGCAGATCTGTTAAGGCCACGAGCTGAGCATCTTGCAGCAGGGAGGCATCGAGCTCTTCAAAGACTGGAGAGAGTCCAGCGGAGGGCTACGAGGATGATGAGGGGACTGGAGCATCTCTCCTGTGAGGAGAGGTTGAGGGAGCTGGGCTTGTTCAGCCTGGAGAAGAGAAGGCTGCGAGGGGACCTTATAAATGCCTACAAATATCTGCAGGGTGGGTGTCAGGAGGATGGGGCCAAGCTCTTTTCAGTGGTGCCCAGTGACAGGACAAGGGGCAATGGGCACAAACTGAGGCACAGGAAGTTCCGTCTGAACATGAGGAAGAACTTCTTCTCTCTGAGGGTGACGGAGCACTGGAACAGGCTGCCCAGGGAGGTTGTGGAGTCTCCTTCTCTGGAGATATTCAAGACCCACCTGGACAAGGTCCTGTGCAGCCTGCTGTAGGTGACCCTGCTTTGGCAGGGGGTTGGACTAGATGACCCACAGAGGTCCCTTCCAACCCCTACCATTCTGTGATTCTGTGATTCTGTGACTCGAGCCGCCGTTCATCGAACATTTTTCCCTCCGTCCTCGCAGCTGCGCGGGTACAGCGGACCAGGGAACCGTTCCAGCTCAGGCCAACAACAACAGACAGGAAAATACTTGTGATTTCTAACGCAGACAGGTCACTGCCTGGCCCTGCAGGCAAGCGTAGAAGATGCTGCACGACAGGCGCAGCGCAAACCAGCGCTGCCGGGCTGTGCCACCACACTGCTCCGCTCCCTTGTTTTTCTGGTAGATATGAGGGTTCTGAAACACGTAGACAAATAATCCTCTTCTCCATAGGTAAGACTGGGGGAAAAAATATGGAAAACTAGATTGTGAAGGCTCCTTCCTTTAGGTTTTTTTGTGAGACCCATAAAATTCGCTCACGTCAGCTCTTCACCCTGCCCAGCTATAACAAATACTTACTGGGAACCCATTTTATTCCTAACGTATTCCACTGCCAGCTGCGTTCCACCCTTGACCTTCCAGCCAGCCCAGTTCTTGAGTATTCAGAACGCTGTTGGCTGAACCACCAACTCAGCTGAGCTGAAGTGTTTGCAGAAACCAAAGGCTGGGCTTTACAGGAAGGACCATGATCGCGGGTGGGCATAGGTCCTGGTACCACATTTGAGTTCTAGTTGTGTAGGTATCACATGTACCAATTTAAGTATAGAGGTCTAGGTATCATGTTTGTATCTAAAAAAGAAGATGTTAGCTTGCACATGGGCTTCAAGAGACCCAGATTTTTTTAACAGCTAAAAATTTGTTAATAAATCTGTTCAGGTCACCTCCCTTCCTACACAGCTGTTCCTAGAGCCTGCTCCTAAAGGTCTGAGCAAGTCCATCGGCTGCTGCAGACCTGCGAGCAGCCTCCTCCCTCCTGCACCGAAGAGGATGACCACGGTGTCAGCGCTGCCACGGATCAAACCCCGGCAGCGTCTCACCACGCTGTAATCAGCTCATACCACCGCCTCTGCCACGTTCCCCGCAGACCCCGCACACGGCACAACCTGCCTGGGCACGTTCGGGAGATGTCCACCCTGCTCACATCCCAGCTTCGTCACATCCAAGCCTCCTGCCTGGGCATGTTGAGGAGATGTCCACCTCGCTCACATCCAAGCCTCCTGCCTGGGCACATTCAGGAGATGTCCACCCTGCTCACATCCAAGCCTCCTGCCTGGGCATGTTGAGGAGATGTCCACCCTGCTCACATCCAAGCCTCCTGCCTGGGCATGTTGAGGAGATGTCCACCTTGCTCGCATCCAAGCCTCCTGCCTGGGCACGTTCAGGAGATGTCCACCTCACTCATATCCAGGCCTCCCACCTGAGCACATTAGGGAGATGTCCAGCCCACCTGGGCACATTCTGGAGATGTCCACGCCGCTCATATCCAAGCCTCCTGCCTGGGCACATTCAGGAGATGTCCACCCTGCTCATATCCAAGCCTCCTGCCTGGGCACGTTCAGGAGATGTCCACCCTGCTCATATCCAAGCCTCCTGCCTGGGCACATTCAGTAGATGTCTAGCCCGCCTGGGCACGTTCGGGAGATGTCCACGCCGCTCATATCCAAGCCTCCTGCCTGGGCACATTCAGTAGATGTCCACCCTGCTCACATCCAAGCCTCCTTTGAAGCCCTCTCTGCTGTGCTGCTCAAAGAAAACTCACCTGTGTCTACTTTGCTGCTTCTCCTCCAGTCATTGTCCACTCACCCTCCACCTGTAAACTTCTCTGACCGAGGTCTTCATCGTCATCAGCTCTTGGAAAGCACAAGAGCAGGTATTGATTTCTGCAACCCTGTGAAATCGTAGGGACTTGAACTTCCAGCTCAGGCAGGAGCTTCAGGTCGATCCATGAAGAAAGCATTGAAGGTCTGTGCAACCAGGGGCGCGAGTTGACTCAAATTAAAGCACGCTCGAATGGGAAGATCGTCAGCTGCTTGGCACTAGAAGTCAAATGAGTGTGCTGAAGGTACTGAGGCTAAACAACAAATGGTAAATTAATATATGCTCTCCTTTTTACTATTTCTTTTCCACAGAATGTTCGGGGTTGGAAGGGACCTCTGTGGGTCACCCAGTCCCACCCCCTGCTGAAGCAGGGTCACCCAGAGCAGGGGGCACAGCACCGCGTCCAGGCGGGGCTGGAATATCTCCAGAGAAGGAGACTCCACAGCCCCTCTGGGCAGCCTGGGCCAGGGCTCCGTCACCCTCAGAGGGAAGAAGTTCTTCCTCGGCTTCAGCTGGAGCTTCCTCTGCTTCAGTTTGTGCCCGTTGCCCCTTGTCCTGTCGCTGGGCACCACTGGAAAGAGTCTGGCCCCATCCTCCTGACCCCCACCCTGCAGATATTTATAAGTATATATTAGGTCCCCTCACAGCCTTCTCTTCTCCAGGCTGAACAAGCCCAGCTCCCTCAGCCTCTCCTCGCAGGAGAGATGCTCCAGTCCCCTCCTCATCCTCACAGCCCTCCGCTGGACTCTCTCCAGTAGCTCCTCATCTTTCTTGAACTGGGGAGCCCAGCACTGGACACAGCACTGCAGATGGGGCCTCCCCAGGGCAGAGCAGAGGGGCAGGAGAACCTCCCTCGCCCTGCTGCCCACACTCCTCTGAATGCACCCAAAATATCATCTCTCTGATCCTACGAGTGAAAGAGAAGCTGGCTGGAGCAGACAGGGACAGGCACCTATCCCTGAGGAACAGCCTGAAACATCTCTCCATCCTCTTGGGAGCAAAAAGCCACCAGCAGCATGGACATGCCAGCCAGCCAGCTTGAGTGTGTCCCCTTTTTAGAGTATGGGAAACGTAATAGATATTCCAGGAACAGCTTAAATAATGTATTTTCTCATTAACAGAATTAAAATGCGTTCTGAGCGCACCCTGAAGAATAAAATACATGCATTGTGTAAACTGGGTGGATCTTCCAGGAGAAAGAGGCATCTTTTGAGCACACCTTTGCCTGCAGGCAAATATTCCCCAGCTCCTACGAGCCTGATCGTGCAGAGGTCCCTCAACCAAATAAAAAGCAGGGGGTAAGGTCTTCAGTAGCTGGAAAGTTTCTACGAACTAAAAATGGATTCTGCCATTAAGATGTACAAGAAAGCAATGGTATGAGCTGGAGTTTGAATGAGAAAGGGCTGAACTTGGAGAGCACGGCTCTTCCATGGGTTACGCCGTGGAGCACCAGCTTTTAAACGGCTTCTTTAAGAGGTGAAGTGAAGCTCAAAGCAAGATTAGGAGAGTCACCACCCGCAAACACAGAGGCCATCCTGCGTCTACGCTGCTCATCAAGACAGCCACGCTTCCCCTTGGAGCAAGATGGACCTGGGTCAGACCCAAACCCACCACGGCATTCGTGCTCTCTCGCTGGAAAAGCACCAGACACGACTCCTATTTCTACTGGAAGACTCCCAGTGTTACTTACAGCACAAAAACCCACCAAGCCGCTTTCCAGAGCAGCCTTGAGAGAAGACCGAACTTTGGACGTGTGTCCAAGCTGGCAGCGACTCAAGGAACTGACCTTCCAGAGCTTGTCAGGAGGCCACAAGCAAAGGGCTGACAGATCCGTACGGTCCCACGTACGGGCACAGCCCTGGTGGTTTTACAAGGACACTCCTTGTTCTGCTTTCATTTCCAAAACATTGCTCCTTCCTGGGAATATTGGAAAAGACAAGAGAGAGCAGAACGTTTCTTTTCCCCACGGTAAGGAAAGCTTTCGGCACTGAGAAGCTGAGCATAAGTCTGGCTCCCCTGGAAAAATTAACTACACATTTTACATTTATTTTCTTCCAGGAAGGCAAGTACAGAAATCCTAACCTGCCTGAGAAAGTGAGGTTTGAATACCCTCCCCTCCCAACACCTTCGCAGCAATACCTGTCGCCTTCTGAGAACCCGGAGCCTTCTGTAGCCGAACAGCTGCTGTGTACCAGGAAGATGGGAACCGTATCAAAAAAATAAAGGGAGAGCCAGCTGTCTTCTGCACGGAGCTCTGCGCCTGCAGGACTGCCAACAGCGCAAACCCACAACACAACAAACAACAACAAAAAAAAAGATATATATTTTTTTTTAGCTTGTTCTAAGCCGGGAGGAGGAAAGGGCACTTGGAGGAGTGAGGTCTTTGGCAGCAAGTTTCGTTCCAGCGCACGGATGACAAAAGACTTCGCTGCGGCTCAGACACGAGCAGAAGGAAGATTAATGAGGGGGTCTGAAGAGAAAAGCCACTGGCACATTTCTGAGGACAACCATGTCACTCGGAGACAGAGACGCCAACAATCTGAGGCTGTACGCGCCTGGGACTTTGGAGACCTCAAGCAGTAGGTGCAACCCGTCCCCTCCCACCCGTTTGCGAACTGCTCTGCGTTTTCACAACACGTCCTCGGGCATCGCGTCCCGTGAGGACAGACACCGGCGGCTTGGCTGGGAGAGGCACTGTGGAGGGTGGAGGGAGGTTCTCCTCCCCCTCTGCTCTGCCCTGGGGAGGCCCCATCTGCAGTGCTGGGTCCAGTGCTGGGCTCCCCAGTTCCAGAAAGATGAGGAGCTACTGGAGAGAGTCCAGCGCAGGGCTACGAGGATGATGAGGGGACTGGAGCATCTCTCCTGCGAGGAGAGGCTGAGGGAGCTGGGCTTGTTCAGCCTGGAGAAGAGAAGGCTGAGAGGGGACCTTCGAAATGCCTACAAATATCTGCAGGGGGGGGTCAGGAGGACGGGGCCAGACTCTTTTCAGTGGTGCCCAGCGACAGGACAAGGGGCAACGGGCACAAACTGGAGCAGAGGAAGCTCCAGCTGAAGATGAGGAAGAACTTCTTCCCTCTGAGGGTGACGGAGCCCTGGCCCAGGCTGCCCAGAGGGGCTGTGGAGTCTCCTTCTCTGGAGATATTCCAGCCCCGGCTGGACGCGGTGCTGTGCCCCCTGCTCTGGGTGACCCTGCTTGGGCAGGGGGTGGGACTGGGGGATCCCCAGGGGTCCCTTCCAACCCCGAACATTCTGTGATTCTGTGATTCTGTAACCCCAGCTCGAGACTTGTTGCAGAGACGACTCCTAAACCTTGGGACAAACAGCGCATCGAATCAGCCTTTGAACGGTCAAATGATTCATTTGATGGCAAGCAAACTGCCCAGCAGGCCAACCGTGCCCTGGGCTGCATCCCCAGCAGCGTGGGCACAGGGCGAGGGAGGGGATTCTGCCCCTCTGCCCCGCTCTGCTGAGACCCCCCCGGGAGTCCTGCGTCCAGCTCTGGAGCCCTCAGCACAGGACAGAGCTGGAGCTGTGGGAGTGGGGCCAGAGGAGGCCCCAGCCATGATGCGAGGGCTGGAACCCCTCTGCTGGGAGGAAAGGCTGGGAGAGCTGGGGCTGCTCAGCCTGGGGAGGAGAAGGCTGCGGGGAGACCTGAGAGCAGCTTAAAGGGGGGTTATAAGAAAGCTGGGGACAGGCTTTTTTGCAGGGCCTGTTGTGACAGGACAAGGGGTAATAGCTTTAAACCGAAAGAGGGTGGATTTAGACCGGATATAATGAAGAAGTGTTTTACCATGAGGGTGGTGAGGTCCTAGCCCAGGTTGCCCACAGAGGCAGTCGATGCCCCATCCCTGGAACCATCCCAGGCCAGGTTGGATGAGGCTCTGAGCAGCCTGACCCAGCTGAAGATGTCCCTGCTCATGGCAGAGGGGTTGGGCTGCATCGCCTCTCAAGGTCCCTTCCAACCCAAAGCATTCCATGATTCTATGATTTCTAAGGTGGGGGTGCATATGTATCTTCACCAAATATTGGACTTTTTTACTGTTCTTTGCATTGTAATCTTACACAGGTCTCTGGCAATTAAGCCTTCTCACCTACATGCAGTACGACCAGGGGTCAGATACTGGAAAGTCCAGACTGCAAATCTTACGCCACTTCAAACAGCAGCCACTACCCCTCGAAAGATAAATTTCTGTTAAAATTAAATTTGGAGAAGCGGCAAGAAGAGCAGCGGGACAAGACAGTAAGAATCCCAGAATCCCAGCATGGCAGGGGTCGGAAGGGCCCTCTGTGGGTCACCCAGCCCAACCCCCTGCCCAAGCAGGGTCACCCAGAGCAGGCTGCACAGCACCGCGTCCAGCCGGGGCTGGAATATCTCCAGAGAAGGAGACTCCCCAGCCCCTCTGGGCAGCCTGGGCCAGGGCTCTGTCGAGAACGAAAGGCAACAGCACTGCAAGTTAATACCAGACCAAGCACTCTCTGAGCCAAGACTAAGCCACAGCGAATCCATCCCACCCCCTGCACGAACCACCCCACCAAAAAGTTCATCGGACAGAGGAGAAATGCTACTAGGACAAAAGAATGGAAAAAGAAAAAAAAGAAAGGAAAAAAAGGGAAAAAAAAAGCCCTACTACATCCCTTCACTTGCAACTCTAAACCAGTGTTTTATACACACCGCCCCAGACGGACTGACCAGTTCTTTGAAACGATGCCAGGTAATTTCTGCTGTCCTCACGTTTTATCCAGCGGACGTCAGCTGAATCGTTCGGTTTGTCGCCAGCCTCCTGCTCTGCCGTACGCAAACCCCTGCACTTTACTTCTCCTCCGTTAAACACACGGAGGAAAGCTGCAGCAGGGTTCACAGCTGCTCCGCTCCTGACCGCGGCGACGCACCACGCGTCGGGATTATTTTATAGGGCAGATTATTTTATAGGCTTCAGATACAACCAAAATATTCCGCCCTTAGCAGCAGCCACCATATATATTATATAGATAGCAGCAGCCATTGTATATAGTGTGTGTGTGTATACATATAAAAAATGACCATTTAATACCAGTACTTTGTAACCTCTCATGCTCCTACTTGCTTCTGAGAGCAGTTTTAGGCGAATTTTGAAGGCTTGCTTTTGCTTTTCACAGCATGCTGCTCATTATTTCATCATTGCAGTCAGGCTCTTCAGTAATTAGATGTGTGTCCAATTCCTTTCCCAGCCCCTCGTCTTACAGAGCCCAGCGGCCTCCAGAGACCAACCTGCAGGTTCCCTGCGGAGACGGAAGCCCGACGACCGACCTGTCAGAGCACGGATCCCTTCCAGAGCCAAGGGCTTAGCGGAGCCACCGTACGACCAGCTCACCCGTTTTTGACCGTAATCTCTCATGCCCTCAGCGGCACGACGCTAACGGTGATTTCATCAGTACGTCGGCAGCGTACACACACTTTTTTTAAGTTGAAAGGGATCACAGAATCACAGAATCACAGAATAGTAGGGGTTGGAAGGGACCTCTGTGGGTCATCTAGTCCAACCCCCCTGCTGAAGCAGGGTCACCTACAGCAGGCTGCACAGGACCTTGTCCAGGCTGGTCTTGAATATCTCCAGAGAAGGAAGGGATGCTAGACCACTTCCAGCTCTGCTTGCTGTGAGAATGGCTTCCACAAACCAGGGCATCAAATGTGATCTTCTGCCACAGACACAAACGAAATTCCGTTTGAAAGCTTCAGTCTAAGCTTCCTTTCCGTGCTCAAAATCCAACTATCAGACAGTTCCTACCTGGAAACAAAGGCTGAACAAAGGCAAATGCAGGGTCCTGCACCTGGGGAGGAACAACCCCAGGCACCAGCACAGGCTTGGGGTGGACCTGCTGGAGAGCAGCTCTGCGGAGAGGGACTGGGTGTCCTGGTGGACAACAGGTTAACCATGAGCCAGCAGTGTGCCCTGGCTGCCAAGAAAGCCAAAGGGATCCTGGGGTGCATCAAGAAGAGTGTGGCCAGCAGGTCGAGGGAGGTTCTCCTTCCCCTCTACACTGCCCTGGTGAGGCCTCATCTAGAGTACTGAGTCCAGTGCTGGGCTCCCCAGTTCAAGAAAGACGAGGAGCTAATGGAGAGAGTCCAGCCGAGGGCTACGAGGATGAGGAGGGGACTGGAACATCTCCCCTACGAGGAGAGGCTGAGGGAGCTGGGCTTGTTCAGCCTGGAGAAGAGAAGGCTGTGAGGGGACCTTCGAAATGTCTCTAAATATCTGCAGGGTGGGGGGCAGGAGGACGGGGCCAGACTCTTTCCAGTGGTGCCCAGCGACAGGACAAGGGGCAACGGGCACAAACTGAGGCACAGGAAGTTCCGTCCGAACATGAGGAAGAACTTCTTCCCTCTGAGGGTGACGGAGCCCTGGAACAGGCTGCCCAGGGAGGTTGTGGAGTCTCCTTCTCTGGAGATATTCAAGACCCGCCTGGACAAGGTCCTGTGCAGCCTGCTCTGGGTGACCCTGCTTCAGCAGGGGGTTGGACTGGGTGACCCACAGAGGTCCCTTCCAACCCCTACTATTCTGTGATTCTGTGATTCTGTGAAAGCCTCCTGGGTGGGATGGTCAAGCCAGGATGACCCTGACTGCTGGCGAGAGTGGTATTAAGAACAGAAAGCCAAGAGCTCACAGTATTTTGGGGACACAGCAACAGCCGGACACAAGCTCAGCAGCCCCTCGGGGAGGGAGGCGTGAGGACCACATAGGTGTAAGGCCAACGTACAGCATCCTTCCCAACGTATTAGGTCTCATTAAAATATCTTTTAGCAGGAGAGACTTCTCAATGGTGTAAAAAAGCTCCTTTCGCCAGGTGATCTGGAATAACAAGGGACAGATAACAGCTCATCTGGGCTTCCTCCACCCTTGCCGTTGCAGCTTTTTAAGCTTTCTGCAGTCTGTATTTCAGGTTGACAGAGCCATGGCTTTGTAGCATTTGGACAAGAATTAGAGATGTAAACTTGGGAGAGAGGTAGAAATTTTCTTAAGGCTCTGATGTTTGGTGGGAAAAGGAAGGTTAAGAAATAAAAAATAAAATTAAATTCAAAATCACAGAATCACAGAATGTTAGGGGTTGGAAGGGACCTCTGTGGGTCACCCAGTCCAACCCCCTGCCCAAGCAGGGTCACCCAGAGCAGGCTGCACAGGACCTTGTCCAGCCGGGTCTTGAATATCTCCAGAGAAGGAGACTCCACAGCCTCCCTGGGCAGCCTGGGCCAGGGCTCCGTCACCCTCAGAGGGAAGAAGTTCTTCCTCGGGTTCAGCTGGAGCTTCCTCTGCTTCAGTTTGTGCCCGTTGCCCCTTGTCCTGTCGCTGGGCACCACTGGAAAGAGCTTGGCCCCATGAGAAACCTGGGCTCTCTAAATATCGCTGCCTTACCTGCCTGCTACAGCGCTAACGAGGAGGAGGTGACCTGGTGATCGCGTTCAGAAACGGTGAGCTCACGTGGAATAAGAAATGAAGACACAAGCGGTCGATAAGCTCAGGGGGAACATCTCTCAAAATCCGAGTGCTGGGAAAGGACCCCGAGCTGATAAAAGAACCAGGCCCTGATCCAACAGCGAACCCAGCACTCGGGCATCTGAGGTGCAAAAGCTTCCCTGCCTGCACGCTAGGAGCTGTCAGCTTAGCCAGGGTTATTCACTCCCGGCTCCGTGAGCCCACGGCTCGATATCCGCAGCCGACCTTCTCTGGAGATATTCCAGACCCGCCTGGACAAGGTCCTGTGCAGCCTGCTCTGGGTGACCCTGCTTCGGCAGGGGGGTTGGACTAGACCCACAGAGGTCCCTTCCAACCCCTACTATTCTGTGATTCTGTGATTCTGTGACCTCACCGAGTAAATCAGCAACACCCAGCGAAACATCACCCGGAGGAACGCGTCCCCGCCAGCGGCGAGGCGATGGCAGCAGACTGTCAGGGTCGTCTTCCTGCAGACTCACGCCGGCGCTCAGCGTCCCCGAGCGATCCCACGTCCCGCGCGCGGTGCCCGCGGCGGCAGGGCTGCTGGGGGAAGCGCCAACGCGCCCAACCGGCGCTGGGAACGCCGCTCCTCGCCTCGCGCCAGCCGCTCAGCTGTCAGCCAGCGAGGGAAAATGAAGTTAATGAGCGAAGCTGTAATCAGTGGACCTTGGTGTAATCCGAAACAGAGCCCCCTGAATACGTAATGACAGGCCACCTCTCCCTGACTTTCCATTTTCCCATGGGAAGAAAGTTACAGGGTCTCAAATGGAAAAAAGCCTTCAAATCAGAGATTAAAGATTCGCGTACACGGGTGATGGAGCCCTGGACAGGCTGCCCAGGGAGGCTGTGGAGTCTCCTTCTCTGGAGATATTCAAGACCCGGCTGGACAAGGTCCTGTGCAGCCTGCTCTGGGTGACCCTGCTTCGGCAGGGGGTTGGGCTGGGTGACCCACAGAGGTCCCTGCCAACCCCGCCATACTGGGATTCTGTGATCTTCTCTAAGCACCGGTACGTCCCGCACGTCCTCCCCAGAGCAGAGAGCAACTGGTGCGCGGAAGAGCCAAGAGAAGGATCAGCAACAGCTGGAGTAAGAACTGATTGACAGAATCATTAAAGTTGGAAAAAACCTCTAAGATCCAGTCCAGCTGTCACCCCAACACCCCCACGCCTGCTAAACCCTGTCCCCAAGTGCCACAGCCACACGGTGTGTGAACCCCTCCAGGGACGGGGACTCCCCCACTGCCCTGGGCAGCCTGGGCCAACCCCTGACCACTCTCTCAGCAAAGAAATTTCCCCAATCTCCAACCTGAACCCCCCCTGACGCAGCCTGAGGCCATCGCCTCTCGTCCTGTCGCTGGGTCCTGGGGAGCAGAGCCCAACCCCCCCTCCCTGCCCCCTCCTGTCAGGGAGCTGCAGAGAGCGAGAAGGTCTCCCCTCAGCCTCCTCTTCTCCAGCCTGAGCAGCCCCAGCTCCCTCAGCCGCTCCTCAGGGGACTTGTTCTGCAGCCCCCTCCCCAGCCTGGCTGCCCTTCTCTGGCCACGCTCCAGCCCCTCCATGTCCTGCTGGGAGTGAGGGGCCCAAAGCTGAGCACAGCACTCGAGGTGCAAAAAAACACAACCACAAAATACAAACCCACTTTAACAATACAAAGTTATTGGGAGGGGGGGAATAAAACAAACCCCCACCTGGTACAGAATAAAAGTGCTCTGAGAGGGAGGGAAGCAGTTGCTGTAAATCAAGCAACCTAGCTTACTTCTCCGTGCGCTCTCCAGGTTAACCAGGCCTCAGTGAAATCCAGTCTGACGAGCGCCGTTAACGTCCGTTAATTGACGCATTTTAATCGTTCAGCATCCAGCGCAGGGCAGAGCGCGGCGCGTGGCGGCTGCAGCCAGGCCCAGGGGAACAAGGGCTGCCAGCGAGTATTTCTGCTGATAAATAAGCTCTGTGGGCCCTGGTGCCTCGGTCCACAGAAAGCCATCGAAAAACCCTGCCCTGCTGCCAAACATTAATTTCTCATAACGACCTCCCGGTTCCAAGAGCTGATGTGGGATCACCAGACCTCTTGAGGTCAGAAACGCTTTATTCAGCTTCCCTCCGTCTTCACCCACGTTGGTCACGAGCCCAGCCGTGCTCAGCAACCACGCCGCAACGCCCAAACCTGCCCCAAACATGGGTTCATCGCTGCTACCGAATATACGACTTTGCCAGCAAGCGAAAGGTTTGAACAACCATTGTGGGCTGGAGGAGTGGTCGGTGAGGTGGACCAAGAACTGGCTGAAGGGCAGAGCTCAGAGGGTTGGCATCAGCGGCGCTGAGTCTGGTTGGAGGCCGGTAACTAGTGGTGTCCCTCAGGGGTCAGTACTGGGCCCAGTCTTGTTTAACTTCTTCATCAGTGACCTGGATGAAGAGTTAGAGTGTACCCTCAGCAAGTTTGCTGATGACACCAAACTGGGAGGTGTGGTGGACACACCAGCAGGCTGTGCTGCTATTCAGTGAGACCTGGACAGGCTGGAGAGTTGGGCACCAAGGAACCTGATGAGGTTCAACCAGGGCAAGGGCAGGGTCCTGCCCCTAGGGAGGAACAACCCCAGGCACCAGGACAGGCTGGGGCTGACCTGCTGGAGAGCAGCTCTGCGGAGAGGGACTGGGAGTGCTGGGGGACGACAGGGTGACCAGGAGCCAGCAGCGTGCCCTGGGTGCCAAGTAGGCCGATGGGATCCTGGGGTGCATCACGAGGAGTGTGGGCAGCAGGGCGAGGGAGGTTCTCCTGCCCCTCTGCTCTGCCCTGGGGAGGCCCCATCTGCAGTGCTGGGTCCAGTGCTGGGCTCCCCACTTCAAGAAAGATGAGGAGCTACTGGAGAGAGTCCAGCGCAGGGCTGCGAGGATGAGGAGGGGACTGGAGCATCTCTCCTACGAGGAGAGGCTGAGGGAGCTGGGCTTGTTCAGCCTGGAGAAGAGAAGGCTGTGAGGGGACCTTCGAAATGCCTCTAAATATCTGCAGGGTGGGGGTCAGGAGGACGGGGCCAGACTCTTTCCAGTGGTGCCCAGCGACAGGACAAGGGGCAACGGGCACAAACTGGAGCAGAGGAAGCTCCAGCTGAACCCGAGGAAGAACTTCTTCCCTCTGAGGGTGCCGGAGCCCTGGCCCAGGCTGCCCAGGGAGGCTGTGGAGTCTCCTTCTCTGGAGATATTCCAGCCCCGGCTGGACGCGGTGCTGTGCCCCCTGCTCTGGGTGACCCTGCTTGGGCAGGGGGTTGGGCTGGGTGACCCACAGAGGGCCCTGCCAACCCCCACCATTCTGTGATTCTGTGAACCAGATTTGTGCGGGTCTTTTTAAGACAGCGGTGTTGCTCTGGAAAACAAAAGCAGAGCACCACGTTTCCATCGAGTTGACGGTGATTTTCCGCTCCGTTTCGTTTCCCACCTGCAGCTCTCAGGGTTTGGGACGCAGACGCCGCAGAGCTTCACCTCCGCTGCGGTCTCCCGTCCCGTCACCGAGCAAAACACGCAGCAACCCCCACCGAGGGAGTTATTTTAACAAAGCCTGACTGGAGTCAAACTGAACCCGAAGGTGTTCTTTATCCTTTGAATTATTAAGGGGCCATTATCGAAAGCTGCGTCGCCAAGAGCCCCATCAGGGTTCTCACGGAGCCGTCACCCCGCGGGGAGCGAGCGGGAGCTCTGACTCACCCCGGTGCAACGGGGACTACGGAAAGCTCAGCTGCCATTAAGAAACCCGGCGCTGGAACACAATCAGGAGCGCAGGTAAATCAATTAGGCGCTCTTCACGCGTATTAAAAGATCAAGGAGAACATTTCAATACATGTGAGATACTTCAAATTAGACTAATGAGGGATTACTAACCATTTGTCTCTCTCAAATCAGAACGCTCTGACAGTTTAAAAGGCAAAAGGCTTTATCATTTCATACGTGGGCTCAGCGTTTGCTCCCACGCTCGGGAGCGGGGTGCACGGAGGTGACAGGCAGCTGCAACACGTGAAAGTCACCGCGTACAGGCGGAGAAGGCTGCAGGAAGCACCGAAACCCAGCGAAGAAACCTTCCCTCGCCAATATTTGGAGAAGGATAAACTGATTGAGACAGACAGACAGACAGAAATATCAGTTACGTTGCTGTTTTTTCCCCTCCATAGCAAAAGCCACAAAGGGTTTTGGCTTTCTTGTTAACAAAGCCAACGTGCTCTTCTTTCTTGTAGATTTAATGAGAAGTTGCAGACTTGCCTTCACAGCCCCCCCTCCGCCAGCAGCCCCCCTTATCGCTCCCCTGCTGCCCTCTCCCCATACCCCCCCCCGTCTAACTGCTGTCATGACAGCACGGCTCTCATCTGCATCCCACCGGAGGGCCCAGCCAGCAAATTCAATCGCAGTGCACGCGGGCCTGACACACGGCGGCCCTGCTGGAGAGCAGCTCTGCGGAGAGGGACTGGGAGTGCTGGGGGATGACAGGGTGACCATGAGCCAGCAGCGTGCCCTGGGTGCCAAGAAGGCCGATGGGATCCTGGGGTGCATGAGGAGGAGTGTGGGCAGCAGGGCGAGGGAGGTTCTCCTCCCCCTCTGCTCTGCCCTGGGGAGGCCCCATCTGCAGTGCTGGGTCCAGTGCTGGGCTCCCCAGTTCCAGAAAGATCAGGAGCTACTGGAGAGAGTCCAGCGGAGGGCTGCGAGGATGAGGAGGGGACTGGAGCATCTCTCCTGCGAGGAGAGGCTGAGGGAGCTGGGCTTGTTCAGCCTGGAGGAGAGAAGGCTGTGAGGGGACCTAATATATACTTACAAATATCTGCAGGGTGGGGGTCAGGAGGACGGGGCCAGACTCTTTCCAGTGGTGCCCAGCAACAGGACAAGGGGCAACGGGCACAAACTGGAGCAGAGGAAGTTCCAGCTGAACATGAGGAAGAACTTCTTCCCTCTGAGGGTGACGGAGCCCTGGCCCAGGCTGCCCAGAGGGGCTGGGGAGTCTCCTTCTCTGGAGATATTCCAGCCCCGGCTGGACGCGGTGCTGTGCCCCCTGCTCTGGGTGACCCTGCTTCGGCAGGGGGTGGGACTGGGTGACCCACAGAGGGCCCTTCCAACCCCGCCACGCTGGGATTCTGAGGCTGGATTGGGTTCAGGGTTTTGTAGAGACGGAGAGGAGACAACACACCAGGTACCACCTCCCTCCCCTCCACGCCAGCGCTGCTCCCGGGAAACAAATCCCTCCCGTTTTAGCAAAACGAGAACCATCCCCTCTGCGGCAGAAACAAGCTGCCTCCAGAAGCTTCAGACGCTGAACTTGTTTAAAGCTCAGATCTCATTCTGCCTTGGAAAGGTGATTTTTTAAAAAAAAAAGAAAAAAAATGAGCCATGTTGTCAAAGCTAATCATCTCCTCCCTATTTTTTTTAAAATAAACATTAGCTCCCAAAGGCATTTCACGAGCGGTTTAGGAAACACCTGCTGCGACAACAGGTCCCGAGAACACGCGAGGCCTTGGCCCTACGTAACCTCAGCGACAGTACTACCAGCTTACTACAGACTGGCGCCGAAGCAGCAGCAGGATGACTCTCGCCTGCCCTGGCTGCCGTAACACAAACCTCAGCCTGTTTGAAACCGGTTTTTACCCCAAAGAACGCCACGTGTGGCTTCCGAGTGCGCGAGGGCGAACGGCAGATGATGCAGAGATGCTCCAGGCAGCGAGGCTGCTGCCGACTTTCCAGCCAGGATTCGTTTCCAGAGTGACAGGAGGATGAGATCACTGAACTCCGACACCAACGCTGCCCTTACACAACGAATAACCCGTAAGCGGTGCGCACGACAGAGCGTGTAAGGGGATGCTCCTGCAGAAGACGAGATGTCAGCACGCTCAGTCTTGAATGACCCAACAGCATATCCAGTGGTCAGGCGCCACACACGCTGTCCTGCGTTTTTCACACGCTGCCACCACCACGCAGAGTAGCAGAGAGGCAATAACGGGGTTAAAGGAGCTCCAATGACCTTCTCAAGCCGTTCAACCTTTACTCTCTCGGTTTAACATCGCAGCCACCCCTCCAGGTGAGCACCACCTCGTACCGAACCTACGCGCCGGCAGGGCACCCATCAGGCGTGTTTACCCCTGCCATGGGCTTTCTGATTGATGTCACCAGGCTTTCACCATAAAACACAGAGGCCATTCACCACGCAATAAAAGCCGGCACCAAACGGAGCCGACAGCGCGCATCCGCGTTGTTATTTCTTGCTCCACAGGACCCAGGGAGCACCCAGCTTCGCAGGGCTGCCAGAAATCCCACCCTCGCCCCGACGCCTCGTCACGCACTACAAGCACTCGATCCGTTTTCCTGGCTTAACTTGTGACTTTGATTAACACAGACACGGTGCTAAGTCTGGTTGGAGGCCGGTAACTAGTGGTGTCCCCAGGGCTCAGTACTCAGCCCAGTGTTGTTCCACTTACCCATCAGTGACCTGGATGAAGGGACAGAGCGTACCCTCAGCTGACATCGAACTGGGAGGAGTGGTGGACACACGGGCAGGCTGTGCTGCCATTCAGCAAGACCTGGACAGGCTGGAGAGTTGGGCAGAGAGGAACCTGATGAGGTTCAACAAGGGCAAGGGCAGGGTCCTGCACCTGGGGAGGAACAACCCCAGGCACCAGCACAGGCTGGGGCTGAGCTGCTGGAGAGCAGCTCTGCGGAGAGGGACTGGGAGTGCTGGGGGACGACAGGGTGACCAGGAGCCAGCAGTGTGCCCTGGGTGCCAAGAAGGCCAATGGGATCCTGGGGTGCATCAAGAAGAGTGTGGCCAGCAGGGCGAGGGAGGTTCTCCTGCCCCTCTGCTCTGCCCTGGGGAGGCCCCATCTGCAGTGCTGGGTCCAGTTCTGGCTCTCCAGTTCAAGAAAGATGAGGAGCTACTGGACAGAGTCCAGAGGAGGGCTGCGAGGATGAGGAGGGGACTGGAGCATCTCTCCTGCAAGGAGAGGCTGAGGGAGCTGGGCTTGTTCAGCCTGAAGAAGAGAAGGCTGAGAGGGGACCTTCAAAACGCCTCTAAATATCTGCAGGGTGGGGGTCAGGAGGACGGGGCCAGACTCTTTGCAGTGGTGCCCAGCGACAGGACAAGGGGCAACGGGCACAAACTGGAGCAGAGGAAGCTCCAGCTGAACATGAGGAAGAACTTCTTCCCCCTGAGGGTGCCGGAGCCCTGGCCCAGGCTGCCCAGGGGGCTGTGGAGTCTCCTTCTCTGGAGATATTCAAGACCTGCCTGGACGCGGTCCTGTGCCGCCTGCTCTGGGTGACCCTGCTTGGGCAGGGGGTTGGGCTGGGTGACCCACACAGGTCCCTGCCAACCCCGACCATTCTGTGATTCTGTGATTATTGGAGTAAAGGCTACGCACACAGACAAGGAGCCAAGCGGAGGAGCCATCGCCGCCTTCCCTTCCGCCCACGCAGGACCACAATTCCTCCTCGCTGCCGCAGCCTGGAGCCTGGCATCACGCAGTTTTCCGAGCAGCAAACGCACGTGCGGCAGCGTCCCGGCGAGGCGAGGTCTTGCCTCTAACCGGCGTCGGAGTCGTTGCCTCTCGGGAAGAGAGGGGAGCTTGTTGTAGGCTGCAAGCTGGCAGAGAGTTACACATATCAACATTTCACTGCTTCAAGGCAGATTTAGTAACGCGTGACACTGATTGCTCGGGGTTCTTTACTGAAGATTGCTTCTGCAAACACTAGGTGCTCAGCATTGGTTTTTAATGAACCGATGATTCAAAAAACAGTTTTCTGAACAGGCGACACGAGCGGCTTCATCATCAGAAAAATACAACGCTCACTGCATCGGCGTTTCAGCATCAATGAGCCACCAGCCTCCCTGGTTTTCAGGCCAGCACACGGACTTACAGCTGAGCCTCTGGCTGAAAACACCGGTGGGAGTGAAAACACCGGTGGGAGAGCTCTTCCACGGACCCCTTACCATCACAACATCACAAGCACACGACCTTCAACAGCCACCTTCCATTTTAAAGCAGGTTTTATGCTTTTTCGCCATTTGCATAATCCCTGATGTTATTTCAAGCTGAGAAAACTGCTGTACAGCACTCCTCCCAGTACTTCTGTGAAAGACAGGGACAAAGCTTTTAGCTGGTCCTGTAGGGCCAGGACAAGGGGTAACGGTTTTAAACTAGAAGAGGGTGGATTCAGACTGGCTATAAGGAAATGTTTGACAAAGAGGGTGGTGAAACCCTGGCCCAGGTTGCCCAGAGAGGTGGTGGATGCCCCATCCCTGGAAATGTTCAAGGCCAGGTGGGATGGGGCTCTGAGCAACCTGATCCAGCTGAAGATGTCCCTGCTCATGGCAGGGGGTTGGGCTGGATGGACTTTAAAGGTCTCTTCCAACCCAAAGCATTCTAGGATTCAAGTCAAATCACGTGAGGTTAATGACTACCAAACAGCAAACGTATTATCAATGTGCTAGCAGTCATCTTCTGCAGAGCACTAAGAGTCTGCAAACTCTCAGGTGGACAACAAAAACCCCACGGACTTCTCCTTCCTAGCAGCGTATCGCATGAAGACGGCTCCGGACAGCGCTTGCAATGAAGACGTTACGTGGACAGCTACAACTGCACGGGGGATTGCAAGGGAAATCCTGGTACCGACAGCGCTGAGGCTCAGCAGTCCCTTTTTAGCTCCCAGAAGCGTCAGTCAGATGGAGATCTCGCTCGGCATCGCAGCGTGCAGCCGAACGCGGCGGGTACGTGGCTGCGTGACCCAGAGCATCGATTTCCACAAGCCAACACGGGACAGCTACACTACACGACTGGAAAAACCAGCAGATTCCCTCTGGCTCTCGTGGATAATTCCCCAAACGCTGCACGTGGCAAAAACCCACCCTACAGTCGGCTGCACGCAAAGGGGCCGTAGCTGGCGGGGGACACCCGGTACGACAAACACGCTGTCCCCACACCTGCAACAGAGCAACATTCGCAGAGTAAAAAGCCGTGCCAAGACACAAAGCATTCTGGACATATTTAAAATCAGAAAGTATTTTTAGCTTTCATCCCCACTTAAAGCTAAAGGTAGGTAATAATTCAAAGGATAAATAAAAAGCAAAGCTTCGCTGATTCTGAGCATGGTGCTTTTCAGCAGAAGTACTTTGTGTCTGCGGGCTGGAGGAGTGGTCGGTGAGGTGGACCAAGAACTGGCTGAATGGCAGAGCTCAGAGGGTTGGCATCACCGGTGCAGAGTCCACTTGGAGGCTGGTAACTGGTGGTGTCCCCCAGGGGTCAGTACTTGGCCCAGTCTCGTTCCACTTACCCATCAGTGACCTGGATGAAGGCACACAGTGAACCCTCAGCAAGTTTGCTGGTGACACCAAACTGGGAGGAGTGGTGGACACACCGGCAGGCTGTGCTGCCATTCAGCAAGACCTGGACAGGCTGGAGAGTTGGGCAGAGAGGAACCTCATAAGGTTCAACCAGGGCAAGTGCAGGATCCTGCCCCTGGGGAGGAACAACCCCAGGCACCAGGACAGGCTGGGGCTGAGCTGCTGGAGAGCAGCTCTGCGGAGAGGGACTGGGAGTGCTGGGGGACGACAGGGTGACCAGGAGCCAGCAGCGTGCCCTGGGTGCCAAGAAGGCCAATGGGATCCTGGGGTGCATCACGAGGAGCGTGGGCAGCAGGGCGAGGGAGGTTCTCCTGCCCCTCTGCTCTGCCCTGCGGAGGCCCCATCTGCAGTGCTGGGTCCAGTGTTGGGCTCCCCACTTCAAGAAAGATGAGGAGCTACTGGAGAGAGTCCAGTGCAGGGCTGCGAGGATGAGGAGGGGACTGGAACATCTCTCCTGCGAGGAGAGGCTGAGGCAGCTGGGCTTGTTCAGCCTGGAGAAGAGAAGGCTGAGAGGGGACCTTCGAAATGCCTCTAAATATCTGCAGGGTGGGGGTCAGGAGGACGGGGCCAGACTCTTTCCAGTGGTGCCCAGCGACAGGACAAGGGGCAACGGGCACAAACTGGAGCACAGGAAGCTCCAGCTGAAGCCGAGGAAGAACTTCTTCCCTCTGAGGGTGACGGAGCCCTGGCCCAGGCTGCCCAGAGGGGCTGTGGAGTCTCCTTCTCTGGAGATATTCCAGCCCCGGCTGGACAAGGTCCTGTGCAGCCTGCTCTGGGTGACCCTGCTTGGGCAGGGGGTTGGGTGGGTGACCCACAGAGGTCCCTGCCAACCCCGAACATTCTGTGTCCTTTTCCAGAGCTTTCCCTAACCCTGTGGTCTCCTTAAATCTGGTTTCGTTCCATCTGCTCTCCTCGGTGAAACTGTCCCCCTTAGGTACTAACACATTTATCATTATGAATGAAAACACTACAAAAATCAAGCAGGTGCTACACATATTAGTTCTTAACCAAAAAATTACTGGTAAGAGCTAAATGCATCCCTTCGTTCACACGGTTTTCGTTATAACACATGCTTAATTTATGCATGATTTTTTTGTTTTTATTGAAAAGATGTTAAAACCCACCATTTTTGGCAGACGTGGGGATGCACGCTCTGCTGACTAGAGCTAGAAGCGCCGATGCTGCCACCTCTAGCCACTTACCAACGACCACCCCAGCAAAACCAGCAGCCCCTCCACTCTGCCCAGTGAAATATTTTCGGGTGTTGCTAATCCGAATGAGTCAAAGTGAGCTGAAGTGATTTCCGTGGTCGGTTATTGCTGAACAAGCTCACTCTGACACCGTGGTCAGAAGAAAATCTCTACGTCCATGAATGATGTCTTGGACCCGGAGCAGTCTGGGGAGACAATTTCAGTCCCTGATGGAATTTGCAGTCTTTTTATGAAGCAGTGGATGGGGGAACAGCACACATGAACAAGGCAAATTAACATGCATGGCAAGAGCTGCAGCATTAGTCATATTCTGCTCGAGAAGGGGCTATTAACTGGAATATCTGTCTTAGAAAAATCTGTACCCAGCTGCTACTTTATCTGGCCAAAATTGTCTAGATTCTTCTCTTCTTATTTTTGAAGTGGGTATTTTATGTAAGCATACAATTCTGAAACCTGCATAATTTAAAGGCTTTTAGAATTTAGAGTCTTATCGCTGATTAAATGGGTGGCTCGGTAGGATCAGTGGAATAAATCAAAAAAAATAAACCAACCTAGCGACCTTCTGCGACGGAGTGACCACACCAGCGGACAAGGGAAGAGCTACGCGTGTCGTCTGTCTGGACTTCTGCAAGGCCTTTGGCATGGTCCCCCACAACACCCTTCTCTCTAAATCGGAGAGAGATGGGATTTGATGGGTGGACTGTTTGGTGGATGAGGAATTGGTTGGGAGATCACATCCAGAGGGTACTGGTCAACGGCTCAATGTCCAAATGGAGAGCAGGGACAAGCGGTGTCCCTCAGGGGTCCACACTGGGACCAGTGCTGTTTAAGATCTTCATCAATGACATGGACAGCAGGATCGAGTGCACCCTCAGCAAGTTTGCAGGTGACACTGTTGTGGTTCTGCCACAATTTGCAACGCAGAACCACGCAGTTACTCTCTCACTCCTTCCCCCTCCCCGGTGGGATGGGCAGGAGAATCAGAAGCAAAAAGGCAAAAACTCGTGGGCTGGGATGAGAACAGTTTAACAGCATGGCAAAGGGAGAAGAAAACAACAATCAATAATACTGATAAAAAGCATATACAACACGCAGTGTGCCCACCACCCGATACTCAGCTTGCTCCTGAGTAGCAAAAGCCTCTCCTTCCGCCAGGTCCCCACTTGAATACTGAGCATAACATGACATGGCATAGAATATCCCATTGGATTGGCTGTTTGGGTCAGCCCAACCAGCTTCTGCTGAAAATTAACTCTATCCCAGCTGAAGCCAGGACAGACACCAAGCTGAGCGGTGCGGTCGAGATGCCTGAGGGACGAGATGGCATCCAGAGGGACCTGGACAGGCTGGGGAGGTGGGACCGTGCCAACCTCAGGAGGTGCAGCAAGGCCAAGGGCAGGGTCCTGCACCTGGGTCGGGGCAACCCCCGCTATCGATACAGGCTGGGGGTGAAGGGATGGAGAGCAGCCCCAAAGAGAAGGACTTGGGGGTGCTGGGGGGTGAGAAGCTGGACATGACCCACCAATGTGCGCTGGCAGCCCAGAAGGCCAACCGTGCCCTGGGCTGCATCCCCAGCAGCTTGGGCACAGGGCCAGGGAGGGGATTCTGCCCCTCTGCCCCGCTCTGCTGAGAACCCCCGGGAGTCCTGCATCCAGCATCCTTGTACCCCCCTGGAGGGGCTGTGACAAGGGCCTGGAGTGACGGGACAAGGGGTGATGGCTTTAGACTGAAAGAGGGGAGATTTAGATCAGATCAAAGCCAGAAATTCTTCCCTGTGAGGGTGGTGAGGCCCTGGCACAGATTGCCCAGAGAGGTGGTGGATGCCCCATCCCTGGAAACATCCCAGGCCAGGTTGGACGGGGCTCTGAGCAACCTGATCCAGCTGAAGATGTCCCTGTTCATGGCAGGGGGGTTGGGCTGGGTGACCTCTGAAGGTCCCTTCCAACCCAAACTATTCTGTGATTCTCTGATCATCTTGTGATGAACGTTGATATTTTAGAGAGGGGGGGATGAAGAGAGAGGATGCATTCAACCACTACCTCGGCAACCTGGTTCTCCTCCCAGCATTAGCAATACCAAGCCGGGAGGAAGACAAGTGATACAGCTTGCTCCCTCTAAGCCCAGCGCGTCCCAAGCCTCCATTCCCTCACCGCGACCTGCACGTGTGCATGGAAGTGGCAGATCTGCTTCAGGACAAACCCCAAATGCGTCACCTCCTCCTTGTGCACTCCCTTCTCCTGGGGTGCTGCAGAACTACGGCTGCTGGGAGAACTGCGTCTCACCTCCAAATGTCAAAACCAGAGCTCCTTCAGGACCATCCCTACAGGGATATCTTCAGTACCCCTCGGGGAACAAAACGTGAGGCTGCAGCAATGTACCGCTGGGCAGCTCAATAAACCCCAACAGGGGGGCAAGCAGTCCTTCTGCACCTTCCTCTGGCAAAGCCCTGCCCGAGGAGGAGGGCAAGAAGCCTTTCACCATCCACGTACCGAACGTGAGAAGCTTGTTCCTCATCTCCACGCAAAAGTACGTTTTGCCAAGCACTAATCCGCCAGAAGCATCTCCTGGTTACAATAGTTAAGAACACCTTTACAGCAGGTTGTGCCAGCACACTCCGTTACAGCTGTTGAGGGATGAAAAAAATAAAATAAAACACTCAATACAGAATCCCAGCATGGTTGGGGTTGGAAGGGACCTCTGTGGGTCACCCAGCCCTAACCCCTGCCGAAGCAGGGTCACCCAGAGCAGGCTGCACAGGACCTTGTCCAGGTGGGGTTTGAATATCTCCAGAGAAGGAGACTCCACAGCCTCCCTGGGCAGCCTGGGCCAGGGCTCCGTCACCCTCAGAGGGAAGAAGTTCTTCCTCGGGTTCAGCTGGAGCTTCCTCTGCTTCAGTTTGTGCCCTTTGCCCCTTGTCCTGTCGCTGGGCACCACTGGAAAGAGTCTGGCCCCGTCCTCCTGACACCCACCCTGCAGATATTTAGAGGCATTTCGAAGGTCCCCTCTCAGCCTTCTCTTCTCCAGGCTGAACAAGCCCAGCTCCCTCAGCCTCTCCTCATAGGAGAGATGCTCCAGTCCCTTCCTCATCCTCGCAGCCCTCCACTGGACACTCTCCAGCAGCTCCTCATCTTTCTTGAACTGGGGAGCCCAGAACTGGACACAGTACCTGATCATTAAACACTGGACCCTGAATATGACAACCTCACATTTTTAATAGGGGGTGTTACCCATAATAATGTTAAAATACAAACCCTGCCGGTGCTGAGGGTCAGCTCCTCGATTCTCCCCGCCACACACCCCCCTTCATACACCCCCTTCTCCCAGTACAAACACACGACTGGTCTGGTGGTTCTTGGTTGGGGTATTTTTCTTTTCCTCTCTCCCATATCTGGGTTGAAAAATAATTCCCTCTAAAACACCTGTATTGTTTTCCCCACTCTCAAAGTTTAAAAGCTCATGTCGCTGAACAGAATCTCTTCCCTTTTTTCTTCCCTTAGGTTTTGGGGGGTGCAGAGGGTGTGTTTTTATTCCACTGCTCCTGGCAGTTTTACTGCTTTCCTTTTATCACCAATATAATGGATTTTCCCATCAGCTGGGGTTCTGCCTTGTTTTCTTCCATACAGCCTGGTACATTTTTCATATTTGTTAGATAAAAAAAAAATCTGTTTTAAGATCTACGAGTGATGGCTCCATGGCTCACCACCAATAAATCTATTTTGAGATTCTGCCTCTGGTTTTAAGGGGCAGCTAAACATCCTCCAGGACCCCGGCCAAGCCACTCGGTTCTCCTCGTATCAGCATTCATTCATAAAGCGGCAATAACATAATAATTTCCAAGCAAGTGCGAAGCTGAAGCCTTTGGGAGCTTGGAGGGTGTCATCGGTGGCCTTGCTGGGCTTGTCAGTGCAGGACGAAAGACATGCTGGGGCTCAGGTGCCGAGAGCCGAGGAGTGAGCAGAGGCAGCAACTGACCTGCGCTTCTCTTACCAGACAGAGGAAAAAGGGGATAGCCCAGCACTGTAAATCAAGTGATCTCCAGGAGGACCCACAGCCAGGGCTTGCTTGAACATCTGGCCCCCCTGAGCACATACCAAGATGCCCGCTCCGTAGGGCTGAGTCCCGCTTGTGACGACACGACACGCCATGCCAAGGGCCAGTCGACACGGAATCATTGACTTAGTCCCACCTCACCCAAAGATTTTCAAACATATCAAAATTGGCACTTGGAAGCTCTCTTTGGGAGGAGGAGCCAAGCGAGAACATCACCCGAGGGACGGGTCGACGGGCCTGAACCTCTCTTCCCCCCCAAGAAGGGACACCTTTTTGGTGAGAGTCGCGCCTCTGACTGTGTCAGACGTATCCCCGGGAACACACTGCTAACCAAAGCGCCAAACCATTACCTCGAGCTCAACTTCTGTAGACAGAGCATTTATCAACGGCAATCCCGAATCCGCGATCCCTGCTGCTTGAGTAAATGACCCAGTGTTTCAGGTTTGTGAAACTGTTTCGGTGAAAGTCCTTGGAAGGGCTCTGACGGGCAAACGTTGACTCTGATGAGTGGCTCCACACTCAACCCTTCAGACAAGAGTTGACCAGGTCTGGGAGTAGGAGTAGATCCACAGAATCACAGAATCACAGAATGGTAGGGGTTGGAAGGGACCTCTGTGGGTCACCCAGTCCAACCCCCTGCCCAAGCAGGGTCACCTACAGCAGGCTGTAGAGGACCTTGTCCAGCTGGGTCTTGAATATCTCCAGAGAAGGAGACTCCACAACCTCCCTGGGCAGCCTGGGCCAGTGCTGCATCACCCTCAGTCACTCCAGCTGCACCCAGACTCCTCTCAGAGTTTAGAACGCAAGGGGGTCTGCTCGGAACCTCCTGACTCAGCGGGAGGGTTCTCCTTTTGCCATTTATCAGACTCCTGTACCCCTCTTAACACGACACGGGGCTCACCGGAGAACCCGAGCCCGTTACCACAGGCGATGCGACCAATCTCACCGCAGCGGAACTGCAGCTCAGTCACCGCGTTCAGCAGCGTTCGTAAAAGCTTGCTTGGAAATGGGATTTAATGAGTACGGCAGAAGCAAAATGGAAAGGAGCGATTTAAAAGACCAAAATTTCTAAGTAACACCGGTTCTGACAAAGAACATCCACGCATTTAAATGGAACCCACTGAGATAATGGAAGAACAAGTCTGAAGAATCAAATGTGGGTGGGCTTTAAAAAAAAAAAAGGGAAAGCCTAGTGAAAAGCCCAAGCTAACGGAGAATGTGGGAAGTGAGGCAATCAAGCCCGCCTTCAGCTGCTTCTGCACAAAAAGGTTAATAGCTGAACCATTTGGAATCTCAGCAAGCTTCTGTCTATAATTTCCATGACAGAAGAGAATGCATCTGACATTTATTAGCTCGACTAATGTTGACACTCAAGATAAAGAGACTTGCAGACCGATTCAAGGTCTTCAAGTTTAAAAAAAGGCCGCTGAACTATTCGTAATGCACACAACAAGGCAACGCTATTACACAAATAATATAACTACGTAACCCTCCGAGACGAAATCTGACTTCAGCTTAGCTCACGGCCCTCTCCGTGTTCTTCCACCTCTAGCAGGAAGCATCTCAGCATGCACGGATCCATCAGCCCGGCAGAGAACATCGCTTTCAGGAACTCAGCTGCGCACCGCAGCTTGCATCAAGATCTGGAAGATCTGGAAGAGTTAGAGCGTACCCTCAGCAAGTTTGCTGGTGACACCAAACTGGGAGGTGTGGTGGACACACCGGCAGGCTGTGCTGCCATCCAGCGAGCCCTGGGCAGGCTGGAGAGATGGGCAGAGAGGAACCTGATGAGGTTCAACAAGGGCAAGGGCAGGGTCCTGCCCCTGGGGAGGAACAACCCCAGGCACCAGGACAGGCTGGGGCTGAGCTGCTGGAGAGCAGCTCTGTGGAGAGGGACTGGGAGTGCTGGGGGACGACAGGGTGACCAGGAGCCAGCAGCGTGCCCTGGGTGCCAAGAAGGCCAATGGGATCCTGGGGTGCATCAAGAAGAGTGTGGGCAGCAGGGCGAGGGAGGTTCTCCTGCCCCTCTGCTCTGCCCTGGGGAGGCCCCATCTGCAGTGCTGGGTCCAGTGCTGGGCTCCCCACTTCAAGAAAGATGAGGAGCTACTGGAGAGAATCCAGCGCAGGGCTGCGAGGATGAGGAGGGGACTGGAGCATCTCTCCTGCAAGGAGAGGCTGAGGGAGCTGGGCTTGTTCAGCCTGGAGAAGAGAAGGCTGAGAGGGGACCTTCGAAATGCCTCTAAATATCTGCAGGGTGGGGGTCAGGAGGACGGGGCCAGACTCTTTGCAGTGGTGCCCAGTGACAGGACAAGGGGCAGTGGGCACAAACTGAAGCACAGGAAGTTCCAGCTGAACTTCTTCCCTCTCAGGGTGACGGAGCCCTGGACCAGGCTGCCCAGAGGGGCTGTGGAGTCTCCTTCTCTGGAGATATTCAAACCCCACCTGGACGCGGTGCTGTGCAGCCGGCTCTGGGTGACCCTGCTTGGGCAGGGGGTTGGGCTGGGTGACCCACAGGTCCCTGCCAACCCCGAACATTCTGTGACTCAGTGATTTGTGCCAAGAACGGCGTAATGAGATACTTGAGCTCAGTCGAAATCGCATCGGGTCCGCAGATGAGGTGTGGAAGAGACAGACGGCCATGCCTCTGTCGGTTCAAATCACCTGGGAAATCGCTAGCCCGACCCGCTGGCAGTTCTGCTTATGCAATATTAGAAGCTCAAGCGCAGTTCATAGCGAATAGAGACGTCAGGAAAGATACAGATCCCTGTCCGATTGACCCCCGTCAGACATGCCATAAATAGGAAGGTGGAGGTAATTCCCTTCGGCCCCGCAGAGGCAGTACCTCAAAGCCAGAGGCTGAATTAAGCCAGGTCTCGCGTGGTTCTGCTGGAGCACGGGCAGCACAAGCAAGGCATTCGTCCCGCACCCGGGCGAGAGCCTGGGGCGTATCGACACGTCACGCCAGGGAAGCCAGCCTCCGCGCAGGGTACGGCTCTCCCGAGCGAGAGTTACGGCAGGCTGTTTTGGGGATACTTTGGGAAAAAGCTGCCAGGTTTTTTGAACTACTTCTTAGGTGAAGTTCGTTTGAGACAGGCAGAGAAGCCAACTTTCTGTACTTCGAGGGCTGTCTAAGAGCTCAAACTGAGCAAACAAAAAGAATCCACCCGATTTCACTGGTATTATGGCACATAATAAAAGCCAAGTGTGTGAATTCAGGCTAACACCACTTCGCAGCGTCTCCATTTGCAAAGATACACGGGCCTTTTACAAGGACTGCTTTCAGACTTTGGGATTAGGTTTTCAATGCAAACTGGACCGAGCCAGATTAAGGATTTGCTCCCGAAACACTGATTTGAACTGCGCTCAACGTCAAGCGTGCATTCATGCTCATTCCTTTAAAAATTATATATACATTAAAAATACAATAATGTATTGTTTACAGAAGCAAAGCAGCTGGGCGTTGCCAAGGCCACCAACAAACGAGATAAATTAGAAGGCCTTTAGATCAAAACCGTCACAAAGTTGAAGCCAGCAGAAAAAAAAAAAAATAAAGCCTAACATTTCACTTGAAGACACTCACGACAGCAGCAAGAATCGCATGAAGGGTATGGAAGAACACACCGTGTAATCACCGTGCAAAGGCCGACTGGCAGGACACTCTGCTGCGCGGGGCAAAGGAAAGGAGGGGGGGAGAAATGCCACCTAACGTGTTTTCTGTGCACGCCGGTGGGATGAAAGCAGGAGCGATGCAGCTAACCTGCACAAAACCTTCCTCCGAAACGGGGACCGCCGGCGCGGATTTGCACAGCACCGTGCCTCGGATTATAAAGCGTCGGGCAAAGACATCAAGTGCTTTATGGACACAGGGGAGTGGGATACTAAGAGAGCATAAGGGAAATATGCTAAGAGAGTATAGAAGGGAAAGGAAAATTAGGGGAAAAAGAAAGCCCAGATGACTGCGGCAGCACGCTGAGCAGTCCCTCCAGCCTCCCCCAAGCCCTGGATGCTGTGCCTTCTACACCCGACACCGGCACTTCGCCCACGTACAGGCTTACTGGATAGCGGGGCAAAATGTCCTCACCGCAAGGGCTGTCGAGCGCTGGCCCAGGCTGCTCAGGGCAGCGGTGGAGTCCCCATCCCTGGGGGTATTTAAAAGCCGTGTAGACGTGGTGCTTGGGGACGTGGTTTACTGGTGGGCTTGGCAGTGTTAGGTTAACAGTTGGCCTCGATGGTCTTAAAGGTCTTTCCCAACCTACATGATTCATTGATTCTACAGCACAAGGCAGCGGGTTGCAATCGTCTGCCTCTGCCCACCGCCCCAGGACAGCAACAGCCGACGAGGTCGGAGCTTGAGAAGCTGCCGGCCGTCTCCACGCACTTTGCAGGCACCGATCCCATCAGCCGAGCTGCGTTTCGCTGCCATGGCTTCCACCATGAAGCTGCAACAGCCTGTACTGTCCCGCCCGGACAAGGTCCTGTGCAGCCTGCTCTGGGTGACCCTGCTTCGGCAGGGGGTTGGGCTGGGTGACCCACAGAGGTCCCTTCCTACTCTGACCATTCTGGGATTCTGTGATACTTAGGGGAGCTGGGGCTGTAACATCTACTCTGTCCAAGGGCCTCTAGAGCTTACGGCTGCATTTTCGGACGAGACTTCAGCGCCTGAGACAGGTTACCTGTTAAAAAGCATAGAGTGGACCTGCCTTACAGGGAACAATGTACCCTTTCCCTCTTCTGGATTTGCACAGAGCCAAAAAGCAGCTTATATAGCCAAAAAAAAAAAAAAAAAAAAAAGAAAGAAAAGGAGGTGGTGTCCTCGTCTTTGGAGCAAAGGAAAGGAATAGCAGTAACCAGCTGTTCAACAATAGCAGCACCGTTTTATTATTTAAAAGCTGTGAATAAAGGCAAGCTATAAAAGGTATTTCTGGATTTTATCTAACTTTTAAAGAAATAAAGAAGTACTACAGTGACTTTTTTTTCATTTCATAAAGATCTAATCAGCAGGCCTCAACAGGTCCCTTAAAAAGCAGCTCAGACTGCTTTTCACCCCCGTTGCTCGTGCCTTTTCCAACAGCACTTGCTCTGGAGAGGAACCCAAGGACGCAGGCAGTTCAGCTCCCTGTTTCAACAGGGTAACCGCCCTAATTACATCTCTGAACAGCAGCTCTTAATTACAATCCACTCCTGAGCTCTTGTTTACTTCATTGGTGCTGCAGCAAGACCTCTACAATTCACTTCCAAAACCAAGTTGGCAGGGTTTGTGGCAAAGGCTCCACTTTGTTCTTATCAGCCCCCAAAAATAACCAGTCCAGGCGTTGGGTATGTGCTGGGACATCCTGCAAGTCACGTCTTCCACGTTTACACCCAGCACGAGGTTCATAGTTCAGTTTAAATCTTTACGATCCACCACAACGTAAAAATACTGCTTATGTATTGAGAAGCACAACAAAGGCCAAATCCTTGAATGAAACAGAAAAATATTTCAAAAACGCATTCACAATTTGTCTAAGGAACCCAAATCCTACGAATGGGCTATAATCCAGACCCCAAGCTCTCTACACACGCACATACATGGAACATCAAACGCCGACTGCGACAGTTAAGCTCCTCCGAACGGTTTCTCACTCACTAGGACATGGTCCTTCTTCTACAGCCACGCTTCATTTATTGCAGCTCCAAGTTTCTTTGGAGAAACATTGTCTGCTTGAGGAGGTTTTCAGCTCTGCTCTCCACCCGAGAATCCCAGGCTGCTGCATCCCAACCGCCAGCTAAAGCAGCCTGTGAAAGGCAAGGGCAGCGCTCCCTCCGCCTGCCCAGCCCACGGTCCAACCCGGGGCGGCTCAGCGTCCCCCTCGAGCAAGCGAGCCCCAGAGTCCCGCAGAAGGCAATCTCTGGAAGTTACACTTGAGACCTGGTTTGGGACCAAAACGCCTTTGGAAATCGTTCAAAAGGGGGGAAAAGAGGAAACAAAATAAGTCTTCGGTTTGATTCTGGAAAGAAGTCAACGTTCCGAGACTGACTTCAGCTTTCTCACCCGCTGAACAATTTCTTAAGTGGAGCAATAACTTGCAGAGAAGTTTTACAGCCAGAATGTTTACCAGTAGGCAAAACAGGCACGGCCATTTGGGCTGCAAGAGGAATGTCACCTCTCACCCAGCCCAAAGGTCACCTGTCATCCGGACACACTCTTCAACAGCTCATTTCCTCCCAACGTGGCTCTATTCAACTGAAAAAAGGGAAAGGATTCACAGCTCCACGTGACTTTTCGCAATCCCATGACCAGGATGCTGGTCATCTACAGCCCAATATCCCTTGCCCCATTTTAACCCCTTACCTCCAGCTAGATTTAATTTTCACTACATGAATCTTCTTCCTCCTTTATCTGTGTCTGGGCTTCCTTTTGCACATCACCCAGCCACAAAACTGACCCCATCCTTTACAGATCAGTCTCTACTAGAATCATGGAATCATTGAGGTTGGAAAAGACCTCCAAGATCATTGAGTCCAACCGTCACCCCAGCACCCCCATGCCTGCTAAACCCTGTCCCCAAGTGCCACAGCCACACGGTGTCTGAACCCCTCCAGGGATGGGGACTCCCCCACTGCCCTGGGCAGCCTGGCCCAACCCCTGACCACTCTCTCAGCAAAGAAATTTCCCCAATCTCCAACCTGAACCCCCCCTGACGCAGCCTGAGGCCATCGCCTCTCGTCCTGTCGCTGGGTCCTGGGGAGCAGAGCCCAACCCCCCCTCACTGCACCCTCCTGTCAGGGAGCTGCAGAGAGCGAGAAGGTCTCCCCTCAGCCTCCTCATCTCCAGACCGAACAACCCCAGTTCCCTATATTCCCCGGTCTCCTACATATTTTTTTTCCCTCTGATAAGCTTCATCAACTACTGCTCATGCATCTTCCAACACAAAGACGCTAACGGTTTAGCACAGTAACCCAAACAACGTCTGGAGCTGTAACGAAAAGCTGTCCTTAATTGTTCTAGACAAACGAACCGCAACGGTTCTGCCAGCTCAGCGAGCCCGCAGCCTCTCGCAGTCGCAGCACTGAGCCCCACGGCCCTTTCCATCGCCTGCTCGGGCTTCGGTTTAGGCAACCCCGGTCCACACCATCCCGTCCTGTACCAATTCCTCCATCATCTCAGCATTATCAAATCTGGCTCGTTCAGAGCATTAGAGCCATTTGCTGCCCGCATCGCTACGATGCCGAAGATCTCAGCTGCCTGACAACACGATGCTTTATGATTTATCTGTACAGCAGTGTACGTATCAGCCCAACAACACACTTCAAGAGTAGTCGCAGCGTCTCAAAAGGATAAACAGCCTGGCTAGTCCGTACTGTTCCAAATAGCTTGGGGAAAAAAAAATCTGCAAATCGGAGGTAAGTCCCATTAAAAGGCAAAGTAAGTTTTTGTTCCCGACATTTACACACAAATGAGAAAAGACTAATTGCACTGAAGTGTAAATGTACATATTTTTAGTGGAAAGAAAAGGAGGAAAGGTGAATATGAGCTACAGCACACCGAACACCCTGACTCTGCAAAGGGTTAAGCACGTTCAACTGGGCGCTTTAAGAGCGATGCAATTAATGCCCAGGCATTTCAAATTAAGGCTTTAAGTCTTTGCTGTATTTGTGTGTCTGTCTTTGAACCTGTCCAACTGCCCCAAGGGTCAGGAAACCGCCTCAAGCGATGTCGTTCTCCGACACGGGACTCAAACCTGGGTCGGTGCAGCCTCCTACCTCTGTGACATCAACCGTCTCCATCGAACAGTGGTCAACATCAAGGGCATCTTCTCACGGAAGCAACAGCCAAGCTGATGGTGTGTTGGAAGAAAAGTTAAACTCTCCTATACATGTTGGTCAAATATTGATCTTCAGCGCTTTGCTGATGCATTAAAACCTTTTGTTTTAGGTAGATCTTGCTCACAAGCATTGTATTCATGAGAGATCCAAGAGCCAACACCACTTGTTGCAACACGAATAGATGCAAATGTCAGTTTACAGTGAAGAATTTGTAGGTGTGTCATCAAAATCCAAGTCTCCAAGAAATAAGGCAGCTGTGCAAGACCAATTAAAAAAAAAATTACTCCTTAACCCAAATGTTCCTTCACAGAATGGTCGGGGTTGGAAGGGACCTCTGGGGATCCCCCAGTCCCACCCCCTGCCCAAGCAGGGTCACCCAGAGCAGGGGGCACAGCACCGCGTCCAGCCGGGGCTGGAATATCTCCAGAGAAGGAGACTCCACAGCCCCTCTGGGCAGCCTGGGCCAGGGCTCCGGCACCCTCAGAGGGAAGAAGTTCTTCCTCGGGTTCAGCTGGAGCTTCCTCTGCTTCAGTTTGTGCCCGTTGCCCCTTGTCCTGTCTCTGGGCACCACTGCAAAGAGTCTGGCCCCGTCCTCCTGACCCCCACCCTGTAGATACTTAGAAGCATTTCGAAGGTCCCCTCTCAGCCTCTCTCCCCTCCCCTCTCAGCCTTCTCTTCCTTCTCTTCTTCAGGCTAAAAAAATAAAATCCTTTCTAATCTCTGAAGTTCTACCTTCATATGAGTACCGTTGTCTCTTATTAAGGGCTTTCAGAAAATGAAAATTAAAGAAAATGCCACAGACAGAGAGTTTTTTTCTCTTCTCCTCCAGCATTCCATAACTCCAGGAAAGCTAGAAGATGGCACATTCATTACAGGACAAAGGATGAAAAGAAAATCACCTCCCTATTTCAGCCTCAACTACGCTGTTAAGTCCTTTTCTGCTAATCAGCATTTTCTTAAAGCTTTCAGTAGGGAAAAAAAAAAAAACAAACTGTTATCAAAGATCACAACTGTTACAGCTTGGCTGTAAAAAGAATAAAAGAAACGTGGACATTCTGGGAGTGCCGGCCCTGAGACAAAAGTTACCAGCGCTGACGGGTGCAGCGTTACCCATAATCACGTTTTATTGCAACCAAAACATTCAACAGTTTGAAACGCGTTTTAGAAATGCACATCATCACTCCCAGTTTAGAGCAAGCCCCAGAGCTGGATTTTGCTGGAAACAGGCTATCAGCAATCAACGCATGACACTTGCCCCAGCTGCCAATGAACCAGACGTGAAAATTTCGTTTTCCTTTAAAATATTGGAAATCCCAAGCTAAGGGAGGCTGCTCACAAAGGAAGGTCCTGGAATCGGCGACAAGCGACGGGGCTTTGCAGTGCAAAGCTGAACAAGGGCAGAGAGATTAAATAAAACCCTTGTTCTCAAGCTTCTTGACAGAATTAGATATGGCCACCGTTTAGAAGATACCCAACGGCGAGAATGGATGATCTTCAGGTTTTCACAGCGCGACGGCTGCTGCGAGGGGCAGCCGCAGCGTGACCCGGGCACCAGGGCTACCCTTCGCAGGAGGGGCTGCGCCAAGGAAACCGCTTTGCCCCTAAAAAACCACCCGAGTGAGCTTCTCGAACCCATAATTACAGAATCACAGAATCACAAAATGGTCCGGGTTGGCAGGGACCTCTGTGGGTCACCCAGTCCAACCCTCCTGCCCAAGCAGGGTCACCCACAGCAGGCTGCACAGCACCGCGTCCAGGTGGGTCTTGAATATCTCCAGAGAAGGAGACTCCACAACCTCCCTGGGCAGCCTGGGCCAGGGCTCCGGCACCCTCAGAGGGAAGAAGTTCTTCCTCGGGTTCAGCTGGAGCTTCCTCTGCTTCAGTTTGTGCCCGTTGGCCCTTGTCCTGTCACTGGGCACCACTGCAAAGAGCTTGGCCCCATCCTCCTGACACTCACCCTGCAGATATTTATAAGCATTTATTAGGTCCCCTCGCAGCCTTCTCTTCTCCAGGCTGAACAAGCCCAGCTCCCTCAGCCTCTCCTCGTAGGAGAGATGCTCCAGTCCCCTCCTCATCCTCGTAGCCCTATTACCTGAACAGGGACCGTGAAGCTGCGGCCAGAGCGCGCTGCCAGATGGAAGGGTGCCTGCAGCAGTGGCCAGCCTTCGAGTAGGTGGCAACTCCAGCCCGAGAGAGGTTCAGTTAGCTAAAATCATCTCAAGGCTAGAGTAAGCCAAATGTGGGAGTGATCCTTCTCCTTACCCCGGGCCCAGTGGGTACGGCCATCGCACTGGTGCTCCAGATGATTCAATAATCTAAGCACAGTCTCAGTACCGACTAGAAAACAGTATCTAACTCACGGTCAAGATATTCTACCAACAGCCCTTATTTCTATTTCATTTCTGGGCTGTGAACGTGATGCTCTCCAGCCAGATGTACACAGCCCCTGGGAAGCTTTGCTCACTTTTCTGCTAGGCTTGAACCAGGCAACGTGTCAGAAACCACTGACAATTCCGCAAGGACTCGATCCATCTGCCCCCGGGAATGTTCGGGATCACCCGCTCCAGCCAGCTCCCCACTTGGCTATCGTTACTGAGGAAGAGAAGGCCCCCAAGCACGTCCTCGTGAGCAGTTAACGCACTTTAAAACACGTTCTACCTTCGTAAAAAGTGGCTTAAATGCAGAAAAGCTCCAGCACAGTTTTAAAACTGGTTTTATTGGCCAAGCCACTCCACTTAGTAGGTGTGCCGCCTTCCCAAAAACTGAGCAATTCTTCACAGTGTTCATGAAGAACCTTATTTTAGATCTTGTTTTTATTTGTTGGCTGGTCCTTTAGATTCAGAAAAAGCACTAAATAGCTTTGCAAAACTTCCTTCAACGACACTTTGAATTTTGACAGGTGTCAGACGTTTGCTATATCAGACACGAAGAATTTCTTCAATTTTCTGTTCTTTTGTGAATATTAACCGAACTTGGGGCGCACGGCAAGGTGCAGAAGAGCGTGTCCACTGTGTGCTAAGCCTCCAAAGACTGTTTTTTGTCAACCAGCAGAAAGAAAATTGCAAAGTAGCACCAGCAGATTTCAAAGTTAATGAATAAGCAAATACTTCCTAAAGCCATTTACTCATGATTGTAGATACTGATCTCGCTGCGCTGCTTTCAGCTCAGTTATCCTTTTGAAGATTCTCTTTGTTGCCACATAAAAAACCACAAATGCTTTTAAAAATATTCAACTATTTTACAGCAAAGGGCAAGTTTTGTGGTTAAGACGTCAGAGTACACAAAGCGCTATCCGGGCGAGACCGCGGTGCGCGCCGACGAGCGTGACCAGCCGCGCGATTTACCGCGGAGACTCCGCACCTCGGTGCTCTGCCACCGCATCCGCGCGGCGGGAAGCGAGCCAATACTCCGATGAGGAGGCGAAACTCAACACCTTTTTAATCCAGACGCCGTAAAGCCAGCCTCCATGAGAGTGGTTTACATTAATACACATCCCCAGCCTGGCAGGGCTGCCAAAGCTGTTGAGAAATCCACGGGGTGAGTTAAGTAACACCAAGTGACCCATTTCCCTCAAGAGGAACTTGCTTAAAGTCATCCCTACAAAATGCAAAAGCGCTGGCTGTATTTTCATCACAGCTAATTTAAACCACAGAATGTTTGGGGTTGGCAGGGACCTCTGTGGGTCACCCAGTCCCACCCCCTGCCCAAGCAGGGTCACCTACAGCAGGCTGCACAGGACCTTGTCCAGGCAGGTCTTGAATATCTCCAGAGAAGGAGACTCCACAACCCCTCTGGGCAGCCTGGGCCAGGGCTCCATCACCCTCAGAGGGAAGAAGTTCTTCCTCATGTTCAGCTGGAGCTTCCTCTGCTCCAGTTTGTGCCCGTTGCCCCTTGTCCTGTCGCTGGGCACCACTGGAAAGAGTCTGGCCCCGTCCTCCTGACCCGCACCCTGCAGATATTTGTAAGCATTTATAAGGTCCCCAAAAAATAAACACATTTAAAAATCAAAACAATCTTTGGATAAAGGAGCAGGAGCCAAAGCAAAAAGTTGATTTCTTGGTCTCCTCCTGGCGAAAAGGAAAGCTGGAGCTTGTGTTACAGGCACCCACCTGCCTGGGCAGCCGCCTACGGCACCGGCTTTACAGTCAGCTCTCCAATTAATTTGGGGGAAGAGATAAAGGTCAAGACAACAAAATTAAGTTAATGGCAGTTTTGTCATTCTCAGGAATAGCTGCTATCAACTCAGCCATCAAATTCTTTGATTTTTCTTTTCCTAATACCCTGACAGTCATTGGCAGGACAGAAAATATTTCAGTTAATGAGATTACATCAGCCCCAACTCATTACTCTTCACCGCCCTACTCTCATTTATTTCCTTTGCCAGCATCTTCAATGCCAAACAAGGACTCGAAAGGAAAGCGCTCGATATGTTTGCACGTGGCAGCTGAAATAGTCCAATCACCGGTGCTCAGAAAAGTTAATACCAAACTGGTTTCAGAGAAAGAAACGTAAAGCAATCCCTTTTCTGATACAGTATTTGTGACAGTCATCTGAAGTCACCACAAGGCAATGTTTTCAACCCCAGTCTCCACCAGGCACCGAGGGAAAGCACGTCCTGTCATCAGGCAGTGTCACGCCGCAGGGTTTGCATCTCGGCTGCGAAATCTGGAAGAGGTTGAGAGTCATCACTGCAGCACCACTTTTTTCAGTGAAAAACAAGTCACAGCCCGTGTCACCACTGGATTGTCATGCCTTTCTTCTGCAGGTACATATTTCTGACTATTACTCTTGCTCCGCTTCAGCTACCACAAAAATCACCTACATTCAGAACACCAAGTTATTAACAGTTGGTTCCCTGCTCCACTGGCGCAACACTGGCTGCGCAGACACCGAATTTAGCAGTGTTCTTCTTAATACAACGGAGAAAACAGGGAGGGCCATCAGGGCAGGCCCCCCCAGAGCTCTCCCTCTTGGCTTCTGGGGCAAGAAAGGCTGTTTCTCAGAAGAAACTAATGGATGACTGCGGTGGAAATAGAGGACAACCATGCTGGAAGGTCAACCCAACCCAACGACACCCAAACGCCATGGCAAATAACGCACATGGACACTGGAGGAAGAAGGATTAATGGCTCTGTAGCACCACAAAACTTTGAATAAAATCCCTCAAGCTTACAAGGCTAAAAAGCGTAAGATTTTTGCTCAGTCACTCAAGGGGACAAGTGTTAAAAATCTATCCACCAACACGTGGTGAGCAGAGAACCCCACGGCTCTCCCCCGAAGGCCTGCTCTCACGACGCGCTACAGCAAACACACGTCTCGCCTCCTCAGAAATTCGGGAATATCATCAAGCTCAGACCCTGAGCAGAAAAGGTCTGCACAACGTTGAGCCTTCAACGAGTAATTAACATACTATGCACAGAATCTTACAGCGTGTTTATCACTGTAGTTATGCACTTGCCAATAATGTTAGCTAGATTTCTCCAAATGTCTGTCAAGTTTGTTTTCATCTTCTTCCCAAAGAAATGAATCTTGCCTCCGGCATCGTCGCTGTTTTGTAGAGTGGTTCTGTAATTCAGATGCTGGTGTGTACGTGTGGGAGTGAGGTTTTAACAACGATGTGCAGGAACAGCATCAAGTCAGATACCCAACAACAGCCTCCCCCAGAGAACAGCCACCCCGTCCGATAAAGATTTGACGGCGCCAAAGCTCATCAAATGTTCCTCGGAGAACTCCAGGCAGAACCTTCAGACATCTTGGCACCAGGCCGGGCAGTGCCTTGAAGAAAAGGATCAAGACCCTAAATTTGATTTGATGTTTTATGGAGAGCTGATAAGCAAGCTCACGGCTCTCTCAGCAGCCTGCGCTTCTGCACAGTCGCGCTGTAGCACCCAGCATCAGCTGGAACTTCCTAGGGGGGAGGTTTCACGTCCGAATAAAACCTGTCCACTGATAGCAACGAGAGCAAAAATAACTGAAGCCCTGGGTCTTGCTGTGTGAGGAACACCGGGTGCGTACCTACACCGGGGCTTGTTCTGCTGCTGTTTTTCCCAAGAACTCACCGCAACGTCAGGCAGCCTTTGGAAAGCGTAGGGCTGCTGAAGCGCTGGCGTGAACGCAGCTTACACAGCTAATGCTCTAAGCTCCTATTCATCATCCTTCTATTTACCACACCGATGCGAAACAGTCTTCGGTGAACACGGCCCATGAAAAAGAACTGCAAAGTCATCACACTGCCAGGGATAAACAACGCCTTCTGGCAGGGAGCTAATACAGGATAACACCTTCTTTTCTGTAGCGGCTTTTCCTCAGACGAAATATACGGTCTTGATCTGCCGTAAGATCTTGCACAATCTTCTCCTCCTAACAGCTGAAGCGAGCTCGGGGTGATGCATGGCTCTATGTGAGCCTCCAGGAGACAACATGAGAACCTCTCTGGAAAATAAAGCGAGCACCAAAAGGGTTTTCCTACCTGCTGTACTGCCTCTTCACCTGCTACGCTCTTCTACCCTCTCTCCACGTGAAAAAGCCCAGCAGAGACGTTTGGTCGGGCCCCCCAGGAAGGAGGCTCTTGGCGGTCAGGGCTGTCAGCAGCTTCCAGAAGCGCCAAGGGCTCCAGCAGACTCTGGACGTCAGCTCAAGGCACTGGAGATGCTGATTTTCTCTTGCAGAGGCAGCAAAAGGTCGTCTGGCAGCAAAGCTAAAATTACCCTAGAACCAATTACCCCCGAAGCACATATATTTTTCGTGAGTGGAGTCTGCCAGCTTCAGTGGGCAACAGGGAGAGATAAAATTATGATTTTGGCTTCCTATTACAGGCATCAGTTATAAATGCAGACAAAAATGATAAGGTTTATTACATACTGGTAGCTATATACTACACTAGTCTCTGCAAAATGTAATCTTCAAAGGCAAAGATTTACAGAAATGTGCACGCTGACAGGGAAAAAAAAAATCCTACAACATAACAGCTCATCCTCCCTCTAAGATGCAAATGCTGCTCCAGATGAATCCACCACAGAACGTCCTGCCAAGCAGAAGCACACCCTGCTCTCCTAAGAAGTCCAATAAATGGCAAAAAACTGCCAGTTGCCACCGAGATATTTGGATGAGTTTTGGGTGGCACTGAAACATCACCTCTCCCGGCACCACGCTGTAATGCCTCGCAGAGATAAACACGAAAGGCCGACTTGCCACGCAAAGAGAAGAAGGTGTGCTGGAGAGCACCCAGCCAAGCTTGCCCTGCTGTCACCCAACGAACGTCCCTGAATTTCTGTACACCTCCTCTCGTGCCTTGTCCTTTCCCAGCCTCCCTGAGGGGTGACACTTCCTACAACGCCGAACTTATGGAACACAAGACAATGTTTCAAACCTTCACACTGTTCTCACGAAGAAGTGTCACCTCTTTCACCCCTGTTCTAGCAGCATGGGAGCTGGGCTTGTTCAGCCTGAAGAAGAGAAGGCTGCGAGGGGACCTTAGAAATGTCTCTAAATATCTGAAGGGTGGGGGTCAGGAGGATGGGGCCAGACTCTTTGCAGTGGTGCCCAGCGACAGGACAAGGGGCAATGGGCACAAACTGAAGCCGAGGAAGCTCCAGCTGAACAGGAGGAAGAACTTCTTCCCTCTGAGGGTGACGGAGCCCTGGCCCAGGCTGCCCAGAGGGGCTGGGGAGTCTCCTTCTCTGGAGATATTCCAGCCCCGGCTGGACGCGGTGCTGTGCAGCCTGCTCTGGGTGACCCTGCTTGGGCAGGGGGTGGGACTGGGTGACCCACAGAGGTCCCTTCCAACCCCGAACATTCTGTGATTCTGTGGTTTGTTTTGCAAATAACAATACGAAATTGCAGCCACCCATACATAAAAAAACCATCTCACCAAAACACCCCAACCCATCAAAATCAGAACTCTTCTTGAGTGCTCTTCCAGTGGCACCTCCCCCACCATCTTCCAGAAACTTGTGTTTCCTCTGCTACCACGCAAGCAGAAGGAAACCGTGCCGCAGGACGCTCAGCGAGCAGGACAGCGCCAGCATCAGCAAAACACATCACAAACGGGAAGAAAAAGAACTAGTGGAGACATTTCATCCCTTGTTTTTCAGTAACAGGGGAGTCAAGCAGCTGATGCAAGAAGGATCCGGACTTCTTAAAGAAGTGAGAGGGTCCACCTCAAGTAGAAACGTATTTTGGTTCAGAACTCCATTAAAACTCTGGAGATATTCAAGACCCACCTGGCCAATGGGATCCTGGGGTGCATCAAGAAGAGTGTGGCTAGCAGGAGGAGGGAGGTTCTCCTTCCCCTCTACACTGCCCTGGTGAGGCCTCATCTGGAGTACTGTGTCCAGTTCTGGGCTCCCCAGTTCAAGAAAGATGAAGTGCTACTGGAGAGAGTCCAGCGGAGGGCTACAAGGATGGTGAGGGGACTGGAGCATCTCCCCTACGAGGAGAGGTTGAGGGAACTGGGCTTGTTCAGCCTGAAGAAGAGAAGGCTGCGAGGGGACCTTATAAATGCCTACAAATATCTGAAGGGTGGGTGTCAGGAGGATGGGGACAAGCTCTTTTCAGTGGTGCCCAGTGACAGGACAAGGGGCAATGGGCACAAACTGAGGCACAGGAAGTTCCGTCTGAACATGAGGAAGAACTTCTTCCCTCTGAGGGTGACGGAGCCCTGGAACAGGCTGCCCAGGGAGGCTGTGGAGTCTCCTTCTCTGGAGATATTCAAGACCCGCCTGGACGGGGTCCTGTGCAGCCTGCTGTAGGTGACCCTGCTTCGGCAGGGGGGTTGGACTGGGTGACCCACAGAGGTCCCTTCCAACCCCACCATTCTGTGATTCTGTGAAAACAGTACCTGTGCTGCGCGGCGAAACAAGAGGCATTTTAATAAACGTGCTTTTCACTCCCCTGGACGGCCACACATCACCACGGCTTCGGCGGGCACAGCCGACTGCGACGTTAATTCTTCAAAGGGTTTCCAAGAATCGTTAAGCGTTGCCCACTGTGCCAGCGCATTTAAGGATGATTTAGTTTACTTCAAGGTTTCTCAGAACGCGTGCTTTTCTTAGAATACAAAGGCAGAGCTTCAGCTCTTCTTCCCCTTATTTCTCAAACCTAAATACAGGTGCTGCAGAACGTAAGTTACTGAGTCCCCGAGCTTTTCACAATTGTTTGATATTTATCAGAAAATTCCAATGCTCAAAACCTTCCAGCAACACCCTTTCAAGGCTCACACTAGAATCATTTCAACTCTGTAGCTAAGAGCTCTTAAAGCATTGATATTAATAAATCTTCTGCAGTTAAATAACTCTATAGCTAAAGACCGACAGGTCTGCGCTTTTCTGCTTTCTCACCGTTCCGGGACACAACCCTCTGCTGAAGCAAAGAGGTTCCTGGGAAGACACGGGAGAGGAACGAAGGTTTGAGAAACGCCCAGCTCGTCACCATTAGATCTGCTGGAAGCGAACCGGCTGCTGCCAGGGCAGAGAGAAACGAAGCAAAAGGAAACTCGAAGTCAGCGCTGGCCTTTCTGTCTTCATTCACATCCCCTCCGCACGCTGACTGCTCACTCCGCTGTACGTGGCTAAAGGTTTTGGTCACTGCTTTAGGCTTTCAACATATTTCTGTTACAGAGAACGTGGCAAAAGACTATTAAAAAAGAAAGGATTACTACATATTTAACGAGAGGTATGGAATAGGTGATCCACAGACTGTTGTGCTGTACCCTTTCTGGTTCCAAGGGTTCAACTCTGCTTGCGTTTGTCCACAACCGGTAAGACCAAGCCACAGTTGGGGCCAGATCTTCCATTTGCAACTCGGCTTTTCGATGCAGACCTCGAAAGCTCTCCTAGGTAAATCTGAAGGAAGAATCTGGTTCAAAAGCTTCGTGCTTTTTTAGCTTTGTGATGGCAGGTATTGCGTGCTCCGTGCTGACACGCTTTGCAGACAGTTTGGGGTTTTTCCCTAGCATACAGCCACCTACTCACGTAACCGTTTTCACAAAACTAACGAGAGCTCCAGCTCCAGGCTCTAATAACTGCATCTGCACGCACGTATACATTGAGCGTGTCGAAGGGCAACTGCAGATTGGACAGAAACCTTCCAGAAGAAGGGATGCCTAATTCTTCCTTCTAAAAATGATTCCCTTAGCATGGAGAGAACACACATGGCACACGTACAGGCTTCTGAAGTTGGGATTTACATTGGAAATACCGATTGAACCATCAGAGTCGAGACCAAGGCAGCAGAAACTGCCATGACAAAGCTACAAACCTCAGAAAAAGATTTTTCTGAAGTCAGTATCTGCCAAAAAAAAAAAAAAAAAAGCCACAGACGAAGCCGGTATACCTACAGAGAAGACCCCTTCCTCTGCATGTTTGTGTAAGCACAAAAATCTGCTAAAATGAGTTTTTTCCTCCATTTTCTCTTCAAGTTCATCAAAGTCTAACATTGAGGAATACAAAGGACAGCATTTTGCCAAGTCATCAGCTGGGACAGTGAAACAAGAAATGAAAGGAAACCTCTAGGCTCAAAAAGACTGAAATATAGGGCACGGCTTTGTTCCACTCGGATTTTATAATCTAAAAATATAAGATCAGTGGAGCAGTATATCTTCTCTGAAATCTCACTTCTCTAATCAGCACATCCAGTCTGCTGGAAGCTCGTTTTCCACAGATTCCATTATCTCCGGACGGTGCCACAAACACACGCCTCATCGCCAGGCTGTTGTCAACAGCCATGGTGGGGGTGTCAACGGCTGCTTTAAGTGCTGCTCCCCACACCCGTGCGACGGCTCAGGCCTGAGGAAGGCTTGGGTGGTGCTTTGGGTTGGAAGGGACCTTATAGGTCATTCAGTCCGACCCCCTGCCCTGGGCAGGGTCCCCTTCCACCAGCCCACGTTGCTCAGAGCCCCGTCCAACCTGGCCTTGGACACCACCAGGGAGCGGGCAGCCACAGCTTCTCTGGGCAACCTGGGCCAGGGTCTCACCACCCTCACGGGGAAGAATTCCTGCCTTACGTTGAAGGAAGGAAAGGAAGGAAAGGAAGGAAAGGAAGGAAAGGAAGGAAAGGAAGGAAAGGAAGGAAAGGAAGGAAAGGAAGGAAAGGAAAGGAAAGGAAGGAAAGGAAGGAAGCCCCATCCGAGATGGCACTCCTGGTTCCAATTTTCCAACGTACCCTACAAAACCAGCTCTTTCTCAATACCAACTCCTTCCTAAAGCAGTAACTGGAGACTTACATATTTTTTTCTGTATTAGGAAACAAAAACTTAGCAGAGGCTGGAAAATCTTGTGCCCATCTATTGGTACCACGTTCACTTTAAGCAATATCGCCCACTTCTAAACCTCACTAATTTTCATCTTAAGTCAGCTCTGGAAAAACAATTTCTCTTTCCTGTGAAACACAATCATTTCAGAATACAGGTGGAAGCATCTTCTTTGGGAAATCGTTATGTGGTTATTTCCAGACACCTCTGCTTTGCATTTTAATTGCATTCCCCAGCTTTTGGCACTCCAAATCAGAGTAAATACAAAATAAATAAAGGGGGGGTGTACAGTTTGTGCGATATCACACTGAGCCAGCCAGCTTCACGCCTTCTGTAGCATCCTGAAGACTCAGTGCTGCCCCAGCTCCAAATAAAATATTCCCTTTACTCCTCCGAGTTTCTTTAATAAAATTTTAATTACCCGAATGGCAGTTACGGCTGCATAGGAAGATGGATGCCTCATAACTCATGCAACAGAACACCAGGACTATTGTCTAGCCACATTTTGCAAGTCTGAGAAGATTCTATCGGGCAAAATACTTCGGCAGCCACATTCTTCTGTTTTTTTTTCTTAAATCGCTGCAAATGTCAAGAAGCAGGAGCATTTATCACCCTACAAAAGCCCCACGTGACACATGAGCAGACTCCTTTCCTAATTGGAAAATTATTTACGTCCAGCTTGCACTCTCCCAAAAGTCACCGAGGAAAAGCAAAGACATTTCTGTCTTGGAGAACTGCTCTACGTGGCTCCGGCACACGGGCTCTTCCAGCCTTTCAGCTGCACGCCTAACAGCCCAGCATAGCGGCTCACTCATGACGATAACGAACACTTGCAAACGAATCCAACGAGAAGCTTTGGAAATCCATAGGTGAATGGAGGAGAACAAAATTAGATGGAGACCTATCAGTGGAATTATGGAAAAAATGGACTACACGGGTTATTTCCAGTGTGGAATATCTTTAAACCGTACTCTTGTTTCAAAGCTAGCTTGGGCTGGTGGCAACTTTCATTTGGAGACTGAGCTGCGTAGAGTGGCAAGGTCCACCTTCACGCCAAGCACTCGCATCACCAGCCCCAAGCGGTCTCCGTGGCGTTTCAGCTGCCAAGCGTGACAAGGCTAAAGACTAAACAGGCCAGGGGAAAAGAAAAAAATAGAAGAAAAAGAAAAATCAACTCCTCTATCCCCCTGCGTTCACCAGGTGAGAACAAGAACACAGTTCACAAGGATGCTTCATTTACTTTGTAATGATTTATTTAATATTTGCTATAAATTGGACAGAAATCAAGAGAAAGTAAAAACCCAACCACGCACAAACTACTGAACAAGGGCTGAGCTTTTCTTTAGAAACCTTGATGTGGACGGGTAACAAAAAACCCCAAACTCCGAGGTGTTTAGGTAGCTGGAGGGAAAAAAGTGACTTCTGACAACTTCTTCAGGTTAGCTATTGCTAATATCTTAATGAAAGAGAACCATTTGCAATTAACAGAAAAAGAGCGCAAGCAATCCGGCACTAAGATCTAGAAAGTCTCCCAACCCATGAGTGCTAAAGCCTGGATCACTAGATGCAGAAATTGCCTTTTGGCAGCTAACAACTTGGGGTTTTTTCCTAAAAAAAAAATTAAAAATAAAACAAATATTAGATTCAGGTAAGAGTAGAACACAGACAAGAAGATGTTAAGGGAGCAGCAAGCCTGACCAAGCGGGGAAAATGTAGACTGGGTCTATAGGGAGGGCAGGTCTAGAGTCCAGGATACTGCGACTGGATCCACACCTTGCCCAGCGCTGCACTAACAGCTTCAGGCATCAGCATTGTGTATGGAAGAAGCAGGGACACACCAGAAACTCTAGCATCAAGTCAGTTATTAAGGTAGTCTCTATCCAGCTACTTCAACCCCATCCCCACACCCACATTTAAGTTCAGTTTCCATCTGCAGAAGAGCAGAGGCTCTTAAATGTCTCCTACGAGGAGAGGCTGAGGGAGCTGGGCTTGTTCAGCCTGGAGAAGAGAAGGCTGAGAGGGCACCTTAGAAATGCTTCTAAATATCTGCAGGGTGGGGGTCAGGAGGCCAGGGCCAGACTCTTTGCAGTGGTGCCCAGTGACAGGACAAGGGGCAACGGGCACAAACTGAAGCAGAGGAAGCTCCAGCTGAACCTGAGGAAGAACTTCTTCCCTCGGAGGGTGACGGAGCCCTGGCCCAGGCTGCCCAGGGAGGCTGTGGAGTCTCCTTCTCTGGAGATATTCCAAGCCCGGCTGGACGCGGTGCTGTGCAGCCTGCTCTGGGTGACCCTGCTTGGGCAGGAGGGTTGGACTGGGTGACCCACCGAGGTCCCTTCCAACCCCCACCATTCTGTGATTCTGTGAAACAAAAGCACTCAGAAGTCAGGCAGATTTTTGAACGAAGGTGAAATTAAAGCAAAGCCAAACAGTTTGAGGCATCAAGAGAGCTAAGGTGATGCCATTGGTTCAGCAACCTGTCCATCACCTCTGCTTTGCATGGAATGACTCCTGGCCCCTTTTAAAGGGAGTTTGAACCACGTAGTTCATCTGGTTTCCATCTCCAAGGATGGGTTTGCTTAGTTCCTTTTCTGACTGGGACTGTGCTGTTTTAACCCCAAACACAGACCAGACGTAAGGAGACCTACGTGCTGTAGGACGCTTCCGAAGGGTGCCCTGAGCTCCGTTGTGTCTCATAACTGAACGGATCATTCTCCGAGGAGCCGCTTCTTGCTGAAGTATCCTGTTCACCAGCTGTGAATGGAAAAGCAGTATATTCCAGCATTACTCAGCTTATCCAACAGCCACAGCAAAGACGCCCTGCGAGGTGTCGGCCTCTTCTCAAAGTGTTGCTACGCTTTGCTCTCTTCTGGCCCTCCACCTTCACGAGAGAAATGGACTCCAGCACACGGGTCTAAATAAATCTAGCTCGAAATAAATCTTACTCCCTGGGGTGAGGCAGCTCATTTCAGCGACACCTGAGCTGTCCGTGGAACAACCCAGACCCTTGGGTTAGACGTCTCAATCCCCGTCTTCCACGTCCCTAGGGAGGTCAGGTCTCCAAAGCACACAAAGCTCTGCATCTCCAGTCCTAACCTGCACTACTCCCCAGCAAAAACTTAGGTAAATTTAGGTCACCTATTCTGCCTTCAGTCAGCTCAAAGTTATTTTAAGACCCAAATATTAGATGCACTGCATCTATATTAAAAGAGCCATCTGCGTCCCCAAAGCCGCAGACAGAACAAACGCTTAATACAAGCACGGTCCCCGCTGTGAAATGATGATGCAAACCTCAGTGGCATTAAAAAAGCTGAAATTTGGAACCTTTATTCTGCCTGGCGCACCAGGACACGAGCAGGTCTCTGCTGGGTGCTCTTTCAGAGTCTGGTATTCTTCTGCGGGCGTAGACATTTGACGATCCAAGTGCATTTTACGTGGAGAAAATAAACAAAAGGAATAGGACTGGTGAAAGCCTCAAAACAAACAGGCGGTCAAAATCCTTACAGTGACTGACTCGGGTTCCACTCTGCTGTATTATAACACGCTTGAAAGGTGCCTTTTAAGTGTGTTTTTGCTCGTTCTCTCCATTTTATTTGTTTCTGAAATCTGTTCTGTCACATTTCTTTTCCTCTGTTCAAAAATGTCTCAGAAACTGAATAAAGACAGGGAAGTCTGACAGCTCAGGAACCTCACCTGTATTAAAAAGCCACCTCAGAACGGAGTCAAGGCTGAACTTCTCAGATAAGCAGAGACCGCAGGGAGGTGCATGAAAAGGAACACCCGGTATTCCAACACTGACATTCACCTAGGACATTTTTCCGACACAACTCAGAAATGGATTTGTCCAAGGCCTGCCATCCTGATTTCGTCATCCCCGTGGGAGAACGCTGTTTTTTTAACTCACTGACAGTTACTCAGTAGTCGGCAGGGAAACCACAAAGACTGGTGTCCAACGACTTTTGGGATACCATAAAATCAATACGATGGATGAAGTTACGAGGCCGCTTGATCCAACCCAGCAGCTCCGTGGCACCAGGAGGCAAAGGTTCCTCTTCCTCCCCACTCGGCCTTCCTCCTCCTCTCCCAACCAAGCAGCACCGAGCTCCGCATCCAACAGCTCCCTCTGCGAACCCACTCAACTCAGCCCAGCCCCACCTGCGTCCTCCCCACCAACCCTCCAACACTTCTTGCAAGGCTGCGCCGTCAAACCAAGGCGCAGCAAAGCAAGGAGGAAGGGTGGGGAAGCAGACAAGCACAAGTGAGATCTCCTTCGGGCAGCACTAAGTGGTTGAGATGATTCAGCGGTCTTGCCTAACTTTCAGATGAAGGGGGAAGCAGGCTCTTACTGCCAGCAGATGGTGGTTATTATACACGGATTTCTACCTCGCCTTCTGCCCGAGGTCACCATTCCCACAGGAGGCTCAGCACGAGCTAACGGTTGCCAGCACTTCAGCAGCGTGCCGAGTTAATATGAAATATAGGCGATGTCAATTTAACAGATTGGGCTGAGAGTCATCGTGGCTGAGAGACACCAACTCTTTCACGATACCTCCAGCAAGGGAGAGGGACGGACAGTTAAAGGCAAGTGAAGTCCAAATGCTGCACAAAGAAAGGCAAAGCTTATCTAACAGAGAAACACGGATGTTCATTTCTTGCCATGCCTACAAAAATAAAAAAAATCACAAAAAAAACCACACAAAAAAAACCCCCAACCACAACTTCTTCCCAAACTCTTTTAAGGAAGTCCAGAGAAACCACTGAAAGAACAGAATTCATCCGATCTCAAAGCCAACCTCATGCACCAGTACAGGCTTGGGGTGGACCTGCTGGAGAGCAGCTCTGCGGAGACGGACCTGGGTGTCCTGGTGGACAACAGGTTAACTATGAACCAGCAGTGTGCCCTGGCTGCCAAGAAAGCCAATGGGATCCTGGGGTGCATCAAGAAGAGTGTGGGCAGCAGGACGAGGGAGGTTCTCCTTCCCCTCCACACTGCCCTAGTGAGGCCCCATCTGGAGTACTGTGTCCAGTGCTGGGCTCCCCAGTTCAAGAAAGATGAAGAGCTACTGGAGAGAGTCCAGCGGAGGGCTACAAGGATGAGGAGGGGACTGGAGCATCTCCCCTACGAGGAGAGGTTGAGGGAGCTGGGCTTGTTCAGCCTGAAGAAGAGAAGGCTGAGAGGGGACCTTATAAATGCCTACAAATATCTGCAGGGTGGGTGTCAGGAGGATGGGGCCAAGCTCTTTTCAGTGGTGCCCAGTGACAGGACAAGGGGCAATGGGCACAAACTGAGGCACAGGAAGTTCCGTCTGAACATGAGGAAGAACTTCTTCCCTCTGAGGGTGACGGAGCACGGGAACAGGCTGCCCAGGGAGGTTGTGGAGTCTCCTTCTCTGGAGATATTCAAGACTCGCCTGGACAAGGTCCTGTGCAGCCTGCTCTGGGTGACCCTGCTTCGGCAGGGGGTTGGACTAGATGACCCACAGAGGTCCCTTCCAACCCCTACTATTCTGTGATTCTGTGATTCGACGTAACCCATAACAACTCTCCTCTGCTGGATGAACACGAAGGACAAATTTCAAGATATTTTCAAGGGTGCTTTTTTAAACTTGTTTGGGAAAAACCTAAACTCCACTTGATGTGGGCCCGTGCTTGCATGTGTATATCTCGAGCAAGGCTGCCTCCCTACAGTTCAACAACGAGACTGAAGCGTGCCTTTAATCAACGCCACCAGGACTAACTTACGGTTCCTTTCCACAAACGACAAAGAGCAGGAAACAAAGAACAAACACACAAGAGAGAAAAGCAGCTCAGAATCCCTAAAGCACAAAAAAGACCATTGTCCGCGTTCGGTTTTGGCCAGGAAGCTTAGCGGGTCTGCACACACCGACTCAGCTTTGCCACTGGGTTACTTGAGGAAGAGTATCCAAAAACCACGTCTAAAAATCACTCGATGAATCAGGCAGAGCGTTACCGTCCGAACTCCGGTCCTTCCTCATGCAAGTTCCTAAACTACGTTTTTTTCAGACTTTTCATGTGACTGACCAGAGAAGCAGCTTTGCTCGTGTTTTATACTCACTCCGTTCACAGGATGTTCGGGGTTGGCAGGGACCTCTGTGGGTCACCCAGCCCAACCCCCTGCCCAAGCAGGGTCACCCACAGCAGGCTGCACAGCACCGCGTCCAGCTGGGGCTGGAATATCTCCAGAGAAGGAGACTCCACAGCCTCCGTGGGGAACCTGGGCCAGGTCCATCACCCTCAGAGGGAAGAAGTTCTTCCTCATGTTCAGACGGAACTTCCCCTGCTTCAGTTTGTGCCCGTTGCCCCTTGTCGCTAGGCACAAATTTAGCAGCTAACTTCTCTCGAAAGGCAGAGGAGACAACAGAGAACGTAGCATGCAAGTCACATCACAAAGAACGTTGACTGAAACCGCTCCACGTGTTCAGGCGGCCCAATGACTCATTTGTGGTCATTTTGCTGCATCTGCCGCAGAGAAACCAGAAAATGTTTCAGCTTCTTTATATTAAAAATAAAAAGTCAAGGAAAAAGGAAAAGCAAAGCACAGAAAGTTCTTGGCATTTAGAGTTGCCCAGCAGCATCTTTACTGCGGTGGCCAGATAACTGGCTTCCTAACCCCAAAGCCTCCCGCGGACGGCGTCTGGGGTCCACCTTCCCGTAATCGGCAAAGGGCACGAAACCCAAAATAATTCTTCCACCCGGCCAGCAAAGCTGTGTACTGCACAAGGTACTTCTGAGACCATGCACTGTGGCAAAGAAACCGATGCCACTTTAAGAGAGTCCCACAAAAATTACATTTGTAAGGAATAAATTTCAGAACTTCAGAGTTGGCGTTTTATGTCAAATACTTTTATCGATGTTTGAGTCACCACCAATTTAAAAAAAAAAAAAAAGTAACTGGTTTAGAACTGACCAAACCCTTTTTCATTTGGGGGGCTGTTCCCTTTTCAAAGCTCACAACATATCCTGGAACAGCATGAGCACGGCGCAGCCGAGAGCAAACTCTCTCCACACCCACATGCTCCTCCCTATCCTCTCCGGATGCATTCACCCTTCCCTTGAACTCTTTGGATATCCGGAAACGAGTCCCAGAGACCGCGCTGGACCGGGGTTTAGATGGGACGGTGGAAGAGCATGGGTGTGAGAACCAGCAGGTCGGCTGGCCGGCGTCCAGGAGAAGTAAGAACAGGCAGGAAGCAATCTGGAGCGTGGAATAATTCAGCAGAGAGACAGAAGTGTTTCAGGAGACGGAGCTGGAAAGGCACAAGGAGTCCCGGGGAGACGCCAGACTCCCCCGAAGCATCAGGTCGATTATTATTTCATCAGTCTTGTAACTGCAAATGGTCTTCCGACAGCACGTTACAAACTCAGCCCAGAGCACGTGATGAACATTCATCCACCCTCGGATCTGCTTGTAAGAGGTAATTGGTATTGTTACGTTTTCTAAATAAGCGTAAGGTGCAGACACCTAAAGCAGTTTGCCCAAGGTCATCTTAAAACCCCAAGACAGCCAAGTTCAGAGAGCCATGTGAAGATTTTTCTCTTCCTCTCTTCCCCATTTCTGAAAGCCTCATCCTACCCCATGGATTAGCAGCAGGTTTCCATCCTGAGCAATGGGAGATTACATCCCTTATTTTTTTTTTCTCTGCCATTTAGGCGAGACCCTCTGCTTGCACATCGAGTCTTAACCCAGAGCGAAGTACGGACCACAGCAAAACTTTTCTTGCACAGCGTTTCACAAGTCAGCTGTGCAACCCAGAAACAAAAAGCTTTCAGTGCTGCGTTGGAGGCTCAAGAACGAGCCAGGAAAACGGCAGCTGAAGTGTTTTTGTGAAAGCCTCCTTCCATGAGGAACCGACAGTTCAGCCCGTCTGCGCCTGCTGGGGATGAGGAACGAAGGGTCCTGAGCAGCTCCCTTTCCCGTCACAGCGGCCAACGATTCTGGTTTGCTTCTCTCGGCCTTTTTTTTCTTTTCCCCTGGGGCCAGAAAGCAACTTCTGCTTCCCAGCCCTTCTGCTGCTGTTTGGGCCACCTGAAGGTACCCAGAGGTCTCTAAACCCGTGTGCAAGCCCTAATCTGCAGTCAGGCAGCTCTTCTCCAGCCTACATCCGCACAGGCTAACCACCGAAAAGCCTTCTGGGCTCCTCGTACACGCACCGCCTTTGTCTGATCTTGTTTGTTCAGTAACCACAGAAACAGTTTTCAAAACCAGATGAGCAGGCACACAACCTTCCGAGACCAAAGCTTCGGGCTTTGTCTCCATCTAGAAAGCCCCATTTGGCACCCACTCATCCGCTCCTCTCTTTGTTCACGCCGCCGGGTGAAGGATGCACTTACCTCTTCAGCTGCTTCTCTTGTCTGCGTTCCACGCAGACCGGCTTTAAGGGAAAATGTTTCTTGTTTTCCTGCATGACGGCCACCCAGCTCCCTCCCGAAGGCTCCCTGCGCTACCGCAGATCTTCAGCGCCGTCGAGACACACCATAGCTTCAGATACAACCTCACGCCCTGTTACAGCGGAATTTCTTCACCAGCGGTCACGCAGGTGGCAAAAAGCCAAAGGTGGCACATGAAGATGGCAGCACATCACGCGAGAAATGCCATTAATAAAAGGCTGCTCTACTTCAACCAGAGCTTCACAGAATCACAGAATCACTGAATAGTAGGGGTTGGAAGGGACCTCTGTGGGTCATCTAGTCCAACCCCCCTGCCCAAGCAGGGTCACCCAGAGCAGGCTGCACAGGACCTTGTCCAGGCGGGTCTTGAATATCTCCAGAGAAGGAGACTCCACAACCTCCCTGGGCAGCCTGGGCCAGGGCTCCGTCACCCTCAGAGGGAAGAAGTTCTTCCTCATGTTCAGCTGGAGCTTCCTCTGCTTCAGTTTGTGCCCGTTGCCCCTTGTCCTGTCACTGGGCACCACTGAAAAGAGCTTGGCCCCATCCTCCTGACCCCCACCCTTCAGATATTTGTAGGCATTTATAAGGTCCCCTCGCAGCCTTCTCTTCTTCAGGCTGAACAAGCCCAGCTCCCTCAGCCTCTCCTCGTAGGGGAGATGCTCCAGTCCCCTCACCATCCTTGTAGCCCTCCGCTGGGCTCTCTCCAGTAGCTCTTCATCTTTCTTGAACTGGGGAGCCCTTAACTGGACACGGCACTCCAGATGAGGCCTCACCAGGGCAGTGTAGAGGGAAAGGAGAACCTCCCTTGTCCTGCTGGCCACACTCTTCTTGATGCACCCCAGGATCCCATTGGCTTTCTTGGCAGCCAGGGCACACTGCTGGCTCATGGTTAACCTGTCGTCCACCAGGACACCCAGGTCCCTCTCCGCAGAGCTGCTCTCCAGCAGGTCCACCCCAAGCCTGTACTGGTGCATGAGGTTGTTCCTCCCCAGGTGCAGGACCCTGCACTTGCCCTTGTTGAACCTCATCAGGTTCCTCTCTGCCCAGCTTTCCAGCCTATCCAGGTCACACTGAATGGCAGCACAGCCTGCTGGTGTATCTACCACACCTCCCAGTTTTGTGTCATCAGCAAACTTGCTGAGGGTACACTCTAACTCTTCATCCAGGTCGTTGATGAAGAAGTTAAACAAGACTGGGCCCAGTACTGACCCATGAGGGACACCACTTGTCACCAGCCTCCAACTAGACTCAGCGCCGCTGATGACAACCCTCTGAGCTCTGCCATTCAGCCAGTTCTCTATCCACTTCACCGACCACTCATCCAGCCCACACTTCCTCAGCTTCCCTAGGAGGATATCATGGGAGACTGTGTCGAAAGCCTTGCTGAAGTCAAGGTAGATAACATCCACGGCTCTCCCTTCGTCTACCCAGCCAGTCATGTCATCGTAGAAAGCTATCAGATTGGTCAGGCATGATTTCCCCTTGGTGAATCCATGCTGACTACTCCTGATAACCTTCTTTTCTTCCACTTGCTTCCCCTGCAGCCGAGCAGTTCTGGCACCCGCTACACGCGTAACGCTGCTCTTGATATCGGTAACAAAGCAGACCGCAACCATACAGACGCATCCATCTACCAAACACCCCTCCTTCCTTTATTACTTTTCAGTTCAGAATCGTTCTCCTGGCTGAAGGCTCCCCAGAGACCCATTCCAGCCTCCCTCCTCTTCCCTGCCGATGCAGCTGCCTTGTCCCTCCACACAACCCAGCAGCGACCACGGCACGACACAGATGGCTTTTCGGGACGTCTCGAGCAACGGCGATCTAACATAAGAATTTCAAGCGAGACGTGAAACTAGTTTAGATTTTTTTTTTCCCCTCCTTTTTTCTTCACTCCTACTGCTGTATCAGTTTGGACCGAATCCAGCTTAAACATCATGGGCTACAGTCTGTTGGAAAGATATTTACAAAATAAACTTTGTGTGTAAAGCACTTCCCGGCGCCCAAGGCTCCGTTCTATGTTCTTCTGGTATCTTTACGGCCATCGGTTTCCAGTAGAAGTACCTGAGCCTGCGCATGACGAGGTCCTGTCTCCTTGTGTTCGTAGTACGGCCAGAGCCGGCGTGTCCAGTGCTGGGCTCCCCAGTTCAAGAAAGATGAGGAGCTACTGGAGAGCGTCCAGCGGAGGGCTGAGAGGATGAGGAGGGGACTGGAGCATCTCTCCTGCGAGGAGAGGCTGAGGGAGCTGGGCTTGTTCAGCCTGGAGAAGAGAAGGCTGAGAGGGGACCTTTGAAATGCCTCTAAATATCTGCAGGGTGGGGGTCAGGAGGACGGGGCCAGACTCTTTCCAGTGGTGCCCAGCGACAGGACAAGGGGCAGCGGGCGCAAACTGAAGCCGAGGAAGCTCCAGCTGAACCCGAGGAAGAACTTCTTCCCTCTGAGGGTGACGGAGCCCTGGCCCAGGCTGCCCAGGGAGGTTGTGGAGTCTCCTTCTCTGGAGATATTCCAGCCCCGCCTGGCCGCGGTGCTGTGCAGCCTGCTCTGGGTGACCCTGCTTGGGCAGGGGGTTGGGCTGGGTGATCCCCAGGGGTCCCTTCCAACCCCGACCATTCTGTGATTCTGTGATTCTGTTTTCAGATGTGGTGTGCAACATCTCCTTCAAAGGCCTGCAGAGGGAATCTCGAAAATACTCCTGTCCTACTCAACACCTGGAGAGTCACAGAAGCGCAAGCCAATATCCCTGAGACAGTGAACGGTGAAGGGCGGCAAGCAAGAAAAAAAAAAATCCTCTTTTTCCCCTCCTCTCCTTCTCTCCCTTCCTTCCTTTCCTCCAGATGTTGACCAAGACGCAGTTTATCTGTTTGAAGACCATCGGCTTCAGGCAGCCGAGCGAAGCAGCTGTTCCACAAGCGGAAAAACATTTAAAAACTAACTGGGAGTCACCAGCGAGCAATATTGGTCAATACAGAAAAGAAAGAATGAGCAAATCAAACAGGCACTGCTGAACGCTTTAAGATTAATCTCTGGGTGATTCTTCACTTAAAAATAACACAAGCTGTGCATAAACAACAGGTTAAAGAAAATAGGAAAAAAGCTTTGGATTTTGCAGGCGCAGCACAGCACTACAACTGTTCAGCACCCCAAGGTTTTCCAGAAGATTCACACGACGACTAGCTTTTTACCCCAGCTTGGACATTCACGGATTTCTCCACCGTTTCTCCCCCGTGCCGCTCCCCTGCCTGCCAGGGGTATGAACACACGGAGCAGCCACTGCCAAACCCATCAAAATGACGGCACCGAACCGCGCTGTTCATTTGGTATTTTTACAAGAGCCAGAAGTCGGGATAATTAGCCTGAATTACAGGGACTGATTCCCTGCCCAACCTAAAGTTACCAGTAAGCAAGGCAAGAGTTGGCTGCGCCCACCGCCGTAAACCCACGTACGCGTCGCCACGACCACTCAGAAAACTCGAGCGATTTGGTACACGCCGAGCTCTGCACTCCGGCGGCATCCGCACCCAGGAGCTAAAACACCACAGAAAGAGACACACAAGAATCACAGAATCACAGAATAGTAGGGGTTGGAAGGGACCTCTGTGGGTCATCTAGTCCAACCCTCCTGCCAAAGCAGGGTCACCCACAGCAGGCTGCACAGGACCTTGTCCAGGCGGGTCTTGAATATCTCCAGAGAAGGAGACTCCACAGCCTCCCTGGGCAGCCTGTTCCAGGGCTCCGTCACCCTCAGAAGGAAGAAGTTCTTCCTCGGGTTCAGGTGGAGCTTCCTCTGCTTCCGTTTGTGCCCATTGCCCCTTGTCCTGTCGCTGGGCACCACTGAAAAGAGCTTGGCCCCATCCTCCTGACCCCCACCCTTCAGATATTTGTAAGCATTTCTAAGGTCCCCTCTCAGCCTTCTCTTCTTCAGGCTGAACAAGCCCAGTTCCCTCAACCTCTCCTCGTAGGGGAGATGTTCCAGTCCCCTCATCATCCTCGTAGCCGGATTTGCAGGGAGCTAACAGTTTTTTTGCTTTTCAGAGAAAAAGCGGCAGACGAGAGCGGGCTGGCGAGGCGAGAGGCTCACAAAAGACGCACTCAGAGACCGGCACGGTCACCCCGAGTGCCGGGGCACCAAGCACTTTACACAACGGGAATGAATGCAGCGAACGCGTCCACACGGACACACGCGCCCCGCTTCCCGAGGAAGCCTATTTTAATTATAATGGTTGCCACGGTTACTTTAATTCCAGCATCGCTCCGAGTAGTCTCGCAACTCCCAACTCCACACCACTAATCAGGAATCTTGCATAACATTAGCACTGAATAACCCAATTTAAACCAACTTAAAAGCCTGGATTATTGCACAGGATGTTGACGCAAAAGGAAGAAAAAAGGAAAAAAAAAAAGAAACAACCCACAAAACTGCTTTGTTCAGGGAAGCACTTCTTCTGTCTTGGTCTCCAGCAAACGCTTGTCGTTCTTACCCACGTGGAAGCTATGGATGAGCCCAAGCCAGAGCAGAACCAAAATTAAATACTCTTTTGTTTAGTCAAACACGGTCCTCCTGACTTATAAAAGAAGAATAAAGAAAGTACAGTGGCATTGTATCAAGTCAAAGGTGCCTATAGAGTTACTCCTAGTTATTGGGAGAATAAAACAACGTGGCAAACCTGGAGTATCAGACATGGAAAGTTTGACCTACAAGTACATGAGCTGCAGCAAGAGGTTTCAGACCTAGGGTTCTTCTTTGACCACTGCCCACAGCACGACTGGCAAAGCTGGGTGGAAAACATCCCTGTAATTCAAACACCGCCGCAGTAAGCATGGCTGACCTTAGCCTGCACAAAGAAACTCCCTGCAAGCTATTCCAGCCTTCCTTTTGGGCTTCAGCTCTGTAAAAGTAGAAATTCGGACTCAAACATCTCGGCAGAGGACAAGTTAGACACCCCACACATCAGGGTGGAAGTCTTCCCACCAAACACAGCCGGTCTGGATCCTCCTTTAGATTGGATATCAGGAAAAATTCTTCACTCAAAAAGTGGTCAGGCACTGGACCAGGCTGCCCAGGGCAGTAGGGGAGTCCCCATCCCTGGAGGGGTTCAAAAACCATGGGGATGTGGCACTTGGGGACATGGTTTAGCAGGCATGATGGTCTTGGGTGGATGGTTGCACTGGATGATCTGAGAGGTCTTTTCCAACCTATGATTCTATGATTCTCCCTCCAGGAATTCTGAAAGCAGGACTACTCAAGACGGAGGTCTTCCACAGGCACCCATCTAGCAATCATTTATAAAGCCAAATATAATTTTTCTCCCTATTAAAATACAAAACATTTTCATCTTAATTTCTTTCTCCCTAATAACCTTTGCTCACCAGAACTTCTCCTGGACCTACAGTATTTCAGTCAGCACAGACCCTTTCCTAGATACAACAGGACACAGCGCCATTCCTTATCCTGGGAAAGCGCAGACGACGTCACATTTCTCTTTCCCAACCTTAAGCGTCCCAAGCCCAGCCTTCTTCCCAAAGACAAAACAAGGAGCAGCAAACCCTGACCTTCAGTGCTCTACCCTGCAGACTGCTTTCTGCCAGGTCACACACAATCCTGCATTAGCTTCAAAAGGGGCAGCAGAAAGAGAAATTTTTTGGCTGTTTGCACCATCCCATTAGGGATGAGGTAGGTACGGAAGCCGTATGCCCCGTCCTCAGCTCCTGAGAAATTACCAGCGCGGTCCTAACTGACTTCAGCCTGGGAACCCTTGGAGACAGAGTTCACAGAATCACAGAATGGTCAGGGTTGGCAGGGACCTCTGGGGATCCCCCAGTCCCACCCCCTGCCCAAGCAGGGTCACCCAGAGCAGGCTGCACAGCACCGCGTCCAGGCGGGTCTTGAATATCTCCAGAGAAGGAGACTCCCCAGCCCCTCTGGGCAGCCTGGGCCAGGGCTCCGTCACCCTCAGAGGGAAGAAGTTCTTCCTCAGGTTCAGCTGGAGCTTCCTCTGCTTCAGTTTGTGCCCGTTGCCCCTTGTCCTGGCGCTGGGCACCACTGCAAAGAGTCTGGCCCCGTCCTCCTGACCCCCACCCTGCAGATATTTAGAGGCATTTCCAAGGTCCCCTCACAGCCTTCTCTTCTCCAGGCTGAACAAGCCCAGCTCCCTCAGCCTCTCCTCGTAGGAGAGATGCTCCAGTCCCCTCCTCATCCTCGCAGCCCTGTGCTGGACTCTCTCCAGTAGCTCCTCATCTTTCTTGAACTGGGGAGCCCAGCACTGGACCCAGCACTGCAGATGGGGCCTCCCCAGGGCAGAGCAGAGGGGGAGGAGAACCTCCCTCGTCCTGCTGCCCACACTCCTCGTGATGCACCCTAGGATCCCATCGGCCTTCTTGGCACCCAGGGCACGCTGCTGGCTCCTGGTCACCCTGTCGTCCCCCAGCACTCCCAGTCCCTCTCCGCAGAGCTGCTCTCCAGCAGCTCAGCCCCAGCCTGTGCTGGTGCCTGGGGTTGTTCCTCCCCAGGTGCAGGACCCTGCCCTTGCCCTTGTTGAACCTCATCAGGTTCCTCTCTGCCCAACTCTCCAGCCTGTCCAGGTCTTGCTGAATATCAGCACAGCCTTCTGGCGTATCTACCACACCTCCCAGTTTTGTATCATCAGCAAACCTGCTGAGGGCACACTCTAACTCTTCATCCAGGTCATTGATGAAGAAGAGGAACAAGCCTGGGCCGAGTACTGACCCCTGGGGGACACCACTAGTTACCGGCCTCCACTGCTTCAACTGCATCCCTGCACAGCAAACAACGGAGGCTTTCAAAATGACCACCCGCTTCACAGCGTCCCTCAAAAATCCCATTTCCTACAACCGCTTCCAGCTCCCGTGGCTAAGGATGAATCGCACGGATCAAGAAGACTGACCGAAACACCTTCTCGTTTGAGAAACGAAGCCCGGAGGTGAGAACCGAAGAGCTGGCAACGTCTGCCACGTGGAACACGACGCCTTCAGCAAGCAAACTGCAAAGAAGAAATCAGAAAGTGCTTCTAGAATACGCAGGTACCACTGATCTGACGGGAGCTGTGAACACCAGCAGCACTGGGGAGGTCACCCGGTGAGGCAGGACAGGAGTTTAATCAGCTTCCCCTCCCACAGTTCTCATATTGAAGCCTAATTTATTCTGCTTGTATCGCGCTCATCTATGCATTATTTAAATGCATTACAAAGTCAGACAACAGAAATCGGGGAGAGTCTGGTATTAGAGCACTTCTTCCACTATTTATTTTGTTGCTCGGTTATTCTCCTCTCCAGAGTTCTTTCCTCCACCAGCTAAAATTCACGTGTATGTTAGGAAATAATAATTCTGTCAGGAAAGCCCAGGTGGTAACAAAACCACTCCCCCGACGCCTCTACTTAAGCTTGAAATAAGATTTTTCCATGTAAGACTGTAGATATTTCAGCAATCCTCACCAGCAGCATTTGAAATGCTGCAGTCTAAAATAGCTTCGTTCCAAGCTGCAGCTCTCCTGTCATCAGTCTCCGTGGCAGCAGGTTAGATCTCAGCACCCATCAGAGCACAAGGAATAGATCGCAGCAGTACTAATAACGCAGAAGCAGAGGAAATCGCTAATATTCCTCCAGAGCTCTGGCACGCTTTGTTACTCGATAGCTAGGAAGCTTCCATTTCTTGCCGCGTACAAAATCACTTCTAGCTCCGGCAGGTAAGTTGTGGTGACTTTTGATCCAAACACAGAAAAAGGAAACCCATTTGGAAGGATGCGAGAGCTGGGATACTGAAATCAAGTCACTGCTCTACGACAAGAAAGCGTTGCGCGTTTGGCCTCCCCAGCAGCCCCGAGCCCAGAAGACCACAGCTCTAGATAAGGAAAACTGCTGGAGAAAAGCTCCCAGAGGAAACGGGGAAAGAGACAGCACGAGGTGATGTTCCAGTCCTGGGGAGCCGCGTTCTGACACGAACAGCTCCGCACTGCGGGCCCTCCCACCAAACCCTCCGCCTCTGCCCAGACCAGGACATCAGCCGCAGCGTCCAGCCGCTCCTCTCCAAGCCAAGGCCTTCGGCCTCCGTGCTCCCCCTCCTGCAGTTTTCTGCCCCTGTATCAGAACAAGGATGACAACGGGGCGGTTGAGTGTGACAGCAGACCAAGCTGCACGCTAACACAGCTTCCAGCTGCCCTTGCGATGACGGGTGCTACCACCTCAGCACCCAGCCATCGTCAGGCTTCTGCTGGCACCCAGAGAAGAACCTGAAGAAGGATAAACGGCATCTTTGCAGATGATCGCGCCAGCCTCCTTCAAAGCCCAAAGCTAACAAAGAAGATGCGGTTCCAAACAAGCCATTTCTATGCTAGCAAGCGTCTGGTGGGGGCTGGCCTCAAGGATGACATTGGGACATTGAATTCCCAAGGAGAGGAGAGCAGGAGACTGTGAAGAGCCCCGAGGATACAGGCAAGTCCTTGGTGCAGTGGAGACGAGAGAACTCGTGCAGTTACAGAGAGCCCTTGCGTAAGCCATCAGGAGAGCGACCTTTGCGGCACAATTCCGAGAGGTGAGTAATGGAACAAGCTGATATTTGTCAAAAATCAGGTAAGGACACAGTAACTGGTAGCTAAGTGGAAAGCCTGGAGTGGCTTTTACTGCACAGATGGCCTCTCCAAACGCTCTCCGATGCTCTTCCCTTCAGAGGGACGGGTGAAACCCGGACACAGGCTGGCAGGGAGGACAGGCAGAGTGCACTCAGGCAGCACCTTTGTAATCTCTGCTACCCAAAGAGCCATTGCCACCAGCATTACTTCAAGGAACCGAAAAGTTACATTCACCTACCAAGGTCAAATAGAAGTACTCACTCTGCCCTCCTCGAAGGCAAGTAATCCTTTTCCTCCTACCGCTTTCAAAAGGAGACCAAACTAGGGTCACTCTCAAGTTCCAAGAATGATTTAGCCCCTGCTTTAAAAAAAAAAAAAAAAATCTTAAAATTACACATTAAAAAGTAACGTGACAGTTTAAAAACAAAAGACAAACCCACAAGGAACGGTTGCTTCTTGATATCTTTACCCCCTTTCAGATTTAAAGAATTCAGCATCTTTTAATGCGCAGAGAAATGACAAAACACGGGATCTGACACCAACTATGACCACGTCTTGAGATTTACTTGATTTTCAGGTCAGCGTGATTCAAAAGATAACCCACTCCTAACGGGTCTGCAGGCTGCAGGGCAGGCTGGAGTCCAGGCTTAACTTCACGTAGCGAGCAGACTGCCTTACGGACAGAAAAACAGGCGCCCAGACCCAGACCCCAGCCAAGCTCGCCTCCTGGACCAGCCTGACCCTCTTCCCCGCTCCCAGCGGGTTTCAACCACGGCAGCGCGACGTATCGCCGCCGGGCGTCTCGATTTTCCAAAGCGGCCTCGCAGAAGACGCGTCCTCCAAAGGGTCACGGCAAATGTCACCAAGCCCTGCGGACTTCTCCCCTCCCCAGCGTGCGCAGCCACCTGGCAGCGCGCAGGGCACGAAATCAAGCCACGGGTCACCAGCGGTCTGCTCGCGGCTTCTCACGCCGTTTGCCTGAGCTTGCCAAGCGGCTGATCGCAGCCCAAAATAAAAATAAAATTACAAAAATCATCAGCACACTCAATATCTCTGAAATATTACTCCCTGCTTTCCGGCCTTTACCACAGTTCACCACCTCTACAAGCCACCACCGCCTCCCAAGCAGCCAAGGGGAAGCTGAACGAGCGAAGGGAGCACGCCAACATTTACATTTCTGTCGCATCTTCCACCACGGGAAGCCAAGTATCAGCCTTAACGTACTTGCTAAAAGCACAGAAAAGTAATAGTACTTGATGCACCCAACTCAAATCTTGAAAAGAATCAAGCACTTTTTACATTACTTGGAAACAAAATGGATTTTATTATCAGTTCCTGAAATCTCACACACTAACAGCAGATAGCGAGACTGAAGAGGGATTCATTGCCAGCGGAGAGCAGAATTACAGCAGTTGAGTATTACAGAAAGACATTTCTGTGTCATAGGATGGAAAAGACCTCTAAGATCACCCAGTCCAACCGTCACCCCAACCCCCCCATGCCTGCTAAACCCTGTCCCCAAGTGCCACAGCCACACGGTGTCTGAACCCCTCCAGGGATGGGGACTCCCCCACCGCCCTGGGCAGCCTGGCCCAACCCCTGACCACTCTCTCAGCAAAGAAATTTCCCCAATCTCCAACCTGAACCTCCCCTGACGCAGCTTGAGGCCATCGCCTCTCGTCCTGTCGCTGGGTCCTGGGGAGCAGAGCCCAACCCCCCCTCCCTGCCCCCTCCTGTCAGGGAGCTGCAGAGAGCGAGAAGGTCTCCCCTCAGCCTCCTCTTCTCCAGCCTGAACAGCCCCAGCTCCCTCAGCCGCTCCTCAGGGGACTTGTTCTCCAGCCCCCTCCCCAGCCTGGCTGCCCTTCTCTGGCCACGCTCCAGCCCCTCCATGTCCTGCTGGGAGCGAGGGGCCCAAAGGGGCCCGATCCCTGCCCTGCTCCCGCTGCCCACCCCATTGCTGACCCAAGCCAGGCTGCCGTTGGCCTTCTTGGCCACCTGGGCACCCTGCTGGCTCCTGTCCAGCCGGCTGCTGACCAGCACCCCCAGGGCCTTTTCCCCCGGGCAGCTCTCCAGCCACTGCTCCCCAAGCCTGCAGTGTTAATTAATTTCAATTAATACCTAACCGGTCGATGTGAAACGCTGGAAATTCTGGCAGGGATCTGTCACCCCAGAATGTAGAAGGTTGGTTTTTTTATTAAAAAAAAAATCCACATCAAACACGTCTTGGCGCATTCTGCAGACAACAAAAGTGCTCTCGGCCGACACCGAAAAGGCTCCACGCAGATTTCCCCACCTCCACAAACACTGAAGTCACGGGGAGAGCACCAAACCTCAGGCAGCAAGCTTTTGGGCAGCTGGAAGGAAAGCTCGCTGGGAACAGACACCAGCATGAGCTGCAGTCAGGCGTTTTCCTAAATTGCTCCTTGAGTCATTTTTATGGGAACAACCCATTCCCTGGTTTTGCTCGTGTAACTTCGGGATTAAATGTCGATCGCTTCACCTCCGCGAAGTAAATAACAAGCAAAGCTTCCCAGCTGCCTGCTGAAGGCACGTTCGTACTTCTTCTATTTTTAAATACTCGGGTTTGGAATAAAATTTGAAATAGAGTGGTTCAGCAGTTCTGAGCAGCTAACTAATTTTTCAACCGACTTTCCTCTTCTTTCTGACATTCATGAAAAATGCAACTGGCTGCCTAATTCAGACTCTGACACAAGAAAAAAAAATACCTGGAGTTCCAACATTGCCACCCCTGCGATTTCAAGCAAGGTCAGCACGCAGCAGCGCTCGAACAGTTCACGCAGCAAACTGCTAAAAAGGCCATCAGAAGAGCATTACGGCTGGGAAGCTGACCAGAAATAAAGAATCCCAGAAGTGAGGTTGTTCGGTCAGCCTGAAGTCGCACACGCCGCAAGCAAGCGCAGGCAGACTACGGCTTGCAGGAGAACCTGTAGTGAGGCCCCATCTGCAGTGCTGTGTCCAGTGCTGGGCTCCCCAGTTCAAGAAAGATGAGGAGCTACTGGAGAGAGTCCAGCGGAGGGCTACGAGGATGGTGAGGGGACTGGAGCATCTCTCCTATGAGGAGAGGCTGAGGGAGCTGGGCTTGTTCAGCCTGGAGAAGTGAAGGCTGAGAGGGGACCTTATAAATGCCTCTAAATATCTGCAGGGTGGGGGTCAGGAGGACGGGGCCAAGCTCTTTGCAGTGGTGCCCAGCGACAGGACAAGGGGCAACGGGCACAAACTGGAGCAGAGGAAGCTCCAGCTGAACCCGAGGAAGAACTTCTTCCCTCTGAGGGTGATGGAGCCCTAGCCCAGGCTGCCCAGGGAGGCTGTGGAGTCTCCTTCTCTGGAGATATTCCAGCCCCGCCTGGACAAGGTCCTGTGCAGCCTGCTCTGGGTGACCCTGCTTCGTCAGGAGGGTTGGACTGGGTGACCCACGGAGGTCCCTTCCAACCCCTAACGTTCTGTGATTCTGTCTCCATCGGGGGACAGAACGCGGTTTCAGGGTTGGACTTCGCCGATACTTTGCTTCCCCCCATTGGGAAGCTGCAAAGTGCACAGAGGAGGAGGCAGGAGACTTCAAGAAGAACACGGGGTTTTGGTTAGGCTGTTAAATGCTGCCCCACACAATGAAGTTCTGTATTTTTCTTTCCCAAAGCAGCGACGGGCAAGTCTACGCAGGCAGGCGCAGCCAGATTGGAGCTGAAGCCGGATGGACAGCAGCCAGCTCCGGCGCAGAAGCTGACGCCTCCCGAAGAGAACAGACACAAAGTGACTCACATCTGCCCAACTCGGCGTGCGCTGAGCGAACGCGGCTCTGCCCGCTCGTGTCCAGGCACGCCTTCAGCAGCGCTAGGCAAGGCATCCTCACCCAACCTTCTGCATCTGGCCAGTAACTGTAAGCTCATCATTTATTTCGTGGCTTGCGATCCAGAATTCAGTGAAGCGCTGAGCACTCATAGCTCCAACTGAAGTCGGTGGGAACTACGCTTCGGTGATGGAGCCACAGAATCATTAAGGTTGGAAAAGACCTCCAAGATCACGAAGTCCAACCGTCACCCCAACCCCCCCATGCCTGCTAAACCCTGTCCCCAAGTGCCACAGCCACACGGTGTCTGAACCCCTCCAGGGATGGGGACTCCCCCACTGCCCTGGGCAGCCTGGCCCAACCCCTGACCACTCTCTCAGCAAAGAAATTTCCCCAATCTCCAACCTGAACCTCCCCTGACGCAGCCTGAGGCCATCGCCTCTCGTCCTGTCGCTGGGTCCTGGGGAGCAGAGCCCAACCCCCGCTCCCTGCCCCCTCCTGTCAGGGAGCTGCAGAGAGCGAGAAGGTCTCCCCTCAGCCTCCTCTTCTCCAGCCTGAGCAGCCCCAGCTCCCTCAGCTGCTCCTCAGGGGACTTGTTCTGCAGCCCCCTCCCCAGCCTGGCTGCCCTTCTCTGGACACGCTCCAGCCCCTCCAGGTCCTGCTGGGAGTGAGGGGCCCAAAGCTGAGCACAGCACTCGAGGTGGTGAGTGCTATTTCATAATGACAGGAGACATCTGGGGGAAAAAAGTCAGATCTTCTCCACTTCACAGTGGAAACCCCAAACATATTGACAAGTGCTCTTCATCTCCAGGCATCAATACCCCAGCTGCAAACCTGAGATGAAGCGGTGCTACCTTGCAGAAGCAGGGCAATACTTCACACAGCGTTCCGGCACCACAGAGAGCTTTTCGAGGGCGCAGAGGAACGTTAATGCTAGGCTTGCACCCATCCTTGGTTATTCTAGCGCGCTCCGGCGTCGCATTTGCAGAAACGCCTTCCATCTCGGACACAGAGAGAACACAAGCGCGACCACGCCATTCGATTCTCGGAAAAGTCCCTGCAAACGTCAGCCACTTCAGGGAACTGCTCTGCTGGTCACCGAGTCTTCGGGAAAGCCACACGAAGGCCTCCGCTCTCTTTAACAATCATTTCACCGGAGACATCTCTGCATGTTTCTACTATAATAAAAATAAAAAATATTTCAAGACATATTTATATAATTATACACGTATTTTCCGATAACAACACTGTAATAAATTACAAACCAGTTAAAGCTTCTCTCCACAGCCCAAACTGTGGGAAAGCTCATTCTTCGGGAGAGGCACCGTAAATCACGATGCCAATTTACCCAGCTTCACGCACTCTTTTGCAGAATAAGAAGTAACAACTCCCGACCAATCTCCGCATTCTCCAGCCTACGAGTGGCATTTCGGGGGACGCACGGATCAGACGAGCCGCACCTACCAAAGCCACGCGGTTCCAGAGTTTCGTTCGGAAGCCGGCAGTTCATCAACAGCTCTGTCCACGAGGCTGAACTCCCGCGAGCTGCACAATTTTTGATGCAAAAAAAATGCCAAGCCGCCATACTTCGATAACATTGGCCTCCCCAAAATATAACTAGGGAAAAAAAGGAAAGTTTTCTAAAGGCATTCAGCACACAGCTAGCGGGCACGAGCACGGCAGCAACTTGCTGCTTCGAGGCCATAAGCAGGGAAGATGGTCAGTTGAGAAGTGTTCTCCAAGAAAAAAAACTAGATTTTTTTTAAATCTTAGACCTCAAAGCCCCCTGAAGAACTATTATTTCATGTTCCTCACTCTTCTTTTCTCCCCTGCTGACTTCTCCCCTTTCAGATTAAGCTGAAAGCCCAGAGTCCTCCGCTGAATCCAGCACAATGCACTGAATTTAAGGTTTCCAGAACCGCCTTGGCCTCTCTCAGCTGACTGCGACACACCCGCGAGCGGGCACCACGCGGCTCCTCCACAGCCGCACAATAAAAACGAGTCAACAGAATTTATTAAACCTTTGCTCCTTTTTACCTCGCTGCAATATTTCACCTGAATCTCCAGAAGACTGCTTCTAACAGAAGACTGGACTGCTGTTGCAACTGAAAACCCGAAGACTTTTTCCCTTTCTGCTTGCAGGGAGGAGGTCTGTGCCCAGCCTGCACCGGTGGCCGACGGCGACTGCTCCTCGGGCAGCCCGGCTGTCAGACTCCCCACCTCGCTCCCTGCATTTACAAATGTTCTGCCAAGAGAGACCCCGAACTGACATCGGTAGCCATCCGACAAAGGAAGAAATTAACTTCATTGTGGCTTCTCTCGGCTGAAATGGAGGCATTTCACAGAATCCCAGAATGGTCGGGGTTGGAAGGGACCCCTGGGGATCCCCCAGTCCAACCCCCTGCCCAAGCAGGGTCACCCAGAGCAGGCTGCACAGCACCGCGTCCAGCCGGGGCTGGAATATCTCCAGAGAAGGAGACTCCACAACCTCCCTGGGCAGCCTGGGCCAGGGCTCCGTCACCCTCAGAGGGAAGAAGTTCTTCCTCGGCTTCAGCTGGAGCTTCCTCTGCTTCAGTTTGTGCCTGTTGCCCCTTGTCCTGTCGCTGGGCACCACTGCAAAGAGTCTGGCCCCGTCCTCCTGACCCCCACCCTGCAGATATTTAGAGGCATTTCGAAGGTCCCCTCTCAGCCTTCTCTTCTCCAGGCTGAACAAGCCCAGCTCCCTCAGCCTCTCCTTGTAGGAGAGGTGCCCCAGTCCCCTCATCATCCTCACAGCCCTCCACTGGACTCTCTCCAGTAGCTCCTCATCTTTCTTGAACTGGGGAGCCCAGAACTGGACACAGCACTGCAGATGGGGCCTCCCCAGGGCAGAGCAGAGGGGGAGGAGAACCTCCCTCGCCCTGCTGCCCACACTCCTCGTGATGCACCCCAGGATCCCATCGGCCTTCTTGGCACCCAGGGCACGCTGCTGGCTCCTGGTCACCCTGTCGTCCCTCAGCACACCCAGGTCCCTCTCCACAGAGCTGCTCTCCAGCAGCTCAGCCCCAGCCTGTACTGGTGCCTGGGGTTGTTCCTCCCCAGGGGCAGGACCCTGCCCTTGCCCTGGTTGAACCTCATCAGGTTCCTCTCTGCCCAACTCTCCAGCCTGTTTCAGTGGGATTATTTTGCCGCACACGCTTCTAACTGCAAACCTGAGCACAGAGGACTTTGTGCAAGACACATTCAAAGCTTATTTTATCCTTATCCCTTTTCCTCCTAGTCACTTTGTTGCTCATTTGAAGCAAAACCGAACAGTTTTGCTGGGACTTAAAGCAAGCAGCCTCCAGTGTTCTCATTTAGAGGCTGGACCTTGTTTCTCAGGCCGTCTCTCTCCCATTCATCGTTCAGATTTTGCAACTTGTAATAGCCCATCTCTCTACATCGGAATTTAGCAGGACGTCAGCCATCGTACATCAAGGAGGATGTTTCCTTCACGTGACTGAGGTTCTGCTCTCGGACCTCTGGCTTGAATCTGCAAAATTGAGGAAGAAAATAAATAACAAAGCAGAAAATCTACTGGCTAATTTTGTACCCTGTCACTGCAGCAGCTCTACAGAACATTCAGAGCAATTCTTTCCATGCTCAGTATTCTTCAAATCCAACCAATGCTGCAGGTCCCTCAGTCACATGGAGAAACCTGCCTGTTACATCTGAGCTACCCAGCTCCTTTCTCTCTGCTCAGTTTTACCTCCATCTCCTCCTCGATGAGTTAAATCATCGCGTTGTTCTACAATTCACTAGACCGAGTTCTCTGGAGATATTCCAGACCCGCCTGGACGCGGTGCTGTGCAGCCTGCTCTGGGTGACCCTGCTTCGGCAGGGGGGTTGGACTAGATGATCCCAAGGTCCCTTCCAACCCCGAACATTCTGGGATTCTGTGTGAGTTAAAAAGAAAACCTAAAAGGTCAAACATGGCTCTGAAAGTCATAATTGCTTTACCTGGCTCATCTTCCAGGCGTCAAATCAGGGCCAAAGCTAAGACCACGCTTGTAATTGCTTGTAAATTCAAACACTGGGTTTCTGCCCCTCCAGCAAAGATACAAACACAAAGATCACTGCGTGCTTCAACACCTTTTTTTACCCCAGAAACAGACAGAGCTGCGGTGCCACGGCCTGGCAAGACGCAAGTCCGCCATTCAGTACCAGGTCTGAGGCGCCCTGCACCACACCCCAGCCTCCCATTTCCACGTCCTTACGCTTTCCACTCTGCCACCTACTCCCATTCAGTGCCATCATTTTTCTATCACTTCTTCCCCCCCAATCTTCTTTTCTCTTCTCTTCTGTTCCCCAGCCTCCATGCCAGAGGTTGACGTATTGATCTTCGTACACAGTCCCAAGCAGCCGCACGCAGGCACCTTCTAAAATCAAACCGCACGCGTTCGCAGGGGGACGGGCCCGCGAGTACTGCACGTAATAAAAGAATACGGCCTCCAATGACAAGATTTTACTAAATAGCACGCAAACCACACTCATTAAGAGCAGCGCTCGGGAATTCAGCCTCAGGGGAAACATTTATTACCTAGCATAAGGGATCACCTGGGGGTTAGAATGCAACTGAGAAAACATGAAGCCAACGCACGAGCAGGAAGGAATCCTTAGCGGAGCGCGCATCTGCCAAAAAAACCCCTCTGCCCCCAAAAACGACGTGGGAACATCGCAAGGAATTTGCACACCTTTACACGGGGAGAGCTGCAATTCATCGTAGGCAGCAAAACCTGCTGGGAGTCAAGGTCAGAACCATCATTTAGACAAGGCACAGGAGAGTCATTTCCAGTCGCGGCGGCAGAAAACCTCCCTCCGCAGCTCACCAGTCAGGTGATGTGCCAGTCTGGTGAGCACCAGGCATTTATTTTGATGTAATCGCTCCGCCAAATGATTTTACAGCGAGGAGGAGTGTGAGAAAGGTTATACTCAAGCAGGGACACGACGCCGGGACGCGCACCTCGCTACTGTGTACCTCTCCACCCTGCTTTTTCTGCTGCGCCCGCAGACAAAAGCCACGGCCACTGGCACTGCAGAGGCGGCGTAGCTCTGGGAAAGCGAGCTGTGCTCGGCTCTAGCCCGCTAAACGAATCAACAGCACCAAGAAAACAGCAAATCAATCCCTCCCCCATCCCAAAACCTCCATTTTACAGATGCTGAGGAGCAAAAGAACACAGCTGGGAATTCAGGGAGTAAGCTGTGCTTTCAGTACCGAGTGGCTGGGACAAAAAAAAATTTAAAAAAATAACCTTTTGTTTTGTAAATTGATATATGCTTAATATAAAACTTCACAGCTACATAACTGCTGTCATTTCTCTCCTGTGAGGAGAGGCTGAGGGAGCTGGGCTTGTTCAGCCTGGAGAAGAGAAGGCTGAGAGGGGACCTTATAAATGCTTACAAATATCTGCAGGGTGGGTGTCAGGAGGATGGGGCCAAGCTCTTTTCAGTGGTGCCCAGTGACAGGACAAGGGGCAATGGGCACAAACTGAGGCACAGGAAGTTCCGTCTGAACATGAGGAAGAACTTCTTCCCTCTGAGGGTGACGGAGCACTGGAACAGGCTGCCCAGGGAGGCTGTGGATTCTCCTTCTCTGGAGATATTCCAGCCCCGGCTGGACGCGGTGCTGTGCCCCCTGCTCTGGGTGACCCTGCTTCGGCAGGGGGTTGGACTGGGGGATCCCCAGGGGTCCCTTCCAACCCCACCATTCTGTGATTCTGTTTAAACTTCCCAGTATGGTGTACAAGCATTTACTAAGCTTTACTCGCCAAGCAGCTAGGAATCGTCAAACCAAGCAGTGCATGTTCTTCTCGCGGCTAAAGAGGGGCACAGAGTTATCGTGACAAGGCTAAGGTCACACGGCTAATCAGTTTGGGAGGCTTAATTACAATGCCTTACTAGCTCCCACCCTGTGCAAACTAACGACAACATTTCCAGAAGTTTGGTGACTTTTGACCACTTTTATCCAGGAATGCCCTAAGAAATAACACAAAACGTAAGTGACCAAGCCCGGCAAAGCCAACAAGCGATTATCTAATCATCAAAACACCATTCTGTGTTCAAATCTAAAACCATCAACAATTCATGTGACTCAGGGCCTTGACTCACATCCATGGATAAGTTTATCCCAGGACACCTGAACCTGTTACCCAGCCCCACAGCTCGCCTGGCGCCGGGAGCGGGGACAGCAGGACAGCAGTCACCGCAGCCAGCTCCCCGTCGCAGGGACTCGCACTGCGGCCAAGCCCGCTCAGCGTCCAGCCGCTGCTGGGGAGCCTCTCCAGCCCTCCATGCCCACCAGCCTGCTCGCATCACTGCTCGTCCTTGACCCCACAGAATCCCAGCATGGGCAGGGGTTGGAAAGGATCCCCGGGGATCACCCAGTCCCACCCCCTGCCCAAGCAGGGTCACCCACAGCAGGCTGCACAGCACTGCGTCCAGCCGGGGCTGGAATATCTCCAGAGAAGGAGACTCCACAGCCTCCCTGGGCAGCCTGGGCCAGGGCTCCGGCACCCTCAGAGGGAAGAAGTTCTTCCTCATGTTCAGCTGGAGCTTCCTCTGCTTCAGTTTGTGCCCATTGCCCCTTGTCCTGGCGCTGGGCACCACTGCAAAGAGTCTGGCCCCGTCCTCCTGACCCCCACCCTGCAGATATTTAGAGGCATTTCGAAGGTCCCCTCTCAGCCTTCTCTTCTCCAGGCTGAACAAGCCCAGCTCCCTCAGCCTCTCCTCGCAGGAGAGATGCTCCAGTCCCCTCACCATCTTTGCAGCCCTCCGCTGGACTCTCTCCAGTAGCTCCTCACTGGAAGGAATCACGCCAACAGAAAAGTAACCCAACTTCAAGCGGTTTGAGCTTTCTGAACTGCCTCATCTTGGAGCCACATGAGGAGCTGGCAGGAGGGGAAAGGGAGAGGGTGAGGACACGCCGTCAGAGGCAGGAGAAGATCTGGACCAGCCCTGAAGCTCAGGCCATCAGGCACAGGTCGAGGACCCACTCACCAGCCCTCCTCAGAGGCAGCCGGCTCCGAAGCAGCGCCAGGCAAGCAGGGGTCGGCTAAATCTACCTGTGCAGACGCCCGTAAAGCCCACAGCCACATCCACGGGTCAGAGCTAGCTGTAAAAGTCAAGTCCAATGTCATCTCAGAAACGAGGTCTTCCAGCCGTTTCTTGCGAGCGCGGATCTACAGCAAGAATCCAAAGATAAGAAAAAACGTGATTACAGAGATCTTCACCTCTATCTGATGGGAACCATGAAGACAAGCCCGGTGGACTCGACTTTGCCCTCTGGGTTTGCGGGAGAGCCACCGTTCCTCGCACAAGCAGGTGTGCAAGACTGCAGAATCAGGACTACGCATCAGCTGTAACAGGACAACAAAATGAAACAACCGCCTAAATAAATAAAAATACAAGCTTGCACAGTTGTTAACACCGCCAATCCGGGCACGTGCACTGGCCCCACTCTATCCAGGTAAAATATTAATTAGCCCATCTAAAGGTAGACAGGCGTAAGTAAAATGCTAAACCAACACAAAAACAGTTTTAAAATGAGGGGGACATTAGAGGAAAGAAGAGTCACGGCTATTTACTGTGTGCTTGTGTCAGAACTACGAAATGAACATTAGCTCACACACTACTTAATACACATTAAAATTTCAAGGAAAGGGGAAAAAAAAACAGAAAACAGTGCTTTTGATACATAAGCCAGTCAAGAAAATCTAGACAGGTTTTTTGCCCAGCAAACACTGGAAGAACTACAGCTTCTTTGGTCTGACTACGAATTTGGTGTGATCTTGCTGACACCTTTTAAATAGACTTTTACTTCAGGTACTAAAGCAAAGTTCTATTGCATTTGACTAAGAAATTTATCTGCTTCTTTTCGACTTATTTTCGTTACCAAGCCTTCTTTCGACAGATGCTTCAGCTCCGCGTGCCCAATTTTTCAGTCACAGGACTGGGAACAATTTTACAGCTACCGAATCCGGTGTTTTATTTCAATACCACGACTTCCTCAGCAACGGCGGAAAGGACTCTGGATTTGTAAACCCGGCAAACGAAACGCCTAACAACCCGCCGAGCCTCCGGAACGCGCGCGGCGAAGTCACTGGAAAGCAACAGCACGGGGAGGGGGGGGAGAAAGAGAAGGAACAGGCTGTCCTCGCAGCCACCCTCCATCAACACATCGCGCTTCCTTTAGCAACCAGCCAGATTGTCAGCTCCCAAACAAACTCCTCGCCCAAAGCGCAGGGAGCCGGCTGGGGAGCGCTGCCGCTCCGCGCTTGCTGGCTCTTCCTCCCGCACCCGGGTTGCTCCTGAAAACCTGGCACCCTCCGCTGCTACGAGGAGCGTCCAGGGAGAGCGGTGCGGATCTTTCACGCCGTTTCAGACAACGACCCCGTCACCCACCATCAACAGGCCCCTTCCCTCCCAGAATTACGAAGCGAAAGCGTCGTCTGACCCCGCGCTCCTCTCGCCAGATGGGAGCTGGACTTCACAGAATCACAGAATGGTCGGGGTTGGCAGGGACCTCCGTGGGTCACCCAGCCCAACCCCCCTGCTGAAACAGGGTCACCCAGAGCAGGGGCCACAGCACCGCGTCCAGCCGGGGCTGGAATATCTCCAGAGAAGGAGACTCCACAGCCCCTCTGGGCAGCCTGGGCCAGGGCTCCGTCACCCTCAGAGGGAAGAAGTTCTTCCTCAGCAGCGGGGTGCAAGGAGAAATCCTTTTTGTTGTTTAACAACAACAAAAAAAAAAAAAAAAAGAGGAATAAGGCAGGAGTTTAGAAGTATTAAATGTGCTTCAGGAAAAATACGGATACCCCGAGGGTCTCTAAAAATAGCGAGGTGGGATTAGGATAGACAGGGCTCCAGGCACTGAGGATGGAAGATGCAATCTTAACAGAAAAATGTCCTCTGCTGAGGAACTGAACCCCCCCAGCAGGGCTTTCTACAGGGACGAAAGAGGCCTTGGTCCCAACTCTCTTCCTGGGCAGACCTTGCCTTACAGGGATGTGCTCCTTCCCGCAGGGTCTCTAGGAGAGACTCCAATTTCAGGGAGGTCACACAGGAGATCACAGTTACGGAGGCAAACTCCCTCATCCTGGGCCTTCTGAAGGAGGAGGAAAGATGAGAGCGACAACGACAGAGGGTGGAAGTCCAGCACTACGTAGCTGAAGTCTTCACCCCAAAGTCTCATGAGCAGGGAGGTTCCCCTTACGACAGGTACGCTTCTTCCCCTACATTCCCCAAAAGGTTCTTGGGCAGAACTCCTTCTCCTGAACTTGCTGAAGGGGAGGGTGCCAGGCACCCACAACTCGGGAATCTCTGCGGAAAACACACATTTCTCTACAGCCACACATGGAAGGGGCCACGTGTATCTATAGAAGGCTCTATCTATAGGAGAGTACACACAGACATCCCTTATGGGGAGTAACTACGTCCATGGGTGCAGCCACCTGAGGGACACGGATACGGCGTGTAGGTATCTACGTGAACAGCTCAGACCCGTGTGTAGGCACCTAAGGAGAGCAGGTGTGCCTTAACGTGTAGGTACCCACCTCCGTCAGCGTTTGTGCAGCTGCAGACACACCTGTACGCGTGCGTGGCGCTGACAGAAACCCCGTCTGTGCACCCGTTTGCATCCCTGTAGGTCTCTAACCACATAAACACGCAGGAATACCTCCCCTGCACGCAAAGGCACGTGTCACGCAGGCAGCTACAGCGTACAGACATCTACACACGTGTTTGTATACACACCAGTAAGCGTGCACACCCACCTCTGTGTACTCACCTCCGCACACGTGGGTTCACATACGTACAAGTAGATGTGTAGCTACGGCTGCGCCTGCGTATTCACGTGTAAGTACAAAAGCGGTTGCAAACACACGCATAACCAGCTACAGGTGTACATTAGGGCTGCGAGGATGAGGAGGGGACTGGAGCACCTCTCCTGCGAGGAGAGGCTGAGGGAGCTGGGCTTGTTCAGCCTGGAGAAGAGAAGGCTGCGAGGGGACCTTCGAAATGCCTCTAAATATCTGCAGGGTGGGGGTCAGGAGGCCGGGGCCAGACTCTTTCCAGTGGTGCCCAGCGACAGGACAAGGGGCAACGGGCACAAACTGAAGCAGAGGAAGCTCCAGCTGAACCCGAGGAAGAACTTCTTCCCTCTGAGGGTGACGGAGCCCTGGCCCAGGCTGCCCAGGGAGGCTGGGGAGTCTCCTTCTCTGGAGATATTCCAGCCCCGCCTGGACGCGGTGCTGTGCCCCCTGCTCTGGGTGACCCTGCTTGGGCAGGGGGTTGGGCTGGGTGACCCCCAGAGGTCCCTTCCAACCCCCACCATTCTGTGATTCTGTGATATGTCCATACATAGCTCGGGGGGATATACACCTAACCAATGTACGTGTCTCGAGGTTACGTAGGTGTGGGCGTCGCACACCCAGGCGTGCTCGGGCACACAGGACCGGCACGGCGCGAGCAGCCCGTGCCTACCTGCCACGTCCATCGGCGCACGCCCGGCACGCACTCGCTGGGGGACCACGGTCCGCATGTTCCCGGCGTGCGCGTCCCCACACCTCGACGGGGAAGTGCTGCGACGGGGGCACCCCGGGGCGCGTGCAAGGGCGTACACCCAGCGCGCACGCCACGTACACCCGGTTATCCCTCCCGTATCAACGGGACAGGCACCTCCCCGCGCGTTTTGATCCGGTGCATATCCGTACTTCCGAGCCAGCTGATAACCCCAGGGACGCAAACCCGACGTGAACTCACACACACCCGGGAGCTCACGTACCTGGGACAGGCGTTACCCACGAACACCCCAAACACACGCGGGTGTGCGGGACTGGGGTGCGCACACCCCCGGCGTGTGCCCACGCTCCTCAGGGGACACGAGCGCGTAAGCAAGCTCGCACCCTCCGAGGCAGGCACATCATCGGGCACGTGTACGGCCGCCACGGACACCCAGGGCCGGACCACGCCGGTCACACACGTCCGTGGACACAGCCACGCTGTTTGCGTGCTTACCCACGGGGCAGAGGCGCGGGGGGACACAAGGAGTGGATGGGACCCCATGTCCTGGCGGAGCGTGGCCCCAAAATGTGGACGCAGGTGGAGCCCCACGGCCACGGGAAGGGTCCCACAGCCACAGGGGGAGCAGGCACATGGGGGGAGCCCCACAGGCACACAGGAGCAGCCCCACGGCCACGGGAGCAACCCCAGAGAAGGAGTCCCATGGCCACGGGGGCAGCCCCACGGGCACACGGGAAAAGCCCCACGGGAGAAGTCCCATGGCCATGGGAGCAGCCCCACGGGAAGAGCCCCACAGAAGAAGTCCCATGGCCACGGGAGCAGCCCCATGGACACACGCGAGAAGCCCCCCGGGAGGAGCCCCACGGCCACACGGGAGCAGCTCCACGGGCACACAGGACCCCCCCCCACCGGGGAGCCCCACGCCGGGCCGGTCCCTGCCCGGAGGGGAGACACCGGCGTCTCCCCAAGCCCCGGCCCGTTCCCCGTCCCCGGTGGGGTTGGGTGTGATGTCCCGTGGGGGGGGTCCCCACGTCCGCGGGTGGGTGCTCGCCCCCCCCCCCCCGGTACCTTCTTGACGGTGCGCGGCGCCTCGGTGACGGTGCCGTCGGGGCTGACGAGGGCCTCGGCCGCGGCTCCCCCGCCGCCTTCCCCGTCGCGGTGCCGGTGCTGAGGGTGATGCGGGTCGCTCCTCTTCATGGCCGAAGCCTGAGGGACCTTGGCGGCGGCGGAGAGCCCGGGGCAGCCGCTGAGGGGAGGCCGCTCGCCTCCGCCGCAGGAGGAGGAGGAGGACGCCGGGGCCGCCTCACGCTCCGCTGCCGGCAGCGGGCAGGGGGCCGCGGGAGGGTGAGCGGTCACCGGCTCGCACGCCGGCCCCGCCGCTTTCTCCATGGGGCCGCTCAGCTCCTTCAGCTCCACGGCGGGGGCCGCCACCTGCACCGACATCGCCGCTGCCTCCGGCTCCCTCACGGACCGCCCGCCCGCCCCCTCAGCGCCCGCGGGGCACGCCGGGACCTGCAGTCCTCCCGCCCGCCGCCCCGCCGAGACTACAACTCCCGGCAGGCTCCGCGCCGCGCCCGCCCACCGCCCGCCTACCCGCGGCGCGGGGGCGACTGGGAAGTGTAGTCCGGGGGGGGCCCTGCCGAGGCGCGGAATGGCGGAGGCGGGAGGCGAGCCCGGGCTGCGCGGCCTCCAGCGCCCTGCGGGGAGGCCGGGTCGGCGCTCGAACTCCCTCCCCGTAAGGAAATTTGTGCGGGTTGTTTTCCACGTTTTAGCGGAATTTCCAGCTCTTGCAGGAGCTGCTGGAGAGAGTCCAGCGGAGGGCTGCGAGGATGAGGAGGGGACTGGAGCATCTCTCCTGCGAGGAGAGGCTGAGGGAGCTGGGCTTGTTCAGCCTGGAGAAGAGAAGGCTCAGAGGGGACCTTCGAAATGCCTCTAAATATCTGCAGGGTGGGGGTCAGGAGGATGGGGCCAGACTCTTTGCAGTGGTGCCCAGCGACAGGACAAGGGGCAATGGGCACAAACTGGAGCAGAGGAAGCTCCAGCTGAACCCGAGGAAGAACTTCTTCCCTCTGAGGGTGACGGAGCCCTGGCCCAGGCTGCCCAGAGGGGCTGGGGAGTCTCCTTCTCTGGAGATATTCCAGCCCCGGCTGGACGCGGTGCTGTGCCCCCTGCTCTGGGTGACCCTGCTTGGGCAGGGGTTCGGGCTGGGTGACCCACAGAGGTCCCTTCCAACCCCGAACATCCTGTGATTCTGTGAAGTATGCAGCGACGAAGACTACAAGCCTTCGCAAGGAGGACAACGAGCCTTCATCCAGAAGACCCCCACAGACAACGCTGTGCAGAAGAGGGGCAGAGTACCATCATGAATCCCTAGAAATAATTATAATAATCACGCCTGCTCCCAAGACCAATTGTAATAATCCTGCCTACTTAGATAAACTTTGTAATAAATAGGCGCGTGCTTTGTGACTCGGTGCGCAAGTGAGGAGGAGCGATCCCCCTGGCCCCCGGTGCCATCACAAACACGCCTGCTTTATTACTCTCCACCAGTTGTGGAGTTTGTCTCCGCGCGTCGCTCTCCCTGTTGATCGGCTTGTCCACGCCGGGTGAAAGAACCCTGGTTTGGGGCCAAAATCCCCGGCCCGCTGCTCCGCCGCAAGCAGAACCATCGGAAGCGAGGAGCCGAGGCGAGCGTGATGGCCGAGAGCTCCAAACCTTGCTGCGCTGCCGGGCACCGCGAGCCCACGGAGCCCCGCGCGGGTCGGCCTTTCTTCAGCAGCCTTTGTACAAACGAAAGCCGGTAACGAGCCACGGTTTTCTAAATCCAGTTCTTCAGGGAAGCTCCTCTTTGGGAAAGGGGAATCCACACGCATCCTTCTTTGTGTTTTTTTTTTTTTATTGTCATAATTGATACCCGTAAATGTAAAATTTCCACCTACCAGAGCGATTGTAATTAAACTAAAGTAGATCCTTGCTGCTTTGAGAAGATAGGAAAGCTCTAAGATAAAGAGACTCCTAAATAACGCTACTCAGACAAACTTGACTTGCTGTTTTGAGAAGACAGGAAAGCTCTAAGATAGAGAGGCTCCTAAATAATTCTACCCCAGACAGCCCAGCCTTGGGAGGGCAGATGCACCAAGCTACAGAGAGAAAGAGGCACCAAGAGGGCAACAAGAGCAGAGCAAAACAACCTGTAAGGACACGGTATCCTGATCTTAGAACTGGGTTTGTGCAGAAACAAAGGTCAACCAGTGGACACTGTGATGAGGAGTATAAGCCTTCATCTTGAGACCCCCAAAGACCATCCAAGGACGCTAACAGGCATGCGTGAAAGACATTAACATATGCTAATTAGTTATTGGAAAAATCATTAATAAGCTAAGCATTTCTCAGAAATATAATGAATATCTACATTGTGACTGTGTTTAACCTGAAATGACAGAGTGTTTGGCGCGCATGTTTGGAGGAGAGATCCCCCGTCTGCCCGGCGCCGCAATAAAGAATCCCTGCTCAACAGCCCTCTGACTATGAAGTCTTCAGCTTTCCACGGCATCATTTCCCTGCTTAGGATTGTTGCAGTATCTCAGGGTGCAAGGCAAGGACCGGAGCCCGTGCGTCTGGGGCTGAGCGAGCGCAACATTCCCGTCTCGTCCGAGGGGCGGGAGGTCGCGTCCGACACGTCGGGCCGGTCGGAGGCGAAAGGACCGTTTCTTGATACCGAAGGGGATGTGATGGGCTGAGCGGGAGGGATGGAGACGAGCCTGGAAAATGGAGAGGCATGAAGGAGTGCAAGCTTGAGTGGCATTCCAGGATCCACCAGAAATGCCAGAAGTTAGACACGTGCAGGACAATACAATTGGCAAGACTGCGATGACCGGGAGAGTTTCTCATCCCCAAGTTAACACCCACGGCCCGTTTTGAGTCACTCGTAAGCCCTGGGCGAGCTCAGTGTTTCATAGAATCACAGAATCATAGGTTGGAAAAGATCTCTAAGATCATCGAGTCCAACCACCCACTCAACCCCCCCATGCCTGCTAAACCCTGTCCCCAAGTGCCACAGCCACACGGTGCCTGAACCCCTCCAGGGATGGGGACTCCCCCACTGCCCTGGGCAGCCTGGCCCAACCCCTGACCACTCTCTCAGCAAAGAAATTTCCCCAATCTCCCACCTGAACCTCCCCTGACACAGCCTGAGGCCATCGCCTCTCGTCCTGTCGCTGGGTCCTGGGGAGCAGAGCCCAACCCCCCCTCCCTGCCCCCTCCTGTCAGGGAGCTGCACAGGGCGAGAAGGTCTCCCCTCAGCCTCCTCTTCTCCAGCCTGAGCAGCCCCAGCTCCCTCAGCCGCTCCTCAGGGGACTTGTTCTGCAGCCCCCTCCCCAGCCTGGCTGCCCTTCTCTGGCCACGCTCCAGCCCCTCCGTGTCCTGCTGGGAGTGAGGGGCCCAAAGGGGCCCGATCCCTGCCCTGCTCCCGCTGCCCACCCCATTGCTGATCCAAGCCAGGCTGGCGTTGGCCTTCTTGGCCACCTGGGCACACTGCTGGCTCCTGTCCAGCCGGCTGCCGACCAGCACCCCCAGGGCCTTTCCCCACGGACAGTTTGGGATAAGCTGGCTGCAGACGAGGCACAGGGAGAGGACAGGAGGAGCCCACAGAAAATCCCCCCAAAATCAGGAGGCAGAGGAGCGATCGAGGGAGAGGGGCAGCAAAACCCAAGAAGCCAAAGGAGGATTTCATGCTTGGAGAGGAAGAACGTGGTCAGCAGCTGATGACACGCTGCGTTGGGACAGGAGGAAAAACGTTTTCGTTACAGGCAAGGGTGGCAGCTGGAGTGGAAAATGCCTAGAACGGAGGCGAGGGGAGAAAGGGCTGTAAGGCATTTACTGGGCTCCGAAGGTGACGCTGTACTGGAGGCGGCGGGGAGGACGACGGGAGGAATCTGTGAGGGGGGTTGAAGTTAAAGGAAGAGAAACACATTACTCTGTGCGTGGAAAGTGCCGGGGAGAAGTCCCAACTGCCTTGAACCGATGCTATTTTCTCGCTGAAGCGAAGCCAGACTCAGTGTGCGGGTTTCACAGCGCATTTCTGCCTCTCCCTCGGATCAGAAAGCTCCGTCTCAGGGCAGATTTCAGTCTCAGAAGGGGCCTTTGAAAACAAAACTCTTTGAAAGCTGCTGTGGGAGGGATTTGAAGTTGCAGCCGCTGAATATCCCTCCCCTTCCATATACGCTGCGTGTCTCTCGCAGCCGGAAGAGCAGCTCCGGTTGTGCTGCGGAGCGGGGCTTGTGCTGGCCTGGAGCCCTGGCGCCGCAGATCCCACCGTCCCACAAAGAAGAAAATACCGGGTTGTTTTGCACACGTCTGACCTGGAGAAATCTGCTGCTCGGGCAAAACCCTGTCCCTGAGGTTGGTCCTTCACGCTAGCTGCGCCCTCGCCGTGCATCGCCCACCCACCTCGGTGTATGATCGTCACCGCACGTGCCCTGCTCGCCTTTTCACAGAATCACAGAATCACAGAATCACAGAATAGTAGGGGTTGGAAGGGACCTCTGTGGGTCATCTAGTCCAACCCCCCTGCCCAAGCAGGGTCACCCAGAGCAGGCTGCACAGGACCTTGTCCAGGCGGGTCTTGAACATCTCCAGAGAAGGAGACTCCACAGCCCCTCTGGGCAGCCTGGGCCAGGGCTCCGTCACCCTCAGAGGGAAGAAGTTCTTCCTCGGGTTCAGCTGGAGCTTCCTCTGCTCCAGTTTGTGCCCGTTGCCCCTTGTCCTGGCGCTGGGCACCACTGCAAAGAGTCTGGCCCCGTCCTCCTGACCCCCACCCTGCAGATATTTAGAGGCATTTCCAAGGTCCCCTCTGAGCCTCCTCTTCTCCAGGCTGAACAAGCCCAGCTGCCTCAGCCTCTCCTCGCAGGAGAGGTGCTCCAGTCCCCTCCTCATCCTCGCAGCCCTAATGTACACCTGTAGCTGGTTATGCGTGTGTTTGCAACCGCTTTTGTACTTACACGTGAATACGCAGGCGCAGCTGTAGCTTTTACACAGCGCAGTCCTCAAGTGGGGGCACCGACAGGGACGGCGTTCTGGGCAAAAAAGCCATGTACTAATCTCAGCGCGGCCAAACACCCCGGCGCCAACCGGACGTGCCTCCGTCACATCGCGGCACAAACCACTGCCCGCCCGCTGAGCAACCACGATCCCGCAGCTCGCCAGAGACCCGGCAAACCGCCCGCGCAGCCGGAGCCCCGCGCTACGCTGTGCTTGGCGATGTATCTGGGAAAAGAACGGGTATCGGGAGAGGAAGGGAGAGGCCGTTCGGTTCGGGAGGAGCGAGCGGTTCGAACAGTCGGGGCTGTGGGAGAGCGGTGCCTGCGGGAGAGGTTCGGGCTGGCTCCGTGCCCGTGCTGCGCGCGGGGAAGGCGGCAGCAGGGACCGGAGACGCGCAGCGAGGCAGGGCTGCCTTCGCCCGAAAGGAGATGTCGGAGAAAACAGCCTCGCAAAGACGAGAGTCTTCCCCTTGAGAGCCGTGTAGATCTTCTCGGGAGACAGCCTGGCTCGGGGATGATTTCTCTCACCAACGGTGACACCACAAACAACGAAATTTAAGCCAGAAAAGGAGCAAAATAGCTGCAGTCTCCAGCCTGTTTGGCCTGCAGCTGACCTGCTGGTGGAAATACCTCTTCCCCGGCCGGGCTGGGGACAGGCATGCCGTGTGTGGTGGAACCAGCCCACGCAGACCCCCAGAGGGAGCGTATCGCAGTCCAAAGGTGAGGGCAGGGCGAGCTCAGACGCCGACGTCGGACATTTCGTAGCTGTCTCTGTCCCCTTCGCTTCCCCAGAATGTGATGGCCAGAGAGGGAAGGCTGGAGGAAAACCCAGGGAGACACGGGTGCGTTCTGGTGCAAAAACCCATGCTTTGACCTTGCACCCGCAAAGAAAACCCAGATTTTTCTCCACTAAAACAGCGTGGCTGAGCCGCTCGGCGCGTGAATTGCCACATTGCCCTGAACTCCTCCATCCGACCGAGGAGACCGGGCTGGTTACTGGGTCAGCAGAGCCCCAACCACCATCATGGTCTGGATTTGCCCATTCCTGTGATGTTCAGTCCCAAAAGCAGCACTGCAGAATTGAGCCAGCTGTCTGCTGGGGTTGGTGATGGAGGGCAGGATGGAGCCTCTTGGCCTCTTCGAGCCCAGTTAAAAATCACAAAATCATAGGTTGGAAAAGATCTACCAAAAGACCAACCATCACCCCAACACCCTCATGCCTGCTAAACCCTGTCCCCAAGTGCCACAGCCACACGGTGTCTGAACCCCTCCAGGGATGGGGACTCCCCCACTGCCCTGGGCAGCCTGGGCCAACCCCTGACCACTCTCTCAGCAAAGAAATTTCCCCAATCTCCAACCTGAACCTCCCCTGACGCAGCCTGAGGCCATCGCCTCTCGTCCTGTCGCTGGGTCCTGGGGAGCAGAGCCCAACCCCCCCTCCCTGCCCCCTCCTGTCAGGGAGCTGCAGAGAGCGAGAAGGTCTCCCCTCAGCCTCCTCATCTCCAGCCTGAGCAGCCCCAGCTCCCTCAGCCGCTCCTCAGGGGACTTGTTCTGCAGCCCCCTCCCCAGCCTGGCTGCCCTTCTCTGGCCACGCTCCAGCCCCTCCAGGTCCTGCTGGGAGTGAGGGGCCCAAAGGGGCCCGATCCCTGCCCTGCTCCCGCTGCCCACCCCATTGCTGATCCAAGCCAGGATGGCCTTGGCCTTCTTGGCCACCTGGGCACACTGCTGGCTCCTGCTCAGCCGGCTGCCGACCAGCACCCCCAGGGCCTTTTCCGCCGGGCAGCTCTCCAGCCGCTCCTCCCCAAGCCTGGAGCGTTGCGTGGGGTTGGTGTGACCCAAGGGCAGGACCCAGCCCTTGGCCTTGGTGAACCAAACACAGCCGAGCCTCTGTTAACGGGGACGGTGCAGGCTCCTGCCCAGCCCCGCAGCACACGGTGACCCGGCCGCAGAGCAGGGAGCTTCACCCGGCACCGCTGCAAAGGCTGAGCCGTCCAGACACAAAGAAAAGGGGGAAAAAAGAGAGATTTATATGGAAGTTTCTCAATTCTCTAAGACTAATAGCCTAGTGTAAGCTAGATCCACGTAATCCCAAACCAGAAGGCAACACCACCCTACAGTATCAGCTCTTCTGACTGCACCTCCGGTGCTACAGATAGGAATTTCAGATGATTCAGCCTGTCCCTGCCTAATGGCATTCAGACATCGGATACGAGCGATCCGATTTCACGGCAGCTATTGATTTCTTCTGGCACCGTCCCCGCGACCGGCCCACGCTGTCGTAGTTTTCATTCATTTAATTACAGCAAAGGCAACCACATGGCCAGGGAGCACCGATGTTTGTCCCCAGGGGCGAGTGGTTAAGCGCACCCACAGCGAATATTCTCCGGATTCCTCCAAACCTCCCTGCCTTGCCCAGACGAACGCTCTCGGGGGTGGTCGGGGGACACGTGTGACCCTCCGCATTTTTATCTCCCGCGCCTCCCAAACCCGCTGAAACGCGGAACAGCGGCGCCGGGGTGCAGGAACCGGTGGAATTTCCTCTTTTTCACGAAATCTTTGCGATCTTAACTCCCTGCAAGCCCGCAGCCTCTCCGCCGAGCACCGCGCCGGGGGGATGCCTGACAGACAGACAGACACATGCACAGGCGTGTAACCGTGTGAGCCTCATTTCCTTAGGAAATCGGCTTAAAATAAGAACTGGAAGATATTAAAGCTGTTTCACAATGGGAGGGCAAGCAGGGGGAAGAGGAAGGGCTCTTCGCTCCTTTGTAATGTGAAGTGGAGCCCGAAATCACAGAATCACAGAATCACAGAATAGTAGGGGTTGGAAGGGACCTCTGTGGGTCACCCAGTCCAACCCCCCCGCCGAAGCAGGGTCACCTACAGCAGGCTGCACAGGACCTTGTCCAGGCGGGTCTTGAATATCTCCAGAGAAGGAGACTCCACAACCTCCCTGGGCAGCCTGTTCCAGTGCTCCGTCACCCTCAGAGAGAAGAAGTTCCTCCTCATGTTCAGACGGAACTTCCTGTGCCTCAGTTTGTGCCCATTACCCCTTGTCCTGTCACTGGGCACCACTGAAAAGAGCTTGGCCCCATCCTCCTGACACCCACCCTTCAGATATTTGTAGGCATTTATAAGGTCCCCTCGCAGCCTTCTCTTCTTCAGGCTGAACAAGCCCAGTTCCCTCAACCTCTCCTCGTAGTGGAGATGCTCCAGTCCCCTCACCATCCTTGTAGCCCTCCGCTGGACTCTCTCCAGTAGCTCTTCATCCTTCTTGAACTGGGGAGCCCAGAACTGGACACAGTACTCCAGATGAGGCCTCACCAGGGCAGTGTAGAGGGGAAGGAGAACCTCCCTTGTCCTGCTGGCCACACTCTTCTTGATGCACCCCAGGATCCCATTGGCCTTCTTGGCAGCCAGGGCACACTGCTGGCTCATAGTTAACCTGTCGTCCACCAGGACACCCAGGTCCCTCTCCGCAGAGCTGCTCTCCAGCGGGTCCACCCCAAGCCTGTACTGGTGCATGAGGTTGTTCCTCCCCAGGTGCAGGACCCTGCACTTGCCCTTGTTGAACCTCATCAGGTTCCTCTCTGCCCAGCTCTCCAGCCTATCCAGGTCACGCTGAATGGCAGCACAGCCTTCTGGTGTATCTACCACACCTCCCAGTTTGGTGTCGTCAGCAAACTTGCTGAGGGTACATTCTAACTCTTCATCCAGGTCGTTGATGAAGAAGTTAAACAAGACTGGGCCCAGTACTGACCCCTGAGGGACACCACTTGTCACCAGCCTCCAACTAGACTCAGCGCCGCTGATGACAACCCTCTGAGTTCTGCCATTCAGCCAGTTCTCTATCCACTTCACCGACCACTCATCCAGCCCACACTTCCTCAGCTTCCCCAGGAGGATATCATGGGAGACTGTGTCGAAAGCCTTGCTGAAGTCAAGGTAGATAACATCCACAGCTCTCCCTTCGTCTACCCAGCCAGTCATGTCATCATAGAAAGCTATCAGATTGGTCAGGCATGATTTCCCCTTGGTGAATCCATGCTGACTACTCCTGATAACCTTCTTTTCTTCCACTTGCTTGATGATGGCCTCCAGGATAAGCTGCTCCATCACCTTTCCCGGGATGGAGGTGAGGCTGACCGGCCTGTAGTTCCCTGGGTTCTCCTTCTTGCCCTTTTTGAAGATTGGAGTGACATTGGCCTTTCTCCAGTCCTCGGGCACCTCTCCAGTCCTCCAGGACCTCTCAAAGATGATGGAGAGTGGCTCAGCAATGACATCCGCCAGCTCCCTCAGCACTCGTGGGTGCATTCCGTCGGGGCCCATGGATTTGTGGACATCCAGATCGCTTAAGCGATCCCTCACACAGTCCTCCTCGACCAAGGGAAAGTCGTCCTCTCTGTAGGCTTCCTCTCTTACCTCCGGGGCCTGGGATTCCTGAGGGCCAGTCTTAGCACTGAAGACTGAAGCAAAGAAGGCATTCAGTAGCTCTGCCTTCTCCGCATCCTCCGTCACCAGGACACCCGCCTCATTCAGCAGCGGCCCCACGTTGTCCCTAGCCTTCCTTTTGCTGCTGATGTAGTTGAAGAAGCCCTTCTTGTTGTTTTTGACATCCCTTGCCAGCTTCAATTCCAGGTGAGCCTTGGCCTTCCTCGTCGCATCCCTGCATGCTCTCACTATGTTTCTGTACTCTTCCCAAGTGGCCTGTCCCTCTTTCCACATGCCATGCACCTTTCTCTTCTGCCTGATCTCCGCTAGAAGCTCCTTGTTTAACCATGCAGGTCTCCTGCCTCCTTTGCTAAATTTCTTTCTCAGGGGGATGCATTGCTCCTGTGCATGGAAGAAGTGTTGTTTAAAAAGCGACCAGCACTCATGGACCCCCCTGCCTTCGAGAGCCCTGGCCCACGGGATTCCTCCCAGTAGCTCCTTGAAGAGGGCAAAGTCAGCCCTCCTGAGGTCCAGGGTTTTGATCCTGCTTATCGCCCTGCTTCCTCCACGCAGGATCCTGAACTCGACCATTTCATGGTCACTGCAGCCGAGTCTACCTCCAACCTTCACGTCCTCCACCAGTCCCTCCTTGTTTGTTAATACAAGGTCCAGCAGAGCGCCTTTCCTTGTTGGTTCCTCCACCACTTGCATCAGAAAGTTATCATCGATGCTCTGTAGGAACCTCCTGGATTGCGCCTGCCTAGCTGTATGGTCTTCCCAGCTGATGTCAGGGTGGTTGAAGTCCCCCATGAGAACCAGAGCCTGTGACTGTGAGGCTGCTTGCAGCTGCCTGTAGAAGGCTTCATCAACCTCCTCCTCCTGGTCAGGTGGCCTGTAGTATACACCCACCGTAAATATTGCTCCTCACCAAAAGGGAGAAGAATAATAAATAAGAGGATGTTATTTACGTGTGACGTTGGAGCTCTTCCCTTTCTTTCCTGAGGATACTGGAAATTAACTGGGTTTTGCCAGCCCAGGAGCCGAGCGGGTGACGCCTGGGTCACCGAAGGGAGGAGATCTGTCCCTCAGGACCTTATAACTCGCCAGCAACCTTCCCCGCTGCTGAAGGAGTCGGAGGGAGACGATGTTCCTGGGGAAAGGTTCAGGGGACGCAGTGTGGGGAAGCAGGAGCGTCCCAAATCACAGCACGAGGGTGCTCAGGGTGGAGGGGACCCCGCTCTGGCCTCATCCCTCTCCCGAATAAAACCGCCCTGGGGGAGGTATCTCCTCCATCATCTGCGATCTCCTCCGTCATCTGCGATCGATCTCCTCCATCGGAGCTGGCTCGGCCACCCCCTGGGGGCTCCGGTCCCTTCCCCGGTCCCACGTCGCGACAGCTTTCGCTGCTCGCATTAGCGGTTTCCTGGCTGCAGTTTCCCTACGAGCGGTGTCGGACGGAGAAACCCACGGTGGTGGCTGGCAGCCGCTGCGCTAACCCGTCCCCGTCCCGGGGAAAATCCCCTGGAGCCGAGAGGGTGGGAGAGGCACAGCAAAGGCACCTCCCTGCCGCCTTATTCTTCATTTTTCGTCCTTATTCTCTCGCAGAACGCGACGCCGAGCGGCGTACGACACCCCGAGCACCCACGGTGGGATGCTGGGTGCGAGAAGGCGCGCTGAGTTTATCCCGCGACGGGCGTTTCATCCCTGTTCACCAGGATGCTTTAATCACAACCCTGTTTGAACGGCGGGGTTGGGTGGTTGCGTCTCGTTTTTCCTGCTGGAGCAAAGATCTGGTTCCATTTTCCGAGCCCCTTCTGAGGAAAAGGTGATTTTCCCAGGATAAAAGCTTTTTTTTCTTCCTTATAAAAAAAACACTTCTTTGTCTCCATGTGCCAAGTCGAGGGGGCTTTTTCGGTGCCTGAGGGGAAACGCAGGGGATGTGGCGGGGTCAGGACGTCTCCCGTCGTTTCCAAAATTAAATATTTTAGCTTTTTGTTTCAGAACAACGTATCACTTAGGAACAGCTCCTTCAATCCATTTTTCTATTTAAAAAAAGCAACCCACAAAACCAAAACGTAGATCAAGAGAGAAAAAAAAAAAAAAGCCCATGAAAAATAAAATATAAACTTTTTGTTTCACCCCAGACGAACCAGTCTTTACTCCGGCTTCCCGCCGCCCACCTGCGACAGCAACGGAGCGGGGCCGGCCCATCCCGCTCGCCAAAAACCACTGGGAAAATGCAATTTTCCCAGTTCCACCCAAATTTCAGAGGGCCGCTCGGTCCGGGATTACCGAGCGCCCCGATGCCTCGCTCCCACGTGAAATAAAAAAAGGACGCTTTCCAAAAGCGGCGTTTCTCCCCCAAAAACACCATCGGCGCAGCCCGGGGCACCCAGCAGCACCCCGAAACCCGAGGCCACCCCGATTTGGGGATCTCTGAGCCCGTGATGCCATCTGCTGGCAAAGGGCCCCCCCGCTTTGCTGCCGAACCCCCCCCATCCCGAGTGTCCCCCCAAAAACAGTCCCCACAGCACCCGCAGGCGTTTCCAGCCCCTCGCGCCTCCCTTCCGCTGGCGCAGCGGCCGGCGCCGGGCTCTTAAAGCCATTTAAAGCAGTTTTTAAAGCAGTTTTTAAAGCAGTTTTTAAAGCAGTTTTTAAAGCAGTTTTTAAAGCAGTTGGAGCCCTTTTAGGAGAACAGACAGCACCCCGCCATGTCTCCCCGCGCTCGACACCTCCTCAAAGAACCTGGGGCAGCCACTGGCAACGGAAATTTGGCAAATTTAATACTGATACAGGAGGGTTTTTCCCTTTACGCAGCAAAAATTAACCCGTGGAGGTCACCGGGATAGCGAGAAAGCCAGGAGCCTACCAGGATTTAATAAAGATGTGTACAGGGATAACGGGCAGATAAAAAACACCAGCACGGACTGAGTCCTCCCAGCTCGGGGCTCGGCCGGGTTCGCTGTAGTTTGAGGAGTTTTTTTTTCTTAAAAAAAAAGAAAAAATAATAAAAAGCTTTGCTCAGGGGGTTGGCGCGCCCGGGCAGCAGAGGGGACCCCGGCTCGCCTCGCGCGCCCCGGGATTTTAAAAAGTTTCATTCATTTTTTTGCATCGTGGCTTGGGGAGAGCCCGTGCACCCCGACGCGGCTCCCCATCTCCCGTGGCCAGGGACCACTGCCCCACCAACACCCTCCGTTTCGGGTCTGGATCAGCTCTCCGGGGAGCTGGAAGGCACTTTGGGACCCCTGAAGAAATAAGGGTGCACCCAGAAAAATGGGTGCCCCCTCCGGGATGCTGCTGCTGCCACGTGGCGGGGTTCAGCTCATCCCACTCTCGGCTGCGGCGGAGCGGAGGCCGTGCCTGGCCGTCACATCATTATACAAAGATTAAAAAAATAAAAAATTAGGAAAAAAAAATATATATATAAACCCTATTGGCACAAGTGTTTGTAAGCTCTGCGTACCGTGAAGACGTGGGTGGGGGCGGAGGGTGAGCAGGGGGGGTCGGTGGGTCCCAGCACCCTGGGACGTGGGACGAAGCTCACCAAAAGCTGACCCTGAGCTGCGCTCACCCGCTGCCCGGTACCGCTGTCCCGGGGGGGCTCCCGCTCCCGTCCCCCTCGTCCTTAGACCCCTGCAGGACCCGGGTGGGGGTCTGTCCCACCGACACCCCGTTTCTCATCTCCCAGCGATGCCGGGGGGGACCCCAAAACCTTTCTGTCGGCGTCTTGCCGGGTTGGGGCGCGCGTCGAGTCTGTCTGGGTGATGTGGGGAGAAACGTCGTCCTCCGAGGGGAGGGATCAGCCGCGGTGGGGCCGGGGGTGCGCTCGGGAGGGGGCTTCGGTGTCCCCTCGCAGGCTGCCCGTGCTGGACGAGGCTTCAGGTCTCACCCCGGGCGTCCTCGTCCCCTCGCAACGTCCCACCGGGCTCAAAAGTCCGAATCGGCGTCCAGCAGCTCCGCGTCCACCAGGTTGGTCCGAGAGTGGATGGGGGCCAGGCCGGCCCGTCGGCCCTGAGTCCTCGGCCCCCCGCCGCGGGGCAGGGGGCCGGGGTCGGGGGGCCGGAGCAGCCCCCCGTTGTGCTGCCAGCGCCCGCTGCTGGGGCCGGGGGTCTCCTCCTCCGGGGACGCGCTCTCGGGGCAGAAGGGGTTGCTGATGAGGTGGAAGACGTTGGCTCTGCGGCGGCCACCCCACGGCCCCCCCACGAAGGCGGCTTCGGGTGGGAGCCCCGGGAGGACGTCGGGGGCGAAGGCGACCAGGCAGGGCTGGGGGGGCAGCCGGGGCAGGCGAGGGACGGCGCTGGGGGCCAGGGGGGCCACAGAACCCCCCAAGCAGCGCTCGGGACCGGGGCACACGTCCTTCTTCTTCTTCCTCCGCTTCTTCTTGCGGCCGCTGCGCTTCTGCAGCTCGGGGGAGACGTCGGCCTCCACCACCCAGAGGTTGGCCCTCTCCTCCGGCGGCACTGTGGGACACGGGACGGGGTGAGAGGGCCTGCATCACCCTCTGTACCCCCCTGCCAGCCCCAGCCCCCCGGCTCTGTCTCCCCACATATCCCCAGCACCCCCCAGCCCGGCTCGTCCCCCCCAGAGATGCCCCAAGGACTTGCCAGGCGTCGCCACGGGCGTCACGGAGACGTCCTGGGGCAGGATAGCCCCTCTCCTGGCCACCATCTTGGTGACGTGCTGCGCCCACGCCGAGGACACGTCGGCCGACGGCTCGTTGATGTCGAACGCCAAACCGGCTGCAACGACAGCGGGGGAGCCCCAGTCACGGGGGGGATGGGACGGTGGGGACCCCAGGGTGCTGCCGAGGCAGCCCCCTCCCACGGGGACGTACCCACGGGGCCGTCGTGCGAGACGGTGTGCATGCTGAAGGACAACTCCCGGCCCGGGTCGCGCAGCAGCTCCTTGCGCTTGGAGAAGGCCTTGGCGATCATCTTGCTCTTCTTGATCCTCTTGGGCTGGTCATCGCTCTGTCCCGTCAGCCTGGGGACATGGCGGGTCAGAGCAGGGACACGGGGCGGCGTGGGGGACACACAGCCCCAGCAGCGCAGCTGGGGGGCACAGGGACCCATCCCTTCTCCCTCTCCCACCCTGGACATGGACACCGAGGGCTGGGGACTGCGTTGGATGGGTCCCCCGGGGACGGAGGTGTCCCACAAACAGGACACAAGACACCTGCGAGGTGGGAGAGGCCACCCCATCCCCACATCGGTGCATCCCCACACCCACAACTCCTTGAGCCGACAGACAAAAGCCTGGGGACGACCTCCAACATCTCAGGACGTTGGATGGGGTGGGAAGGGCCACAGGGAGCTGGGGTGACATCCCCTGGGTCCCACCTGCACCAGGTGCGCTTCCAGATGAGCAGGGTGGCCTTGGTCCAGACCCAGGTGCTCATGGAGACGCCGGTGCCGAACATGGCGAAGAGGTTGATCTTCTCCACCAGCAGACTCGGCCGGTTCTTGATCTCGCAGTCTGGGATGGGCTTGTTGGTCTGCGTGGCGATGGTGACGTTGGCCTCGCACCTACGGGGACAGACGGTGGCCATCAGGAGGGGGACACTCAATGAAGCCCCAGGACAGGACCGAGTGGAGACGTGGTGGCAACGGCGGTGGGGGACGCGGGGATCTCCGCTCTGCGACGACGTCCCCTGAGAAACGCGAGGTGCTGGGATGCCACCTGCGTCCCGCTCGCCCTCCCGTCCCCGTCCCACTCACAGGACGTATTCCCGAAAGCTCCGCTCCCACTCCGCCTGGTTGAAGAAGTCATAGAAGTGGCAGCCGAAGGTGATGAAGACAAAGCCGAAGGCCAAGAAGCCGAAGATGCCTGGAGGAGAAGTGGGACATCCCCGGTTTAGCCGGACCCCAGCGACACCAGGGCACCGGGGCCGTGCCACCATCACATCTACACCTGGTTTTGATCACCGCCCCTGGAGGGTTCAAAAACCATGTGGCTGTGGCACTTGGGGACATGGTTCAGCAGGCATGGTGGGGCTGGGGCGACGGTTGGACTTGCTGATCTGAGAGGTCTCTTCCAACCGACGCTTCTATGATCACCACAGCTTTGTCCCCCACCGCAGCCACCCCCGGGAAGGTGGGACGGGGCTGTCCGTGTTCAAGGGACAAAATGTCCCCATTCCCACTAAAATTCCCGTGGAAACGGTGCCGACGGAGCCCCGCTTACCCAGCCGCAGCATGGTCTCGTTGATCTTGCTGGCCGCCTTCTCGCTCAGCAGCCCGGGGTGGTTGCTCTTGATGGAGAAGAGCGTCATGACCCCTGCAGCAGAGGGGGTCAAGGGTTTGGGGGGACACACACCCACGATGCCCCCATCCCCGCGCCGGGGAGAGCCCGCACCTACCCCGGATGAGGAAATAGCCCCCCACGATGAGGACCAGCCCGATGGGCGCCAGGACGAAGCCGGCCCGGTAGCGATAGTTCTTGTAGCCCACGAAGCAGATGCCGCTGACGGAGTCACCATCCACCTGGCAGAGATGGGGACAAGGGGGGGGGTCAGATGGCTGCAGCCACCCCTCCCCACGCAGGGAACCGCCAGGCCGCGGGGTCCCGTTACCTGCGCCACGGCCAGGATGGCCACGGTGAGGACGAAGGGGATGGACCAGGTGATGAGGTGGAAGTAGGAGGTCTTGCCCAGCAGCGGTTGGTAGGTGGTGCCCAGCGCCTTGAAGGAGGTGTGCCAGGCGTAGGTCAGCATGACGAACCAGATGACGCCCGACATCAGCGAGTAGTAAACGATGACGAAGATGATGACGCAGGAGAGCGTCTCGTTGGAGCTACAGGGCGAGGCAGAAGTGTCACCAAACTCCACGGTGGGACACGGGCGAGGAGGAAGGGGGTCCCTCCTACCCCAGGAGTGGAGCATCCTCCACGCTCCCGAGAGCCATCCTTGGTCCCGGGGACACCTCTTGGCACGTGGCCGTGGTGGGGTGGGGATGAAGGTGACACCTACGTGGGTTCCCCCAGCCGCATGGTGCCGTCAGCGCGGCACACGATCTCGTCGCGGGCGCCGTCCATGAACTGCGCCAACCAGCCGATGCTGCCCACGAAGAAGCAGGCGTTGACGTAGAAGAGGATGACGGCGGGGTAGCGGTTGGAGTTCCTCCAGTCAGCAACGAACGTGGCCTGGCAATGGGAGAAAGGGACAGCTCGGTGCCCAGTCCCCTTCTTGGGACACCTCCCCACGTGTCCTCCCCCACCCCGCATCTCACCAGGGTGAAGAAGGTGCAGAAGATGGTGACGGAGCTGAAGGCGGCGATGTAGACGTGCATCTCGCGGTGCTCGTTCTCGGTGAAGAGCGGGTTCTGGCACTGGATGCCGCAACCCTCCACGTCCTCGTACCAGCTCTTGGGGTTGTCCGTCCGCACCAGCGGCGCCTCGCACTGCCCCGAGCTGTTGAACTTGATGTTCTGCACCTCGTTCTGCCGGAGGAGAAGCGCGGCCGTGAGGAGGAGGAGGAAGCCCTCCCGCGGTGAAGGTTGGGCTGCCGGGTTGGCCATCGTTCCCCCGCGGAGGGCTGGGGACAACCGGCCTTTCCCCGCTCCCGCCGCCCCGTGGGGATTTGGAGCTCGCGGTCCCCTCTGTGTCCCCCCGACCCCGTACCGGGCATCCCTCGGGGAATCGGTCGGGCGTGCACTTGAGGAAGTCGGGCCAGCCGCGCTCGCGCTCCACGATGGTGCACGGTGCCCGGGTGGCCTGGCAGAGGGTCTGGCTGGGCAGCTCCACCTGCCCGTCCTCGCACTTGGGCATGTAGACGGCGCAGAGCAGGGGCTGGATGACGTCCCAGCAGCGCGGGGCGTTGCGCAGGCCTGCGGGGACGGCGTTGTCACCCCCCACCCCCTGCCCTGCCGCACCACGGGGACCGGCACCGGCCGCCCCGCGACTCGGCACGCGCGGCGCCTGCACCCCTCTGTAACGGCACAGGGCGCCTTGCCCGGCCCCAGGGCCCTGCTATACTGCTCCCCCCACCCCCTGCTGTTCTGCTCCCCCTCTATACCATACCCAGCTCCAGGTCCTCTCTGTACTGTACCCTGGCCCCTGCTATGCTGCTCCCCTCTACACCATACCCACCCCTGGCCCCCTGCTTCTGCCCCCCTATACTGTACCCAGCCCCAGTCCCCTCCGTACTGTGCCCATGCCAGGTCCCCCGCTATACTGCTCTTTCTATGCTGTAGTCATCCCCTGTCCCCCCCTTATACTGCTCCCTCTATACTGTACCCACCTCTGGGCCCCTACTTCTACCCCCCTATACTTCTACCCCCCTATACTGCTCTCATCCCCAGTCCCCTGCCATATCATGCCCATCCCTGGTCCCCTGCTATACTGCTCCTCTCTATACCATACCCATCTCCTGTCCCCCGCTATACAGTTTTCTACACTGCACCAAACCCCTGTCCCCCTGCTTCTACCCCCCTGTACTGTATCCAACCCCAGTCCCCCACCATCCTGTGCCCATCCCAGGTCCCCTGCTATACTGCTCCCTCTCTCTACTGCACCCATCCCCAGTCCTTCACTATTCTGCTCCCCTCCATACCACTCCCATCCCCTGTACCCCTCTATTGTGCTCCCCTCTATACTGCTCCCACTCCCAGTCCCCTGCCATACTGTGCCCATCCCAGGTCCCCTGCTATACTGCTCCCTCTCTATACTGCTCCCATCCCCAGTCCTTCACTATTCTGCTCCCCTCCATACCACTCCCATCCCGTGTACCCCTCTATTGTGCTCCCCTCTATACTGCTCCCACTCCCAGTCCCCTGCCATACTGTGCTCATCCCTGGTCCCCTGCTATACTGCTCCCTCTCTATGCCATACCCATCCCCTGTCCCCTGCTACAGTTTTCTTTACTGTGCCCAACCCCTGTCCCTCACTATTTGGCTCCCCCCTCCACACACCTCCCATCCCCAGTCCCCTGCTATACTGTCCCTATCCCCTGTCCCCCCTATACTGCTCCCTCCATACTGTACCCATCCCTGAGCCCTTCCTTCTGCCCCCTATACTGTACCCAACCTCAGTCCCCTGCCGTACTGTGCCCATCCCAGGTCCCCCTCCATACAGCTCCCCTCTATACTGCTCCCATCCCCAGTCCCCCTGCTATTGTGCTCCCCTCCATACTGGTCCCGTGCCCAGTCCCCTGCCATCCTCTGCCCATCCCAGGTCCCCCGCTATACTGCTCCCTTTCTATGCTGTAGCCATCCCCTGTCCCCCCCTATACTGCTCCCACTATACTGTACCCATCCCTGGGCCTCTGCTTCTGCCCCCCTATACTTCTACCCCCCTGTACTGTACCCATCACCAGTCACCTGCTATAGTGTGCCCATTCCAGGTCCCCTGCTACACTGCTCCCTCTCTATACCATACCCATCTCCTGTCCCCCCCTATACAGTTTTCTATAATGTGCCCAACCCCTGTCCCTCACTATGCGGCTCCCCTCCATTCTGCTCCCATCCCCAGTCCCCCCACCATCCTGTGCCCATCCCAGGTCCCCTGCTATACTGCTCCCTCTCTATACTGCTCCCATCCCCAGTCCTTCACTATTCTGCTCCCCTCTGTACCACTCCCATCCCGTGTACCCCTCTATTGTGCTCCCCTCTATACTGCTCCCACTCCCAGTCCCCTGCCATACTGTGCCCATCCCAGGTCCCCTGCTATACTGCTCCCTCTCTATGCCATACCCATCCCCTGTCCCCTGCTACAGTTTTCTTTACTGTGCCCAACCCCTGTCCCTCACTATTTGGCTCCCCCCTCCACACACCTCCCATCCCCAGTCCCCTGCTATACTGTCCCTATCCCCTGTCCCCCCTATACTGCTCCCTCCATACTGTACCCATCCCTGAGCCCTTCCTTCTGCCCCCCTATACTGTACCCAACCTCAGTCCCCTGCCGTACTGTGCCCATCCCAGGTCCCCCTCCATACAGCTCCCCTCTATACTGCTCCCATCCCCAGTCCCCGCGCTATTCTGCTCCCCTCCATACTGGTCCCATGCCCAGTCCCCTGCCATCCTCTGCCCATCCCAGGTCCCCCGCTATACTGCTCCCTTTCTATGCTGTAGCCATCCCCTGTCCCCCCCTATACTGCTCCCACTATACTGTACCCATCCCTGGGCCCCTACTTCTGCCCCCCTATACTTCTACCCCCCTGTACTGTACCCACCACCAGTCCCCTGCTATAGTGTGCCCATTCCAGGTCCCCTGCTACACTGCTCCCTCTCTATACCATACCCATCTCCTGTCCCCCCCTATACAGTTTTCTATAATGTGCCCAACCCCTGTCCCTCACTATGCGGCTCCCCTCCATTCTGCTCCCATCCCCAGTCCCCCCACCATCCTGTGCCCATCCCAGGTCCCCTGCTATACTGCTCCCTCTCTATACTGCTCCCATCCCCAGTCCTTCACTATTCTGCTCCCCTCTGTACCACTCCCATCCCGTGTACCCCTCTATTGTGCTCCCCTCTATACTGCTCCCACTCCCAGTCCCCTGCCATACTGTGCCCATCCCAGGTCCCCTGCTATACTGCTCCCTCTCTATACCATACCCATCTCCTGTCCTCTGCTATAAAGTTTTCTATACTGTACCCAACCCCTGCCCCCCTATACTTCTACCCTCTATACGGTACCCAACCTCAGTCCCCTGCCATACTGTGCCCATCCCGGGTCCCCTGCTACACAGCTCCCCTCTATACCACTCCCATCCCCAGTCCCCCCACTGTTCTGCTCCCCTCCATACTGGTCCCATGCCCAGTCCCCTGCCATCCTCTGCCCATCCCTGGGCCCCTGCTTCTGCCTCCCTATACTGTACCCAGCCCCAGGTCCCCTGCCATACTGCTCCCCTCTATACAGCTCCCATCCCCTGGCCCCCACGATCGTTCCCCCCCGCCATACCGCTCCCCTCCCCAAGTTCCCCGCCCCCCCGCTCCCCTCCACACCGCACCCAGCCCCCCCACTCTCCTGCTCCCCCCCCCCGGGGCCTTCCCGTCCCGCTCCCCCCGCCGCCCCGCTCCGTACCGGACCAGAGCAGGAGCTTTCCGTGAGCCTCCTCCTGCGAGGCGGAGTCGGCGGCCAGCGCGGTGGAGGTGGCGGCGTAGGGCAGCGCCGAGCCCAGGCAGGAGCCGAAGCGGAGCCGCTCGCAGGGCGCGGGCCGGCGGCAGCGCTCGGGCACGGCCGAGGCGTTAAGCGGGGACGGGGCGGCGGGGCAGCAGCGGCGGGGACCGCCCAGGGCCAGCGCCATGCCCAGGGCCAGCGCCCACCGCCACCCGCCGCCCTGCGCCGCCATCCCGGCCCGCGCTAGGCGGGCGGCCCGGCCCCGGCCCCCGCCATGCCCCGGCGCCCTTTGTTGAGCTCGCCGGGAGGGGAGCGGAGCGGGGCCGCTCCTCCTCCTCCTCCTCTTCCCTCAGCGCGGCCCCGCGCCCCCCGCCGGGGCGGGCGACGCGCTTCTGAGGGGAAAAGTGGCTTTTTGTGAGGAAAAAAGTTACTTTTTCTGCAGCGGGCAGGAAGGAGGGGAGGTTTGGAGGAGGGAAAAGTTACTTTTTTTTTTTTTTTTGGCAGCGGGCAGGGAGGGGGCGAGGTTTGGAGGAGGGAGATGGCGCTCGGGGAGGAGCGAGAAGTTGTTCTCAGAGAGGGGCTGCTGGAAGGGGGGGAAAGTCGGGGTTTGTGAGGAGAAAGTTGGGTTTTGTGAGGGAAAGTTGGGGTTTGTGAGGGAAAGTTCGGTTTTGAGAGGAGAAAGTGGGGGTTTGTGAGGGAAAGTTCGGTTTTGAGAGGAGAAAGTGGGGGTTTGAGAGGAGAAAGTTCGTTTTTGTGAGGGGAAAGTTCGTTTCTGAGAGGAGAAGGTTGGGGTTTGTGAGGGAAGATTCGGTTTTGCGAGGAGAAAGTTGGGGTTTGTGAGGGGAAAGTTCGGTTTTGAGAGGAGAAAGTTGGGGTTTGTGAGGGGAAAGTTCGGTTTTGAGAGGAGAAAGTTGGGGTTTGTGAGGAGAAAATTGGGATTTGTGAGGGTGAAATCGCTTTTGGGAGGGGAAATGATGCTTTGGAAGGGGGAGGAGTCGCGTTTTTTTGGAAGAGAAAGTTTGTTTTTTTCGGAGTTGGATTTGGGGGGGGAACGAGAGGGATTTGGGAGGGGGAAGTTGGGTTTGAGGGGGAGAAGACGCTTTTTGAGGGAGAGAAGTCATTTCTGCGGAGGATAAAAGTTGTTTTGGGGAGCAAAAAGTTACTTTGGGGGGATGAAGTTGTTTTTGAGCAGAGAAGTCACTTTTTGAGGAGAAAAGTTGTTTTTCTAGGGTGATAAGTCACTTTTAGGGGAGGAAAGTTGGATTTGGGGGGGGAAAGTCACTTTTTCAGGGAGAAAGTTACTTTCGGGGAAGGAAAAGTTGCTTTTCGGAGGAGAAAAGCTGCCTTTGAGGAAGAGAAGCCACTTTGGGGGGAAAAAAGTTGCTTTTGGGGGACAAAAAGCACTTTATTGGGAGAGAGAAGTTTCTTCTTTAGGCAAAAAGTCACTTTTTGGGGGGAGATGGTTACTTTCTGGAGGAGAAAAGTTGCCTTGGGTGAAAAAAAGCCACTTTTGCGGACAGAAAGGTCAGTTTTGAGGGGAGAAAAGTCAGCTCTGAGGAACAAAAGGCACTTTACTCGGAGAGAAAAGTTTCTTTTTGGGGAGAAAAGTTACTTTTAGGGGAAGAAGAGTCACTTTTGGGGGGAGAAAAGTTGTGTTTTCAAGGGGGAAGTCACTTTTGGGGGAGGAAAAGTCACTTTTAGGGGACAAAAGCCCCTTTTGGGGGGAGAAAAGATGCTTTTTGGGACAAAAGCACCTTTTGAGGGGAGAAAAGTTGCTTTTTGGCGACAAAAGTCCCTTTAAGGGAGAGAAAAGTTGCCCTTTGGGGACAAAAGTCCCTTTTTTGACGGGGAAGTTTCTTTTCGGGGAACAAAAGTCAGTTTTGAGGAGGGAGAAGCCACTCTTCTGGTGAGAATTTGCTTTTTCAGGGAGAAGCAGCTCTTCGGCGGGGAAGTTTTGGGAAGAAAAGTCACTTTTCAGGGGGAGGTGCCATTCTTTGGGGGAGCGATCTCTTTCGGGAGGAGAAATCGCACTTTTGAGTGAGGAGTCACATTTTGGGGGGGGCAAGGTTGCTTTCTGAGGAAAGAAATTGCTTTTTTGAGGAGAGCAGTTGCTTCGGGGGAGGGGACCTTTTTCAGAAGTTGCTCTTCTGGGGAGAGAAGTCTCTTTTAGGGGGGGATGTCACTCCTTGGGGCATGGAGGGGACAGTTTTGGGGTTGTTTTCCCGGCACGCCCAGCCAGGGGATGCCAGAGGGGACCGGGAGCTGGCCCTTGGCCAACGCTGGGGCAGGATCAGGCCAGCGCAGTCACCTCGGCCCCGAGAGCCCTGTGCCACCCTGGCCAAAAGCCACGGTGGGGGGCACAGGGGGAGACAAAACCAGCGCGGGGAGGTGGCAGAGGGACACGGACTCACTGGCGAGGCTGAGCCCCAGTGCTTGCCGGCCGCACACAAAGAGAGCCGGGCGCTGGGCCGCATCCCGTCTCCCTCCACGGCGCGAGGGGACCACCCAGCCCGAGGAGAAGAAAAAATTTTTTGGAAAAAAAAAAAGAAAAATCCCCAAAGAACTCCACCCACAGTTTGCGACGGCTCTGAAACGCAGCGGCGAGGCCGGGGCGGATTTTCTGCCGCCTGCCAGCTGGTTGTGCTGCCCCTCGCCCCCTTCTCCCCCCTTCTTCTGGGGCATTTGTGTTTGTTTTCCCCGCAGCTGACCCCCACCAGCAGAGAACTGGGGAGAGGACGTGGGGCACCGCACGGGAAGAGGCTCAGCCCTGTTCTCCCATCCCGGCGATGGAGCAGCAGAGATCGCAGCGTCCGGCCTCACCGCTCTTTTATTTTCCACGAAAGCAAAGGGAAACGTCACAGCCTGGCACCGACCCCACGCGAGGGGACGCGGGAGACTCGACCGTCCGCTCCTCCGCACCCCGTGGAGGGGTTGGACCCCCCGGGCAGAGATGGGAGTCCCGCCCTGGGGCTAACACAGCTGGGGGGGGGGACAGAACCCCCTCCCATCCCTTGTTCTGGACACGCAGGCGATGGCTCCTCGGCCGTTCTCAGGCACTTGACAGGGTTGGTGGCACCCAGCAATGGGGGGGGAACATCCCCAGTTCTGGAGCCAGCATTGCCCCGGAAAAAGGCAGCTGGGTGCCTGGATGGACAGACAGACAAAATGCCTGCCTCCACCACAAGAGGAGATGGGAAGCACGTCCGAGCGCAAGCCTGCTTGGTGCACCAGCTCGGTCCCCCAGGACAGATGGACAGACAGCAGATCACCGGGGCTGGTTCAGTCCCCGCAAACGACGCAGCACCACGGCACAAACCCAGCACCCGCTCCGGTGCCAGCCGCCGACGCCACAGAGCCCCAGCGTCCTGCACATCCCGCACCGCGGACGGATCCGGGCGTCCGGACCTCCCTCTTCCCCAGCGAAGCCCCTCCAGCTCTTCCTATCAATCCGGGGTTTGGAAAACCACCGTTGATGTCCTGATTCCCGGGGACGGCCGCGACGCGCCGGGGCTCAGTACCAGGGGTCTGCGCGGTGCTGCTGGTTGTAGAGCTGCAGCTTGATCTGGTCTCTGATCTGGCTGATGAGGAGCTGAGCCAGGAGGATGCCCATCAGCTGCAGGCCAGGAAGAAGAGGAGAGGAAGAAGACGCCGAGGGACACCCAGCAGCGTCACCCCACCGACCCACGAGTGGGTTACACAGCTCTGGGCGAGGACACGCCCGACGTTCGCACCGCTCCCCCCACCCCAAATCCTGCCCACGTTCAGACTCATCATTAAGGCGACTCCCAAATGCCACGGAGAGTGAAGTGGAGCTGCAGGACGGTCCCTTCTCCCCCCTCCCCAGTCCCCGCTGGGGGGGGACACACCGGTACCTGGGGGACGGCCAGCCCCAGGGCAATGCCCCCCAGCAGGACGAGGTTGCTGTGGATCCAGTTGACCAGCTTGTCAATGCAGCCGTTGGTGTGGATGAAGGCGCTGGCCTCCAGGTAGCTCCGGGCCTGCATGCCCTGCCCGCACATGGTGTTGACGACGGCCTGGGAGGGGGGGACAGGACACCGAGGGGCTGGGGACAAAACTGGAAGAAGAGGGGGGGTCTCTGCCTCTTGGGGGGGGGTCTCTGCCTCTTGGGGGGGGGAGTCAGCCCTTGAGCTCTGCCCTCACCTCATCCCCTTCCTCTGGGCCCAGCCCACCCGTGGTGTCCCCAGCCCCGTGTCCCAGTGCCAGGCTCCCTCGACACCCCCAAAAAGGGACAACACCCAAGCAGGGGGGTGGGTCAGAGTTGGGAAGGTCCCTGCCTGCAACCCCCCCACCCCACAACTCACCCTGACCCTGCCAGGGCTTCCCGTACCCGGAGAGCAGCAGGGGGGGTCCCCCACCTTCCCAGCGGTGGGTTCACTCTCCTGGGGAGGGGGGGGGCTCCAGGCTCCGCGCAGCCCCGAGGGATGGGAGGAGCGGTGCGGAGCAGGGGGTCCCCCCAGGAGGCGCGGGGTCCCCCCAGACGGTGTGCTCACCTGGCCGGCGTCGGGCAGGCAGCAGGAGAAGGGGACGGAGCAGCGCTCGCGGCTGGGGTTGGCGGCCGTGCAGTTGAAGTACATGTTCTGCGACCAGTCCTTGTAGGAGACCCCCCCGCAGCAGCTGAACTGCGGGGAGGGGGATGACGCTGGGGTGCAGGACAGCAAGAAGCCCCCCCCCCAAACCCACCCACAGCCAGCTCCAAGCACTTTTAATAGGCCCTACATAAACACAGGCTCCAACAGAGGCACTGAAGGGTGTTTCCTCCCCCCCCGAATTTTCATCCAGCTCTTCCCAACCTCGGACCGGGCTTCACCACCACTGTCAAACCCCCGTGGAGGAGCCACCTGACGTCCTCGGCCTGGGGCACCCCGCGGATTTCAGCCTGACCCACGAGCGGGAACACATCCAGGTCCATCGGAGGGGGACGGCAGCCCTCCCCGGCCCCCCACCCCGCACCTCCTTCTGCCCGAAGTCGATGAGGTTCTGCAGGTCCAGGTCGTCCCGGTAATGCACGATGGCACCGTTGATGATCTCGCTGACCTTCCCACGCACCTGCAAGGTGGCAGGGAGGGACGTCAGCGGGGTCCTCCCCCAGTGGCACAGGCTGGGGGGCACCCAGGACCCCCCACCCCGGGGGTACCTTATCGGAGAAGACGAAACCCAGCACGCCAACCGCCAGCTGGAGGAGGAAGACGATGGTCAGGCAGGCGGAGAACTGTGGGCGAGAGAGAGGGGCGTGATGGCGGCGGGGCGCGGCGAGCGGACCGCGGCAGCAGTGCCGGACACTCACCGTCTGCAGCAGGCAGATGTTCTCCCGCAAGGAGCCCACGCAGCCGCAGAAGGTGATGAGGAAGGTGAGGACGCCGACCGCGACGAGCAGCACCGCGGGGTCCACCGCCACGCAGGCCATCGTCGCCTCTGCCGCGGCCAGCGTCACCGGCAGCCCCCCCCGGGGTCCCGCTCCCCGCTGGGGCCGGGAACCGGGCACTGATCGTCCCCCCGCCCCGCCGAGCCCCCCCAGGCTCACCTGCGTGCTTCAGCAGCCGGGCGTAGACCCCCACCGCCACCATCCCCAGTGAGATCAGCTGCGGAGCGGGGCGGGGGGTGGTGAGACCACCCCCCTGCCTCGGGTTCCCCTCGTCACCCCCCCAGGGACGACGGAGCCCCCGGGGAGTTCACGTGCCTCATCCCCCCCCAACCCCGGGGGCAGAGACTGTCGGGAGCGAGAAACTTCCTCAAAAATGGGATTTCAAATACGGAAACAGCCCACAGGAAAATCCCCACCCTCCGAAATAAAACCCAGACAAATTTATTAAAAAAAAACCCAAAAGCATAAAAATCCCCTAAACCAAAAAAAACTCCTAAAACAAAAAAACACCCTGAAACAAACAAACAAAACCCTAAAGGATAAAAAAATACCCTAAAGCAAAACCAACCCTGAAACAAAAAAAAACCCTACAGCAAAAGAAACTAAAACAAAAAAAACCACCCTGAAACAAACAAAAAACCCTGAAACAAACAAAAACACCCCAAAGGAAAAAAAACCACCCCAAAGCAAAAACCCCAAAACAAAACCCAAAACAAAAAAACCACCCCAAAACAAAAAACCCCAAAAAACCCAACACAAAAACCCCACAAAACCTTAAGAACCCCCAAAACTTTAAAAATAAAAAAAAAAAACCAAAAATCCCCAAAACATTAAGAAACCCCCAACACAGACCCCCCCAAAAAACATTAAACAACCCCAAAAGCACTAAGAAGAACCCCAAAGCATTAACCCCCTCCCCAAAAGCATTAAAAAATAAACCCCAAAGTCCCAAAACGTGGGAAACCGTGCGGCACGGGGGGTCCCGTGCGTCCCCCCGGGTGATGGGGGGGGGGTCCGGTGGTGGGGGCAGCCCCAGGGTCCCGGTGAGCCCCGGAGTGGGGCGGTCCCGGTGTTTCCCCGGGGTGGGGGCTTATCCCCTCCCGGTGCCGGCGGGCACTCACCCAGCAGAGCGCGTTGAAGCCGAACAGCACGCCCTTCACGGCCGGGCTCACGAACGAGAACTCCTCCGCCGCTCGCCCCGCCATCGCCGCGCCGCACTCCCCGCACCGAGCCCGCCGACCACCCACCCGCCCGCTCATTGGTCCGGCTGCCTCACTCCGCCTTCCCATTGGTGAGTCGCCCCGTCGCTCCGCCGCCGCCGTTCCCGCCCCGCCGAGCGCACCTGTTCGCGGTGCCGCCGGGCTTAAAGGGCCAGCGCGCCCGGGGGCTCACTCACCTTGGTGAGCCAGTGGGTTCCGAAGCCCTCCCGGCTGACCCCGCAGCCCCGCCCTCCCCCGAACTGCCCGAGCTGGGCTGTCCCGGAGACCCCCAGCCCCGGCAGGGGACAGGGACTGAGGCATTTTGTAATTATGATTTATAATTATGATTTATAATTATGATTTATAATTGGTTTCTGCCTGCAGTGGCAGCCCTCGGCAGGGACACGAGGGGACAACTGGGGCCATCGCGGGGACAGCAGACACAAGGCCGAGTGCTCATCCCTGAAACACAGCTGGGGAGACTCGGGGTTCCCTGAAAGGGTACGGCCGAGTCACCGACCCCAAATCTGCAGAAAACACCCCAAAACGGGCAGCGCCGGCGCTCTGTCCCCAGCGCCTGTGATGACACAGGGAAGCGCAGCCCCAAACCTCGGCACTTCCCCTTCCGCTGCGTCAAAAATGGGACTTTTCAGTCCTTGATTTTCATGTGTCCAGTGGGACCCTCTGAGGCCGGCAGGGAGGAGGAGGAGGAGGAGGATGGATGCTTCATCACAACGCTCCGCTCCATCCCCTCCACGCTCTGCTGGCTTGCCTCATTTGCATTAATTACCATCTCAGCCCCACACGCGAGGAAGCCCCTTCCCAAGCCGGCTCCAAGCCTCAAACCCCATTTTTTTGCTGATTTTTTTCACTATTTTTTGCAGCGTGCTTTCGGTTTTCACGGCTGGTGCTGGCAGGGCCAAGAGCCGTCGCCTCGTCCCAGCACCGTGGCACAGCTGGGCTGTCGCGGGGTTGGGTCCCCTTTGCTTGGGGGAGCACCGCCCCCGTTATTATTATATTTATTATTGTATTTATTGTCGTTTATCTACAATTGCAGGGTTCATCAGGGCCGGGAAGCCCCAAGGAGCAGTCGCCGGCACCGGCACAGCCCTTCCCGGAGGCAGCTGAGAACTTCGGGCAGAGGAACTGAAACCAAAAATCCCCTTCTCGCCGTGAGGGAGGCACCACCGCAGCGATGGCACCCAGCCCATGTCACCAAGGGGCCACCACCCAGCCCCAGCTGCAGGTCCCACCGCCCGGGGTGGTGTTTGCTTTGGGTGCTGATGGAAGAAGCCCCTGGTGCCCCGAAAACACCACGGCTGATGCCCATGGGTCTCTGGTGAGCCCCCTTGGGCAGCCCATGAGGTCCTTGTGGGATTGGACGCTCACTGCCCCCCCCAAAGTGCTTCGGCCCCGGTGATGAAGAAGGTGCCCATGCTGCTCCCTGGAAGCTCTGTCCTCCCGTCAGACCTATACGTCCGTCTGTCAGACCTGTATGTCCACCCATCCCATCTGCATGTCCCTCATCAGATCGACGTGTCCACCCATCAGATCTGCGTGTCCCTCATCAGATCTGCATGTCCCTCATCAGATCAACATGTCCCTCATGAGACCTTGTCCACCCATCAGATCTGCGTGTCCCTCATCAGATCTGTGTCCCTCATCAGATCAACATGTCCCTCATCAGATATGCATGTACACCCATCAGATCTGCATGTCCCTCATCAGATCAACATGTCCCTCATCAGACCTTGTCCACCCATCAGATCTACGTGTTCTTCATCAGAGCAACATGTCCACCCATCAGATCTGCATGTCCCTCATCAAATTGACGTGTTCCTCATCAGATCGACATGTCCACCCATCAGATCTGCATGTCCCTCATCAGATCAACGTGTCCCTCATCAGATCAATGTGTCCCTCATGAGATCTACATGTCCACCCATCAGATCTGCATGTCCCTCATCAGATCAACATGTCCCTCATCAGACCTTGTCCACCCATCAGATCTACATGTTCCTAATCAGATCTACGTGTCCCTCATCAGATCTACGTGTCCACCCATCAGACCTGTACATCCACCCATCAGATCCACGCACCCACCTGTCAGCTTTACACATCTACCCATGATGGTGGGGCGGGGGCAGGCATGGGGCAGGGTGCGCAGGGGCTATGGGGCAGCAGCCCCCAGGCCCGGCCCCGTTACCGCCCCTGGCCCCGCCCCTCCCCGCCCACGCGTGAGTTCTGGGGGCCGGGCCGGGGGGGAGGTGATGGGAGCCCCACGAGTGTCCCTGCCCCGCACGGGCCCGCACAGGACCGGCGCCGGGAACGGGGCCAGCATGCAGGCGGTGCGGGGAGCGGCTGGGGGGCGATGGGGAGTGGCTGGGGGCTGCGGAGCCTGCACTGGGGCACGGCCAGAACAGAAATAGCGAAATATCTAAATAGCTGACTATCTAGATACAGAAATGTCTGACTGCCGAAATAGTGAAAGACCTAAATATCCGGACATCTACATACCTAAATACCCGAATACCTACCTACCTAAATATCGGAATATCTAAATATCTGAATATCTAAATATCTGAATATCTAAATACCCGAATGCCTAAATACCTAACTACCTAGATATCTACCTACCTAAATATCTGAATATCTAAATAGCTGAATATCTACCTACCTAAATATCGGAATAGCTAAATATCTGAATATCTAAATACCTGAATATCTAAATACCTAACTACCTAGATATCTACCTACCTAAATATCTGGATAGCTAAATATCTGAATATCTAAATACCTGAATATCTAAATATCTAAAATTTGGAATAGCTAAATATCTGAATACCTAACTACCTAGATATCTACCTACCTAAATATCTGAATAGCTAAATATCTGAATATCTAAATACCTAAATATCTAAAAACATAAATATCTAAGTATATAAATATCTAAACATCTGATACATAAATACACTAACATACAAACACATGAATATCTACCCCACCCGGGCAGCCGTGCATGGTGTCAGGGGTCGGGAGCAGGGCTGCCTGGTGCAGGACCAGGGTCACTGCCAAGGCGCCCGCTGTCCCCAACCAGCCGGCCGGCCCAGTCGGGGCCCCCCATCCCGCAGCCCCCCATCCCACAACCCTCCTGTCCTGGCCGTCCCCACAAAGCAGGGGTCCCGCTCACCCCCAGACCGCCAGGATCTGGCTACCAGGGATGGGGGTCCCACCCGACACTAGGACTCGGGGGCTTTGTTTCCATCAACTTCTCCATTAAAATCACTACAAATTACTCTTCCTGTAAATTACTATCATTATTAGTGACCGTTATTGTCTACTGTCACTGTAGGATAATATATTACTAGTTTAGTAATTGCTAATAGTGATATTAATAGCAATAATACAGACCAATAGTAATAGTAATAATACAGAGCAATAGTAAAAGTGATAATAAAGATCAATAGTAATAATACAGATTAATGGCAATAGTAATAATATAGATTAATAGTAATAAAACAGATTTAATGGTAAGAGTTACTACTACTAATTACTAAGCTGTAATTTCTTTATTACAGGCCACTAGGAACCGCTAGTGATGAGTAAAGCAAGAGAGTGTTACAAGTTACTACAAAATTACTACCAGTGAAGCAAATATATTCAACATTACTAATTATTCCGAATTACCACCAGGAAAGCAATGAGGGTACTTGTGGTTCATGACTTCCACAGACGCATCTACCTCTGTGTTTAATTCTGAGGCACCACCACCATCCTGAGGCATCACCACCATCCTGAGGTGTCACCACCATTTTTAGGTGTCACCTCCACCTTGAGGTGTCACCACCGTCTTGAGGTATCACCACCGTTTTGAGGCGTCACCACCGTTCTGAGGCGTCACCACCATGTTGAGGTGTCACCACCATTTCAAGGTATCACCACTGTTTCGAGGTGTCACCACCGTTTTGAGATGTCACCACCATTTTGAGGTGCTGGCCTCTGCTCTCCTGGCAGGCCGGTTTGTTCTCGTGGCGTCTCTGCTCTGCTCCTCGGGGATATCCCTGGTTGCGAGGGCTGAGGATGCGCCAGGTCCCCGAGCCAGTGGGAATCCTCTTCAGCCGGTGTTTTCCCAAGGGTCACCTTCAGAGCTGCTCCAACACTCCACCCCTTGGCCTATGGCCATGTGGGGGTCACCAGGATTGGGACTACACCATCCCTGTGGGTCAGCAGGAGTGGGACCACAGCGTCCCTGGGGATCACCAGCAGTGGAACCACACATCCCTTATGCCACCACAAGTGAGACCGCACTGTCCTTGTGGGTCAGCAGGAGTGGAACCACACCATCCCTGGGGGTCAGCAGGAATGAGACCACACCATGCTTGGGGGTCACCAGGAGTGGGACTACACCATCGCTTGGGCCACCACAAGTGAGACCACAGTGTCCCTGTGGTTCACCAGCAATGGGACCACAGCATCCTTATGGGTGACCAAAAGCAAGACCACAGCACCCCTGGGTTCACCTGCAGTGGGATCACACTGTCCCTGGGGGTCAGCAGGAATGAGATCACACCATCCATGGCGGTCACCAGCAGTGAGACTACGCCATCCCTTGGGCCACCACAAGTGAGACAACAGCACCCCTGTGGTTCACCAGCAGTGGGACCAGAGCATCCTAGTGGGTCACCAGGAGTGGGACCACAGCATCCCTGTGGTTCACCAGCAGTGGGACCAGAGCATCCTTGTGGGTCAGCAGGAGTAGGACCACAGCATACCTACGGGTCACCAGCAGTAGATCGCCACATCCCTGGGGCACCTCTCTGGCCTCCTGAGGCATGAGGCGGAGGAGCCCTCCCCACATCGGGCCCCATGCTGCTGTTGCCATCCTGAGAGGGTTCCTCCATTAAGACACGAGGGCACCGCGCCCGTCGCTGTAACCGCGATGCACGGTGAGCTGATACAAGACACAACCCAAAGCCCACCACCTTGACATCTAGAGGGAGACGTGATGTCACTAAACCACGCTGTGCCCGTGCTCCCAGGTCTGGTGGCCAAGACCACGGCCGTGTGTCCACTGGTGTCGGCAGCAGGCCCCGAGCATGGATGGCTCCTGGTGACAGGTATGGACGTGCTGCTGAACGGCACTTACATCACGTTTGATTTGGTTGGATTCATTAGCGGAAAACTGATGAGCAGTACTGATTAGCACACAAACATCTCCAGGCTGGGAGAGAGCCTTCGTGCTTATCGCGTGCAAGGCGATGATTGTGTTGGACGCCAAATGTTGATTTTTCAGATTGAAGCACAAGGAGACCAAGACGTGCCATGGTACAGGCATCTTCCCACCATGGGGACGGGATCTTGCAGGCGTTGATGACACCAAGCCAGCGCCACCAGGGTCTTCCCATGGTTGGCCACCACCTTTGCCCCAGGTCATCATGGTGTTGGCCAACTGAGTGCCATGGGTTGCAAGAGCAACTGAATTTCATCGATTGGATTGACCAAAAGCGGTTGTGACCTGTACAGCCAGATACGTCTTCTGGGCCACGTGTGTCCCAGTCTTCGTTAGCCAACCATTACCCTGTAAACTGGTGAAGATTAGGACTGGTTACATTGTTGTATCTTCGGCAATTCCTATTATTAACCCCACATGTCAGATGCCAGAGCTCCAAATTATCCAAAGTATCATCGTGTGTAATTGGAGATTAATTATTCAAGGTCCATGATGTCTCCAGGTGAAGATTGTTAGGACCTGGTCTTCGTTTGTCCTGTGTAAGTTGGGTGTGACTGCAATGCGGCGTGTAATTACCACGGCTCCTCTTCCCTGCCCAGGCTGAATTTGTGCCCTGGGGCATCTTAACGCTTCCAGTCTGTGGTTGTTAATTAAGGGTGCTGGGCTCATTACCGCAAATGAGGTTGACAGCAGGGTGCTGCGGGGTCAGGTTCTGCTGACCACCCGAATTCGGCATCTAACGGTGGTGGAGCAACCCAACAACCTGGTTCGTTACTCGCCGGAGAAATCGCATTCGTAAATTGACTGCTGTGATTGCCGTCCCATCCCTGGGAGAAGGGAACCAGCACTGCTGTCATTGCTAGGCGCGACCTAATCGCTGCACGATAACGATTACGAGAGGGAAAGGAAATTAAAGGAGTTTTTGCCCAAAGCCCTCCTTAACCTGGTACTGCTGGTTGCCCACACGTTGGTTTTGACTCCAGGCTAATGGCCAAACAAGCGATCAGGATGAGGAAGAAGGTCAGAACACGGATCCAGGGAAGACAACCTGAGTAACGGGCGGTTTGGCTGTCCACCGCTCAGAAACGAGATGTTTGTTTCCCTCATGGTTGACCACCTCCCACGGGGAGCTTCAAAGAGGTGTTTGGAAGGAGAATGGTCTTATCGCAGGTGATGAACCTGGACAGTTCGTCTAACAGGCAACCGATGATTGTCATTTATACCCGAAGCTGAAGTTACTCCATGGTTGCCATCAAAACCTTTCCAGATCAGATCATGAAGACCAGTCACAGTCTACTGGTTGCCTAAAGCAGCGACCATGCCATCAAGGTGACGTTGACACCTGTGATACGGGCAGGGACTGGTTGAGGTTTGGGACTTGCTGGTCCAAGTGCCAAGCTGTGGTTGACCATTCAGGAATACCATTGGGTTGGGGATGATGAGGGATGTGGAAGGTCGACCAAATTCCTGCGGATTCAGCCCATCTCTCTGTATCTTCATGTCTGAAATGGGATCCATTGCCTGCTGGTGTGCAAACCATGGTCCTATCTTCACACGAGCTTGAGGGCACGCATAGACCGTACCTAAACCGCTGTTGATCTCTAGCCTGGTTAAGACAAACCCCCATTTATTGGGAGTTCGGCATCAGGGTCCTATAAAATCTATTTGCCATGAGGACCACGAGTACCTACCACCCCTCAGGCTGTCCTAGGCGGGCACGGAGCCAGCCCACCGTCACACCATCGGAGGTGGCGAGGGCACGTGTGTTGCGTGGGAGATCAACACCAGTGCTCTTCTGACAACCTTTGGACAAGGGATCTGCTTGGTCTATCCACCTGGATCCCCGATCCATGCCCTAGACCTGTGTCATCAGACCGAGCCTTCGTGTCCTGGATCATGGTGTGCCATGAGCACCAGCATCTTCTGGATCACACTGGGCTGTGGGATTCCCTGGGGAGCAGGAGAGGGCTCTCCTGATCTTCCAAGGATGGGGAACAGGGTCCATATTTTACAGGTGCCTCTCCAGAAATGGGTCTGGTATCCAACAGGGCAGGAGCCGGTAGAGGTTTATTGCATGATGACCACCGTGACGGGCCCAGTATCCAACGAGGAGGGAGACAGTAGAGGTTTATCCCACAGTGACCACCACGATGGGTCCAGTATCCAGCAGGGAGGGAGCAGGTAGAGGTTTATCCCACGATGACCACCACGACAGGCCTGGTATCCAACAGGGAGGGAGCCGGTAGAGGTTTATTCCACAGTGACCACCACGATGGGTCCTGTATCCAATATGGCAGGAGCCGGTAGAGGTTTATCCCATGATGACCACTGTGATGGGGAACCTTACCACCCCAAGGTTGACCCAAACCGTGTGGAAGCTCATTGGGCTTTATCGGTGTGCTGGGTTTGCGTGGCCAGGTTTTGGCAGCAGGGGTCTTCAGAGGTGGCTTCCATGAGGAGCTGCTGGAAGCTTCCCCCATGTCTGATGGAGCCAATGCCACCGGCTCCAAGACGGACCCGCTGCTGGCCAAGGCCAAGCCCATCAGTGATGGGGTAGTACCTGTGGGATGACAGAGTTAAGAAGCAGGAAAAAAAATCTGCGTAAGGGCGTTGTTCAGCTGGAGAGAGGAGCAAGAGCTCTGCAGACCCCAAGGCCGGTGAAGGAGGAGCGGAGGAGGTGCTCCAGGTGCTGGAGCAGAGGTTCCCCTGCAGCCCATGGAGCAGCCCATGGTGGAGCAGATCCCCACCCATAGCCCATGGAGGACCCAACGCCGGAGCAGGGGGATGCCCAAGGGAGGCTGTGACCCCGTGGGGAGCCTGAGCTGGGGCAGTTCGTGGAGGACCACACCCGGTGGAAGGGACTCAAGCTGGAGCAGTTCGTGGAGGACTGTCTCCCATGGAAAGGACCCATGGCTGGAGCAGTTTGTGGAGGATGCTGGAGCAGGGGAGGAGGGTGAGGAGTCCTCCCCCTGAGGAGGAAGGAGCGGCAGAGACAACGTGTGATGAACTGACCACGGCCCCCGTTCCCCGTCCCCCTGCGCCGCTCGGGGGGAGAGGAGAGAATTTGGGAGTGAAGCTGAGCCCGGGAAGAAGGGAGGGGTGGGGAGAAGGTGTCTGAAGATTTAGTTTTTAATTTCTCGTTACCCTGCTCTAATTTGATTGATGACAAATTAAGCTAATTTCCCCGAGTCAAGTCCGTTTTGCCCGTGACAGCAATCACCGAGGGACCTCCCTGTCCTCATCTCGCCCCAATGAGCCTTTCGCTGTGTTTTTTCTCCCCTGTTCAGCCAAGGAGGGGAGCGATGGAGCAGCTTCGGTGGCCTCCAGCCAGGCCAAACCACGACAACCGGGAGCTCGTTGCCACAACCGCCACCGGCACCCTGCTCCTGTGACTCCTCTGCGGAGGCCGAAGGCGTCTCCGGGTGTCGCTGGGCCACGGCCCTATGCTGTAAACCACGGTGTGTCGAGAAACGAGGTGCCTCGTCGCGAGGAACCGCGTTCTCCACTCCGAGAGCGGCTGCAGCCGTCGCAACTTCACGGCCAGCTGCCCGTGGTTTGGACGGGTGCGCTCTGCGCTGGGTGAAGAACCGGCTGGATGGCCGAGCCCAGAGAGCGGTGGGGAACGGAGTTAAACCCAGCTGGTGGCGGTCACTAGTGGTGTCCCCAGGGCTCAGTGTTGGGTCCGGTCTTGTTTCACAGCTCTATCAATGGTCTGGATGAGGGGATTGAGTGCTCCCTCAGTCAGTTTGCAGATGACACCAAGCTGGGTGGGAGTGTTGATCTGCTCGAGGGTAGGAAGGCTCTGCAGAGGGATCTGGACAGGCTGGATCCATGGGTTGAGGCCAACTGTGTGAGGGTCAACAAGGCCAAGTGCCGGGTCCTGCCCTTGGGTCACACCAACCCCACGCAACGCTCCAGGCTTGGGGAGGAGCGGCTGGAGAGCTGCCGGGCGGAAAAGGCCCTGGGGGTGCTGGTCGGCAGCCGGCTGAGCAGGAGCCAGCAGTGTGCCCAGGTGGCCAAGAAGGCCAACGGCAGCCTGGCTTGGGTCAGCAATGGGGTGGGCAGCGGGAGCAGGGCAGGGATCGGGCCCCTTTGGGCCCCTCACTCCCAGCAGGACATGGAGGGGCTGGAGCGTGGCCAGAGAAGGGCAGCCAGGCTGGGGAGGGGGCTGCAGAACAAGTCCCCTGAGGAGCGGCTGAGGGAGCTGGGGCTGTTCAGGCTGGAGAAGAGGAGGCTGAGGGGAGACCTTCTCGCTCTCTGCAGCTCCCTGACAGGAGGTTGCAGTGAGGGGGGGTTGGGCTCTGCTCCCCAGGACCCAGCGACAGGACGAGAGGCGATGGCCTCAGGCTGCGTCAGGGGAGGTTCAGGTTGGAGATTGGGGAAATTTCTTTGCTGAGAGAGTGGTCAGGGGTTGGGCCAGGCTGCCCAGGGCAGTGGGGGAGTCCCCATCCCTGGAGGGGTTCAGACACCGTGTGGCTGTGGCACTTGGGGACAGGGTTTAGCAGGCGTGGGGGGGTTGGGGTGACGGCTGGACTTGGTGATCTTGGAGGTCTTTTCCAACCTTAACGATTCTGTGATTCCACAGCCATCGTGACGTCATCCTGCATGAGCTGCGACGGGAAGGCGGCCGGAGCCCTCGCCTCGTGTGTATCCGCACAGACCCCAGGTCCGGAGCTGCCGGTTTGCAACCCCAGCGTCCAACGACCTTACGGTCCGGGATTTCAATAAATCCATGCTTAATATTTTTATAATTCACAACACACCACGCGGATCCCGTAGCTTCCGGGTGAGGGAGGTGATTTGACCGTCCCGTCCCAAACCCCGTTCCTCCAGGAGCCCCCAGAAACGGCTCCATTTTGGGTCTCGCCCCTCAAATCCCATTGCCCCCCCAGATCTGTGCCAGATCTCTTGGTTTTAACTGGGGAGGAGTCCCCGGTCTCCCACCGGAGTTGGTGTTTGTACCAAATTTGTACCAAATTCGGGTCTGGATCGGAAAGAGAAGATTCCGTGGGGCTGAGACCAGGGAGAGGGGGAGCAGGGGGGTGGTCCCGGGGTGCTCTGTGGAGGCCAAGGAGGGACAGGGGGACCCCACGGCCGGGCTGGGATAAGGGGGTGGGGGTGATGGCACGCGGGGGCGATGGGATTAGGGGGGTGATGGGATCCCAGCGGGGTGGGGCCATGGGTCTGGGGTGTGATGGGACTTGGGGGGCAATGGGACACTGGTGGGACAGGGCAATGGGACTGGGGGGTGATGGGATGGGGGGGGGCAATGGGACCCCGATGGGACAAGGCCATGAGTCCATTGGGTGATGGGACTGGGAGGGTGATGGAACCTTGGTGGGACGGGGTGATGGGACTGGGGGGGCAATGGGACCCCAGTGGGATGGGGCCATGGGTCTGAGGGGGCGATGGGACTGGGGGAGCAATGGGACCCTGGTGGGATGGGGCCATGGGTCTGGGGGGGCGATGGGACTGGGGGGCGATGGGATGGTGGGGGCAATGGGACCTCGGTGGGACGGGGCCATGGGACTGAGGGGGCGATGGGACTCCAGTGGGACGGGGTGATGGGTCTGGGGGGGGCGATGGAACTGGGGGGGTAATGAGACCCTGGTGGGATGGGGCCATGGGACTGGGTGGTGATGGGACTGGGGGGGCAATGGGACAGGGGGGGTGATGGGATCCCGGTGGGACGGGGCCATGGGACTGGGTGGTGATGGGACCGGGTGGGGGCGATGGGACCCCGGTGAGATGAGGTGATGGGTCTGGGCGGGGCGATGGGACCGGGGGGCGATGGGACCCCGGTAGGCTGGGGCCGTGGGTCTGGGGGCGCTGGGCCCCCCCGGGCCAAGCCGTGCCGATGCGTGGGGGGGCCCGTGGGCTCCTTCCCGCCGAGTCCCTTCCGCGTGGGGCCGGGAGCGCCCGGGCCGCTTTTCCCGACGCACCCCCGGAAACCCGGCGGGACCGTTCCGGGCGGGGCTGGCGGCACCGCTGCGGGCCGCGCCGAGCCGGGGCGGGGGGGAGAACGGAACGGGCCCGAACGGAACGAGCGGGAACGGCAGGCGGCAAGAACGGCAGGAAGCGGAACGGAAGGAAGCGTAGCGGGCAGGAAACGGCACGGCAGGAAGCGGAACGGAAGGAAGCGGAACGCGCGCGGCGGCGGGCGCGTGTTTCCGGGGGGGGCCGCGGCGCGCCGTTGCACCGCGCCGTCCCGGTGCCGGAGCTGGAGGAGATGGCGGCGGGCGGCGGGCGACGCTGAGGGCGGCGGCCATGGAGGGCGGCGGGGGCAAACCCAGCCTGCAGGTGGTTTACCAGGCCGTGCAGGCTCTCTACCACGACCCCGACCCCAGCGGCAAGGAGCGGGCGAGCTGCTGGCTGGGCGAGCTCCAGCGATCGGTGAGGGCCCGGAGGGCTGCGGGGGTGCCGGGGGGAGCGCTCGGGCCGGTTCCCTCCGCCGCGTTCTGTGTTTAATAACGGGGAGGAGGAGCTGAGGCGCTCGGCGTGGCCCCGGGGACGGCGCCGGGAGGGGCTGGGGGGGGGGGAAATCCGGGGCTCGGCCCGGCCTTACCCCGGTGCCTGAGGGGAGGGAGCAGCCGGCGGCCCGGCCCCGGGCACAGGCATCGCCCTCCCGGCCTGGGGAGGCCGAAGATGGTGGGGCCGAACCGCCCTCCTCCTCCTCTTCCTCCCTGAGACCCCCTCGTCCTGCTCCCCGAAGCCCCCCATCTCCACGTCCTTCTCCTGCTCTCCGAAACTCCTTCCTCCTCCTCTCTGAAGCCCTCCATCTCCACCTCCTCCCCAAAGCCCCTCATCTCCTCATCCTCGTCCTCTCCGAAGCCCCCCCCTCCTCCTCCCCGAAGCCCCCCTTCCGCCTCCTCCTCCTCCTCCCTGAAGACCCCCTTCTGTCTCCTCCTCCCTGAAGCCCCCCTTCCACCTCCTCCTCCTCCTCCCTGAAGCCCCCCTTCCGCCTCCTCCTCCTCCTCCCCAAAGCCCCCCTTCCGCCTCCTCCTCCTCCTCCCTGAAGCCCCCCTTCCTCCTCCTCCTCCGCCTCGTCCCTGAAGCCCCCCTTCCTCCTCCTCCTCTGCCTCGTCCCCGAAGCCCCCCTTCCTCCTCCTCCTCCGCCTCGTCCCCGAAGCCCCCCTTCCTCCTCCTCCTCCTCGTCCCCGAAGCCCCCTTTCCTCCTCCTCCCCGAAGCCCCCTCCTCCTCTTCGTCTTCTCCGAAGCCCCCTCTTTGTCCTCTCTGAAGCCCCCCTCCTCCTCTCCCCAGACTAAATTTGGGGCTCAGCGCCTGTTTTCTGGCCTCGTTGTGGTCGGAGCAGGTTTGTTCCCTCTCGGTTGTGCGGTGGGGGGCCAGGGGGTGGCTTCGTCTTCCCCCTCTCCAAGCCCATTGTTTCTCCTGCTCGTCCTTCTCACCGGCGCGTCGCTCCCTGCCCGGCCCTGGGGCCCTGTCTGGCACCACGGGGCGTAGCCTTCCTCCCCTGCTCATCCCCCCAAAATCTGTGTTGGCCACCAGTGCTTTCCACAGCGAGGCTGGATGGGTTTTATCTCAGCGCGTGGCGACTTCTGGAGCGGGGCAGAGAGTTCCCTTTCCGCAGCTCCGTTCGTCTCCAGCGGCTTCAGACCGTGTGTTGCCACAAGCTCATGGTTTCCCCTCCCTTTTATTTCTTTTATATTTTTAATTTGAGCGCGCCGCGCAGAGCTGCGTCCCCGGTTACCGCCAGCGGCGTTTCTTTCCGCAGGCGTTCTGCTAAGCGAGGAAAAAAGCCCCTCGCTCACGGCCGTGTGTACGCGCGCAGCCGCGTTCCTCCTCCGCGCTCGGGGAGAATCCAGGTTCCGGTCGGCGGTTAACGCCGCCGCAATTAACGCAGATCCGTTTGCGGGGGTCGATAACCGCGTCGCAGGGCGCGGAGAGGGGTTCCTGGGCAGCCGTCGGGGCGGAGCGGGGAACTCGGGCTGGGCGAGGGATGCGGCGGGAGGAAGAGGATGGATTTCACCCGTGCCGGGGCGGGAGGCTGAAGGCGCTTCCTCCGTCTGCCCACGCTTGGCACAAACCGCCCTGTCCAAAGCAGAACTTGGAATATTTGAAGCTTATTTGTAGTTTTCTAACGCCGTGGCCACCGGGGAGGATGGGATCGCTCTGCCTGTGGGAAGCCTCGGGGTTTGTTTCGCGTCGGGGTTTGTTTTGCCCCGCCGCAATTTCTTCAGGCTCTGACCCATATTGCCCAGGTCATCTTTAAAATAAACCAACAACGCCTTTTACGTGGTTTTAAAGCCTTTGTGCTCGTGCGAGGCGTCTCTCTGCGCTGCTCGCCGGTGCCTGGACGGACGGATCCTCTGCCGGCTCCTTCTCTGCGGGCGTGCGAAGCACCTCGACCCTCGTACGGAGAACGACGGGGATCCCGCTGCTCTTCGGGGGATAATCTCCCTCCTCGAGAGAGAAACGCCCGCAAAAATCCCTTTCCAGCCCTGGGCTGACTCTGTTGTGCATACGAGGGTGGCTTAAACGCAAGCGGAGAGCGAGCTCGGCTCTGGGTTAACAGCGGTTCTGCCTCTCGCTTTTCATTCATGCTTGCTTGGCCTGATCCTTCCAGAGATTTATTTGCTGGGTCCAAGGATGAATTCCAGCTATTTCCAGCCCTTTGGGTGCTCTGCTGGGTCTGAGGGTGAATTCCAGTTATTTTCCAACCCTTTGGGTGCTCTGCTGGGTCCGAGGATGAATTCCAGCTATTTCCAGCCTTTTGGGTGCTCTGCTGGGTCCGAGGGTGAATTCCAGTTATTTTCCAGCCCGTTGGGTGCTCAGGGACACAGCCCGAGTTCAGTCAGCACGTTCAGCTCATTTAAACCACTCTTTGTTGAGCTCATTTCGAGTTCCAGGAGCGCTTTCAGTAGCGTTAACGGGGTAACCGCGAACAGATTTGGCTAGCGGAAGGCTGGGGGGGGTCTGTCCAGCCCCGTCGTTCTCGATGAGAGAAGATAACGACCGCTCAGAGAGGTGGTGTCGCGATCCTTCCCCTCTACACTGCCCTGGGGAGGCCTCATCTGGAGCACTCTGTCCAGTTCTGGGCTCCCCAGTTCCAGAAAGATGAGGAGCTACTGGAGAGAGTCCAGCACAGGGCTGCGAGGATGAGGAGGGGACTGGAGCATCTCTCCTGCGAGGAGAGGCTGAGGGAGCTGGGCTTGTTCAGCCTGGAGAAGAGAAGGCTGAGAGGGGACCTTAGAAATGCCTCTAAATATCTGCAGGGTGGGGGTGTCAGGAGGATGGGGCCAGAATCTTTGCAGTGGTGCCCAGCGACAGGACAAGGGGCAACAGGCACAAACTGGAGCAGAGGAAGCTCCAGCTGAACCCGAGGAAGAACTTCTTCCCTCTGAGGGTGACGGAGCCCTGGCCCAGGCTGCCCAGAGGGGCTGGGGAGTCTCCTTCTCTGGAGATATTCCAGCCCCGCCTGGACGCGGTGCTGTGCCCCCTGCTCTGGGTGACCCTGCTTGGGCAGGGGGTTGGGCTGGGTGACCCCCAGGGGTCCCTGCCGACCCCACCATTCTGTGATTCCGTGAGCTCTGCGGCCGCACTTAACGAGGCAGCCGAGAACGAGCCGATGCCGGCGTGCGGGATCTCAGCCCCGTGGCGAGTGGGGTGCGGGCTGCCCCGGCCGTGGTGACACTGCCCGGTGGTTTTACTGGTGGGCGTGGGGGTGATACTGGCTGCTTCTTCACAGCTTCTCGCGCAGGTAGGAGGTTGTCAGGTCCCTGTGCCCAGAGGATAAAAAGTTTTGGGATAAAAATATCATCTGCAATCGAGGGTGTAAAGCTGCAGGTCGCCGATGGCTGAGGTCTCGTTTAGCGTCGTTTTTTTCATGAAGAAGATAACCAGCGGCTTCGGCTGCTGCGGGGTGGGGGAGCGGTGCTTCCACTCGTGGTGCTGCGGGATTAGGGCTGCTGGGGCAGAGCGGGGTTTGGAGACTCCTCGGGCACTGGTGAGAAGCTGGCTGGCCGCCGGAGCGAGCGCCTGGGAGGCGCGTTGGAAAGTCAAGGTCTTTCTGCTGCTTCTTGTGCAGGGAGAGCGAACGGCGAGGTTTGAGCGGCTGCGTTCCTCGGCGCTCACGAAGGCAGAGACAAATCGCAGCCTCAGCTGTAGCAGGAGCCGGCTGGCTTGCTTTCAGGTCGGAAGGCAATCACAGAGTCAGAGTCACAGCGTGGTGGGGGTTGGAAGGGACCTCTGTGGGTCACCCAGTCCCACCCCCTGCCCAAGCAGGGTCACCCAGAGCAGGGGGCACAGCACCGCGTCCAGCCGGGGCTGGAATATCTCCAGAGAAGGAGACTCCACAGCCCCTCTGGGCAGCCTGGGCCAGGGCTCCGTCACCCTCAGAGGGAAGAAGTTCTTCCTCGGGTTCAGCTGGAGCTTCCTCTGCTCCAGTTTGTGCCCGTTGCCCCTTGTCCTGTCGCTGGGCACCACTGCAAAGAGTCTGGCCCCGTCCTCCTGACCCCCACCCTGCAGATATTTAGAGGCATTTCGAAGGTCCCCTCGCAGCCTTCTCTTCTCCAGGCTGAACAAGCCCAGCTCCCTCAGCCTCTCCTCGCAGGAGAGATGCTCCAGTCCCCTCCTCATCCTCGCAGCCCTCCGCTGGACTCTCTCCCTGAAATCACTCCCTGAAGTTAATGCCTTCACTCCTAATGTAGCTCGTTAGCCATTGCAGCAGGCACCGTTAACGATTCACTCTTATACAAAGGTATAAAAGCGAGGTATAACGTATATAGAGGTTATAAATGTATAAAAATAGGGAGGTTGTTGTGCCCGCTGCCATCGTTAGAGCTCCGAGCCCTCCCTCCCGAGCAGGGAGCGGCGGGGGCGGAAGGCTGCTCGTGGGACGTGCACGCTGGGCTGGGGCTCTTGGGAGGGCGGGGGGGTTGAGAAGGAAACCTCCCTGGCTGCCTTTCCGCGCCCTTCGCCGCTTCTCTTCAGCATCGTGCGCACGGCATCGGCGTTATCGGAGCTGCGGCCTCGGCGCTGGGTGTCGAGAGGGGGGTTTTGTGTCTGGAGGTTGACTAAAAGCAGAGGGGTGCGGTGGGTTTGGGTGCCTGACCTCTCTAGATGGGTCGGCGGGGACAGCAGCGGGTGCTCCGGCTGTTTTGCTGACTCAGCAGCGAGAACTCACAGAATCACAGAATCACAGAATGGTAGGGGCTGGAAGGGACCTCTGTGGGTCATCTAGTCCAACCCCCCTGCCGAAGCAGGGTCACCTACAGCAGGCTGCACAGGACCTTGTCCAGGTGGGTCTTGAATATCTCCAGAGAAGGAGACTCCACAACCTCCCTGGGCAGCCTGTTCCAGGGCTCCGTCACCCTCAGAGGGAAGAAGTTCTTCCTCATGTTCAGCTGGAACTTCCTGTGCCTCAGTTTGTGCCCGTTGCCCCTTGTCCTGTCGCTGGGCACCACTGGAAAGAGCTTGGCCCCATCCTCCTGACCCCCACCCTGCAGATATTTCGAGGCATTTCTAAGGTCCCCTCTCAGCCTTCTCTTCTCCAGGCTGAACAAGCCCAGCTCCCTCAGCCTCTCCTCGTAGTGGAGATGCTCCAGTCCCCTCCTCATCCTCTCAGCCCTCCGCTGGACTCTCTCCAGTAGCGTTTCATAACCTGAAGGTCCTTTCTTCGGACCCTCTTTCGTCTGCAAACCTCCTCTGCGCAGAGGACCCCCAGCACCGAGTATTTCTTAGCGCTGCGCTGTCAGCTGGATTCGACACCGGCCGCTGCTGCGGGGACGGGCTCTCGGGACGGGGTTCCCGCTGGGGTTTTTTTGCGTTCCTGGAGTGGTGATGCCACCTCAAGATCTCGCTGTTGCCCGGGGTGGTCGTCACACGCCAGAGCCGTGGTGGGGATCGGCTTGGGCGGCTCGGCGTTGTCCCTCTGCTCCCCTCGCCGCGTCGTTTCTTGCCTGTTAACTGCGAATGATTTTGGGGGAGCGAGGTGTGCCGTAGCGGGGCGTCCTGGAGCTGACCTGTGCCTTGCACGACGCTGATTTTAAATACAAATTTAGCCAAACCACGGAATTGGAGCATCATTCCACCAGCAAAACCACGTGGAGCTTCTCAAAGGCTCATTCCAAACGGGTTGGAGCTTCTTGAACGCGGGAAGAGTCGTACGGAGCGCGGTACCCCGGTATCTGGGGTGTTGGTTGCCTCCGGAGCGGAGCGTGCGTCGGGTCTGCGGGGCGGGCGGGCAGCCACGCCGGTGCCTGGGGTTTTGTCGGTGTGGTTTTGTGATTTAATGTCAATTCAGAAAGCGCTCTCAGGCAGGCGGAAGTGGCGTGTGGCTCGCGGCCAGCCAGGGTTCGCGTCGGTGCCTGGTGCTGATACGGGGCATCCTTTGATCTGTCCCTAAAGCTGATTCAGTGGGAATGCTGGGTAGAAATATAACCCCTAATTTAAATTTAAAAAAACCCCAAACACCTCTTACCCACTGAAGCGTGCTGGAAGTAATTTTGAAACCCTTTCCCAAACTGTTTTAAGGCAAACACAATCCCGCTGCCGTCGCACCCGGGGATCGGAGCCCGTGGGGCGCAGAATTGGAGCGTCTCTGCGAGGAGAACCCGGGAGGCGAAGGAAGGAGAGCGCCCGCTGCCTGCCCTCTCGTCTACAAACACCGCTTCAAGCTTTTCATCGCAGGGTGACGAGAGGTCGATGTAAAATCCCCGCGTCGCCCGCAGCCGAGGGGCTGAGCAGCCTTTGGGTGCCGCTCAGCTGCGGCGGCCGCCACGGCCGGCTCTTACCGTCCCCTCCCAAGTTCCTCGGCGGCGTAGAAGCTGATGTCGGGGGTTCAGTTTGACGTCTCAGCCTAAATCCGACCGAAATCCCCGACCGACAGGGACCCCAGCCCGAAGCAGGGAGGATGCCAAGTCCGCGCGGGGCCCTGGCAGTCCGGCACCGCGTTGTTCCCCTCCGTGCTCCCTCCTGCCGCGGCGTGGCACGGCACGCGTGTCTGAGCTGCTTGTAGGCCACGTGGCTCGAGAGCGTCAGCCTCGTCGCTCTTCTAGACGCCAGATTAACTTTCCCCCTTCCCCGCTTGGAAGAACATCACAGGATCCCGGGAGAAGGCGCCTTTGAGGGTCTTCAGTCCTGCTTGGAGCAGGCTTCGGCTGTAGGTCTGGTCCCACAGCAATGGTGGTGTGGCCGTTGCCGGAACCGTCCCGGGCAACGAGGTCTCAGCCTGACCCAAAATTCGTGGTTCAGGTTGCCAGCAAACCCAGCATAAATGAGAAATCACAGAACCATTAAGGCTGGAAAAGAGCTCTCAGATCACCAAGTCCAACCATCACCCCAACCCCACCGTGCCTGCTAAACCAGGTCCCCAAGTGCCACAGCCACACAGTTTTTGAACCCCTCCAGGGGTGATAAGGCCGCAGTAGGAGCTCCTCTAGCTGGTCCTTCAGCTCCTGTGTCACTGGAAGATTTGTTCTGCAAGTAACCCTTCTGCTAGCTGGGAGTGAGTGGACTGGACGCTCTTTTTTCCAAAGTTGGCTGCTCCAGAAAGACTTCTTTGTCCCGCAGCGTTTCTACCTGGAATGAGCGAAGCTGGGCTGATACGAGCACTCTCCAGCGTTAGCACCTGAGGTGGTACGGCAGTGAATCGCTTCGTCTTACTCACGGTCTCCTGCTCTGTACTAGGAGATGAAATTGAGGTGGAACTTGGCTGTTTCTGGTCACCATCTAGTTGTAAACTGATGTTGGAGCTTCCGCAGCTGCTTTAGAGCCGTTTGCACATCACAGAATCACAGAGTGGTCGGGGCTGGAGGGGACCTCTGGGGGTCACCCAGCCCAACCCCCTGCCCAAGCAGGGTCACCCAGAGCAGGGGGCACAGCACCGCGTCCAGCCGGGGCTGGAATATCTCCAGAGAAGGAGACTCCCCAGCCCCTCTGGGCAGCCTGGGCCAGTGCTCCGTCACCCTCAGAGGGAAGAAGTTCTTCCTCGGGTTCAGCTGGAGCTTCCTCTGCTCCAGTTTGTGCCCATTGCCCCTTGTCCTGTCGCTGGGCACCACTGCAAAGAGTCTGGCCCCGTCCTCCTGACCCCCACCCTGCAGATATTTAGAGGCATTTCGAAGGTCCCCTCTCAGCCTTCCCTTCTCCAGGCTGAACAAGCCCAGCTGCCTCAGCCTCTCCTCATAGGAGAGATGCTCCAGGCCCCTCCTCATCCTCGCAGCCCTCCGCTGGACTCTCTCCAGTAGCTCCTCATCTTTCTTGAACTGGGGAGCCCAGCACTGGACCCAGCACTGCAGATGGGGCCTCCCCAGGGCAGAGCAGAGGGGCAGGAGAACCTCCCTCACCCTGCTGCCCACCCTCCTCGTGATGCCCCCCAGGATCCCATTGCCCTTCTTGGCAACCATCCTTTGGTTAGACGTGCGTAGCCAAAACTCCATGAATTTTCTTAAATTTGCATGTCGAGTTTTTTGGTGCCTCTTGCTCTGCACCGAAGGGACGCAGCGAGCGTTTCTGCAGGGTGCTCGCCTGTCTCCCGCCTCGGGCTGGTCAGAGCCAAGTGCGGGTTTTCAGGGACACTCTGTCAAATGACGGCAGCTCTCGAGAAGTCCGGGCAGTTCTTCATCTCTTTGTCCTTCCAAATACGTCGTGCCTGTTTCACTGCCCTGTCTCCATCTCCGCTGCCTCCGGGGTCTCACCAGCCAAACTGACGTCACTTCTGATGGTGGGAATTGGCCACATCCGTCGGGAGCTGAAACATTAGCTGGCACCAGCCTGTCACCTTACGGATGGTCATGGTCTAGCCCGGTGACGCGGTGCCAGCCGGTGGTCTTACTGTGTGGGCTGGAGAAGAGCCGAGGTATCCACAGGGAAGGTGATGGTCTCTTTTCTCCTGGTGATTTCTGGTGTGAAAATGCTGTGATTTGGGGACTGGGCCCATGACAGTTCTGCGCCAAGGCTGGTAGACGTGTCCTCCTGCCCAAAATCCTTCTGCCTTGGGCAGTGCTGCTTCTGCTGAGGCTGGTGAGGGGTCTGGAGAACAAGTCCCCTGAGGAGCAGCTGAGGGAGCTGGGGCTGCTCAGGCTGGAGAAGAGGAGGCTGAGGGGAGATCTTCTTGCTCTCTGCAGCTCCCTGCCAGGAGGGGGCAGGGAGGGGGTTTGGGCTCTGCTCCCCAGGACCCAGCGACAGGACGAGAGGCGATGGCCTCAGGCTGCATCAGGGGGGTTCAGGTTGGAGATTGGGGAAAATTTCTTTGCTGAGAGAGTGGTCAGGGGTTGGCCCAGGCTGCCCAGGGCAGTGGGGGAGTCCCCATCCCTGGGGGGGTTCAAAAACCGTGTGGCTGTGGCACTTGGGGACATGGTTTAGCAGGCATGGTGGTCTTGGGTGGATGGTTGGACTGAATGATCTTAGAGGTCTTTTCCAACCTTGATGATTATCTGATTCTGCTGAGCAGAAGAGGCAGTGTCTATGGCTTCCAACCTCCCGTTTGAGGTCTTTCATGGATTTCCTTCCAGATGCAAACCACCCAGCTCTCCTCTCCAGGACTGACACATCTTGCCAGCCCCGTTTCCGCCCAGCTCCGGGGCTGAGGCTCTTTGCATCGAGGTTCTTCTGTCAGGGCTGCATTTGTGTAGGAGCTTGGGTGGCGTTGGTGTGGGGGCTGCGTTCGTGGCTAAGCCTTGTGGAGGTGGGGCTGAGGGCTTGATGTGGGCCTGGGTGGTTTGGGCATGGGGTGCCCACTCTGCCCAGCTGCCTTGTTCTTTCTCCTCCCTCGGAAGGAGGTTTTTATTTATTTAAAACTTGCTACTCTGACGCTTTCTCCACGAATCTTAGCGCTTCTGTCCAGGCTGCTCTCCTCCAGCCGATGGTCTCTGCCCTCTCGCTAGGCATGGGTCCTCCTTCCTCGCACGAGAGGGACAGGACTGCAGAAAGCGAATGGCAAATTGATGAAAAATACGTTTAGTTTTCCGCAGATGTTTCCAATTACAGTTTTCTGGGGTTCTAACGCTACAAGTTGTCTCGAAACGCACGCCTCCGCCGCTGCCCGTTGGTTGAAGTTGAAGGAAATACGACTTTCTTTTTTTATTGTGATGAGGGTTCTTTCTTTGTGCGAAGAAGGTCCCCAGGCTCGCCTTGTTTACGTCTTTGCCTCTCGGCGTCGCAGCCCTGTAAATACCCAACTCGTGTTTCATCCCAGTGTTAAATGTCAAAGCTGCAAATGCGCCGCGGGGCTTCGGTTTCCATCCACCTCGAGAAGCCGGGTGCGCCAGGACGGAGCCCTTCGGGTGGGGATCTTCAGGGCGCAACGGCAAGGGCTCAACGCTGCCTTCCTGGCTTAGACTCGTTCTTCTGTTGCTCAGTTTTTACATCAAAAAGTAAATTTTGAAGCCCAGTGTGAGGTTAGACGGGTGGTAAAAGAAAAATCTCGTTCCCGAGAGCCGGGCTGTGTGCAGACAGATCCTGGGGGACCGGAGGAAGCCAAGCGTTGAGCCCACGGAGCCTTACGTGGGGATGGGAGCGGCGATTTGGTTACAACATCGCGACGTTCTCCTGCCCCTCTGCTCTGCCCTGGGGAGGCCCCATCTGCAGTGCTGTGTCCACTGCTGGGCTCCCCAGTTCAAGAAAGATGAGGAGCTACTGGAGAGAGTCCAGCGGAGGGCTACGAGGATGAGGAGGGGACTGGAGCATCTCTGCTACGAGGAGAGGCTGAGGGAGCTGGGCTTGTTCAGCCTGGAGAAGAGAAGGCTGAGAGGGGACCTTAGAAATGCCTCTAAATATCTGCAGGGTGGGGGTCAGGAGGACGGGGCCAGACTCTTTGCAGTGGTGCCCAGCGACAGGACAAGGGGCAACGGGCACAAACTGGAGCAGAGGAAGCTCCAGCTGAAGCCGAGGAAGAACTTCTTCCCTCTGAGGGTGACGGAGCCCTGGCCCAGGCTGCCCAGGGAGGCTGTGGAGTCTCCTTCTCTGGAGATATTCCAGCCCCAGCTGGACGCGGTGCTGTGCAGCCTGCTCTGGGTGACCCTGCTTGGGCAGGGGGGATTGGACTGGGTGATCCCCAGGGGTCCCTGCCAACCCCAAACATTCTGTGATTCTGTGACAGCACTCGGCTCCTTCCTCTCGGGGAGCGCTTCTGCTGCTGACTCTACAAAAGCCTCGATTTTAGGTGAAAATCCTGCCATAAAGTAACGGCGATGTCATATCGCGTGTCGGTGTTAGCCCCCCAGTGCCGCAGTCCGCAGGCAAACACCTTTAGAAGGGTCTGCACGGTCGGATGGAGGAGATATTAGGCAAGAAAAGTAAAAAATAATTTGGGTTGGAAAGTGAAGGCTGGTGTAGTTTGAACCGGTGGTTGATGAGGCTCTGGCTGGGGAAGGGGGTGCAGTCCCCAAGGCTGGGTTCATCCATCCTCATGGATCTCTGGAATCACAGAATCGTAGGTTGGAAAAGACCTCTAAGACCATCAAGTCCAACCGTCACCGCAGCCCCACCATCCCTGCTAAACCATGTCCCCAAGTGCCACACCCACACGGTTTTTGAACCCCTCTGGGGACGGGGACTCCCCCACTGCCCTGGGCAGCCTGGGCCAACCCCTGACCACTCTCTTGGCAAAGAAATTTTCCCCAATATCTGATCTGAACCTTCCCTGATGCAACTTGAGGCCATCGCCTCTCGTCCTATCGCTGGTTGGTTGGGAGAAAACACCGACACAAACCCAGCTGGAGGCGAGTCTGTTCGCAGGTGGAAACGAGGAGCAAGCCTTGATTTTCAGAACTTCCAAGGCGGGCTGCATCGTACGCTTGCAGAAGAGCCTTGTCCGCCCCCGTGTGTTTGTATCTTCTGAGCAGGGAGGCAATTTTGATTTAAAAACCAACAATCTGCAAGCTCGGGGTGGTTTGCGAAGACCTTCCTTGCGCGGTCGGATGGCTGTGGTTCGTTGTCTTCAAGCATTTGTGATCTGGAGGATGCTCTTCGCTCACTTTTGTTTTTTTTGACCAACGCTAGGATCTAAACTCATTCTCTCCGAATATCCGGGGAACACTTTGCATTTCATGTGCGTGGAAGAAATTCCCCTGGTGTCGTTGGCCTCCTGCGGTGCTGGGCTGCTCCGTGGCCGTTGGCGAGATGGGCTCCTCTTCGCACCGAGGCACCGGTTGGGTGTTCGACAGCTGCAGCCAAAGGCTGCGGGTTGGTTTCTTTCCTCACCTGACGTTTCTATAAGGTCTTCCTTGCCCATCCTGCTCCCGTATCCATCTATTCCTGCTAAATACTCCTTCCGGGGGGTTATTTTTCTGATATATTGATCATCAAGCTGGGTAATCCTCGTTGGAGCCCTCTGAGGTCACACAAGCCAACTTCTTCCGGCTCTTGAAGGCTTTGCACGATTTATGACGACGACGCAGTAAATTATGGGCACGCCAACAGCTCCTTTTCGTCCCGCCAGTCGTTAGCGATCACGAAACTGTTCATAATTCTGCCGTCTTTGTTGAATCGATGACTCCGGATGGTTCGATGAGCGCTTGCGTAGCGGGGCCGGGGCGCACTGGCTTTGGATTTTACGTGCTTTTTGGAGCATCTCCTCACACGCTTACTGCCGAGTCCCCCGTTCTGCCTCCCTGTCTGCAAATGTTCGGTTCTACACGCGGTGGAAAGTGTGCACCCGTTAATACGAGTTGAGAAAGTTCTCAGTACGAGTCGCGGAGGGGCTGGTGTGATTCCGGCTATTGTATTTCTCGTTTATTAAGAAGGGCTTTTTGTTTATTGCCAGCTGGGGAATTGCCTGGCGAGTGTAAATAAATCCGTAGGGACGTTTCCGTCAGAAACGCCTCCAAATTTTTCTTACGACCCCTTTTGAAGTTTTTACGGGCGAGTGACGCGCCAGGAATAGCTGGAGTCGTCGGACAAAACTTCTTTAGCAGACCGAGGTCGCAGAGGCAGCTGGAAGGGAAGGACCGAGGCCTGGTGACAGCGAAGGAGCTCTAAGAGGAGGCATCTCCAGAAAGAGCTCCTTGACCATCATGAGCGGGGCCTTCAAAGCCTGGTGAGCACCCATCACAGCCAGCCCGGCCATCCGTGTGTCCCTGGGCAGTCTCGTCTGTCCGCCCTCCAGCCTCTCGCTGCAGCGAAGTTCAAAGGTAGAAGCGATTCCCGGCATCGGCGTCAGCCCGAGGTTGGAGACGAGGACTCGCAGCCAACCTCACGCACGGCCGGGGCGGGGACCGGCATCGACAGCGAGGTGACGGCCCCGCGGAGAAACGTGCTGCGTGCCCTTGAACGCTGTGAGGAGGGAACGGCTCCGTCTGGACACGGCAGCAGGCCGTGCAGGGGATGGATTCGCCTGCTGCTGAGGTTGGGCTGGTTTGGGGCTCTTCCCAATGTCTTTGGATGCAATGGTTTGCTTGGATTCTGCTGAGCTAAGCGGAGAAGGGGAGAGGAGATGGGAGAACGTCGGGGTGCCCTGAGGGTCCCTGGTGTATGTTACTCTCACGTCTGAATCACAGAGTCATAGAATCATGAAGGTTGGAGAAGACCTCTAAGATCATCAAGTCCAACCTTCAGCCCAACACCACCATGCCTACTTTGTCCTATGGGCAAAGTCATAGAATCACAGAATCATGAAGGTTGGAGAAGACCTCTGAGATCACCAAGTCCAACCGTCAGCCCAACACCACCATGCCTACTTCGTGCTATGGGCAAAGTCACAGAATCCTGGAAACATCAAAGTTGGAAAAGACCTGCAAGATCACGAAGTCCAACCGTCAACCCAACACCATGATGCCTACTTCGTCCTATGGGCGAAGTCATAGAATCCTGGAAACGTCAAGGTTGGAAAAGACCTGCAAGATCATGAAGTCCAATCGTCAACCCAACACCATGATGCCTACTTCGTCCTATGAGCGAAGTCATAGAATCCTGGAATCATGAAGGCTGGAAAAGACCTCCAAGATCACCAAGTCCAACCGTCAACCCAACACCCCCATGCCTGCTAAACCATGTCCCCAAGTGCCACATCCACACGTTTTTTGAACCCCTCCAGGGATGGGGACTCCCCCACTGCCCTGGGCAGCCTGGACCAACCCCTGACCACTCTCTCAGCAAAGAAATTTTCCCAATCTCCAACCTGAACCTCCCCTGACGCAGCTTGAGGCCGTTTCCTCTCAGGGGACTTTTGGGTTTGACGATCAGCTCGAGTGACATTTACGGGCTAAAATGGCCGTAGAAATATCTTCCAGCAGAATTTCAGGGAGTACAACGAGAAGCTGAGCCCTGTGCTAATATCGACAATAAGAAATCAGAATTTTACGTCACCATATGCAAAAGAGACTCTTTTTTTCGCTGAGAAGAAGACTGGGTCATCCCGACCTGACGTGTCGAGCAACGCGGCACGTTCTCCGTGGCCTCGTCTCTTCCCCGTGCAGACCTCTGACCGCGACGCCTGGTTTCTCGAGCGTCGGCCGGTGATGTGTCGGAGACCACGGCTTTTTCGCAGCACCCGCCTGCAAGGGGTGGATCGGTTCTGAACCATCATTATTTTATTGGTATTCAGCCATGGGAACAGCTGGCCGAAGGCTGTGAGAGAACCTCCCTCACTACCAAGGCTGAAATGAGGACTAGAATGTTTTTTTTTTTGAAAATATAGAGGTTTTATTTCACGCTGGATTTAATTCGGGGAAGTCCTGTGGCATGAAGGGTGTCGAGGCGAGGGCTGCGAAGCCGCGTCCGCGTCGCGAGCTTCAGGCTGGGAAGCGCTCGTCGGAAGTCCTGTGTCCCCGTGTCCGACGCCGCTGCCTTTTGCGTTTTTTCACTGTGCTAAAGCCCAAGAGCGGTGACCCTGCCCCGTTACAGAGCCATCACCCATTTGTAACGCTGCCTTCAGTTTGCACGGCGCAGAACGTCGCCGGGTTCAAGGTCAGTGAAAGAAGACATCAGCCTGCTGTCTGTTATCTCCTCATGCTTGGGCTGGGCCGAGGGAACCCGAGCCAGATTTTCCATGAAAACCCCTTCTTTCCCTCCTGGGGTTTCAGCGGCCGTTGTTGCCTGGCTGAAGCGCCGTGCCGGGCAGCCCGATGCGACGCAACGCTCTGCTTCCCTTGCAGGTGAGCAGAAGACATCCCAAAAGGCTCTTCTTTGTCCCCAGCTCCATGCCTAAATATGAGCTTGGGAGGAGAAGCTTGTGACTGGGAATCCCAGAATCACAGAATGGAGGGGTTGGAAGGGACCTCTGGGGGTCACCCAGTCCCACCCCCTGCCCAAGCAGGGTCACCCAGAGCAGGGGGCACAGCACCGCGGCCAGCCGGGGCTGGAATATCTCCAGAGAAGGAGACTCCCCAGCCCCTCTGGGCAGCCTGGGCCAGGGCTCCGTCACCCTCAGAGGGAAGAAGTTCCTCCTCAGGTTCAGCTGGAGCTTCCTCTGCTCCAGTTTGTGCCCGTTGCCCCTTGTCCTGTCGCTGGGCACCACTGGAAAGAGTCTGGCCCCATCCTCCTGCCCCCCACCCTGCAGATATTTAGAGACATTTCGAAGGTCCCCTCTCAGCCTTCTCTTCTCCAGGCTGAACAAGCCCAGCTCCCTCAGCCTCTCCTCGCAGCAGAGATGCTCCAGTCCCCTCCTCATCCTCGTAGCCCTCCGCTGGACTCTCTCCAGTAGCTCCTCCTCTTTCCTGAACTGGGGAGCCCAGCACTGGACCCAGCACTGCAGATGGGGCCTCCCCAGGGCAGAGCAGAGGGGCAGGAGAACCTCCCTCGCCCTGCTGCCCACACTCCTCGTGATGCCCCCCAGGATCCCATTGCCCTTCTTGGCACCCAGGGCACGCTGCTGGCTCATGGTCACCCTGTCGTCCCCCAGCACTCCCAGTCCCTCTCCGCAGAGCTGCTTTAGGGGAAGGTGACAACCTGGATCTGCCGTTCCATGTGGATCTTTCCTTTTTCCCGGGGGTTTCTCTTCATCATGGCAGCTTCAAGCCCGTGAAGAACATCCCCGTCTCGCAGTGGCTGGCGTCACCTCCTGGAGCTTTGCTGAGGCGTGCTTTGTGCTGTGGATAAGAAGATCTGGTTCCTGAACAGGAGACCCCGAAGCCAAGGGTTTCTGCCCAAGCCGTGTCGTCGGCCTCCGGCTCTCCCCCCAGCTCTCCGGTGTGCCCGCAGCGCGCCGTGGAGTCACCGGTGTGGGCTCTCAGATGGGCCCAGCAGCTTCAATCTAACGATTACGCCTCATTACTTGGATCTGGGGAGACCTTTACCCAATCCTCCTCCTTCCCTTGGTCCCTTGCTGCGCTCCCTCCGCTTTTATTGCTGACAGGGGCAGGAATTACCCATCTCAACCCCAAAAAGCCTCTTTCGTTGTGCGTTACTGCGAGGATGGGCGTCGGATCCGCTCTCCCGGGGCTGTGAGCGTCTGCACCGACGTCAGGGGTGTGCTGGAAGCTGATCTGGTGGGTGTCACTGCCCAGCACCCTCCTTAGGCAGCCCCCGCGGCCGGAGCTGTGACAGCAACGCGCCGGGGACTCTCCTGCTGAAAATTTTGGGGGGGATTTTGCTGTAGGGGGTACGTTTTCGTCTGGGGGAATCTGGGGTTTCTCCTAAGCCCGCCGTCGGTTCGCTCGGCGTGGCCCTGCCTGCTCGCTGACCGTGCCGTGCTCTGCCCGCAGGTCCACGCCTGGGAGATCTCCGACCAGCTCCTGCAGATCCGTCAGGATGTGGAGTCGTGCTACTTCGCGGCGCAGACCATGAAGATGAAGATCCAGACTTCCTTCTACGAACTCCCCACGGACTCCCACGCTTCGTTACGGGACTCTTTGCTGTCCCACATCCAGAACTTGAAAGACCTGTCGCCGGTCATCGTCACCCAGGTAGGCGCTGGGCTGGGGGCTGGAAGGAGCTGCTCCACCAACGTCGGCGAGCGGGAGAGGGCTGGGGCCGCTCTCGGCAGCGAAACCCTGACCGGTCGGTCCCAACTTGCCGTCGGGAGCAGGCTGGTAGCCAGCCCCGAGCCGCAGCCCTGCCAGAGCCGACGCTCAGAGCCGTTGCTCGCTGCTGATGGCAGCCAGCTCCCGCTTTGGTCACTTCTGCCTGTGCTCCTGGGCAGATTTCATCAGTCACCGCGCTTACCCGTGTGTTTTTTCACTCTCTCTTCCCCTCTCAGCTTGCTTTAGCGATAGCAGACCTTGCCCTGCAGATGGCTTCTTGGAAGGGCTGCGTCCAGACGCTGGTTGAAAAGTAAGTGCCTGGTTGTGTCGTTAAAACACTGTTCCTCGAGTAAACGTGCCGGCCCGCGTGGTCTGGAAAGGCGCGCGGCGGCAAACGGCCCGACGACGGGAAAGTTTCTCTTCCTCGGTTAATGCTTTAAAGCGTTCTGGAGGGCAGTGGGGAGCTGCGCTGGCCGGAGGGCTGGGTCTGTCTGCGGCTCTAACAGAGCGGCCGTGGCCGTGGTGGTTGCAGACTCAGCGATTTTCCTCATCCCTGTTTTTGTTCCGTGTTGATCCCTCGTCCGCCTCCCCGGCTTTGGCCGGCCAGCGCAGGAACGCGCGATTTTGGCGTGACAGCGTTTTCCCTGCCCTGCGTTTGCCTGTGTGGGATGCCACGTGCTCCTGCGCTGTGATGCTGAGAATTCCAGCATGGTGGGGGTTGGCAGGGACCTCTGGGGGTCACCCAGTCCCACCCCCTGCCCAAGCAGGGTCACCCAGAGCAGGGGGCACAGCACCGCGTCCAGCCGGGGCTGGAATATCTCCAGAGAAGGAGACTCCACAGCCCCTCTGGGCAGCCTGGGCCAGGGCTCCGGCACCCTCAGAGGGAAGAAGTTCTTCCTCGGGTTCAGCTGGAGCTTCCTTGGCTCCAGTTTGTGCCCATTGCCCCTTGTCCTGTCACTGGGCACCACTGCAAAGAGTCTGGCCCCGGCCTCCTGACCCCCACCCTGCAGATATTTAGAGGCATTTCGAAGGTCCCCTCTCAGCCTTCTCTTCTCCAGGCTGAACAAGCCCAGCTTCCTCAGCCTCTCCTCGTAGGAGAGATGCTCCCGTCCCCTCCTCATCCTCGCAGCCCTGTGCTGGACTCTCTCCAGTAACTCCTCATCTTTCTGGAACTGGGGAGCCCAGCACTGGACCCAGCACTGCAGATGGGGCCTCCCCAGGGCAGAGCAGAGGGGCAGGAGAACCTCCCTCGCCCTGCTGCCCACACTCCTCGTGATGCACCCCAGGATCCCCTTGGCCTTCTTGGCACCCAGGGCACGCTGCTGGCTCCTGGTCACCCTGTCGTCCCCCAGCACTCCCAGTCCCTCTCCGCAGAGCTGCTCTCCAGCAGCTCAGCCCCAGCCTGTGCTGGTGCCTGGGGTTGTTCCTCCCCAGGGGCAGGACCCTGCCCTTGCCCTTGTTGAACCTCATCAGGTTCCTTGTTGGGGAGACCGCCTTGTTGGGACAGCTCACCGTGCTGCGATGGTCCCCTGGTATTCCTGTAGCAGGAGGGAGCTGGATTTGCCCGTAACGCTTTTGCTGAGCCCCTGTGATGGACATGCCCCTCTGTCTCTCGCTGCTCTGATAACCTCCCTGCCCGTGTTTAGGTTTTCTGCCTGCGCTTGGCTGTCAGCGGCCGGCACGCGCTGACCTTCCTCCCTGTCGCTGCAGGTACAGCAATGATGTGACATCCCTGCCCTTTCTGCTGGAAATCCTCACCGTGCTGCCGGAGGAGGTTCACAGCCGATCCCTGCGCATCGGAGCCAACCGCCGGACCGAAATCATCGAAGATCTGGCGTACTACTCCAGCACGGTCATCTCCCTGCTGGTAAGGAGACCGAGCAGCGCCCGAGCCCTGCCCAGCTGCTGAAGAAGTTCAGGCAGCTTCTTCTCCCCGTCCACAGCACGGATCCAGATTATTCTGGGTTGGATGCGATGGAAAAGCTGGTCTGTGTGAAACGAGCTGGTTTTGTGTGTGTCAGCTCCAAGCAGATCAAAGTCGCAGTCAGGTTCCAGGTGCCAGCACTGGATTGAAAGTGGAGCTGGTTATGGAAACTTGTAGAATAATGAAGGTTGGAAAAGACCTCCAAGATCACCCAGTCCAACCATCACCCCAACCCCCCCATGCCTGCTAAACCCTGTCCCCAAGTGCCACAGCCACACAGTGTCTGAACCCCTCCAGGGATGGGGACTCCCCCACTGCCCTGGGCAGCCTGGCCCAACCCCTGACCACTCTCTCAGAAAAGAAATTTCCCCAATCTCCAACCTGAACCCCCCCTGACGCAGCCTGAGGCCATCGCCTCTCATCCTGTCGCTGGGTCCTGGGGAGCAGAGCCCAACCCCCCCTCCCTGCCCCCTCCTGTCAGGGAGCTGCAGAGAGCAAGAAGGTCTCCCCTCAGCCTCCTCTTCTGCAGCCTGAGCAGCCCCAGCTCCCTCAGCCGCTCCTCAGGGGACTTGTTCTCCAGTCCCTTCACCAAGGACATTCCCTTGAGGACGTTCTCCTCCTCTTGGCTGGGCTCTCCGTGCCAGGGCTGTGCTCTTCTCGCTGGGGTCCGGCGTGCGGAGGGCTCTTTCCTGGCGCCGTGTGCTTGAAGTTCTGGGCGAGGGCTGCGGTCGGGTCGGTCGCTGGTCGGGACGGGATTCCTGCGCGGGCTGCGGTCGGTTTGGGTTATTTGAGGGTGAAGCAAACCATTACTTCAGCCCGTTCTGGGTGTGTAGACACGGATCACAGAATATCACAGAATAGTAGGGGTTGGAAGGGACCTCTGTGGGTCATCTAGTCCAACCCCCCTGCCCAAGCAGGGTCACCCAGAGCAGGGGGCACAGGACCTTGTCCAGCCGGGGCTGGAATATCTCCAGAGAAGGAGACTCCACAACCTCCCTGGGCAGCCTGTTCCAGGGCTCCGTCACCCTCAGAGGGAAGAAGTTCTTCCTCATCTTCAGCTGGAGCTTCCTGTGCCTCAGTTTGTGCCCGTTGCCCCTTGTCCTGTCACTGGGCACCACTGAAAAGAGTCTGGCCCCATCCTCCTGACACCCACCCTGCAGATATTTGTAGGCGTTTATAAGGTCCCCTCTCAGCCTTCTCTTCTCCAGGCTGAAAAAGCCCAGTTCCCTCAACCTCTCCTCGTAGGGGAGATGTTCCAGTCCCCTCACCATCCTCGCAGCCCTCCGCTGGACTCTCTCCAGTAGCTCCTCATCTTTCTTGAACTGGGGAGCCCAGAACTGGACACAGTACTCCAGATGAGGCCTCACCAGGGCAGTGTAGAGGGGAAGGAGAACCTCCCTTGTCCTGCTGGCCACACTCTTCTTGATGAGAGGTGATCTCTCGCTCACCTCTCGATCCAGCCGTGTGTCTCGATGTGTCTCTTGGAAGATGTTCAGATTCGTAGAGCTGTGATTCCGCTCTCTTCTCGTACCCCTTTCGAACGTGCCTGATCTCTGAGCACCGCGTGAGAAGCTGAGCTGTGCGCTGAGCCGCGGGACTCCTTTAGAGCTGGCCGAACAGGGAGGCTGTAGCTGAGTCTCCTGGTTCTTCAAAAGGTTCCTCACCCATGGAGCGTTCGTGCTCTCCAAGGACCAGCCTGTTGTGGGCCCCAGAGCAGGGCAGGTTTGGGGAGCAAAGAGTAAGCGTTGGGGTGCATTGCTCCGGGGAGTGAGAAGAAACGCTCCTTGCCGGCTCCTTCCTTCCCGGAGGGACTTCTCATGCTCCGCGGCGTGGTGTGACCTCGGTAAATGAGCAGCCAAGCTGAGGGTTGTCATCAGCGGCGCTGAGTCTAGTTGGAGGCTGGTGACAAGTGGTGTCCCCCAGGGGTCAGTACTGGGCCCAGTCTTGTTTAACTTCTTCATCAACGACCTGGATGAAGAGTTAGAGTGTACCCTCAGCAAGTTTGCTGACGACACCAAACTGGGAGGTGTGGTAGATACTCCAGAAGGCTGTGCTGCCATTCAGCGTGACCTGGATAGGCTGGAAAGCTGGGCAGAGAGGAACCTGATGAGGTTCAACAAAGCCAAATGCAGGGTCCTGCACCTGGGGAGGAACAACCTCATGCACCAGTACAGGCTTGGGGTGGACCTGCTGGAGAGCAGCTCTGCGGAGAGGGACCTGGGCGTCCTGGTGGACGACAGGTTAACCATGAGCCAGCAGCGTGCCCTGGCTGCCAAGAAAGCCAATGGGATCCTGGGGTGCATCAAGAAGAGTGTGGCCAGTAGGACAAGGGAGGTTCTCCTTCCCCTCTACACTGCCCTGGTGAGGCCTCATCTGGGGTACTGTGTCCAGTTAAGGGCTCCCCAGTTCAAGAAAGATGAAGAGCTACTGGAGAGAGTCCAGCGGAGGGCTGCGAGGATGAGGAGGGGACTGGAGCATCTCTCCTACGAGGAGAGGTTGAGGGAACTGGGCTTGTTCAGCCTGAAGAAGAGAAGGCTGCGAGGGGACCTTATAAATGCCTACAAATATCTGAAGGGTGGGTGTCAGGAGGATGGGGCCAAGCTCTTTTCAGTGGTGCCCAGCGACAGGACAAGGGGCAACGGGCACAAACTGAGGCACAGGAAGTTCCATCTGAACATGAGGAAGAACTTCTTCCCTCTGAGGGTGATGGAGCACTGGAACAGGCTGCCCAGGGAGGTTGTGGAGTCTCCTTCTCTAGAGATATTCAAGACCTGCCTGGACAAGGTCCTGTGCAGCCTGCTCTGGGTGACCCTGCTTCGGCAGGAGGGTTTGACTAGATGACCCACAGAGGTCCCTTCCAACCCCTACTATTCTGTGATATTCTGTGATATTCTATGCCTGACTCGGGCTTCGGGCAGAGCCCCCGGAGCTCCCCGCCGATGCCTACCACTTCACGCAGCTCGTCGACAGGCGGGGAGCGGACGGACCCTCGGCAGCCGGTCGGAATCACGGTCTCCCTTTGCTCATTAGGCTGTCGTTTAGATTTCCTCCTCGTGGACGCGTGAAGCTGCAGGGCGTTAGTTCTACCTGTCGACCATGGTCTCTTCTCCTTGAGCTATGCTTCTTAAAAGCTTAGTTCTCTACATCATCTCAAATTTTCACAGAATTTCACAGAATTTTCACAGAATAGTAAGGGTTGGAAGGGACCTCTGTGGGTCATCTAGTCCAGCCCCCTGCTGAAGCAGGATCACCTACAGCAGGCTGCTCAGGACCTTGTCCAGGCGGGTCTTGAATATCTCCAGAGAAGGAGACTCCACAGCCTACCTGGGCAGCTTGTTCCAGTGCTCCGTCACCCTCAGAGTGAAGATCATGAAACTGAGGGATGAGAGAACAGCTATCCCAGACTAAGTGTGGAAGTGTTGGATCAAGATATTAATCCAGCAGGTCCTGAGCAACCTGCTCTAGCTGACCCTGCTTTGAGGAAGGGGTTGGACTAGGTGACCTCCAGAGGTCCTTTCCAAACTGAGTAATTATGTGATTCCATAACCAGGATGTTATATTTGTGCAATATCTGATTTAGGAATGTGTCTCACAGTTTAGAGCCAACGGCTGAAAATGGATTATGGTTAGATGGACATCCTGGGCCCTTTTAATTTGGATCTGCTATTTTGGGATTCAGAGAAGGCGGATCTAATGCTCCTTACAAAAGTTTGATCTCTTCTGTAGAGTCACTGTGAGCTGGGTCTTTGGCACTGAAGAATGGACCCTGCCTGGACAAGGTCCTGTGCAGCCTGCTGTAGGTGACCCTGCTTCGGCAGGGGGGTTGGACTGGGTGACCCACAGAGGTCCCTTCCAGCCCCGACCATTCTGTGATTCTGTGTCTCTCCTGGCTCCAGCGTGCAGCATCTTTGCACCTCCCCGCGCCGTTCCGTTTATCCCCGCCGACCTCTCAGGTGTGACCTGCGGGCCCTCCCCGCTCCCCCTTCCCCCTCCGAATCCCCTTCTCTGGTGGGACCCAGCACAGGCTCAACCCCTCCGGATTTTCCATGGTTTAATTTGGAGAAAAGGGCAGGCTGGAGGTCAGGAGGTCTCGATCTGAGCTTGCACCTGGCCCGGAACCTTGGCAGGGGGTCCCCGCTCCGTTTCCACGCTGCTTTTTGCGGGTCGGCGATGAAGAAAGCCGCAGAGGGTACCTGGAATAGAGACAGGAGCGTGGCGGGTAGGTCCGGTGGAGGTTTCGTGTTTGTGCGGTGTTGGTGTTCCCCGGGGAGGCCGGGGAAGGAGGCTGCCTTTGCCAGAGCTGCCCCGGTAGCGCTGGAGGAAGGGGATCGTGGTGACCAAGGATCGTAGACTCACGGAATCGCAGAGTCACGTCGGTTGGAAAGGACCTTTAGCATCAGTTCCAACCATAAACCCAACGCTGCCAAGCCCACCACGAAATCGCATCCCCGAGCGCTGCGTCTGCACGGCTTTTAAACCCCTCCAGGGATGGGGACGCTTCCCTGGGCAGCCCGTTCCAGCGCTTGATGGCCCTTTCAGTGAACAAATTTTCCCCAGCATCCAATCTAAACCTCCCCTGGCACCGCTGGAGGCCGTTGCCTCTCGTCCCGTGTCTCAGGACACAGAGCTGAGCCGTGTCCTCTGCTCGGTAGCAGCTCAGGTCTTGCTTGAGGAGCCTCTCTTCGCCCCTTAAGCCGCGTTTGTCGCTGTGAAGCTCCATGCCATCTCCACCGCCACCGTCAGGGGAGCCCAGTTCCACCTTCTCCGTGGGCTTCGCTGTCTTTGAACCTCGCTCAGTTCAGAAACTCTTTTCACCTTCCCCAAATGCCCGCGCCATCCCTCGGGGCCGTCTCCAGCCCTCGGCTCTTCTCCTGGGACGTTTCGGAGAAGCCTGCCTGTCACATCGGTGCGACAGGCGACGGCGCCAGCGCTGGGTCGCCGAGGGTCGTAGCCCCGTCGCGAGGCTTTGTTCAGACTCCCTCCGCGTTCTCCTGGGGCTTTCGTGGTGAATCCCAGTGAGGGCGTTTCAGCCACCTGCCTGAAGAGCAACATGAAATTTTCCGGGCAGGATTTACAGAATAAAATCGCTTTCCTGAGTCACAAAATGGGGTTTTAAGAACTTGTAGAGGGACGGTGGTGAAATATGACATTCCATCTTCAGGACTGAAGCATCAAGTGAGGATCTCTGGGCTCCCCAGTTCAAGAAAGATGAGGAGCTACTGGAGAGTCCAGCGGAGGGCTGCGAGGATGAGGAGGGGACTGGAGCACCTCTCCTACGAGGAAAGGCTGAGGGAGCTGGGCTTGTTCAGCCTGGAGAAGAGAAGGCTGCGAGGGGACCTTCGAAATGCCTCTAAATATCTGCAGGGGGGGGGTCAGGAGGCCGGGGCCAGACTCTTTGCAGTGGTGCCCAGCGCCAGGACAAGGGGCAACGGGCACAAACTGGAGCAGAGGAAGCTCCAGCTGAACCCGAGGAAGAACTTCTTCCCTCTGAGGGTGACGGAGCCCTGGCCCAGGCTGCCCAGAGGGCTGGGGAGTCTCCTTCTCTGGAGATATTCCAGCCCCACCTGGACGTGGTCCTCTGCAACCTACTGTAGATGACCCTGCTTTGGCAGGCAGTTGGGCTGGGTGACCCACAGAGGTCCCTTCCAACCCCGACCATTCTGTGATTCTGTGATCTCTGGAAGCTCTCACGTGCAGGATTGCTTGGCCAACCTAGGCTCTCTTCTGGGGAGAAGGGAGTCGGGGATCCTTCCCCAGGTCCTGCCTGCCCACCTACTCTTCCTTCCCCTCAGCCGGGCGAGGCCAGGGCGTCCTTTGCTGCTTAGGTTTTGTTGAGGGGTGCCGTTGGGCGCCGTTGAGCAGCAGAAGTGTTGGCCAACTCTGGAAATGAGGGCTGGCTGCTGCCAGACCCCGTCCTGTCCTTGGGGTGTTCGGGCTGTCCTCGGGTTGGCCCGATGTTCTCCGCGGCAGCGGTTGTTCTGTGGTGAGGAACATTAAACTGAGATTTGAGTGAGTTTAGGGGTCTGCGATGTGCGAAGCCTCTTCGCGTCCGTGCTCCGCCAGTCTGAGACGGGGTTCTGCAGCAAACGGGTGGGCTGGGAGGGAAGGAGAACACTCAGACTGCTCCTCTCGCTTCCGTAACCGCAGCTGAAGTTGACTGAGAGGTTTTTGGCTCTGCCCCTACATCTCACCGGGGCCGGGGCTGCTTTGTGGGGGTGCTGGAAGCTGTCTTGAATCACAGAATCATCAAGGTTGGAAGAGACCTCTGAGATCATCCAGTCCAACCATCACCCCAGCCCCCCCACGCCTGCTAAACCGTGTCCCCAAGTGCCACAGCCACACGGTGTCTGAACCCCTCCAGGGATGGGGACTCCCCCACTGCCCTGGGCAGCCTGGCCCAACCCCTGACCACTCTCTCAGCAAAGAAATTTCCCCAATCTCCAACTTGAACCTCCCCTGACGCAGCCTGAGGCCGTTTCCTCTCTGGGGACTTTTGGGTTTGACCATCAGCTTGGGTGCTATTTGTGGGCTAAAATGGCCGTAGAAATATCTTCCAGCAGAATTTCAGGGAGCACAGCCAGAAGCTGAGCCCTGTGCTAATATCGACGATAAGAAATCAGAATTTTACATCACCATATGGTGAGAAGAGACCTCTAAGACCATCAAGTCCAACCATCAATCCAACACCCCTATGCTTGCTAAACCATGTCCCCACGTGCCACATCCACACGTTTTTTGAACCCTTCCAGGGATGGGGACTCCACCCAATTTTCCCCAGTATCCAACCTGAACCTCCCCTGACGCAACCTGAGGCCGTTGCCTCTCGTCCTGTCGCTAGCTGAGCGTGCTTTGAGCACCCTCTCAAAGCCCACCTGCTCTTGAGAGCGGGTTTGCAGAACTGTCGTGTCCCCAGCCACAAAACCGACGTGGGGACGTGGTCGCCCTAGTTGGGCGCAGAAGTCCTCTCCGCTGGCGTGGGCATCCTCAGGCGTCTTCTGGTGTGAGTGCTGCTTCCACGTGGGTACCACACTGCTGCTTGGTGGCTTCAGGTTGTGTCGGCCTCTTGGAGAGGTCACTGCTGGCTGTCCCACGCCCCTAGGTCTTGGGGGGAAGTTCTTGGTACTCACTGCAGAGACCCCAGGATGGCTTTCGTACGATTATTTATCATTTTGCTTGTGAAATTGCGTGTTGGAGTCGGGTTCCTAAGCACTTCTCCCTTGTCCTGCCACAGATGACATGCGTGGAGAAAGCAGGCAACGACGAGAAGATGCTCATCAAAATCTTCCGGTGCTTGGGGAGCTGGTTCAACCTCGGCGTCCTGGACAGCACCTTCATGGCAAACAGCAAGTTGCTGTCGCTCCTCTTCGAGGTGCTGGTGAGTGTTTCTCTCGGGAAGCAAGGTGGTGGTGGGCCTTGGGTGCCAGGATGGGGTCACTTCTCGGTCCGAGAGCGTCTGAGAAGCGACGCCGCTTTTCTACTTGTGCAGGTGTGGAAGGTGAGCTTGGTCCTTCCCCTCCTGAGTAGGAGCCCTCTGGTCCTTACCTTGATCAGCTCCTCGGAGCGTGGTGTCCAGGGAGGGAGGAGCGAGCTCTGTGTGCACAGCCACAGCTCTGCGCTGCCCGAAAGGATCGCCTTCCTTTGGTCATAGAATCAGAGAATTGTTCAGGTTGGAAAAGACCTCCGAGATCACCAAGTCCAACCGTCACCCCAACCCCCCCACGCCTGCTAAACCATGTCCCCAAGTGCCACAGCCACTGATGGGTAGACACGTAGATCTGACGGGTGGAAGTCCAGATTGGATGGGTGGACACGTAGATCTGATGGGTGGATGCATAGATCATAGAATCACAGAATCACTAAGGTTGGAAAAGACCTCCAAGATCATCAAGTCCAACCGTCACCCCAACCCCCCCACGCCTGCTAAACCCTGTCCCCAAGTGCCACAGCCACACGGTGTCTGAACCCCTCCAGGGATGGGGACTCCCCCACTGCCCTGGGCAGCCTGGCCCAACCCCTGACCACTCTCTCAGGAAAGAAATTTCCCCAATCTCCAACCTGAACCCCCCCTGACGCAGCCTGAGGCCATCGCCTCTCATCCTGTCGCTGGGTCCTGGGGAGCAGAGCCCAACCCCCCCTCCCTGCCCCCTCCTGTCAGGGAGCTGCAGAGAGCGAGAAGGTCTCCCCTCAGCCTCCTCTTCTCCAGCCTGAGCAGCCCCAGCTCCCTCAGCCGCTCCTCAGGGGACTTGTTCTGCAGCCCCCTCCCCAGCCTGGCTGCCCTTCTCTGGCCACGCTCCAGCCCCTCCATGTCCTGCTGGGAGCGAGGGGCCCAAAGGGGCCCGATCCCTGCCCTGCTCCCGCTGCCCACCCCATTGCTGATCCAAGCCAGGATGGCCTTGGCCTTCTTGGCCACCTGGGCACACTGCTGGCTCCTGCTCAGCCGGCTGCCGACCAGCACCCCCAGGGCCTTTTCCGCCGGGCAGCTCTGCAGCCGCTCCTCCCCAGGCCTGGAGCCTTGCGTGGGGTTGGTGTGACCCAAGGGCAGGACCTGGCTCTTGGCCTTGTTGACCCTCACACAGTTGGCCTCGGCCCATGGATCCAGCATGTCCAGACCCCTCTGCAGAGCCTTCCTACCCTCCAGCAGATCGACACTCCCACCCAGCTTGGTGTCATCTGCCAGCTTACTGAGGGAGCACTCAATCCCCTCATCCAGACCATTGATAGAGCTGTGAAACAAGACCGGACCCAACACTGAGCCCTGGGGACACCACTGGTGACCGCCACCAGCTGGGTTTAACTCCATTCCCCACCGCTCTCTGGGCTCGGCCATCCAGCCGGTTCTTCACCCAGCGCAGAGCGCACCCGTCCAAACCACGGGCAGCTCGTTTCTCCAGGAGGATGCTGTGGGGAACAGTGTCCAAGGCCTTACTAAAGTCCAGGTAGATGACACCCCAGCCTTTCCCTCATCCACTAGGTGGGTCACCTGGTCACAGAAGGAGATCACATTGGTCGGGCAGGACCTGCCTTTCATGAACCTGTGCTGGCTGGGCCTGATCCCCTGGTTGTCCTTCACATGCCCGGTGGGCGCACTCGGGATGAACGACTCCCGGCACCGAGGTCAGGCTGACAGGCCTGTAGTTCCCGGGATTCTCCTTCCGACCCTTCTTGTGGATGGCTGTCCTGGCTGTCCGCCTCGGAGGACAGTCGGAGAGCGGCGGCACGGAGCAGGAGTCCTGCTCTGGCAGCGGGGAGAGCCGAGGCCGCGCTCCACGGCGTGGCAGAGACGCAGGTGCTGGGTTGCAGGAGCCTTCTGGCTGCGTGGCCATCAGGGATCCTTTCATCTCCATCAACTCGCTGCCGCAGTCGCCGGCAGACAGTACAGCAAGGAAGAAGCTCAAAGAATATTTAATCTTCTATTTATATCTGTCCTCTTTATTCCTGCTCTACTAACCATCAATTTTGGAGCCGGTATTAAGCTGATATCTTGTCTAGCTCGAGCAGGAGCCCAGCTCCATCCCCCTGCGATGGCTGCAGAGCATTCGGAGCAGAACTGAAGACTGAACGTCAGAGAAGCGGCCGTTTCTGGACGTTACCTGGGTCACTGCTGCTCCCAAGGGAGGTGCCAGGTGTCCTTGGAGCACACTTGGACGTTACGTTCAGCCAGGGCAAGGGCAGGGTCCTGCCCCTGGGGAGGAACAACCCCAGGCACCAGCACAGGCTGGGGCTGAGCTGCTGGAGAGCAGCTCTGCGGAGAGGGACTGGGAGTGCTGGGGGACGACAGGGTGACCAGGAGCCAGCAGCGTGCCCTGGGTGCCAAGAAGGCCGATGGGATCCTGGGGTGCATTAAGAGGAGTGTGGGCAGCAGGGCGAGGGAGGTTCTCCTGCCCCTCTGCTCTGCCCTGGGGAGGCCCCATCTGCAGTGCTGGGTCCAGTGCTGGGCTCCCCAGTTCCAGAAAGGTGAGGAGCTACTGGAGAGAGTCCAGCGGAGGGCTGCGAGGATGAGGAGGGCACTGGAGCATCTCTCCTACGAGGAGAGGCTGAGGGAGCTGGGCTTGTTCAGCCTGGAGAAGAGAAGGCTGAGAGGGGACCTTCGAAATGCCTCTAAATATCTGCAGGGTGGGGGTCAGGAGGACAGGGCCAGACTCTTTCCAGTGGTGCCCAGCGACAGGACAAGGGGCAACAGGCACAAACTGGAGCAGAGGAAGCTCCAGCTGAACCCGAGGAAGAACTTCTTCCCTCTGAGGGTGCCGGAGCCCTGGCCCAGGCTGCCCAGAGGGGCTGTGGAGTCTCCTTCTCTGGAGATATTCAAACCCCACCTGGACAAGGTCCTGTGCAGCCTGCTCTGGGCACTGCCCGGACCGGTGCCCCAGCACAGGAGTTGTCTCTTCCTCCTCGTGTTGTTCAACGGGATCCCTCGTTTGCATCTGTTCCGTGGTGCCGGTTCAATTAGTAACGAACGCAGACGAGGGCTGCCGCTCGGTGGGAGGAGGAACGGAGAATATTCGCGCAGGGACGCGGCTCCGGAGCGGTGCCGCAGCAGAAACCCGTCCCCTCCAGGGCAGGACATGGAGCTCCTCGGCTTTTTTATCGCGTGAACGTTTCTAAACCGGGCGTTTTCTCCTCCCTGCGTCCACCTTCACGTGGGACCGGGAGTTGCTTTCCGAACGTGGTGGGATCTCGTGCGAAAGCTGCTCCTTTGTTCCCTCTCAGCGCTTCGCTCTTTGCTCTCTGCTCCTCGTTAGTATGCCGGGCTCGTCTCCTTGATTGCTCAAGGCTCTGCGGGAGCCATTAAAGCGCCGGCTAAACGAGCCGTGCGCCATCGCTGCGAATATCTGCCAGGCGGGACCCAAAATCGGCTTGTTCGCCCCCAAGACCGTCCCAACGATGAAGATTTCACGCCTGCTTGTGAGAAACCGCGTCTCCGTCCCCACCGAGGGCTCGAAGGTTTTTACGGGTCCCTTCCAGCCTGAGCTCTTCTGTGATGCTGTGACCCAACCGGGCTAACGAGCGGCGCGGCGTTCACAGAATCACAGAATCACAGAATAGTAGGGGTTGGAAGGGACCTCTGTGGGTCACCCAGTCCAACCCCCCCGCCGAAGCAGGGTCACCTACAGCAGGCTGCACAGGACCTTGTCCAGGCGGGTCTTGAATATCTCCAGAGAAGGAGACTCCACAACCTCCCTGGGCAGCCTGTTCCAGTGCTCCGTCACCCTCAGAGAGAAGAAGTTCCTCCTCATGTTCAGACGGAACTTCCTGTGCCTCAGTTTGTGCCCATTACCCCTTGTCCTGTCACTGGGCACCACTGAAAAGAGCTTGGCCCCATCCTCCTGACACCCACCCTTCAGATATTTGTAGGCATTTATAAGGTCCCCTCTCAGCCTTCTCTTCTTCAGGCTGAACAAGCCCAGTTCCCTCAACCTCTCCTCGTAGTGGAGATGCTCCAGTCCCCTCACCATCCTTGTAGCCCTCCGCTGCGTTGTCCCGCAAACGACTGCGCGGCGTTTCTGTTCCTTCTGAGCTGCCGTGGATTGCGGGTGGTGTTTTCCCTCCTGCGTTTGCCTCGCTCGGGGAAGAGTCGGTGGAGTCCTGTTGGGAAGGGGGTCAGGCGCTGGACCAGGCTGCTCAGGGCAGTGGTGGAGTCCCCATCCGTGAAGGGGTTTGAAAACCATGTAGATGTGGCACTTGGGGACATGGTTCAGCAGGCATGGGGGTGTTGGGTTGACAGTTGGACTTGATGATCTTAGAGGTCTTCTCCAACCTTCATGATTCTAGGATTCTGTGACTTTGCCCATAGGATGAAGTAGGCATCATGGTGTTGGGGTGACAGTTGGACTTGATGATCTTGCAGGTCTTCTCCAACCTTAATGGTTCCAGGATTCTGTGACTTTGCCCATAGCACAAAGTAGGCATGGTGATGTTGGGGTGATGGTTGGACTAGGTGATCTTAGAGGTCTTCTCCAACTTTAATGATTCTAGGATTCTATGACTTTGCCCATAGGATGAAGTAGGCATGGTGGTGTTGGGGTGATGGGTGGACTTGGTGATCTTAAAGGTCTTCTCCAACCTTCATGATTCTAAGATTCTATAACTTTTCCCATAGGATGAAGTAGGCATGGTGGTGTTGGGGTAATGGGTGGACTTGGTGATCTTAAAGGTCTTCTCCAACCTTCATGATTCTATGATTTTATGACTTCGCCCATAGGACGAAGTAGGCATGGTGGTGTTGGGTTGACGGTTGGACTTGATGATCTTAAAGGTCTTTTCCAACCTTAATGATTCCAGGATTCTATGACTTCCCTTATAGGACGAAGTAGGCATGGAGGTGTTGAGGTGATGGTTGGACTTGGTGAGCTTAGAGGTCTTCTCCAACTTTAATGATTCTAGGATTCTATGACTTTGCCCATAGGATGAAGTAGACATGGTGGGGTTGTGGTGATGGTTGGACTTGGTGATCTTAGAGGTGTTCTCCAACCTTAATGATTCTAGGATTCTGTGAAGGGTTGGGTTTGACCTCGAGCATTCAGGGTGGTGAAGCAGCACAGGCTTTGCAGGAGCGGCTTGTTGGGAGCTGTGGCCACGCAGAAGCTCGACCAAGCTTCAGGAGCAACAAAAGACTCATTTTTCCACTACCATTTCTCATTTCATACATAATCACTGGGCTCTCCTGCTTCTTTCTTGCAGCAACAAGACAAGACGTCATCAAACCTCCACGAAGCCGCTTCGGACTGCGTGTGCTCAGCCCTCTACGCCATCGAGAACGTGGAGACGAACCTTCCGCTGGCCTTGCAGCTTTTCCAGGGCGTCCTTACTCTCGAGAGTGCCTACCACATGGCTGTAGCACGCGAGGACCTGGACAAGTAAGTGAGCTGGGGGAGGAAGGAGAGGTACGGTCACTAACTCCACGGTTGGTTTTGGACTCCGCGGTGTTCGTGTGCGGCACTCTGAGGTCTCTTACGTGTTGCGAAGGAGCGGTGAGGTCGCTTCCATGATCACTCAGAGGTTTTGCAAGAAAAGATTTTACTGGAAATTTAGAAATTGTCATCTTACGGAGTTGGTTGGCAAGGTTCAGTCTGTCGCTTGTCAGATGGGGGGAATACAGAACGGAGGGAGGTTTGGGGTGGCAAATGGTTTATACAGAGTAAAAGGAAAGCGTAAGGGGTAAGGGAGACCCTCCCGTTGCGTCCCCAGGCTTGGACTGGACCCACTTGCTTTCCGAACTCCTGCTCGGAGAGGAGCCTGGGTACGGCTGGATCCACAGAATCACAGAATCACCAAAGCCTGGCAGGCAGGGCTGGAAGGGACCTCTGTGGGTCACCCAGCCCACCCCCTGCCCAAGCAGGGTCACCCAGAGCAGGGGGCACAGCACCGCGTCCAGGCGGGGCTGGAATATCTCCAGAGAAGGAGACTCCACAGCCCCTCTGGGCAGCCTGGGCCAGGGCTCCGTCACCCTCAGAGGGAAGAAGTTCTTCCTCGGGTTCAGCTGGAGCTTCCTCTGCTCCAGTTTGTGCCCGTTGCCCCTTGTCCTGTCGCTGGGCACCACTGGAAAGAGTCTGGCCCCGTCCTCCTGACCCCCACCCTGCAGATATTTAGAGGCATTTCGAAGGTCCCCTCTCAGCCTTCTCTTCTCCAGGCTGAACAAGCCCAGCTCCCTCAGCCTCTCCTCGCAGGAGAGATGCTCCAGTCCCCTCCTCATCCTCGCAGCCCTGCGCTGGACTCTCTCCAGTAGCTCCTCATCTTTCTGGAACTGGGGAGCCCAGCACTGGACACAGCACTGCAGATGGGGCCTCCCCAGGGCAGAGCAGAGGGGCAGGAGAACCTCCCTCGCCCTGCTGCCCACACTCCTCGTGATGCACCCCAGGATCCCATCGGCCTTCTTGGCACCCAGGGCACACTGCTGGCTCCTGGTCACCCTGTCGTCCCCCAGCACTCCCAGTCCCTCTCCGCACAGCTGCTCTCCAGCAGCTCAGCCCCAGCCTGTGCTGGTGCCTGGGGTTGTTCCTCCCCAGGGGCAGGACCCTGTGCGTGCCCTGGTTGCACTCCATCGGGTTCCTCTGTGCCCAGCTCTCACTGGACTCGAGCTGTCCCGCACAGACATCCTATGCCTCACCACCGTGGGTTTGGAGAAGTTTTCTCCGATGCTGTGCATAATATGAACATTTCATAAGGTTTGTTTACTGGAGCCCAGCGTTCTCACCTCTTTTGGAACAAAGCCGCGTTGCCCAACAGCTGAAGCAGAAGTTGGTGTTTCTGAGACCGGGCTCCGGGGCGCGTCACCCGCCCAGCCCAAGCCTCTCCCGGGCGGGAGATCCTCCTGACCCGTGTCCTCTGTTTGTTTTTTTTCCCTTCCCCAGGGTGCTCAATTACTGCCGCGTTTTCACCGAGCTGTGCGAGACCTTCCTAGATAAAATCGTCTGTACGCCGGGCCAAGGGCTGGGTGACCTGCGGACGCTGGAGCTGCTGCTGATCTGCGCAGGTCACCCGCAGTACGAGGTGAGTGCGGCGCACCCGGGGCCCTCTCTGAGCACCAAATCTCCCCCCTCCGCGGCCGAGTCGCTGGGAAAGTTCCTTTTTCTGTTGCCTCCCGGCTGTGGTTCCTGCCAGCTGCTGGCCTTGAAACGCTCCCGACGCAGAAATCTGCCGTAGCTTCCCTTTCCCGGCGTCCCGGACGTGTGGGGCTGCCAGCGCGGCTCGGAAAGCCTCTGTTGATTCCTTTCCGAGCGTTCGACCCCGGTCAGGCTCCGCGGGGATTGCTGGTGGTCACTTTGCCCCCCCCAAGGACATGAAATGCTCTTTGGCATCACGGCTCCCCGCCCGCCCTCCCTTGAGTACAGAAAGTTGTGTTTAAGATGTGGTCTCCTTTTAACCCCCCCCCCTCTTTTATTCTTCCAAAACGGGCGCTGAAATCCCAGCGGCCGCTCCCCGGCTGCCTCCCGCTCGGTCCCACGCGGGGAGGTGCCGGCTGGGATTTACCGGGGCGCGCTCCCCCCCTGCCCCTCCGTGTTCGAGGTCCCTCCGGGGAGGTGCTGGGTGGGCACTGGGATCTCTGGAAGCTTCCCATGCCTGGAAGCACATCAGACCTGAGAAACCAGCAGGCGAGTTCGCTGGGAGACGGTGGCTGCTGCGACGCAGCCCCTCGGGGGGGGTCTTGTTCCGTCGTGGGGATCACGGGGGGCTGCGCTTCGGCAGGTCCCCGCGGGGCTCGGCGACTCGTGGTCCCCTTCCCGGCTCTGCTGAGCTCCGTCTCCCTCGGGCTGTGCCAGCGACGCTTGGGAGGACCCGAAGCTCCGCAGCTGCTCCTGAAAAAATTAAAATCTGTGGGTGTGCTTTTTCTGAATAACCACGCTTATAAATTATGAGGCTGTCGGCTTTGGAGCGGCGTCCCCTTTCTCGGAGATTTTTGCTCCTGCCTGGGGTTGCCGTCGCCGTGGCGTCATTAGCCCAAGCCTGTGCGCACCCCGAGCCGGCTGTCAGGATTATTTGGATTATTTGACCCTTAAAAGCGGTGGGGATCGGCTCTGGGCGGGCGAAGCCTCCCGCCGCGCCGGGATCTGGTGGAGCCCCCTCGCTTGGTTCAACACCTCGGGGAGATCAAAACTTCACCGCCGAGGCGAAACGAGGCGATGTCCACGCTTCGAAGCCAGAGACGGTTCCTCGTCCGTTTTGCCGAGGAGAGGTTTCCCTTCTGAGGGCTGCTGGCAGGTTTCCAGATGACCTCAGCGCGTTTCCAATCCCTTGCGGAGCGGCAAGGAGCGGAGGAGAGCGGCGAACCCGGGCGAACCGCTCCGTCGTCGCGGGACGAAGCGGCACCGACGGAGATCTGCGGGACCCCGCCGCGCTGCGCTCGCCCCCGGAGCAGACCTCTCCCTCCGGCAGAGCGGAGATGTTCCCTTGATAACGAGCCCCCGAATTTATTTTTCGTTTTCTTTCTACGCAGGTGGTAGAAATTTCGTTTAACTTCTGGTACAGACTGGGGGAGCACCTGTACAAGACGGACGACGCCGTCATCCACAGCATCTTCAAAGCCTACATCCAGCGCCTGCTCCATGCTCTGGCCAGGCACTGCCAGCTCGACTCGGACCACGTAAGGCCACGTTTGCTTTGCTTGCTCTGGAGGCAGTGGGGTGGGAGGCATCTGCCCCTTGGAGCAGGAATTTCCATCCCTCCACCTGCCCCTTGGAGCAGGAATTTCCACCCCTGCATCTGCCCCTTGGAGCAGGAGTTTCCACCCCTCCATCTGCCCCTTGGAGCAGGAATTTCCACCCCTCCATCTGCCCCTTGGAGCAGAAATTTCCTCCCCTGCATCTGCCCCTCGGAGCAGGAATTTCCACCCTTCCATCTGCCCCTTGGAGCAGGAATTTCCACCCCTGCATCTGCCCCTTGCAGCAGGAATTTCCACCCCTCCACCTGCCCCTTGGAGCAGGAATTTCCACCCCTCCACCTGCCCCTTGGAGCAGGAATTTCCACCCCTGCATCTGCCCCTTGGAGCAGGAATTTCCACCCCTCCACCTGCCCCTTGGAGCAGGAATTTCCACCCCTGCATCTGCCCCTTGGAGCAGGAATTTCCACCCCTCCACCTGCCCCTTGGAGCAGGAATTTCCACCCCTCCATCTGCCCCTTGGAGCAGAATTTCCACCCCTCCATCTGCCCCTTGGAGCAGGAATTTCCACCCCTGCATCTGCCCCTTGGAGCAGGAATTTCCCCCCTGCATCTGCCCGTCGGAGCAGGAATTTCCACCCCTGCATCTGCCCCTTGGAGCAGGAATTTCCACCCCTCCACCTGCCCCTTGGAGCAGGAATTTCCACCCCTGCATCTGCCCCTTGGAGCAGGAATTTCCACCCCTCCACCTGCCCCTTGGAGCAGGAATTTCCACCCCTGCATCTGCCCCTTGGAGCAGGAATTTCCACCCCTCCACCTGCCCCTTGGAGCAGGAATTTCCACCCCTGCATCTGCCCCTTGGAGCAGGAATTTCCACCCCTCCATCTGCCCCTCGGAGCAGGAATTTCCACCCCTGCATCTGCCCCTTGGAGCAGGAATTTCCACCCCTCCACCTGCCCCTTGGAGCAGGAATTTCCACCCCTGCATCTGCCCCTTGGAGCAGGAATTTCCACCCCTCCATCTGCCCCTCGGAGCAGGAATTTCCACCTCTGCATCTGCCCCTTGGAGCAGAAATTTCCTCCCCTGCATCTGCCCCTTGGAGCAGGAATTTCCACCCCTCCACCTGCCCCTTGGAGCAGGAATTTCCACCCCTGCATCTGCCCCTTGGAGCAGGAATTTCCACCCCTCCACCTGCCCCTTGGAGCAGGAATTTCCACCCCTGCATCTGCCCCTTGGAGCAGGAATTTCCCCCCTGCATCTGCCCCTTGGAGCAGGAATTTCCACCCCTCCACCTGCCCCTTGGAGCAGGAATTTCCACCCCTCCATCTGACCCTTGGAGCAGGAATTTCCACCCCTCCACCTGCCCTTGGAGCAGGAATTTCCACCTCTCCATCTGCCCCTTGGAGCAGGAATTTCCACCCCTCCACCTGCCCCTTGGAGCAGGAATTTCCACCCCTGCATCTGCCCCTTGGAGCAGGAATTTCCACCCCTCCACCTGCCCCTTGGAGCAGGAATTTCCACCCCTGCATCTGCCCCTTGGAGCAGGAATTTCCATCCCTGCATCTGCCCCTTGGAGCAGGAATTTCCACCCCTCCACCTGCCCCTTGGAGCAGGAATTTCCACCCTCCACCTGCCCCTTGGAGCAGGAATTTCCACCCCTCCACCTGCCCCTTGGAGCAGGAATTTCCACCCCTGCATCTGCCCCTTGGAGCAGGAATTTCCACCCCTGCATCTGCCCCTTGGAGCAGGAATTTCCACCCCTCCACCTGCCCCTTGGAGCAGGAATTTCCACCCTCCACCTGCCCCTTGGAGCAGGAATTTCCACCCCTCCACCTGCCCCTTGGAGCAGGAATTTCCACCCCTGCATCTGCCCCTTGGAGCAGGAATTTCCACCCCTGCATCTGCCCCTTGGAGCAGGAATTTCCACCCTCCACCTGCCCCTTGGAGCAGGAATTTCCACCCCTCCACCTGCCCTTTGGAGCAGGAATTTCCACCCCTGCATCTGCCCCTTGGAGCAGGAATTTCCACCCCTGCATCTGCCCCTTGGAGCAGGAATTTCCACCCCTCCACCTGCCCCTCGGAGCTGGAATTTCCACCCCTGCATCTGCCCCTTGGAGCAGGAATTTCCACCCCTCCACCTGCCCCTTGGAGCAGGAATTTCCACCCCTCCATCTGCCCCTTGGAGCAGGAATTTCCACCCCTCCACCTGCCCTTGGAGCAGGAATTTCCACCCCTCCACCTGCCCCTTGGAGCAGGAATTTCCACCCTCCACCTGCCCCTTGGAGCAGGAATTTCCACCCCTCCACCTGCCCTTGGAGCAGGAATTTCCACCCCTGCATCTGCCCCTTGGAGCAGGAATTTCCACCCCTCCACCTGCCCTTGGAGCAGGAATTTCCACCCCTCCATCTGCCCCTTGGAGCAGGAATTTCCACCCCTGCATCTGCCCCTTGGAGCAGGAATTTCCACCCCTCCACCTGCCCTTGGAGCAGGAATTTCCACCCCTCCATCTGACCCTTGGAGCAGGAATTTCCACCCCTCCACCTGCCCTTGGAGCAGGAATTTCCACCTCTCCATCTGCCCCTTGGAGCAGGAATTTCCACCCCTCCACCTGCCCCTTGGAGCAGGAATTTCCACCCCTGCATCTGCCCCTTGGAGCAGGAATTTCCACCCCTCCACCTGCCCCTCGGAGCAGGAACGCGCCGCACGCGCCCGGGCTCTCGGCGTTTCCTTCGTGCGCTGATCCCCTGCGGCAGCTTGAGCTGGGGGGAGGAGGGCAGAAGCCATGGACCTCTCAAAAACGGGATCGCTCGTCTCGTCCCGGCCGCGGGTGAACGGGAAGCCGGGTTTCCCCGAGCCGCTCTCACCCCTCTGCCCTCCCCCGTCTCCGTTAGGAGGGGGTCCCGGAGGAGACGGACGACTTCGGGGAGTTCCGGATGCGGGTCTCGGACCTGGTGAAAGACCTCATCTTCCTGGTGGGATCGGTGGAGTGTTTTGCCCAGGTGGGTCGGTGGGAGCGGGGCGAGGCGCGCGTGGTGCCGGGGGTAGCCAGGGACTGGTGGCTTTTGGCACGGGGGGGACGTCACACACAGAATCACAGAATCACAGAATAGTAGGGGTTGGAAGGGACCTCTGTGGGTCATCTAGTCCAACCCTCCTGCCCAAGCAGGGTTACCCAGAGCAGGCTGCACAGGACCTTGTCCAGGCGGGGCTGGAATATCTCCAGAGAAGGAGACTCCACAACCTCCCTGGGCAGCCTGGGCCAGGGCTCCGTCACCCTCAGAGGGAAGAAGTTCTTCCTCATGTTCAGCTGGAGCTTCCTCTGCCTCAGTTTGTGCCCATTGCCCCTTGTCCTGTCGCTGGGCACCACTGAAAAGAGCTTGGCCCCATCCTCCTGACCCCCACCCGTCTGCTTGCGCACGAGGAAGCGACCAGGTCTCGAAGCAGGTGGTGGGGACTGTCCTGGGAGAAGCCGCAGGTCTCACGTCGGTGGGGTTCCAGCTGGGGAACGGTGCTGTGACCCCAAAACGGCAGGGTGATGCGTGGAACGGGGGGGTTCGCACAGGGCAGAGGAGGTGAGGAGTGGGCGGTGAGCCCACCAGCTGCTTTTCCAACTGGTTCTCTCTCCTACAGCTTTACGCGACTCTGAAGGACGGGAACCCACCCTGGGAGGTGACGGAGGCCGTCCTCTTCATCATGGCCTCCATAGCCAAGAGCGTTGACCAGTGAGTGTTGGCCACCCCGCTCGTCTCCGTAGAGGCTGTGGGCTCAGGCGTTGCCTCCGGGCGGGTTTTGCACCCCGAATATCCCAAGGATCCTCCTAGGAACATGCTTTCCCAGGCCAGAAACGTCTCCAAACCGCGCTTGCTTTCGGGCGGTCCGCAGCGTACGTGGGCTGTGCCGCGGCAGTGCGGCACCTCTTGCCGACACGGTGGTCCCGTAGCCCAGGGGTTCTGGTCTCCGCTTCCTGGCTTGGAAGATGGGTCTGGGACAGAGGTGGGACTGCACGAAGCAGTTGGACCTTCTCAGGTCTCCTCTCTGCCTGCCTGGGGGGCTTTAACGCCCCGCGCTGGAGTTCAGCCCTGGTGAAACAGGAGGAGGGTTTGTTTCAGAGAATCACAGAATGGTCGGGGTTGGAAGGGACCTCTGTGGGCATCTAGTCCAACCCCCTGCCGAAGCAGGGTCACCTACAGCAGGTGACATCACCTGAAACATCACCTGCAGATGTTTCTCCTTAGTTTATCTCCTGAAAGCAGAGCGTTTTGCCTAGGCCAGTTGTCTGGGGATCCTTCTGCGTCTGGCGTGGGAAGAGCCACCTTTCCCCAGATACCTTTAGGGAGGGTGAAAGCGCTTTTCTGGAAGCGCCTTTCATGGAATCACAGAATCCTTGTGTGGCAGGGTTGGCACGGACCTCTGTGGGTCACCCAGCCCAACCCCCTGCCCAAGCAGGGTCACCCAGAGCAGGCTGCACAGGACCTTGTCCAGGCAGGTCTGGAATATCTTCAGAGAAGGAGACTCCCCAGCCCCTCTGGGCAGCCTGGGCCAGTGCTCCGTCACCCTCAGAGGGAAGAAGTTCTTCCTCGGGTTCAGCTGGAGCTTCCTCTGCTTCAGTTTGTGCCCGTTGCCCCTTGTCCTGTCGCTGGGCACCACTGAAAAGAGTCTGGCCCCATCCTCCTGACCCCCACCCTGCAGATATTTAGAGGCATTTCGAAGGTCCCCTCTCAGCCTTCTCTTCTCCAGGCTGAACAAGCCCAGCTCCCTCAGCCTCTCCTCGCAGCAGAGATGCTCCAGTCCCCTCCTCATCCTCGCAGCCCTCCGCTGGACTCTCTCCAGTAGCTCCTCATCTTTCTTGAAGTGGGGAGCCCAGCACTGGACCCAGCACTGCAGATGGGGCCTCCCCAGGGCAGAGCAGAGGGGCAGGAGAACCTCCCTCGCCCTGCTGCCCACACTCCTCCTCATGCACCCCAGGATCCCATCGGCCTTCTTGGCACCTTCCCCGGCGAGTGGTGGTGGGAGCGTCCGCAGCTAACGACCGGGGTGGTGGGAGCGTGGGGAGACCTCCTGCGTCCCGACAGCTGCCCCGAGGCCGTGGGACGGCCGGGCTGGCCTTCACCGGACCGGGAACGCTGGGAGCCTGGGGGAGCTGCCACGCTCGCCGGCTCACGTTATCTGCGCCAGGGCTGCTCTTGCTGCTTTTTATCTCCAGTTTTTATTTCGGCTTCGGAGCCCGGCAGCCCCTCACGGCCTGGCAGCCCGCTCCCCACCAGCGTGTCCCGACGCGGGAGTCAATCGGGCTCGATAAAACCACCCGGGCTGCGGTGCCGGCGCCTCGGGGCTGAGCTCGGCCGCCTTTTCCCTGCAGGGAGAACAACCCGACGCTGGTGGAGGTGCTGGAGGGGGTGGTTCGCCTCCCCGAGACGGTGCACACCGCCGTCCGCTACACCAGCATCGAGCTGGTGGGCGAGATGAGCGAGGTGGTGGACAGAAACCCCCAGTTCTTGGGTGAGTGCCCCCCCCCAGCCCTGCCCCGCGGCCAGCCCCCCGGACCTCCTCCTCTTCCTCACCCCGCCGTTCTCCTCCGCAGATCCCGTGCTGGGTTATCTGATGAAAGGGCTCTGCGACCGGCGGCTGGCCTCGGTGGCGGCCAAAGCCATCCACAACATCTGCTCCGTCTGCCGTGACCACATGGCTCAGCACTTCAGCGGGCTGCTGGAGATCGCCCGCTCCCTCGACTCCTTCACCCTCTCGCCGGAGGCGGCCGTCGGGCTCCTGAAAGGTGCGAAGCGCTCGGGGCGCGGGGCAAAACGGGGTTTTGCTTCGGTGAGAGTGGCCCCGAGGCACGCGGCGTGTCCGCGTCGGGAGTCTTCTCCGGGGCTTGCTTGGGCCAGGAGGTGGAAAGAGATCCTTAAGCTGTCTCCATCCCTGCTCTGAACTTGAGAAATGGGGGATAAAAACCATTTAAACCACTCAGCAGCTGAATTAGGAGCGGGTTACTGCTGTATCGCAACGCTTCACCGAATCCCAGCGTGGCAGGGTCGGAAGGGACCCCTGGGGATCCCCCACCCACCCCCTGCCCAAGCAGGGTCACCCAGAGCAGGCGGCACAGCACCGCGTCCAGGCGGGTCTTGAACATCTCCAGAGAAGGAGACTCCACAGCCCCTCTGGGCAGCCTGGGCCAGGGCTCCGTCACCCTCAGAGGGAAGAAGTTCTTCCTCATCTTCAGCTGGAGCTTCCTCTGCTCCAGTTTGTGCCCGTTGCCCCTTGTCCTGTCGCTGGGCACCACTGCAAAGAGTCTGGCCCCGTCCTCCTGACACCCACCCTGCAGATATTTAGAGGCATTTCGAAGGTCCCCTCGCAGCCTTCTCTTCTCCAGGCTGAACAAGCCCAGCTCCCTCAGCCTCTCCTCGTAGGAGAGATGCTCCAGTCCCCTCCTCATCCTCGCAGCCCTCTGCTGGACTCTCTCCAGTAGCTCCTCATCTTTCTGGAACTGGGGAGCCCGGAACTGGACCCAGCACTGCAGATGGGGCCTCCCCAGGGCAGAGCAGAGGGGGAGGAGAACCTCCCTCGCCCTGCTGCCCACACTCCTCGTGATGCACCCCAGGATCCCATGGGGTTGCTCTCCTCCACCTTTGAGCGGCGTGCCGTGACGTGGCGGTGGGGAGCAGCTCTTTGTCTTTTCGTTGTCGCCGAAGCACCGAAACGCCTCGGTCGTGGGGCAAAAGAAGCTTCCTTGGACCTCACGGTGCTGCTGGGCAGGGGCAGGGATGCTGTGGGGAGACGCTGGCGTTCCCCAATGTCCTCGTGATTTCCATCTGCCGTTAAATCATCCCTGTACCCCACCATGCCCGCGCCCCTTCCTCCTCCCTGCCCCACGGAAACTGTTCCGGTGCCTGCTTTAACCGACGAGTCGCGTTCCGACTGCGGAGAACCATCTCCATCTGCCTCCTCTTGCCTGGCAGGGACAGCCCTGGTCCTCGCCCGGCTCCCCTTGGAGAAGATAGCGGAATGCCTCAGTGAGCTCTGCACCGTGCAAGTGATGGCGCTGAAGAAGGTAAGTCCCGGCCGGGGCCGCGGTAGGATGGGACGGGTCGGAGGACGTCAAGCCGCCGTGGCTCCGTCCTCGCCCGGTGGCTTGATCGGCTGCGGGGATGGTGGGAGCTCAGAAGTGGTGTACAAGGAGTCCAGGACCGAGACCGTCCTCGTCCCTTGGGCTCTCCTGGCTGAGAAATACCTCGCTGGCAGAGCGTGCGGTGGGCAAGACGGGAAGAAAACGGTCCCTAGGGGTCAAGTCGATGTGCCCGGGGCCAAAGAGCCTTCCTGAACCCACCGTGATGCGGCGGGCGGCTTTCACCCCGCGTCTCCAGGGTGGAGAACGTGGGAACTGGGCTTCCTCCCGCGGGGCACGTGGCCCCCAAAAAGGTCACGTTCTGGCTGTCCCGGAAAACGTGGTGGCCCTCGGGACCTTTCCACGCAGCCTCGGGAAGGGGACGTGCGCGTCCTCTCCCTCCCCAGCGTGCTCCGTAGCCGCACGAGAGCGGTTCCTGCCAGCTCCTCGCAGCTCTCGCCCCTCGGCAGGCTCCTCGTCCGCCTCGGACCCCGCTCCCGTCTCCTCCGAGGAGGCTCCGGACGCGGAGGAGACGGACGGAGAAGCCGCTCTGAGCTTTCGGAGTAACCTTGAGGCCAGGAGCTGCCAGGTCCCCGGCACGGCTCGAGGCGACGTCTGCTCTGCGTTGGCCCGGAGGGGACGGGGAGGTGCCGCCGGCGGGCTCCGGCGTCCCGGCAGCGTTGGTTCCGTCTTCGCTGGGAACGGGGCTGCCTTGCGGTCCTGAAATCCCCTCGTTTTCCCTCGTTTCCTAGCTGCTCTCTCAGGAGCCGAACAACGGCCTCTCCTCAGACCCCACCATGCCCCTGGACCGGCTCGCCGTCATATTTCGGTAAGGAAAGAGGGGCTGGGACAGCTCGGGCGGGGGGTTCTGCGGCATGGGAGTCAGAGCTGCTCCCCCACAGGCTTAAAACCCAATTAGCGACGGCTCGTTTGCCGCTGGCCCCGAGCAGGACGTGCTGGAAACTGCCGCTTCCCCGGGGTGAAGGCTCCCCAAGCCCCTCCGGGCCGGTTTCTGGTCCCCTTCCCGCAGCCACGGCGGGTGCTGGAGGCTCCAACCCCCTTTTCCTCGGCTTTAAACGCAAAAACCTGACTGTTCAGAGAAATAAAAACAAAAAAGGCCACTGACCCCCGGGCTGCTTTTCGCAGACACACCAACCCCATCGTAGAAAACGGGCAGATCCATCCGTGCCAAAAAGTCATTCAGGAGGTAAGCGCCGGCTCCGCGGGGGGAATTTCCACGGAGGAATGTCCCGGGGGGGGACAGTTGGCAGTTGGCCTCGACGACCTTCAAGGGTCTTTTCCAACCTTGGTGATGTGGTTCCATGACCTTCCCTTCTGGAAGCTGGAGTTGGCTTTTCAGCCCCTCTGGCTCCGCAAACGCCCCGGGCGCTTGAATTCCCCTCCCCTCGTAAGGTCCGCGGCGCTGCGCCGGAGCTGTCAAACCCCTCTGCGCTCTTCGCTCCCCCGGGAAGGCGGATTCACGCGTCCCGTAACGCGGCGCCTCGTGTTTTCGGCGTTTTTCGGATGGCTTCGGCTTTAACCCCCGCGTCCGTCTGCGCTCAGATCTGGCCCGTGCTGTCGGAGACCCTGAACAAACACAGTGCCGATAACCGCATCGTGGAGCGGTGCTGCCGGTGCCTGCGCTTCGCCGTCCGCTGCGTGGGCAAAGGCTCTGCCGCGCTGCTGCAGCCGCTCGTCACCCAGGTACGGAGGCGGCGGCGGGAGCTCCTGGGTGAACCCTTGGGGAGCGGAGGGAGTCTCTGGGGGTGGGGAAGACCTGGGATCGCTGGGCTGGGGGGGCCCGGCAGCTGTATCTGCGGTTTGGGAGGTGCGAGGGGTGAAGCTCCGTGTCGTGCGACTGCTGGGCGAGGTGACTTGTGGCCTGATGTTGGCCATCCCGGCTTGGCGACTCACAGCCTGACGTTGGGCGTCCCAGCTCGATGACTCGCAGCCCAACGTTGGCCATCCCAGCTTGGTGACTCTTGGCCCAATGTTGGCCATCCTCGCTTGGCAACTCGCAGCCTGACATTGGCCATCCCAGCTTGGTGACTCTTGGCCCAATGTTGGCCATCCTGGCTCGACAACTCGCAGTCTGACATTGGCCATCCCAGCTTGGTGACTCTTGGCCCGATGTTGGCCATCCTGGCTCGGCAACTCGCAGCCTGACATTGGCCATCCCAGCTTGGTGACTCTTGGCCCAATGTTGGCCATCCTGGCTCGACAACTCGCAGTCTGACATTGGCCATCCCAGCTTGGTGACTCTTGGCCCGATGTTGGCCATCCTGGCTCGGCAACTCGCAGCCTGACATTGGCCATCCCAGCTTGGTGACTCTTGGCCCAATGTTGGCCATCCTGGCTCGGCAACTCGCAGTCTGACATTGGCCATCCCAGCTTGGTGACTCTTGGCCCGATGTTGGCCATCCTGGCTCGGCAACTCGCAGCCTGACATTGGCCATCCCAGCTTGGTGACTCTTGGCCCAATGTTGGCCATCCTCGCTCGGCAACTCGCAGCCTGACATTGGCCATCCCAGCTTGGTGACTCTTGGCCCAATGTTGGCCATCCTGGCTCGGCAACTCGCAGCCTGACATTGGCCATCCCAGCTTGGTGACTCTTGGCCCGATGTTGGCCATCCTGGCTCGGCAACTCGCAGCCTGACATTGGCCATCCCAGCTTGGTGACTCTTGGCCCGATGTTGGCCATCCTGGCTCGGCAACTCGCAGCCTGACATTGGCCATCCCAGCTTGGTGACTCTTGGCCCGATGTTGGCCATCCTGGCTCGGCAACTCGCAGCCTGACATTGGCCATCCCAGCTTGGTGACTCTTGGCCCAATGTTGGCCATCCTGGCTCGGCGACTCACAGCTTGACATTGGGCCTCACAGTTTGGTGACTCTTGGCCCGATGTTGGCCGTCCTGGCTCGGTGACTCTCTGCCCCATGTCAGGCATCCTGGCTCAGCAACTTGCAGCCCGACGTTGGGTGTCCTGGCTTGCTGACTTGCAGCCCAACGTTGGCCATCCTGGCTTGGCGACTTGCAGCCTGATGTTGGGCCTCCCAGCTTGGCAACTCCTGGCCCAATATCGGCTGTCCTGGCTCGGCAACTCACGGCTTGACATTGGGCATCCCAACTTGGTGACTCGCAGCCCGACATTGGTTGTCCCAGCTTGGTGACTCTTGTCCCAACATTGGCCATCCCAGCTCGGCAACTTGCAGCCCAGTGTTGGCCATCCCAGCTTGGTGACTCTTGGCCCGATGTTGGCCATCCCGGCTCGGTGACTCTTGGCCCGATGTTGGCCATCCCAGCTCGGCAACTTGCAGCCCAATGTTGGCCATCCCAGCTCAGCAACTCGTAGCCCGACACTGGCTGTCCCGGCTCCGTGACTCTTGGCCTGATATTGGCTGTTCCGGCTTGGTGACTGTCGGCCCAATATTGGCCATCCTGACGAGGCAACTCATGGCCTGATATCAGCCATCGTAGCTCGGCAACTCGTGGCCTGATGTCAGCCATCGTGGCTTAGCGACTTGCAGCCCGATGTTGGCCATCCTGGCTTGGTGACTCTTGTCCCGACGTTGACCATCCCAGCTCGGCAACTTGCAGCCTGATGTTGGGCATCCCGGCTCGGCAACTCGTAGCCCAACACTGGCTGTCCCAGCTCAGTGACTCTTGGCCTGATATTGGCTGTCCCAACTTGGTGACTCTTGGCCCAATATCGGCCATCCCGACGAGGCAACTCATGGCCTGATATCAGCCATCATAGCTCGGCAACTCGTGGCCTGACGTCAGCCATCGTGGCTCAGCGACTTGCAGCCCGATGTTGGCCATCCCGGCTTGGCGACTCTTGTCCCGACGTCGACCATCGTGGCTCAGCGACTTGCAGCCCGATGTTGGCCATCCTGGCTTGGTGACTCTTGTCCCGACGTTGACCATCCAAGCTCGGCAACTTGCAGCCTGATGTTGGGCATCCCGGCTCGGCAACTCGTAGCCCAACACTGGCTGTCCCAGCTCAGTGACTCTTGGCCTGATATTGGCTGTCCCGGCTTGGTGACTGTTGGCCCAATATTGGCCATCCCAACGAGGCGACTCATGGCCTGATATCAGCCGTCCTGGCTCGGCAACTCGTGGCCTGACGGCCATCCTGGCTCGGCGACTCGCAGCCCGATGTTGGCCATCCCGGCTTGGTGACTCTCAGCCCGTTGTCAGGTGTCCCAGCTCAGCAACTCCCAGCCCTATGTTGGCCATCCCGGCTTGGCGACTCTTGGCCCGACATTGACCGTCCCAGCTCGGGGACTTGCAGCACGATGTTGGGCGTCCCAGCTCAGCGACTCGTAGCCCGACACTGGCCGTCCCAGCTCGGTGACTCTCGGCCCAACATTGGCCATCCTGGCTCGGCGACTCGCAGCCCGATGTTGGGTGTCCCGGCTCGGCGACTCATGGCCCAACGTTGGCCATCCCAGCTTTGCTGGGTGCTTCCACCGGGCTGGGGAGGGTGACAGGCGAGGGGGAGCTGCCTCGGCTCTGGGAGCCGCAGCTCAGGGATGCTCCCGACCACAAGACCAGACCCGAGCGAGCGTGGCAGGGTGGTGGGAGGTAACGAGCGTGAGGTAACGACATCCCCGGCCGCAGCAGGGGAGCTGCCAGGCTCCCGACCGGCTCCTGCAGCCGACAGGCCCCGGCGAGCGGCACGCGGGGAATTCTCTGATGGGAACGGCCGCGGCAGTTTCTGTGCCAGCTGCGGTGTTGGCGGTGGGTGCCAGGCAGTGCCGGTCTCCCCGCAGATGGTGAACGTGTACCGGGTGCACCAGCACTCCTGCTTCCTCTACCTGGGCAGCATCTTGGTGGACGAGTACGGCATGGAGGAGGGCTGCCGGCAGGGCCTGCTCGACATGCTGCAGGTGGGTGCCGAGACCCTGGTCCCCACCTACCCGAACCGCAGAGTCGCAGAGGTTGGGAGAGGCCCTTGGGATCACCGAGTCCAACCGTTGACCCAATGCTGCCAAGCCCACCACTAGGAATTTACCTCCATCCTTCGCCCGCTCGGGGCATGTACCCCTTTGGGAGGGAGACCCAGACCTCCGGACCTGCCGCGATGGTGGCTGGCAGGAGGAGAAGGCAGGGTCCGACCCACCCCGGCGCGGTCCGTGCTGGAGCTCTTCCTGCGGAGAGGAGGGCGGCTGGAGACGCAATCGTATCTAACGACCTGGAGAGTGGTCAGGCGTTGGCCCAGGCTGCCCAGGGCAGTGGGAGAGTCCCCATCCCTGGAGGGGTTCAGACACCGTGTGGCTGTGGCACCTGGGGACATGGTTTAGCAGGCATGGTGGGGTTGGGTTGATGGTTGGATTTGATGGTCTTAGAGGTCTTCTCCAGCCTTAATGATTGTGTGATTCTATGACTTTGCCCATAGGACGAAGTAGGCATGGTGGGGTTGGGTTAACGGTTGGGCTGGATGATCTTAGAGGTCTTCTCCAACCTTCATGATTCCGTGATTTTATGACTTTGCCCATAGCACAAAGTAGGCACGGTGGTGTTGGGCTGACGGTTGGACTTGATGATCTTAGAGGTCTTCTCCAAGCTTGATGATTCTAGGATTCTATGGCTTTGCCTATAGCACGAAGTAGGCATCATGGTGTTGGGTTGACAGTTGGACTTGATGATCCTGCAGGTCTTTTCCAACCTTAATGATTCCAGGAGTCTGTGACTTCGCCCATAGGATGAAGTAGGCGTGGTGGTGGTGTTGGGTTGACTGTTGGACTGGATGATCTTAGAGGTCTTCTCCAAGCTTAATGATTCTAGGATTCTATGACTTCGCCCATAGCATGAAGTAGGCATGGTGGGGTTGGGCTGGATGATCTTAGAGGTCTTCTCCAACCTTAATGATTGCAGGATTCTATGACTTTGCCCATAGGACAAAGTAGGCATGGTGGGGTTGGGTTGATGGTTGGGCTTGATGATCTTAGAGGTCTTCTCCAACCATAACGATTCTGTGACCCTGACGGGTCCGCCCCTTCTTGCAGGCGCTCTGCATACCCACCTTCCAGCTCCTCGAGCAGCCCAATGGCCTTCAGAACCACCCGGACACGGTGGATGACCTCTTCCGCCTCGCAGCCAGGTACCCACGCCCCGCTGTCCCCTCCTCCCGCGGCGCGGGGACACCCCAGCCCCTCTGGCCTCGCGGAGGGTCCTGCTGTCCCCGGGGGGAACGCCGCTAACGCCCGTCTGTCCTCCGCGCGGGCAGGTTCATCCAGCGCAGCCCCGTCACCCTGCTGCGCAGCCAGGTGATGATCCCCATCCTGCAGTGGGCCATCGCCGCCACCACCCTCGACCACCGCGACGCCAACTGCAGCGTCATGAAGTTCCTGCGTGACCTCATCCACACCGGCATGGCCAACGACGTGAGTCGCCCCTTGGGTGGGGGAGGTCTTTCTCGTTGGCATTGGTCACCGCCGCCACAACCAAGCCACCACGGTTAATCGGTGGAGATGCCCTGGGGTTGGTCCCGGAGTGAGGAACGTGCTGTCCCTGTCCCCACCCACCGCTCACCGCCTTCCCTCCTCTTCCTCCCCGCAGCACGAGGAGGACTTCGAGGTGCGGAAGGAGCTGATCAGCCAAGTGATGAACCAACTGGGCCAGCAGCTCGTCAACCAGCTGCTGCACACGTGCTGCTTCTGCCTGCCACCCTACACCCTGCCCGACGTCGCCGAGGTGCTCTGGGAGATCATGCAGATCGACCGGCCGGTGAGAGCCACGGGACCGCGACGGACCCCGCCGCCGCGCTCTGGGGGGGTCCGGCGCTGAGCCGTCCCGACGCCCCGCTCTCGCCCTCCCGCAGACGTTCTGCCGTTGGCTGGAGAACTCGCTGAAGGGTTTGCCGAAGGAGACGACGGGAGGAGCCATCCAGGTGACGCACAAACAGCTGACCGACTTCCACAAACAGGTCACGAGGTGAGCGCGTCGCCGCCGCGTGCCGTGGGACATCGGGCTGGGTGCTGGGGAACGTTTCTGCCCAGAGGGAGCGGTCAGGGACCGGGACAGGCTGCTCGGGGCGGTGGGGGAGTCCCCAACCCTGGAGGGGTCCAAAAACCGTGTGGATGTGGCACTTAGGGACATGGTTTAGCAGGCATGGTGGGGTCGGGTTAACGGTTGGACTTGATGATCTTAGAGGTCTTCTCCAACATTCATGATTCTAGGATTCTATGACTTCGCCCATAGGACAAAGTAAGCATGGTGGTGTTGGGTTGATGGTTGGACTTGATGATCTTAGAGTTCTTCTCCAACCTTCATGATTCCAGGATTCTATGACTTCGCTCATAGGATGAAGTAGGCATCATGGTGTTGGGGTAACGGTTGGACTTGATGATCTTAGAGGTCTTCTCCAACTTTAATGATTCTGTGATTCTATGACTTCGCCCATAGCATGAAGTAGGCATGGGGGTGTTGGGCTGACGGTTGGACTTGGTGATCTTAGAGGTCTTCTCCAACATTCATGATTCTAGGATTCTGTGACTTTGCCCATAGGACCAAGTAGGCATCATGGTGTTGGGTTGACGGTTGGACTGGATGATCTTGGAGGTCTTCTCCACCTTAATGATTCTAGGATTCTATGACTTCACCCATAGGACAAAGTAGGCATGGTGGTGCTGGGGTGATGGTTGACTGGATGATCTTAGAGGTCTTCTCCAACCTCACTGATTCCATAATTCCATGGTTCCATCACCCTTTGCAGCCCCTCCTGGCTCAGCCGCCGCGAGCCGCTGCCGGCTGTCCGTCCAGCCTGGTGCGGGGGCATTTGAGCTGACAGATTTAGAAAAATTCTGGGGGTTTTTTGGGAGGGAAAACCCAAATATGAAAAAAAACCACCCCAAACCCAACGCTGCTTGACCGCTCCCGACCCGGGGGAAGATCCTGGAGTGCTTATAAATATCTGCAGGGTGGGTGTCAGGAGGATGGGGCCAAGCTCTTTTCAGTGGTGCCCAGCGACAGGACAAGGGGCAATGGGCACAAACTGAGGCACAGGAAGTTCCGTCTGAACATGAGGAAGAACTTCTTCCCTCTGAGGGTGACGGAGCACTGGAACAGGCTGCCCAGGGAGGTTGTGGAGTCTCCTTCTCTGGAGATATTCAATACCCGCCTGGACAAGGTCCTGTGCTGCCTGCTCTGGGTGACCCTGCTTGGGCAGGGGGTGGGACTGGGTGACCCACAGAGGGCCCTGCCAACCCCGAACATTCTGTGATTCTGTGATTCTGAGTCCCGGGGTGTCCGGCTCCTCGCATCCAGCCACCGCCATGGTGGCACCCAGGACCCCCATCATTGCCCCTGCATCTCCCCGACATCTTGCGGCCGCGCTGCCGGGGTCCCCACCCCGATGTCACCCCAGTGTCACCCCGATGTCACCCCGATGTCTTGCAGCGCCGAGGAATGTAAACAGGTCTGCTGGGCTCTGAGGGACTTCACCCGCCTCTTCCGATAGCTCCGGCTCCAGCGCGGCGCCCGTCTCCCAGGTAGGAGCCGGCGGTGGCACCGCGGCCACCACACCCCACGGCGACGCCGCTGACCCCTCTCCTCCCCTCCCCCACCCCACCCCAGGAATGACTTTTAACGAGAGGAGCCCGGCACCGCGGCAGAGCCCAGGATCTGTCGCGCCGTCGCCAGCGCCCGTCGCGGCCGAGGTTCCGGCCGGAGCCGCCGGGACGGCTCGAGGATCTCGCTTTCCCCCGGCGCGTTCGCGGCGTCGGCGTCGCCCGAGCGAAGCGAGCGGGGGAGGGGTGGGCTGGGGTGGGGGGAAAACGACGGAAAAAAAAAAAAATAACAAACCCAACGGGAAAGCGAGCGCGTGGTGGGGGAGCGGATTTACCCGGCAGCGAGGGCGAAGGAGGAAACTCTCCGCGGAATGGAGAAAAAAAACGAGAAAAAAACAAAATAAAACAAAAAAAATAGAAAATGAACCAATAATCACAATTTCAGGAAAAACTGGGGGGGGTTCGGATAGATTTAGTAAAACCCAGCGGCTGCGTCGGAACCCGGGGCCGTCGCCGAGTCCCACCCGGAGGAGACACCGGCGGGGCGGACGTTTAAATATATATATTATATTCCTTTTTTTTTTTTTCCCTTTTTCTTCTTTTTTTAGTTTGGTTTTTTTTTTTTTGGTTTTGGGGGGGGGTTTATTTGATTTATGAGCGGCTCGGAGCGAGCGCGGGGCCGGGGCACGCGCCGTTCGTGCCGGGGTGCGCCGCCGCCGCCGGAACAATAAAAACCCAACGATGAAAAAATGCGGAAAAAAATGGAAAAAAAAATAAGTTAAAAAGCCCAAGTCCCTGGTTCCTCCCCCGTTTTCTCGCCGTTCGCCCCCAAAGCGGTGTTTTGGGGTGGGGGGGTCACTGCGGCCAGGGCGCGGCGGCGGGGCGCGGCGGCCGGTGCTGGTCCTGCCAGAGGCGGTGGAGCTCCTTGAGCTGCTCCACGGTGTGGTCCTTCAGGTCCGGGTGGGAGATGTGGAGCGGGACGCTGTCGGCCGACCACGCCAGCTCGCCCGAGAACATCTCCAGCAGCAGCCGCGCCGCCACCGGCACCACCTGCGGGACCCCCGCCACGCGTCACCGGTGGGGCACGGGGACACCCCTGCCCACCCAGCGCGGCCCCCAGCCCACCTGCACCGTGATCAGCTTCTTCTCCTTGGGCTTCTGGTCCGGCCACTCCTCGCCGAAGCAGAGGAAGATCTCGAAGGGAGGGGGGGTGGGGGTCTGGCCCTTCTGGAAGAGGATCAGGCCTGGGGGGCCGGCGCCGTGGTGAGGGGCAGGACAGGTGTCCCCTGTCCCCACCTGGCCATGCCACCAGGTCCTCTCATGGCCATGCCACCGGGTACCCACATACTGCCTGGTGTCCTCCATCCCCACATGGCCATGCCCACCAGGTCCCCATGTGTCACCTGGTGTCGCCCATCCCCACCTGGCCATGCCCACCAGGTCCCCAAGTGCTGCCCAGTGTCCCCCATCCCCACCTGGCCATGCCACCAGGTCCTCTCATGGCCATGCCACCGGGTACCCACATACTGCCCGGTGTTCTCCATCCCCACATGGCCATGCCCACCAGGTCCCCAAGTGCTGCCTGGTGTCCCCCATCCCCACCTGGCCATGCCACCAGGTCCTCTCATGGCCATGCCACCGGGTACCCACATACTGCCCGGTGTTCTCCATCCCCACATGGCCATGCCCACCAGGTCCCCATGTGTCACCTGGTGTCGCCCATCCCCACCTGGCCATGCCCACCAGGTCCCCAAGTGCTGCCTGGTGTCCCCCATCCCCACCTGGCCATGCCACCAGGTCCTCTCACGGCCACGCCACCGGGTACCCACATACTGCCTGGTGTCCTCCATCCCCACATGGCCATGCCCACCAGGTCCCCATGTGTCACCTGGTGTCGCCCATCCCCACCTGGCCATGCCCACCAGGTCCCCAAGTGCTGCCCGGTGTCCCCCATCCCCACCTGGCCATGCCACCAGGTCCTCTCATGGCCATGCCACCGGGTACCCACATACTGCCCGGTGTTCTCCATCCCCACATGGCCATGCCCACCAGGTCCCCAAGTGCTGCCTGGTGTCCCCCATCCCCACCTGGCCATGCCACCAGGTCCTCTCATGGCCATGCCACCGGGTACCCACATACTGCCCGGTGTTCTCCATCCCCACATGGCCATGCCCACCAGGTCCCCATGTGTCACCTGGTGTCGCCCATCCCCACCTGGCCATGCCCACCAGGTCCCCAAGTGCTGCCCGGTGTCCCCCATCCCCACCTGGCCATGCCACCAGGTCCTCTCATGGCCATGCCACCGGGTACCCACATACTGCCCGGTGTTCTCCATCCCCACATGGCCATGCCCACCAGGTCCCCAAGTGCTGCCTGGTGTCCCCCATCCCCACCTGGCCATGCCACCAGGTCCTCTCACGGCCACGCCACCGGGTACCCACATACTGCCTGGTGTCCTCCATCCCCACATGGCCATGCCCACCAGGTCCCCATGTGTCACCTGGTGTCGCCCATCCCCACCTGGCCATGCCCACCAGGTCCCCAAGTGCTGCCCAGTGTCCCCCATCCCCACCTGGCCATGCCACCAGGTCCTCTCATGGCCATGCCACCGGGTACCCACATACTGCCCGGTGTTCTCCATCCCCACATGGCCATGCCCACCAGGTCCCCAAGTGCTGCCTGGTGTCCCCCATCCCCACCTGGCCATGCCACCAGGTCCTCTCATGGCCATGCCACCGGGTACCCACATACTGCCCGGTGTTCTCCATCCCCACATGGCCATGCCCACCAGGTCCCCATGTGTCACCTGGTGTCGCCCATCCCCACCTGGCCATGCCCACCAGGTCCCCAAGTGCTGCCTGGTGTCCCCCATCCCCACCTGGCCATGCCACCAGGTCCTCAATGGCCACGCCACCGGGTACCCACATACTGCCTGGTGTCCTCCATCCCCACATGGCCATGCCCACCAGGTCCCCATGTGTCACCTGGTGTCGCCCATCCCCACCTGGCCATGCCCACCAGGTCCCCAAGTGCTGCCCGGTGTCCCCCATCCCCACCTGGCCATGCCACCAGGTCCTCTCATGGCCATGCCACCGGGTACCCACATACTGCCTGGTGTCCTCCATCCCCACATGGCTACCACATCAGGTCTCCATGTGTCACCTGGTGTCCCCCATCCCCGTGTTGCCATGCCACCAGGTCCCCATATGTCACCTAGTGTCCCCCCATCCCTACATGTCCATGCCACCAGGTTCTCAATGGCCATGCCACCGGGTACCCACATACTGCCCGGTGTTCTCCATCCCCACATGGCCATGCCCACCAGGTCCCCAAGTGCTGCCTGATGTCCCCCATCCCCGTGTTGCCATGCCACCAGGTCCCCATGTGTCACCTGGTGTCCCCCATCCCCCACATGGCCATGCCACCGGGTCCCTGAGTGCTGCCTGGTGTCCCCCATCCCCGTGTTGCCATGCCACCAGGTCCCCATATGCCACCTGGTGTCCCCCATCCCCACATGGCCACGCCACCGGGTCCCCAAGTGCTGCCTGGTGTCCCCCATCCCCCCATGGCCATGCCACCAGGTCCTCACATGTCCACGCCACCAGGTCCTCATGTGGCCATGCCCCTGGGTACCCACATACTGCCTGGTGTCCTCCATCCCCACGTGGCCACCACATCGGGTCCCCAAGTGCTGCCTGGTGTCCCTCATCCCCACATGGCCACGCCACCAGGTCCCCAAGTGCTGCCTGGTGTCCCCCATGCCCCCATGGCCATGCCACCAGGTCCTCACATGGCCACGCCACCAGGTCCTCACGTGGTCATGCCCCTGGGTACCCACATACTGCCTGGTGTCCTCCATCCCCACATGGCCACCACATCGGGTCCCCAAGTGCCGCCTGGTGTCCCTCATCCCCACATGGCCACGCCACCAGGTCCCCAAGTGCTGCCTGGTGTCCCCCATGCCCCCATGGCCATGCCACCAGGTCCTCACATGGCCACGCCACCAGGTCCTCACGTGGTCATGCCCCTGGGTACCCACATACTGCCTGGTGTCCTCCATCCCCACATGGCCACCACATCGGGTCCCCAAGTGCCGCCTGGTGTCCCTCATCCCCACATGGCCACGCCACCAGGTCCCCAAGTGCCACCTGGTGTCCCCCATCCCCCCATGGCCATGCCACCAGGTCCTCACATGTCCAAGCCACCAGGTACCCACATGCTGCCTGGTGTCCTTCATCCCCACATGGCCACCACGTCGGGTCCCCAAGTGCTTCCTGGTTGTCCCCCCCTGCCCCGCTGCCCTCTCACCGTTGAGAAACCCCTCGAGGCTGAAGAGCTTTGTCTTCCTCTCCCTCTCGATGGGGTTGGGGCCGGCGCGGGCGGCGGCGCAGGGCCCCGTCCAGAAGACCTTGCACTGGCAGAGGCGGGTGGCAAAGAGGTCCTGGCCCTGCAGCTCCAGCAGCAGCCCCCGGTCCAGCGCGTCCAGGAGCTGGCGGGTGTAGAAGCGCTGCTTCTCGCTGGGGACGGCGTCGGCCGGGGGGAAGCGGACCTGCTCCAGCGCCAGCGGCCCGAAGAGCTCGGCCTGGCCCGGCGCCGGCTCCAGGCTGCTGTGGAAGAGGCGGCAGCCGTGGGGGTTGCTGACGGTGAGGACGCCGACCTGGCGGCCGCGGTACTGGAACTTCAGCTCCAGGTCGGTCACTGCCGAGGGGACAAGGGATGTTGGCTACACGCTGGGGACAGAGGCCCCGTGCCGCGGCCACCACGATCCAGCCACCCCATGGCCACCCCGTGCCATGGCCACCCATGGTCCACCATCCTCCAGCCAGCCCATACCCATGGCCACCATCAGCCAGGTGCCCAACGGCCACCCCGTGCCATGGCCACCCATGTTCCACCACCCAACAGCCACCTCATACCCATGGCCACCACCAGCCAGCCACCCCATGGCCACCCATGGCCACCACCCAACAGCCACCTCATACCCATGGCCACCACCAGCCAGCCACCCCATGGCCACCACCCAACAGCCACCTCATACCCATGGCCACCACCAGCCAGGCACCCAATGGCCACCCTATGCAATGGTCACCCATGGCTACCACCCAACACCCATGGCCACCACCACCCGGCCACTCCATGGTCAACCCACACCCAAGACCACCCCATCCAGCCACCTCACAACCACAGCCACCCACGTCCCACCACCCCATGGCCGCCCCACACCCAACACCACCCCATCCCACCACCCCATGGCCATCTCACACCCAAGGCCACCCATGTCCCAGCACCCAACAGCAACCCCACACCCAACACCACCCCACCCCACGACCATCCCACACCCAAGACCACCCCATCCCACCACCCTAGGGCCATCCCACCCCATCCCACCACCCCATAGCCATCCCACACCCAACACCACCCCACCCCACCACCCCAAGGCCACCCCACACCCAAGGCCACCCACGTCACACCACCCAACAGCCACCCCAGGCCCACACCCAGACCCCCCCAGGGTCACCCCACGCCCTGGTGCCCCCCGTGTGTCCCCCCACCCCGGTCCTCACGCGGCAGCATGTGGGGGCTGAGGAGCAGGTCGGGGACGCAGTGCTCGGTGGGTGCCAGCGGGCAGGCGGCTGGGGGGGGGCCCAGGGGGGGCCCCGCCTCGGCCAGGGGCAGCTCGGGGGTCCCGTGGGTGCCCCCCACCACGAAGGGCCCCGGGAGGGGGCAGCCGCTGCCCGAGGCGGGGGGCTCGTCCTCAGGCCAGGGGTAGGGGGGCAGCAGCTCCCCCCAGGGCTGGGTGTCTGGGGCAGAGTGGGGGGGGGTCGGAGGGAGGCCAGAGCCCCCCCCTGCCGCCCCCCGACCCCCCCAGGTGGGCGCACCCCACTCCCCCCCCCCCAAAGCCCCCCACTCACCATCGATGCTCAGAGCCGTCAGCTGCTGGAGCTGGGGGGGGGGGGCAGTGGTTACAGGGTCGGGGCACAGGGACCCCCCGGCCCCGGCCCCCCCCCCCCGAGGTGTCCCCGGTTTGGGGGTGTCCCCCCCCCGACCCACCCCCCCCCAATACCTGGCTGACGTCTTCCTCCCCGCTGCAGGCGTCATCGTCATCGTCGTCATCATCGTCATCGTCGTCCTCGGGCTCCCCGTCTGTGGGGAGAGGCAGGGTGGGGGGGACTGGGGGGGGACTGGGGGGGAGTTGGGGGTGCTGGGGGGACTGGGGGACTTTGGGGGTGCACAGAGCGGGTTGGGGGGTGCTGGTGGGGACTAAGGGGGGACTGGGGGGGAGTTGGGGGTGCTGGGGGTAACTGGGGGGGCCTCGGGGGGGTACACGGAGGGAGTTGGGGGATGCAGGGGGGGACTGGGGGGAGTTGGCGGGTTCTGGGGGAGACTGGGGGTTACTGGGGGGGGAGTTGGGGGTGCTGGGGGTTACTGGGGGAGTTGGGGGGCTCTGGGGGGGGACTGGGAGACTTTGGGGGTGCACAGAGCGGGTTGGGGGTGCTGGTGGGGACTGGGGGGTGCTGGGGGGGGACTGGGGGCAGTTGGAGGGTTCTGGGGGGGACTGGGAGGGGCAGGGGGGGAGTTGGGGGGTACTGGGGGGTGCTGGAGGGGGACTGGGAGGTGCTGGGGGGGACTCGGGGACTTTGGGGGTGCACAGAGGGAGGTGGGGGGGTTCTGGGGGGGACTGGGGCGTGCAGGGGGGGACTGGGGGGTGTAGGGGGGGAGTTGGGGGGTGTTGGGGACTGGGGGGTGCTGGGGGGTGCACATGAGGAGTTGGGGAGTTCTGGGGGGGACTGGGGGATGTGGGGGGGGGAGTTGGGGGTACTGGGGACGCTGGGAGTGCAGGGGGGGGGACTTGGGGGGTGCTGGGGGGAGCTGGGATGTGCTGGGGCCTTGTGGGGTGCTGGGACCTCCTGGGGTGGGGGGGGGGTACTGGGACCTCCTGGGGTGCTGGGGGGTACTGGTGGGGCTGGGGGGGGACCTCCTGGGGTGGGGGGGTACTGGTGGGGTTGGGGGGGGGTACCGAGATCCCCTGGGGTGCTGGGGGGGGTACTGGTCGGGTTGGGCGGGGTACTGGGACCTCCTGGGGTGGGGGGAACTGGGGGGGGGGGGAGGTACTGGTGGGGTACTGGGACCTCCTGGGGTGCTGGGGGGTACTGGTGGGGCTGGGGGGGGACCTCCTGGGGTGGGGGGGTACTGGTGGGGTTGGGGGGGGGTACCGAGATCCCCTGGGGTGCTGGGGGGGGTACTGGTCGGGTTGGGCGGGGTACTGGGACCTCCTGGGGTGGGGGGAACTGGGGGGGGGGGGAGGTACTGGTGGGGTACTGGGACCTCCTGGGGTGCTGGGGGGGTACTGGTGGGGCGGGGGAGGCCGGGTGGGGGTGCTGGAGCCCCATGGGACGGACGCCCGCAGCCCGCAGGGCGCTGAAGCCCCGCCCCCGCCTCCCCGCCCCGCGGCCCCGCCCCCTCACGCCCGCCTCCCCACTGCCGCGGCCCCGCCCACACACACCCGGGCCCCCGCCCCCCTGCCCCTCGCCCCGCCTACCCTGCCGGCGAGCGGGCCGTGCGCAGAGCTCGTAGACCTTGTAGGGGCGGGGCGGGGCGGCGCGCGGGCCGTCGAAGAGCAGCCGGAAGTCGCGGCTCTTGTTGAGCGCGCAGCGCAGGTTGGCCTTCCAGCGCGCGGGCTCGGCCGCGTCCACGCCTGCGCGGAACTTCCCGGTCTCCTGCGCCCACGCCTGGGGGCGGGGCCTGTCCACACGCGGCCGGGAACGCCCCGCCCCGCGCCCGCCCCGGACCACGCCTCCCGCCCGCCCCCGCCAGCTCGGTCGCTGGGTCCTAGTGTCCCCCCAGCATCCCCACCCCGTGTCCCCAGCGTCACCCCAGCACCCCCAGTATCACCCAGTCCCGTGTCCCCAGCATCCCCCCAGTACACCCATCCCGTGTCCCCAGTGTAATCCCAGTACCACCAGTAACCCTGTCCCAGGTCCCCAGCATCCCCCCAGTACCCCCACCCCGTGGCCCCAGCGTCATCCCAGCACCACCAGTACCCCTGTGCTGGGTCCCCAGTGTCACCACAGTGTCACCCCTCTTTTGGGTCCCCAGCATCCCCCCAGTACCACCAGTATCCCTGTCCCGTGGCCCCAGTGTCACCCATCGCCCCATCCCGTGTCCCCAGTGTCATCCCAGTACCACCAGTATCCCTGTCCCATGTTCCCAGCATCCCCCCAGTACCCCCAGTATGCCTGTCCCGGGTCCCCAGTGTCACTCCAGCACCCCCAGTATTAATCTTTCGCATCCCCAGCATCCCCCCAGTACACTCAGTACCCCCCACCCTGTGTCCCCAGCATCTCCCCAGTACCACCAGTATCCCTGTCCAGGGGCCCCAGTGTCACCCCAGTACCACCAGTATCCCTCTCTCACGTCCCCAGCATCTCCCCAGTACCACCAGTATCCCTGTCCAGGGCCCCCAGTGTCACCCCAGTACCACCAGTATGCCTGTCCCGGGGCCCTAGCATCCCCCCAGTACCCCAGTCCCATATCCCCAGTGTCACCCCAGCACCCCCATCCCCTGTCCCCCCATCGCCCCCATCACGTGTCCCCATCATTGCCCCACAGTCCCCTCCCTGTGTCCCCTTGTCCCCCCATCATGCCATCCCTCCATCGCCATTGTCCCCCTGCCCCACCTCCCCACTGTCCCCCCATGTCCCCCTGCCCTGTGCCCCCATGTCCCCCCTATCACCCCTGCCCTGGTCCCCCCTGCCTCCGCTGTCCCCATCCCCCCATGGCCCCCTCCTGGTGTCCCCCCATGGCCATGGCCCCCACCCCATGTCCCCATGGCCCCTCATGGCCCTGTGCCCCCCTCCCTGTGTCCCCCCCCCAACCCCATGTCCCCTTGCCCCATGTCCCCACCATCCCCCCATGGCCCCCATCCCATGTCCCTGTGTCCCCCCATTGCCCTGTCCCCCCGCCCCGTGTCCCCATGTCCCCCCACCCTGGTGCCCCCTGTCCTCCCCTGGCCTCCTCCCCATGTCCCCCTTGTCCCCCCTTCGCCATGTCCCCCTGCCCTGTGTCCCCATGCCCCCCCATCATCCCCACCCTGGTCCCCCCACAGCCCCCGCCCCCTGTCCCCATGTCCCCCCATTGCCCTGTCCCCCCCATCACCCCCTCCCTGGTCCCCCCTTTCCCCCCACCCTGTGTCCCCATGACCCCCACGGCCCCTGCCCCCTGTCCCCATGTCCCCCCATTGCCCTGTCCCCCCCCCATCACCCCCACCCTGGTCCCCCCTTTCCCCCCCACAGCCTCCACCCTGTGTCCCCACGACCCCCACGGCCCCTGCCCCCTGTCCCCATGTCCCCCCATTGCCCTGTCCCCCCCCATCACCCCCACCCTGGTCCCCCCTTTCCCCCTCACAGCCTCCACCCTGTGTCCCCACGACCCCCATGGCCCCCACCCCCTGTCCCCGTGTCCCCCCATTGCCCTGTCCCCCCCCATCACCCACTCCCTGGTCCCTCCTTTCCCCCACAGCCCCCACCCTGTGTCCCCATGACCCCCATGGCCCCCCCGTCCCCATGTCCCCCCCCTGCCCCGTGTGCCCCAGCCGTATCCCCCTGCCCCATGTCCCCCTGCCCCCCACCCCCCTGCCCCGGGGCGGGGCGGTCACCCTGAAGATGGAGTCGTGGTGGGGGGGCGCGGGGGGGTGCCGGGTGGCGTGGTGCCAGGGGATGGCGAAGCGGCGCCGCTCGGGGTCCAGCCACTGCAGCCCCGGGTAGCGCCGGCTGCTGACCTGGGCCACCAGCCAGGGCCTCAGGCGGACGCGGCGCGCAGGGGGGGCCATGGCCGCCTGCGGGGACCCCCGTCAGCTCCGCCGCGGGGCTGAGCACGGGCCGCTCATGACACCAGTGGGCGAGGAGCTGAGGCTGGGCAGCTCATGACATGAGTGTGTGAGGGGCTGAGCACGGGCAGCTCGGGACACCAGTGGCTGAGGGGCTGAGGCCTGGGCAGATCAGGACATGAGTGGACAGGGGGCTGAGCACGGGCAGCTCGTGACACGAGTGGGCAAGCGGCTGAGGCCTGGGCAGCTCAGGACATGAATGGATGAGGGGCTGAGGCCTGGACAGCTCGTGATATGTGTGTGTGAGGGGCTGAGCACGGGCAGCTCGTGACACCAGTGGGTGAGGGGCTGAGGCCTGGACAGCTCGTGATGTGTGTGTGTGAGGGGCTGAGCACGGGCAGCTCGTGACACCAGTGGGTGAGGGGCTGAGGCCGGGACAGCTCGGGACACGCCGGGGCGGGGGGCTGAGCACGGGCAGCTCGTGACACCAGTGGGTGAGGGGCTGAGGCCGGGACAGCTCGGGACACGCCGGGGCGGGGGGCTGAGCACGGGCAGCTCGTGACACCAGTGGGTGAGGAGCTGAGCACGGGCAGCTCATGACATGAGTGGATGAGGGGCTGAGCTCGGGACACCAGTGTGTGAGGGGCTGAGGCCTGGGCAGCTCAGGACATGAGTGGACAGGGGGCTGAGCACAGGCAGCTCGTGATATGAGTGGGTGAGGGGCTGAGCACAAGCAGCTTGGGACACCAGTGGGAGAGGAGCTGAGCTCAGGATATGAGTGTGTGAGGGGCTGAGGCCTGGGCAGCTCATGACACCAGTGGGTGAGGGGCTGAGGCCGGGACAGCTCGGGACACGAGTGGGAGAGGAGCTGAGGCCTGGGCAGCTCGGGACATGAGTGGGTGAGGGGCTGAGGCCTGGGCGGCTCGTGACACGCTGCAGTGGGGGGGCCGAGGACCGCCAGCTCAGGACTTGAGTGGATGAGGACGCTGAGCCTGGGCAGCTCGTGACACCAGTGGGTGAGGTGCTGAGACTGGGCAGCTCGGGACATGAATGGGTGGGGGGCTGAGACCGGGCAGCTCGTGACATGAATGGGGGGGGGGGGGGGGGGGGGGGGGGGGCTGAGGCCGGGCAGCTTGTGACACCCGTGGGTGAGGGGCTGAGGCCTGGGCAGCTCGGGACACGCCGGGGTGGGGGGCTGAGCACCGCCAGCTCGTGACATGAGTGGGTGAGGGGCTGAGGCCTGGGCAGCTCGTGACACCAGTGGGAGAGAAGCTGAGCACGGGCAGCTCGTGACATGAATGGGTGGGGGGGCTGAGGCCGGGCAGCTCGGGACACCCGTGGGCGAGGGGTCTGCGCTGGGTGCGAGCGGGGGTCGCTGCCCCCCCTCCCCCCCCCCCCCCCCCCCCCGCGTGGGCGTCACCCGGTGCCCGAAAGCAGAAGCTGCGGCCGCGCTGGGGAAACAAAACTGGGGGGGTGCGGGACACGCGGGGGGGGAGGGGACACACGGGTGGGGGGGGACACGGACACGGACACACACACACACACACACACACGGGCACCGACCCCACGGGGACCCCCACCCACAGGGCCCCCCGCCCCCCCCAGACCGTGGGGACCCCCCGGGGGCTCTGTCCCCGCTGTCCCCACGTCCGCGCGCGGGGCGCGTCCCGCGGGTGCCGCCCCCCCCCCCGCTCAGGGATGCCCACGGAAGCCCCTCCCCCCCCTCCCGGGGACCACCCGTGGGCAGCCCCCCCCACCCCCCCGCTGGGCATCCCCCCCCCCCCGGGACTCACCCGCGCTCCGGGGCCGCCGCTGCCTCCCAGCGCTCCCGCACGAAGGGGCGGGGCGTGCGGCGGGGGGCGGGGCGTGCGGCGGGACCGGACACGCCCCCTCCGGGCGGCCCCGCCCCTAGCGCCGCTCCCCCCGCCCACCCCTGAGCCATCGCTGGGGCCGTTGCCCGGCAACGCGGGGACGGGGGCGGAGGGGCGGGGCGAGGGGCGGGGCTTCCCGCGGCGAGGGGCGGGGCCTGCCGCAGGCGGGCACCCCGCGGTCCCCCCGCGGGGGAGGAGCCGGCCCCAATGCGGTCCCAAAGGGAGAGGAGCCGATCCCAGTGGATTCCCAGTGGGAGGGGAGCCAATCCCAGTGGATTCTCAGCAGAGGAGGAACCAATCCCAGTAGATTCCCCACGGGAGAGGAGCCAATCCTGGTGGCTTCCCCATGGGAGAAGAGCTGATCCCAGTGGATTCCCCGTGGGAGAGGAACTGGTCCCAGTGAATCCCACGTGAGAGGGGAACCAGTCCTGGTGGATTCCCCATGGGAGGGGAGCCGATCCCAGTGGATTTCTCACAGGAGAGGAACTGATCCCAGCGGATTCCCCATGGGAGATGAACTGGTCCCAGTGGATTCCCAATGGGAGAGGAGCTGGTCCCAGTGGATTCCCCATGGGAGAGGAGCTGGTCCCAGTGGATTCCCCATGAGAGGAACTGATCCCAGTGGATTCCCAATGGGAGAGGAGCCGATCCCAGTGGCTTCCCCACGGGAGAGGAACCCGTCCCAGTAGATTCCCCATGGCAGAGGAGCTGATCCCAGTGGATTCCCAACAGGGGAGGAACCAATCCCATGGGAGAGGAACTGGTCCCAGTAGATTCCCCGTGGGAGAGGAGCTGATCCCGGCTGGCTTCCCAATAGGGGAGGAGCCAATCCCAGTGGATTCCCCGTGGGAGAGGAGCCAGTCCCAGTGGCATCCCAGTGGGAGAGGAGCCGATCCCAGTGGATTCCCTGTGGGAGACGAGCTGGTCCCACTGGATTCCCCATGAGAGGAACCGATCCCAGTGGATTCCCAGTGGGAGAGGAGCTGATCCCAGTGGATTCCCTGTGGGAGAGGAGCTGGTCCCACTGGATTCCCCATGAGAGGAACCGATCCCAGTGGATTCCCAGTGGGAGAGGAGCCGATCCCAGTGGCTTCCCAGCAGGGGAGGAACCAATCCCAGTAGATTCCCCATGGGAGAGGAACCGGCCCCAGTAAATTCCCTGTGGGAGAGGAACTGATCCCAGTGGATTCCCAACAGCAGAGGAGCCGATCCCAGTGGATTTCTCACACCCCCCGTCCCCACACCCCCTCACGGGGCCAAATTTGGGGGGAAAACCGTCAGTTCCGGGGAGTCCTCACGCGTGACGCTGCGGGGGAGGGGGCTTTCCCCCTCGCTTCGCTCCACCAAGACGCGGGCACGTGGCGGGGCGGCGGGGGCCCCGCGCCGGCCCGGTGCCCCTTCCCCTCCTCCGCCTTGCGTTTTTCCATTTTCCGGCCCAAAATCCCCCGGGATTTTCCCCCGGTCTGGGCCGCCGTGAGAGGGAGCGCGCTGCCGTCGCGTGGGATGTCCCGGAGCCGGGCTGGCGGCCGCCTCGCGCGCTCCCGACGCCGGCGCGGGGTTGGTTTTGGGCTCATCCTTCATGGAGCTGGACGGGGTGCCGGAGCCGTGCCGGAGCCGTGCCGGAGCCGTGCCGGCCATCCCAGTCTGCCCAGCCAGGGCGATAAACACCAGCTGACCCGTTTCCAGGGTTTTTCCCCCCGTATCCGGAGCCCAGCTCAGCGTCCCGCTGCCGGCTGGGTCAGCGTCTCCGTGCCAGACGCTCCAGCTCTCGCAGAATCCCAGCAGGGTCGGGGTTGGCAGGGACCCCTGGGGATCCCCCAGTCCCACCCCCTGCCCAAGCAGGGTCACCCAGAGCAGGGGGCACAGCACCGCGTCCAGCCGGGGCTGGAATATCTCCAGAGAAGGAGACTCCACAGCCTCCCTGGGCAGCCTGGGCCAGGGCTCCGTCACCCTCAGAGGGAAGAAGTTCTTCCTCGGGTTCAGCTGGAGCTTCCTCTGCTCCAGTTTGTGCCCGTTGCCCCTTGTCCTGTCGCTGGGCACCACTGGAAAGAGTCTGGCCCCATCCTCCTGACCCCCACCCTGCAGATATTTAGAGGCATTTCGAAGGTCCCCTCGCAGCCTTCTCTTCTCCAGGCTCAACAAGCCCAGCTCCCTCAGCCTCTCCTCGCAGCAGAGATGCTCCAGTCCCCTCCTCATCCTCGCAGCCCTCCGCTGGACTCTCTCCAGTAGCTCCTCATCTTTCTGGAACTGGGGAGCCCAGCACTGGACCCAGCACTGCAGATGGGGCCTCCCAGGGCAGAGCAGAGGGGGAGGAGAACCTCCCTCGCCCTGCTGCCCACACTCCTCGTGATGCACCCCAGGATTCCATCGGCCTTCTTGGCACCCAGGGCACGCTGCTGGCTCCTGGTCACCCTGTCGTCCCCCAGCACTCCCAGTCCCTCTCCGCAGAGCTGCTCTCCAGCAGCTCAGCCCCAGCCTGTCCTGGTGCCTGGGGTTGTTCCTCCCCAGGGGCAGGACCCTGCCCTTGCCCTGGTTGAACCTCATCAGGTTCCTCTGCGCCCAACTCTCCAGCCTGCCCAGGTCTCGCTGGATGCAGTTGGACAGGGATGAGGCAGAAGGAATTCCTTCCACAGCGGAATTAGCGTAGAATTATCGAATCGTAGAATCGTTAAGGTTGGAGAAGACCTGTAAGCTCACCAAGTCCAACCGTCAACCCAACACCCCCATGGCTACATTTTGCATCTCGGCCACTTTTCGGGGGTCCCTCAGCGGCGTGGGGAGTTCCCTGTGCGTCACTTGCTCTTCACAGGGTCCCACGCACACCTCAGCGTGGCAAACATTCGTAAAAACCCGAGTGTTTTAACCCAAAGTCGCCAGGCGCTGGCGGTCGGTCTGCTGGCAGGATCGGATTTTGAAGGCCTCCTCGGCGGCGACGTCCACCGGCCCCCTGCAACCTCCACCGCCGTTCCCGCGGCAGGTCCTCTCCCGGAGCCGCTCGCCGACGTCCCGGCGCTCGGCTCAGCGGGGGTGAACCCGCGGCCGGACAGACGGCCGGGAAGGACGTCCCCGTGCCGCCGGCCGGGCTCCTCCGCTGGGCTCAGCTGCCGGTTTCGGACGTGGTTTGGTGTCGGCAGCCCCAGCCCCGCGCCGCGAGAGGACGGCTTCTCCCCGGAGAAGCTCCCGGGCACCCTCGCTGTGCTCCGTGCCTCGACTGAGTGGCCAAGCTCTTCCCAGTGGTGCCCAGCGACAGGACAAGGGGCAACGGGCACAAACTGGAGCAGAGGAAGCTCCAGCTGAACCCGAGGAAGAACTTCTTCCCTCTGAGGGTGACGGAGCCCTGGCCCAGGCTGCCCAGAGGGGCTGTGGAGTCTCCTTCTCTGGAGATATTCCAGCCCCGGCTGGACGCGGTGCTGTGCCCCCTGCTCTGGGTGACCCTGCTTTGGCAGGGGGTGGGACTGGGTGACCCACAGAGGTCCCTTCCAACCCCGACCATTCTGTGATTCTGTTTCCCACCGCTTGCGCGCGCTGCGAGGTCGCTCCGGCCTCGACGACTCCACGCCGAAAGCCCTTGGCTTTTTATGGGCAGGGAGCAGCTCGTTTTCAGCTTCCCGGCCCGTAAGATCACCCCGAGGATCGAGCCGGCCGGCTGCGGCCGAGCGAGCTCCGCGCCGCGGCGCTGCCAGGGGTCCCCGCGCGTCGCCCTGACTCGCCGCGCTCTTTGGGCGCTTGCTGAGTTCACGGCGTCGCGGTGCTAACGGGACGTTCCCCTTCGGCGGGTGCGGAGGGACGAGCTGGAAGCCACCGAGGCGAGGAAGAGCTCCCCGGGGTCGGGTGACCGCGAGCCGGAGACGAGCCGAAACCTTCCGGGCAGCGGGAATCGTGCGGGTTTTCCAGGAGAGGGAGAGCAGAGCAGCTCTGCCCTCGCTCCTCGGCTCGGAGACGCCGGCAGGACCCGGAGACGCGGACACGGCGGCAGGACCCAGCCGCGTGGTTTGGGTCCGGGATGTCCCGCAGCCGAGTCGCCGGCGCCCGGTGCGGCCCCCGCCGGGGGGGACACACGGTTGTCCCTGGGGTATCTGGATCCAGATCTCTGGATCGCCTGCGTCGGGGCGACTGCTCCAACCTTTCCGCGAGGAAATGATTAAAAGAAACAAACACAAGCCACGATGAAGAGGATGGAATTAATTTGAGGTTTCTTGCTTTGTTGATTTAGCTCAAGATTCACTTTAATGATTTAAGTGGCTTTAATTAAACCAATCTGCTCCGGGAACAGGAATTCCCCCTCTTTTTTTCCGGGCTAAAGCTCTCCGAAGTAGCAGGGATCCAGGAGCCGGAGGGATTTGGGAAAACCCAACACCCAGGAGCGAGGCGAGGCGGTTCGTGCCCGAACGGCGTCTCGCCCCGGGGCAGGGACCCTCGGTCGCTCCCGCAGCCCCGGCTCCGGGACGGGGGATCTGCGGTTCCGTGGGCGCAGGTTTGTTAGACACGATCACGTCCCGGCGGCAGCAGCTCACGGAGGCCGAGGTGCCGAAAGTCACGGGGTTTAATTTTTTTTTTGAGTTTTGGGGTGACGGCAGCTCCTGGCCGCCGGCCACGCGCGTCTCCTTCCCGCTCGTTAAGAGCAGAAAACCCTTTTCTTCCTTAAAATGAACAAAACCAGCCCCGGCGACGGCAGGGGTGCGCAGCCCGAGCTGCCCCCGGGCCGGGGTCTCCTCAGCCGCCTCCCGCGTGCCCCCCGCGCCGGGCGCTGGCGGCGGTGCCGGGTTACGGTGCCGTGCTCGGACAAGGACGTTTCTTCCCGTCCGCGTTGGCTGGCGGCGGGGACGCTCACGGGGCTCGGGCTCGGCAGCAGCCCGGGGCTGGCAGCTCGCTCGCGTTGCTGCTCCGTTAGGTCACCGGCCCGAATGCCTTCCCTCCGGCTCATCCCAGCGAAGACGGCTCGGCACGCGGCACGGGAGGGCGGAGGAGCGGCGAAACGCTTCTCTTGGCTCCCGAGGGATTCTTTTCGCCGGCCTCACGGAGCCCGAGGCGCCCGCTGGATGGGGGGCACAGCTCTGCCCAGCCCTTCCCGACGCGATCCTGGTGGGGGGGTTTTTTTTTGCCGATGGCCGCTCCGGAGTGGGTGCAGGGCCGGGAAAGCAGCCAGCCGGGACGTGGAGGAACGCCAGGACGCCGAGCGCAGGGCCTCCCGCGGCTCCGCGCGGCCGTCGCTTCCCTAAATAGCTGTCCGTGGGGCGGGAGGATTAGCTGGGGGCATTCCTCTGCCCCCGGCCGCCGACCCCGGGACACGCGTTGCTCATCGCTATATTAAATCCTGCACGCAGCGTCCTGCTCTTCACGAGTCCTTCGCTCGGGGCGTCGGGGCTCGCGCTCCTCCCTCCGCCCCGCTGCCTTCGACCACGGCGGGGGATTTGCACACGCTGAGTCAGTCTGGGTTCGTTCCGCTCGGATTTTGGAGGGGGAGGTTTGTGCTTTTTTTTCTCCCCCCTCTCTCGACGCCTCCCGGCAGCGCTCGCCGGGCGTGAGGGTGTTCACCGCCGCCGGGCAAGGTTACGAGGCGCTGCCGAGGGGTTCGCGAGGGCTCCGTGGCGGCCCGGTGATGGGGCCGGTCGGTGCGCGGTTGGATCCGCGTGGTTTCATGGGAGGAGCCAAGGGGCTGGCTCCGAGTTGGGGTTTTGTCAAGGCGGGCGTCGCGGGAAGGGGTCAGCCCTGCCGCGTGGCTCTGTGGGAACCCACCAGCTTGCACCCTCCTTTGGGTCCCAACGAGGCCACAGCCTGGGGTCAGAACAAGGCACAGAAGCCGTGAAATAAATCAGGAACGAGCCGTCGGAGTAAGCTTGGAAAGGCTCGGTGTTTCGGTGCCTTGATCACCATCTTCCCATGGTCAGAGGTAAACTGAGGCAGGGTGCGAGTCGGTCTTTGTTTCACCTTCGGAGCGTCCTCCTGATGGCCAGGGCACGGCTGGAGGTCTTGCTCAGAAAAAACGGAGCCATGTCCTTGCTGCCTGTCCCTCCAACCTCCCGCATCGTTCCTCGTGCTGGAGACGCTGCCCTCCACGTCCTCCGTCAGCCCAACCTCAGAGGGCTTCCCACGTTTCACCCGCAGGACCTGTCCTGCTGCTGAGGGACCTCAGCCCACCTCATGGTCCTCCCTCAGCGCAGCCGACACCGCTAACGTTGCTGCTGGGAGAGGTTTGTCCAACCCAGCTCTCCATCCTGGTTCTCCATCCCTCCCATCCGAATCACCCGGATCCGGTGCTGGATCCGGTGCAGCCACAACTCATCCACGGCCTGGACACGCCAAGGAAAGCTGTGGCCCCACTCCTAGAAGGAAACTGTTAAAAAAACCTCCCGTATTTCCTTGTTTCCACACGGAAAAAGCGCAGGTTTTCTGTGGTCTCCTCCCAGACCGTGGTGCTGAGACCTCCAGTTGCCGTCACTGCCCTCCTTTGGAGGTCGCCCAGTGCATGATCTAGGATGGGCTTCACCCGTTTACGCTTTGGCTTTTGGGAGGGGGTGCTGGTGGTGGTACCGCTTTTGGGCAACGGCCTGAAGCGAGGGTGGGGCTCCCAACCAGCATCTGAGTCTCGCCGCGTTGCCCTAGCAGCCTTCCCAGAGAGACTCGTAACGGCGCGGATGGTGGCTCAGCATCTGACTGTCCTACCACGAAGCTGGCATCCCGGGGAAAAAGTGGAGTTAGGAATTCCCTTCGGCTATTTTCATTCCATTCCATACTCCCCGTTGTCCTGTCTGCAGCTCGGGTGGAAGTAGGCCACCTCCTGGAGGTGTAGGCAGGAGAGACCTGTCTGCTTGCCTGACATGAGCCACGGACATCCCCAAGTCACTCGGGTTTGAACGACAGTGCATTTCCTAGGAAAACCATCCCATTCCGTGGCAGAACCACGCTGTCCTGGCTGGCAAGATTCCCTCCACCTGACTTCACCTCCCTCAATGAAGCAGATGGCTTGAGGACAGAGTCCTCCAGCCTTCCAGCACTCCAGCTCCTTCGTGGCATTGGTCACCCCCCGGCTCCTTTGTGGCATTGGATGTTCTCCAGCTCCTTTGTGGCGTTGGATGTTCTCTGGCTCCTTTATGGCATTGGTCACCCCCTGGCTCCTTCGTGGCATTGGTCGCTCTCCAGCTCCTCCATGGCATTGGTCACTCTCCAGCTCCTTCATGGCATTGCTCATCCTCTGGCTCCTTCATGGCATTGGATGTTCTCCAGCTCCTCTGTGGCATTGGTCGCTCTCCAGCTCCTTCGGGGCATTGGTTGCCCCCTGGCTCCTTCGTGGCACTGGTCACTCTCCAGCTCCTTCATGGCATTGCTCATCCTCCGGCTCCTTCTTGGCATTGGATGTTCTCCAGCTCATTTGTGGCACTGGTCGCTCTCCAACTCCTTCATGGCGTTGGATTTTCTCCAGCTCCTTCGTGGCATTGGTGACCCTCTGGCTCCTTCATGGCATTGGTCGCTCTCCAGCTCCTTTGTGGCGTTGGTCGCTCTCCAGCTCTTTCCTGGTGTTGGTCGCTCTCTGGCACCTTCCTGGCGTTGGCTGCTCCAGGTCCTTCGTGGCATTGGATATTCACCAGCACCTTCATGGCATTGGTCATTCTCCAGCTCCTTCGTGGCACTGGTTGCTCTCCAACTCCTTCATGGTGTTGGTCGCACTCCGGCTCCTTTATAGCATTGATTGTTCTCCAACTCCTTCACAACATTGATTGTTCTCCAACTCCTTCACAGTGTTGATTGTTCTCCAGCTCCTTCACGGTGCTGGTCGCTCTCCAGCTCCTTCACGGCGTTGGTCGCTCTCCAGCCCCTTCACGGTGTTGGTTGCTCTCCAGCCCACCACAGCTCTTCTTCCAGGGGTGTTTCTCAAGGGACTCACAGAGGTTTTAAGCTGAAACCAGCACCTAAACAGTGTCCGTGACTTGGCAGCGGCTGCAGCTGTGGGTGGGATGATAGATACGCCAGCAGACTCATAAAATTCCCTCTTCCTTGTCCAAATACCAAGGTCATCTTCCCCTGAACTCCTCTGCTGTCCGGGGCACGTGACAAAGAGGTAAACAGGGCTAGAGCTGAAAAGCTAGTTAATAAGCAACGTGCTCTCCTAATTCTCTGCTTCTGGTAGAGTTTGAAGGTACAAATAATAATGCATTCAGCACGTTCCAAACCCAGGACACTCGTTTACCGCTGTACGAAATGGGGACTGCGCAAAGCTCCGATTCCACAGACGATTTGTGGTGGCACCCGTTCTCAGCCAAGGTGATGAGCGAGACAAGACCCGTGCGGAAGGGGAACGTCTTTTGTTAACGAAGCAGCGAAACATCTACAGCGTTGGCAAAATAAATCTGTGGGATCCAGGGATTGGGAACCCTGAAACAGGAAAATCAAGAGCGGGAGAGGATTTTACCTCACGTAAAATATTGGGGAGCGAGCAGGGTATCCAGCTGCAGTGTGTCAACATTTTTAAAATACTCTGAAAAACTGGAAGAACTGAAAAAAGAAACGATGAAAATGGCCGAGTTGGAGAAAATGTATTTTACGAGGTAGAGCTCAGGGTTTTCTTTAGCTCATCAAAAAAGAGGAGGAGCCCTCCGCTGGACTCTCTCCAGTAGCTCTTCATCTTTTTTGAACTGGGGAGCCCAGAACTGGACACAGGACTCCAGATGAGGCCTCACCAGGGCAGAGCAGAGGGGGAGGAGAACCTCCCTCGACCTGCTGCCCACCCTCCTCGTGATGCACCCCAGGATCCCATCGGCCTTCTTGGCACCCAGGGCACGCTGCTGGCTCATGGTCACCCTGTCGTCCCCCAGCACTCCCAGTCCCTCTCCGCAGAGCTGCTCTCCAGCAGCTCAGCCCCAGCCTGTACTGGTGCCTGGGGTGGTTCCTCCGCAAAGGCAGGACCCTGCATTTGCCCTTGTTGAACCTCATCAGGTTCCTCTCTGCCCATCTCTCCAGCCTGTCCAGGTCTTGCTGAATGGCAGCACAGCCTGCCGGTGTGTCCACCACTCCTCCCAGTTTGGTGTCGTCAGCAAACTTGCTGAGGGTACATTCTAACTCTTCATCCAGGTCGTTGATGAAGAAGTTGAACAAGGCTGAGCCCAGTACTGACTCTGGGGACACCACTAGTTACCGGCCTCCAACCAGACTCAGCGCCACTGATGACAACCCTCTGAGCTCTGCCCTTCAGCCAGTTCTCAACCCACCTCACCGACCATTCCTCCAGCCCACACCTCCTGAGCTTCCCTAGGAGGATGTGATGGGAGACCGTGTCGAAAGCCTTGCTGAAGTCGAGGTAGACAACAGCTGCGGCTCTCCCTTCATCTATCCAGCCAGTCATGTCATCGTAGAAAGCTCCTACGAGGAGAGGCTGAGGGAGCTGGGCTTGTTCAGCCTGGAGAAGAGAAGGCTGCGAGGGGACCTTCGAAATGCCTCTAAATATCTGCAGGGTGGGGGTCAGGAGGATGGGGCCAGGCTCTTTCCAGTGGTGCCCAGCGACAGGACAAGGGGCAACAGGCACAAACTGAAGCAGAGGAAGCTCCAGCTGAACCCAAGGAAGAACTTCTTCCCTCTGAGGGTGACAGAGCCCTGGCCCAGGCTGCCCAGAGGGGCTGTGGAGTCTCCTTCTCTGGAGATATTCAAGACCCGCCTGGACGCGGTGCTGTGCAGCCTGCTCTGGGTGACCCTGCTTCGGCAGGGGGTGGCACTGGGTGACCCACAGAGGTCCCTTCTCTAAGCTGCTAAGCTCCTCCTGATGAGTCGCTGGGAAGAGCCTCAGATTCCCGCTCTGTCCCCCTCGCTGCGCTCTTCGCTGGGTCGCCATCGCTTAAACGCAGTCACAAATCCGGGCCAGAAGCTGAACTGAGCCACCGACTCCCTTCGGCTCGAGCGAGAGCGTCCGCCCCGGACCCGCTCAGCGACGCCTCCCTCGTTCTGCCCCTCTCCGAGCCCTCTGTCCGCATCACACCGTGTCCTGTAGATCCACAGACGGGACCCCTCGATTCCGGATCCTTCCGTGCCGGGGATGAGCCACCAGCCCTTCGGGAAGGGAGGGAGGTCCCGGCGCCGGGGGTAGCCCTCGCTCCGGGGAGCCGCGCAGCCGTGGAGGGCAGGACCTGGCGGAAGCCCGGCTGGGGAAACTGGGCCGCTCCCAGTTTCCCTCCGAGATCGTGTTTTGTCAGAGCGTGGACTCACCACTCCTCGTGGGTCCCTTCCAACTTGAAATATTCTGTCAGATTCCTACAAATAAAAAATTCCCAGTCCTTCTGAGTGTAAAGAAAAGCTTGGAAAGAGAAATATTAAAGTTGAAAAAACACAAAGACAACCCCCAACCCCAAGCAATGTTTTATTTAAAAATAAAAACCCCAAACATGTCCTGATTTTAAAGTCTGTTCACAACCTTCCGATCTCGGACCAGCCACGCCACGCGCAACCCCTCGCCGGCGCGGATCCGCAGGCGAAACGGGGACGCAGCCCCACACACGTGATCATTTTCTCGAAACCTTCCAACACCGGCAACTTCGGCGATAAAAAAAGCAAGACGAGGCATCAGTTTTTCAAGGAACTTTCGCGTAAGTTTTTTCAGTTCATGACTTAATGGTTGGGACGGGTTTTCAAATGTCAGCTGGCTGAAGCAGCTTTTAAAAATGGTTTACCGTGACACAGAGGGGGGGGATTATCTCAGCGCACTGTAAATATCTGGTGCGAACATCTGCCACGGCTCAGCTCCCTTCAGAGACCGGCGAGAAACGCGCTCTTCGGGTAGAATTCATCTGCCCTAATTTAGGCATTTGCTGTCGGGTGAGATGAATCACGCCCTGGAAGTGCCTGTTTCTTTCCAGCGACTCCGAGGGGAGCCCGGCCAGCGCAGACGCGGCCGCGCAGATCTCATCGGGGGGGAGTTCGCGTCCGAGGCGGCGAGGGCTCGACCTCAGCCACGCCGCTATTTGGCCGTCGCGTTATCGCCAGCCCGATGCGTCACGGCACGCTGATGCGGTGCGGAATTAAATAGCAACGTGATGCTGCTTCGGGGTGATCTCGTAAAAAAAGGGGGTTTGGGGCGTGCAAGACATTCCCTCCCGATGGGATCACATCTTGCCGCGAAGCGGGGATTTTACGTGTCAGCCGTTAAAACGCCACGCAGCATTTTTAAGCCCAAATCGAAATGTGCTTATAAATCTCGCTGTCAACTTACGGGCACAGGATCCCTGCGCTCCTCCGAGTTATTTTTGGCTCGATGCGGTCACGACGCGCTGGCTCGGGGCGCGCCTGGCAGCGCGGCAGGGACCCTCACAGCAGGACAGGCGTTGAGTCGCTGGAGAGCGGCCAGAGAAGGGCAGCCAGGAGGGTGAAGGGTCTGGAACACGAGTCCTGCGGGGAGCGGCTGGGGGAGCTGGGGCTGCTCGGGCTGGAGAAGAGGAGGCTGAGGGGAGACCTTCTCGCTCTCTGCAGCTCCCTGACAGGAGGGGGCAGGGAGGGGGGGGTTGGGCTCTGCTCCCCAGGACCCAGCGACAGGACGAGAGGCGATGGCCTCAGGCTGCGTCAGGGGGGGTTCAGGTTGGAGATTGGGGAAATTTCTTTGCTGAGAGAGTGGTCAGGGGTTGGCCCAGGCTGCCCAGGGCAGCGGGGGAGTCCCCGTCCCCAGGGGTATTTAAAAGCCATGTAGACGTCGACGTGCAGAAGGAAACTCTCCAACCCCAACACGGCACTCTTGGGCACAGTTTAGCGGCAGGCTTGGCAGTTCACGGTCAGACTCGATGATCTTCGAGGTCTCTTCCAACCTCTGTGATTCCAGGATTTAGACACACAAGAACCAAACCCGCCAGCTCTCGGCACTCACTCACACCACGTCGAGCCGCCCCTGCACACATGATTCCCAGATTTTCACAGAAATGGACAACGAGCACCATCCCCATGTCTGGTAGCAAAGGAAAGAGAATCACAGAATCCCAGCATGGCCAGCATTGGCAGGGACCCCTGGGGATCACCCAGTCCAACCCCCTGCCGAAGCAGGGTCACCCAGAGCAGGCTGCACAGCACCGCGGCCAGCCGGGGCTGGAATATCTCCAGAGAAGGAGACTCCACAGCCCCTCTGGGCAGCCTGGGCCAGGGCTCCGTCACCCTCAGAAGGAAGAAGTTCTTCCTCGGGTTCAGCTGGAGCTTCCTCTGCTCCAGTTTGTGCCCGTTGCCCCTTGTCCTGTCACTGGGCACCACTGCAAAGAGTCTGGCCCCGTCCTCCTGACACCCACCCTGCAGATATTTAGAGGCATTTCGAAGGTCCCCTCACAGCCTTCTCTTCTCCAGGCTCAACAAGCCCAGCTCCCTCAGCCTCTCCTCGCAGGAGAGATGCTCCAGTCCCCTCCTCATCCTCGTAGCCCTGCGCTGGACTCTCTTCAGTAGCTCCTCATCTTTCTGGAACTGGGGAGCCCAGCACTGGACCCAGCACTACAGATGAGGCCTCCCCAGGGCAGAGCAGAGGGGCAGGAGAACCTCCCTCGCCCTGCTGCCCACACTCCTCATGATGCACCCCAGGATCCCATCGGCCTTCTTGGCACCCAGGGCACGCTGCTGGCTCCTGGTCACCCTGTCGTCCCCCAGCACTCCCAGTCCCTCTCCGCAGAGCTGCTCTCCAGCAGCTCAGTCCCAGCCTGTACTGGTGCCTGGGGTTGTTCCTCCCCACGGGCAGGACCCTGCCCTTGCCCTTGTTGAACCTCATCAGGTTCCTCTCTGCCCAACTCTCCAGCCTGTCTAGGTCTCGCTGAATGGCAGCACAGCCTGCCGGTGTGTCTACCACACATCCCAGTTTGGTGTCACCAGCAAACTTGCTGAGGGCACACTCTAACTCTTCATCCAGGTCATTGATGAAGAAGTTAAACAAGACTGGGCCCAGTACTGACCCCTGGGGACACCACTTGTTCCAGGCCTCCAACCAGACTCAGCACCGCTGATGCCAGCCCTCTGAGTTCTGCCATTCAGCCAGTTCTCAACCCACCTCACCGACCACTCCTCCAGCCCACACCTCCTGAGCTTCCCTAGGAGGATGTGATGGGAGACCGCGTTGAAAGCCTTGCTGAAGTCGAGGTAGGCACCATCCACGGCTCTCCCTTCATCTATCCAGCCAGTCATGCCATCGTAGAAAGCTATCAGATTGGTCAGGCATGATCTCCCCTTGGTGAATCCATGCTGACTACTCCTGAGAACCTTCTTTTCCTCCACTTGCTTGATGATGGCCTCCAGGATAAGCTGCTCCATCACCTTTCCTGGGATGGAGGTGAGACTGACCGGCCTGTAGTTCCCTGGGTCCTCCTTCTTGCCCTTTTTGAAGATTGGAGTGACATGTTACGGCGAGATCTGTGACAGAGCCACCACTCAGCAGGGCCTGGCGCCATGCCGCGGGCCAGGCTCTCCTCACACAGGGGCGGCTCAGGAGGAGAAGCCATATTTAGAGTGGGGCGTCCCATCTGCTGAGGAAGAGGCAGCTCCCGCGGTGCCCCGGCTGCCGGGAGGGCCAGGGGAGGGCAGGGGAAAAGCCAGGGGAGGGCTGGGGAAGGAGCCAGAGGCCCCGCTCCCCCCCAAAAATGGCGCCTCAAAATAGCACCTCAAAATGGTGCCTCACCGTCCGCCCTCGCCTCCCTTTTCCCGCCCTTTTGCCGCCCGCGGGCACGTGACCGCCCTCCCCTGCGCATGCGCAGCGAGGCGCGGGCCGCGCGGACACGGGTTGGGGCCGGACCCCGGGTGGGCGTGTCCGCCGAGCCGGCGCGCGCGCGCTGAGGACGTGGCGCTTTCCAGCCAATCGGAGCCCAGCGGAGGGCGCCGGAGGGGGGTGGGGGGGGCGGGGAGGTGGGCGGTGGGGCAGAGCGAGGCGGAGGCGGGGGGCGGGCGGACGGGCGGACGGGCGTCGCTCTCGACCAACCGTCTCGCCCAGCGTGCGGGCGGAGGAGGCGGGGCCGCTCTCCGATTGGCCGCCGGGCTGGGAGCGCGGGGGGCCGTGCGGCGTGGCGCCTTGCTTCCGGTCGGCGGAGCGGCTGAGGCGAGCGGGCAGCGGCGGCGGCGGCTCCCGGTAACGGTGAGGGACGGGTTCGGTCTCGGGGGGTGGGAGGAGGCCGCGGGCCCGGCCGAGCGGCTTGGGGAGGCCCTGGGGAGGCGGCGGCGGTCGAGCCAGGCCTGGCCGTGCCGGGCCTGAGGAACCCCGGGGCCTGCGCGGGCGCCGGGCCTGGTCGCATCCCCCGCGGGCCCGGGGCAGCGGAGCCTCCGTGGGGGTTCTCTCCCCCCCCCCCCCCGAATCTCCTTAAAAACCCAAAACAGAGAGAAATAAAGGCAAAACGCTCGCGGGGGGGGGGGGGTCCGGCGGCCCCCAACCCCCAGACCCGGCCCAGGCTGCTGGAGACCCCGCTTTGCGGGGGGTTGGGACGACCCCTCCCCGCTCCCCACCGCCGCAGCCCTTTAATTTGTGAGAACAGGGAAATTTCGCCTGATTTTTCCCCAAACCGTGAGCTCTGAGGGGAATCTGGGGGGGGTGGGGCTGCTGGCGGAGCAGCCGTCGGCCGGCAGAAGCTGTCCCTGCTGGAGTTATTCACCAATAACGGTTGGTTTTGGGTTTTTTTATTGTCCCGCCAGGCGCCAGAGCAGCACCTTCCCCCGCCGAGGTAAGGCTCGTCGGCGCCCTGCCAGATCCCGGCGTGAGGTCGGCTCGTCCCTGCTGCCCGCTCCCAAGCGGGTCACGGCCGCTTCGCGCGGGTAAAAACCGCGGTGTTTGCACCGATTCCAGGTCGCCCCGAGGCTGGGCTGGGCTGGGCTCGGCGCTGGGAGCCTGGTGCTGCGGGTGAAGGTCCGCACGCAGCTCCGCCGAGAGAAACCCTGGGGTTGCATCAGCCCTTCCTGGAGCTTGGCGGGGGGTTCTTCTCCCGCATCGATCGCCCGGCGGGCAACGACCGCCCGGGCGCCGCTTTCCGTCTCGTTCGCTTTCCCGTCCGCAGGAGGGTGCTGCCCGGCGAGGCTGCCGGGTCCACGTGGCTGGAGGCCGGCGGAGGCGGCCGTTAAAGCCGCGAGGAGACGGGGGGGGCTTCTGGCCGTCCTTCATGTCCTAAAAGCCGTGAGGGACCCTTCCTGCGCGATTAATTAACGAAAGGAAAAGGTCAGGAGGAGGAAAAGCGCCTCCGCGCTGGCTGAAAGGATGGATGCCGCTCTCCCGCCTTCCTCGTCGCCTCCTCATCCTCCTCGGCAGCCCGCGCGGTGCCTCGGATCGTGCCAACCGGCTCGGCGTCCTCGGCCAGTGTGGCTGGCGCCTTCCGAAATGTCCGTTTGATTCCCAGCCCGGATGTTTCCTCGTCGTCGCGGTGTCAGCTCGGTTCCTTCGGTGGGGTGAGGCGAGGAGGAGGGGGTTTGCCAGGTCGCAAACCGGATCCTCCCAATCGCCGACATCACCGGGCGGCGCGCGTCCTCGCTGCGGAAATGATCTGTGGTTTGAGGGAAGCCACCATTCTCCCCGCTCCTCTGTCCTTTCTGGCGCTCCAGCGCGCGCCCGCCTTTCCCTACAGCTAAACCACGCCCAAACTTCCCTTTAATTTGGGCTAATTAACGGCCGGGAGCCTGAGGCCTCGTTGCACGTCTAGGAGACCAGACCTGGCAGCCCGCGTCCCCGCTGCGCAGCGCTCGCTCTCCCTTCGGGATCTTCGGGGAAGCGGTCGTGGCGGCAGGACCCCTCTCTTTCTGTTATTTTCTTTTCCCCCCCTCCTCGTCGGAGCGGTGCTTTCCAGCTTTCCCAAAAGGAAAACTGGCAGCGTGCTCACGCGTTTGGCTTCTCTCCGTCGCTCGCCGGCTGCCTCGGCCCTGGGGCCGCTCAGCAGAGCAGCACCCTGCCCGCCACAGCACCCATGGGCACCGTCAGCGCCCAACTTCTATTAAATCCATCATTTTTAGGCTTATTTTTTTCCCCTGGCACAACCTGTGTCATGTGGGCAGAGCCCGGCCGCCATCGTACTGTGAGCCTTGTGCCGTCGGTCTTCCTCAGGTCGCTCATCTTCCTCCTGGTGGAGCGCTGAAGCTCTTTGACGCCGCGACGGGCGATCTTTAGGACGAGCGCCAGCCGTTTTCATCCCTTTTCGCACCCTCTGGGCTTGAAGCCGGCGCGGTGACGGCGACGTCGGGGAGCGAGCGACCCTCGCTCTGCCCTGGGAGCCTTGATTTCGCGGGATGGGGGTGGGGAACGCTTCCAGGAGCCTTCTCCGATTCTCAAGTGCGTTTTTATCCGGCGTTTTCCACCCAGAAGCGTGCCGTGGCCGTCGCTGCCACCGCCGCAGGGCCGGCTGGGCAATCCGGGCAATGAATCGCCGTGTCCCGAGCATCTCGGTCCTCGCGTGCGGCTGGAATCTGGTTCCAGATGGGCGGAGCGAGGCCGGCGTGACTTGAATTAACGATGAAATACGGCTGGGCGAGGCTTCCAGCCACGTCGCAGTGCTGGAGGAGTGTCTGAAGCCGGAGGAGTGTCCGAAGCCGTCGTGCGGACCGGATAGGAGGGAGTTTTTGGGATGGGGGGAGGGAATAGGGCAGGAGGACGCGAGCAGAGGGCAGCCGGCGCAGCTGGCCGCCGGCCTGGCCGGGGCTGCGGAGCGGGCAACGCGCCAGGCGCGTTTGCCACGCATCCTTCGCATTCCTCGCCTGCCGGCTCGCCCAGTTGTTGCTCTCTGGCTCGGCGAGGGGCTGGGGAGCGGGGAGATGCGCCGGGTGTGTGCCAGGAAGGGCTTCTGCAAGCGCTGGGGGGCTTGGAGGTCGCTTTGTCCCGGGAGTTGGCCACGGTTTTGCCCCCGGGAGTCGGCCCCGGGTCTGCGGTTTTGCCCCCGGGAGTCGGCCCCGGGTCTGCGGTTTTGCCCCCGGGAGTCGGCCCCGGGTCTGCGGTTTTGCCCCCGGGAGTCGGCCCCGGGTCTGCGGTTTTGCCCCCGGGAGTCGGCCCCGGACCACGGTTCAGCCCCGGGAGTCGGCCCCGGGCCACGGTTCAGCCCCGGGAGTCGGCCCCGGGCCACGGTTCGGCCCCGATAATCCGTATTCGTTCACCAGCTCTCCCCGTTTCAGAGTGAGGGTTCTGACGCGTGGCCCCAGCTCCGGCGTCCCCGCCGCGCCCCTCACTTCCCCGTCTCGCTCTCCCGTAGGCGCGCGCCGAGCACCATGAGCGTCCCGCAGCTCCTCCTCTGCCTGTCCCTCTCCATGCTCTGCATCTCGAGCAAACCCACCGAGAAGAAGGACCGGGTCCACCACGACCCGCAGCTCAGCGACAAGGTCCACGACGACGCCCAGAACTTCGACTACGACCACGACGCTTTCCTGGGCGCCGATGAGGCCAAAACCTTCGATCAACTCACGCCGGAGGAGAGCAAGGAGAGGCTCGGGTAAGGAAAACGGCCGAAAGAAAACCCCGAGTGGGGGAGAACGAGTCCGCAGCGGATGGTGCCGGGCATAAATCCCCCCCTGGCACTCACACGTCCTCCCTCGCCCAACCAGAGCCTTCAAAACGTCGTTTTTACCGCGGCGGCAGCTGAAATCCTGCGGTTCTCCTCGCTGGGGACGTTGCCCTCGGCCCACGAGGTCACCACGAGCCCTTCCCCGCACGCTCGCTCGCCTCCAACCCCCAAACGCTCCCCTAAAACTACAAAGTTGAAACGAAAACGAGCGTTTTGAGCGCGGTTTGAGCCCGGCGAAGCCAAACGCCGCTCGGTTACCGCCGGGGGCCCAGGGGATTACTCGCATTTCCCCGCCGCGTTCCTCTCCCCAGCTGAGCAGCAGCTGGTGGCCACGCCGAGCCCCCCCAGCTTCACAAAAACACAACACCCCCCTCGAAAAATTCCCTTCAGCCACGGCGCTTTGCCTCCCCTCCCGCCCGCCGACGTCGGAGCGGGGTCAGCCCGTGGGGCCGCAGCTGCCGGCGCAGTTGTTCGCTTCGAGCTTAGGGAGGGTTTAAACCTGCGATGGCTCGGCCCCGGCGAGGCCTTTTTTGGGGGGGGGGGGAGAGCCTTGAGGGCCGAATCTCCCCGGAATTCCGTGGTTTCCCTGGTTTTTGGGGTCGGCGGGCTGGCGTAGCCCTCCCCGCCGCAGCCGGGCAGCTCAACCTCGCGCTACGGCAGCCCCCCCACGTAAAAATTAGCTATTTTTAAATTTTTTTAGGGGAATGGGGTTCCCTGAGAAGCAGGGAAAGCTCAACCACGCGTAGGTGCTCGGGGAAACGCCGCAGGGTTTGCTGGGCGGGGTGACGCCGGCCTTTCCCACGTGCTTTCGGCGTCCGTCGGGATCATCTCAAGCTCGAGAAAGCCTCGGCCGAGGCAGCACCTGCCGTGGAGGAGCCGAGGCTGGGATGGGAGTTTCCCCCCCCAAGGGATTCTTTAAACTGGGAAAAACTCTTTGGACCCCCAGATCCGCAGCGGCGAGGCCCTCGTCGCGCTGCCACGCCGCGGGGAAAACAATCCGGAGCCGATCTCTGGATTTGCCCCCAAAGAGAGCAGCGACGCGCTGGCCATCCTCCTCCTCCTCCTCCTCCTCCTCCTCCTCCTCCTCCTCCTCCTCCTCCTCCTCCTCCTCACCCAACCCCCAGCGCTCTTTTCCTGAGCTCCGTCACGGCTCCGCGCTCTTAATTTCATTGTTCTGCCGAGTTATCTGCTGGAGAAAGCTGGCGCTGGGAGCGGCGCCGGGGTCAGAGTTTCCACTCGGGTGTTTGAGCGAGGCCGCCGCGAGCTGCCCTCGCCCTTGACATAAACCAGCTCGGGGTTGGTTTTTCCCCCCTCTTCCTCTTCAGCAGCGCGTCCGTCACGCCTTCCCCAGCCCAAATTGCTTTGGTAAACTCGTTAGCAGCACGTAATGATATAAATGAGTTTTCAAACCGACGCTGCGCTGTCGGAAGGTCCCGGTTTTCCGGGAGGGAGCCCCGGCCCCGTGCTTCCCGGCTGCGTTTCCGCAGGGCTGCTCTCTCCTCCCCATCTCGTGGGATTTTGGAGCGGCGTCCCGCGCTCCACCTCGGTGATTTTATTATTTTTTTTTCCCTTAAAATCCGGTTTTCCCAGCGCTGAGCGCGCGGGATCCCCTCGCTTCCCGGGGCCACCCGCGGGGGGAAGCCAGCCCAAAACATCTGGGCCCCCCCCTCCTCCCCGCACGGCACGCGGGACAAAAACCACTTCTTTTTTTTTTTTTATTATTTAATTAAAACCTCGAGCTTTTGTGGCTGCTGCCCTGGGAAAGCGGCCTGCGCCCAGCTGGTTTTGGCGCTGCTTTCGAGCTTTGCGAGCTGCCGGGCTCCGCGTGGGGACACCTTCAACGTTCCCTTAACGCAATTAACCGGGGAAGCCGTTCTCTAATTAACCCTCGGAGTTGCCCCCACCTGGAAAACCTGGCCGAGCCGCCCCGCTGTGGGCTCTGGGGGTTTTTTATCCCCCTCCCCGATGTATCCTCGGCCGGGCAGAATATCACAGAGTATCACAGAATGGTAGGGGTTGGAAGGGACCTCTCTGGGTCACCCAGTCCCACCCCCTGCCCAAGCAGGGTCACCCAGAGCAGGGGGCACAGCACCGCGTCCAGCCGGGGCTGGAATATCTCCAGAGAAGGAGACTCCACAACCTCCCTGGGCAGCCTGGGCCAGGGCTCCGTCACCCTCAGAGGGAAGAAGTTCTTCCTCATGTTCAGACGGAACTTCCTCTGCTCCAGTTTGTGCCCGTTGCCCCTTGTCCTGTCGCTGGGCACCACTGAAAAGAGCTTGGCCCCGTCCTCCTGACCCCCACCCTGCAGATATTTAGAGGCATTTATAAGGTCCCCTCGCAGCCTTCTCTTCTCCAGGCTGAACAAGCCCAGCTCCCTCAACCTCTCCTCGTAGGGGAGATGCTCCAGTCCCCTCACCATCCTCGTAGCCCTCCGCTGGACTCTCTCCAGTAGCTCCTCATCTTTCTTGAACTGGGGAGCCCAGAACTGGACACAGCACTGCAGATGGGGCCTCACCAGGGCAGCGGCTTTGAGCGAGACCTGCCGACGCCGCGGGGCTCGGTGGCACGGGAACCTCCTCGAGAAGGCCGGGATGCTTCGGATTTTACGCTCGGGGGGTGGGGGGGAAGCAGCTGGGGAAATTCCTGATGGGATCCAGCCCTCCCTCGGCCCGCTTCTCCCAGGAAAGGGCTCCCCGGCCGGCGCGGCCCTTAACCCTTCGCTGCCGGAGCGGGAGAGCGCGGCGTGCCCGCGGCGTTGGGGTTTTGGGGGCATCGCCGTCCCCTTCTGCAGCCGGATTCTCGCCCTGAAATAGCGACTGTGAAAAGGCAGCTGTAAAAACGCCCATGAAACGAGGATTATGGAGCCGGTTTCATGCCAGAGCTTCCTTTAAAAGGAAGAAAATCATCCTCGTTCCCCAAGCGAAATGTTTTAGGCTGTTGTCACTGGCTTTAATCGCCCGGCGCCGAGCCGGAGAGGGCACGAAGCCCCCGGAGTGGAGCTCTCCGAGGAGTAAAACCCCGCGGAGCGAAGAGCCCGGCTCCCCGACCCCGCTGCCTTCCCCTCCCCGGGGCTGGCCCGCGTTCCTCCCGCCCGGCTTTTTCTTCGCAGCTGCTCCTAAAAATAAAAAGCGGGGCCTTTGTCGGCTCCGGTTTCTGGGGCATCGGCTCCTCGGTGCTGCCGGGCCCGCGCGTGCGGACGAGCCGAGGCTCGGCCTCCGCGTCCCGGCACCGGGCCGTCCCGCTTTTACCGTAAGTATGTGGTGTGCCGTCGAGGCCTAACGAGAAAACGCTTTCCCCCCTCCAAAAAAACAAACCCTACATGAATCCTGAAGAACGCAAAACCCGAGTGGCTCGGGGCGAGCGGTGTTCTGGCTTTCCAGGACATGGGGTCCCACTCCGAAACCCCTCCGGGGAGCGCCCGCCGCCCCCCCAGAGCCCAATTCCCCCATAACTTTGGCTGGGTTTTTTTTTTTTTTCTGCGTTCCCCACAGAAAGATTGTAAGTAAAATAGATGAAGACAAAGACGGGTTTGTAACGGTGGAGGAGCTGAGAGACTGGATTAAGTTTGCCCAAAAGCGCTGGATTTACGAGGACGTAGAGCGGCAGTGGAAAGGGCACGACCTCAATGAGGACGGCCTCATTTCTTGGGAGGAATATAAAAATGCCACCTACGGCTACATCCTAGGTACGTCTCGACGCCGGGGGTACGAACCGCCCCGAGCCGGCGCTTGAAACTTGCTGTTTTGTTTCCGTAGAGTGATTGTAGATAAGATAGACGCGGATAAGGATGGGTTGGTGACGGAGGGGGAGCTGAAAGCCTGGATTAAGAAGGCCCAGAAGAAATACGTGTATGAGAGTGTGGAGCGGCAGTGGCAGGAGTTTGACATGAACCAAGATGGCTTTGTCTCCTGGGATGAGTACAGGAACGTGACATATGGCACGTACCTCGGTAAGGGGCGAGCTGTCCGATCTGGTGGTGGGCTCTGAGCAGTAAAGCCTCAAAAAAAAAACCAAACCAACCCCCAAAACTTAAAAAAAAAAAACAACCCCAAAATCCCCTCCCGCCGGCGTTCGCGGAGCGGGATGGGCGGCTCGCGATCCCGCTTTATCGATGCGATCGATCCCGTCGGATTTAGCCCGGAGCCGCGGTCGCGCGGCGGAAGGCACCCGGGGAGCGGGGCTTTTGGGGCTGAATTTGGAGCTGCTGCTGGGTCTCGGCGCCCGTGTCCTGCTGGGCTGCCAGTTCGTTAGCGCGGGGTCTCCGCGTCGCTGCCCAAGCTCCCGCGGGGCTCGCCCTGGCAGGAGCCCCCCGAGCACAGGGATGCCAGAGACCACCCAGCAGCCCTGAAACCCCCCCAGGGAGCCGGGGAAGGGGTTAAGGTGTCTGAGAAACGCCCCGTTCCCCTGCCAGCCCTCCCCGCCTCCCTCCCCCGGACATATATGGCCCGGCCAGCTCCGCTCGGGAGCGTGAAATCAACCTTAATTTGCTAAATATTTCCAAAGATAGTCAAAATCTCACCGCGGAACGTGGGGAGGCCGCAGGCTCGTCCCGCAGGCGGCTGCTCCTCAAAGAGCAGGTCAAAGCCCGAGGGCGAGCGGAGCTCACCGCAGCAGTGGCCGGGGAAATCGGGACCCCCTCGGGTTTAGGACCAGGCTCGGAAATCAGGACCCCCTCAGGGTTTAGGATAGGGCTTGGAAATCGGGACCCCCTTGGGGTTTAGGACAGGGGTCGGAAATCAGCCCCTGGGACCCCCTCGGGGGTTTAGGGCAGGGCTTGGAAATCGGGACCCCCTCGGGGTTTAGGATAGGGCTTGGAAATCGGGACCCCCTCGGGGTTTAGGATAGGGCTTGGAAATCAGCCCCCGGGGTTTAGGACAGGGCTTGGAAATTGGGACCCTGGGACCCCCTTGGGGGTTTAGGACAGGGCTCGGACTTCGGGACCCCCCTGGGGTTTAGGACAGGGCTGGGAAATCGGGACCCCCTCGGGGTTTAGGGCATGGCTTGGAAATCAGGACCCTGGGACCCCCTCGGGGTTTAGGACAGGGCTTGGAAATTGGGACCCCTTCGGGGTTTAGGACCAGGCTCGGAAATCAGGACCCCCTCAGGGTTTAGGATAGGGCTTGGAAATCAGCCCCCGGGGTTTAGGACAGAGCTTGGAAATTGGGACCCCCTCGGGGTTTAGGATAGGGCTTGGAAATTGGGACCCCCTTGGGGGTTTAGGACAGGGCTCGGACTTCGGGACCCCCCTGGGGTTTAGGACAGGGCTGGGAAATCGGGACCCCCTTGGGGTTTAGGACAGGGCTGGGACATCGGGACCCCCTCGGGGTTTAGGGCATGGCTCGAAAATCGGCCCCCCAAGACTTCCTCGGGGTTTAGGACAGGGCTCGGAAATCGGGACCCCCCCAGGGTTTAGGACAGGGCTGGGACATCGGGACCCCCTCGGGGTTTAGGACAGGGCTGGGACATCGGGACCCCCTCGGGGTTAGGACAGCAGCTCAGCGCCAAGGGCTCTTCCCGTGGATCCCAGTCCCGCTTTCCGCCGGGGAAGCGGGAACGCTGAGCGGTGAATAGCGGAGAGCTTCGCCTTCGAGCGAAACCCCCTTTAAAACCTCTGGAAAAATCAGAATAGAGTGATAAAAGCATGTGGGGTGGGGGGTTTTGGTCCTGCCACACCCCTCCCCCTTGGCACGGGGAGGGTCTGAACCCATGAAACCGCCCACGTTGGTTGGACTTGACCATCTTGGAGGTCTTCTCCAACCTCAACGATTCCACTGTTCTCCTGCTCGCCTCGCCCGGGAAGGCTGAAGGGCTGAGCTGGTGGCTTTGCCACGTCCCCAGCCCCCTCCCTGCCCCCAAAAAAGGGGTTTCACCCCCGTCCGGCTCTGCTCTCTGCCCTTAAAGCCCATCACCGACGGCGGAGTCGCCCGCGTCAAAAGATCAATCGCTTTTTAGCTCCGACTCGCCCCGGGGGCCGCCGCGTGCTCGCACGGAGCTTTCCGTGGACGCCGCGTCCCGAGGCGAAAGCTCGGGGGTAGGATAGGAAACTTCGGGCTTCATTGTGCCCTGGAGGTGACTTTAAATATTAAATATAATCTCCTTAATGGTTGGCCGGCGTGTATCCAGCCGCCTAATCCCCTGCCTTTTGTCCCGGGGTAAACAGAGAAGGGAGGGAGCCTTTTTTCAGAGCCTTTTTTTAGACGGGGCCTGGCTCTCGCCGAACTTAACCCCCGCGAGGCTTCGGCCACGTCCTCCTCCCTCGATGTCTCTCCGTAGGCTGACGAGCGAAGGCAGCTCTGGTATCCCGGAGCTTATCTCGCGCTGCCGGCAGAGCTATATCTAGCGGCCATGTGTGCCCAGCTATTCCCGCCGCAGCGGGCGCTGGCTGATGGCTCGCTGGCTTTGAAGCCACCCCGGCAGCGGGGAGCGGTGTCCCCTTACACATTCTCCTCCAGAAATAGCTTGGGCTGAGCCGCCGGGGCCGCAGCGGCCAAAAAAAAAAAATCCCCTGATCCCTGACTCCTGGGGGCATCTTCCCCGGGAATGCCGGTCTCCCACGGCGCTGGCAGCTCCTCCTCCTCTTCCTCCTGGCGGAGGAGGTGCAGGAGAGAGACGGTGGCTGCTGGTATCTAGAACGCAGGCTGCCATGGCAGGGCGATGGGAGGTTGAGGTTGGGTTGAGGAAGTTGAGGTTGGGTCAGAGACATTGGGGTTGGGTCGAGGAGGTTGGGGTTGGATTGAGGATGTTGGGTTGAGGAGGTTGAGGTTGGGTTGAGGACGTTGCATTGAGGAGGTTGAGGTTGGGTTGAGGACGTTGGGTTGATGTTTGGTTGAGGTTGAGGAGGTTGAGTTGGGTTGAGGTTGGGTTGGGGTGAGGTTGGGTTGGGGTGAGGTTGTTTGGTTTGAGGTTGAGGATCTTGGGTTGGGCTGAGGATGTTTGGTTGAGGTTGAGGATCTTGGGTTGGGTTGGGCTGAGGATGTTTGGTTGAGGATGTTGGGTTGAGGAGGTTGGGTTGGGTTGAAGATGTTTGGTTGACGTTGAGGATGTTGGGTTGGGTTGAGGAGGTTGGGTTGAAGATGTTTGGTTGACGTTGAGGATGTTGGGTTGGGTTGAGGAGGTTGGGCTGGGTTGAAGATGTTTGGTTGAGGTTGAGGATCTTGGGTTGGGTTGAGGTTGGGTTGGGCTGAGGATGTTTGGTTGAGGTTGAGTTGTGGAGGTTGGGTTGGGTTGATGATGACCACGAGGCATCCCCCCCTCCCCGAGCTGACCCCGGGCGGCCCCCTCTTCTCTCACCCCTCCCAGACGACCCAGACCCCGACGACGGCTTTAATTACAAACAAATGATGATGCGAGACGAGCGGCGCTTCAAGATGGCCGACAAAGACGGCGACCTGACTGCCACCAAGGAGGAGTTCACCGCCTTCCTCCACCCTGAGGAGTACAACTACATGAAAGACATCGTCGTGCAGGTGGGTGCGCTGCCGCCGCCGCCCGCGCCGAAAACCGCGGGGCGGAGACACGGGGCGTTGGAACACACGGGTGACGTCGCGGCGCGCGGTGGGGGCTCTGACGCCCGGCCGACCGCGCTCTGCCCCGCGCAGGAGACCATGGAGGACATCGACAAGAATGGTGATGGCTTCATCGACCTGGAGGAGTACATCGGTGAGGAGGCGGCGCCCGGGCTTTGATTAACCCCACGGGACGGGCATACTGGTGGTACTGGGGTGACACTGGGAACATGGGACTGGCATACTGGTGGTACTGGGGTGACACTGGGGACATGGGGTGGGGGTGCTGGGGTGACACTGGGAACATGGGACTGGTATGCTGGGGTACTGGGGTGACACTGTGGTCCCGGCACAGGCATACTGGTGGTACTGGGTTGTCACTGGGGCCGTGGGACAGGGATACTGGTGGTACTGGTGTGACATTGGGGAACCAGGAGAGGGATACTGGTGGTGCTGGGGTGATGCTGGGGACACGGGATGGGTGTACTGGGGGGATGCTGGACACATGGGACGGCGTGATACTGGTAGTGCTGGGATGACGCTGGGGACATGGGACAGGGATACTGGTGGTACTGGGGGTATGCTGGGGACCCGAGAGAGGGATACTGGAGGTACTGGAGTGACACTGGGGCCCTGGGACAGGCATACTGGTGGTACTGGGGTGAGACTGGGGACACAGGATGGGGGTACTGGCGGGATGCTGGACACATGGGATGGGGTGATACTGGTGGAACTGGGCTGATGGTGGGGCTGTGGGGTGGAGGTGCTGGGGTGACACTACGGACATGGGACAGGGGTACTGGTGGTACTGGGGGGATGCTGGGGACCTGAGAGAGGGATACTGGGGGTGCTGGGATGACACTGGGGACCCAGGACAGGGATACTGGGGGGATGCTGGGGACCTGGGACAGTGATACTGGTGGTGCTGGGGTGACGGTGGGGCCCCGGGATGGGGTGACAAGGAGACACGGGATGTGGACGGGGATGGCAGGGGCAGGTGTGGGGGCGTGGTCCTGGGCGGGGCGACAGGCCCCGCCCCCCGGCATGGGCACAGGAGCCCAGCAAGTTCCAGCGCAGGCCGAATTGCCGGAAAATTCCGTGGGGAAGAGAGCTAAAGTGAAACCTGGAGGGCGCTGACCACGCGTCCTCTCCCTCACCCCAGGCGACATGTACAGCCGCGACGGCGACGCCGACGAGCCCGAGTGGGTGAAGACGGAGCGGGAGCAGTTCGCCGAATTCCGCGACAAGAACCACGACGGGCGGATGGACCCGACTGAGACCCGCGACTGGATCCTCCCCTCCGACTACGACCACGCCGAGGCCGAGGCGCGCCACCTCCTCTACGAATCCGACCGCGACAAGGTACCGCCATGCCGCCGCCGCGCTTCGTTAACGCTAATTAACCGCGCGGTGATTAACGGCGGTGTTCTCCAGGACGGGAAGCTGAGCAAGGAGGAGATCGTGGAGAAGTATGACCTCTTCGTCGGCAGCCAGGCCACGGACTTCGGCGAGGCCCTGGTGCGACACGACGAGTTCTGAGCGCCGCCGCGCCGCCGCCGCCGCGCCCCGCGCCGGGCGGGTAGGTTCACCTTCTTATGTTTTAATATTTTTTAATATTTCCTCTCCGATAATTTATTTTGGAACGATTTTCCTCCGAGGAACTCGTCGGTTGTTTTCCACCCCGCCGCTACCGCGATCCGCGGCGAGGCGAAACCGCGGAATATCCCGCGGCGGCGAAAAGCGCCGGGTTCGCGGATTTTTAGTTTTGGGGTTATTTTCCCCCCAATTTCCACCTCGGTTTTATTATTTTTTTTTTTTGAAGTGTTGTTTTGCGTCGGGAGCGCCGGGTCGCGGCGAGCCGAGGGGCTGCGCAGCGCCGACCGCTCCCCCCGACTCCACCATCGCGCCGCGCTCGGCCGCCATCTTTTAAATCATTTCTTTTTCTAAAAAAATCCAAAATTGAGGGGAAAAAAAATGGAGCCGGGCTGGGTTTAGGGCGCGGGGGTCGCGCTCGGCGCGGGGGGATTTACCGGCGGCGCCTCAAAGTGCCTTAAATCCCCCCAAAACCCGGGGCGGGGGCGGGGCGCGCGCTTTTTCCGTTATTCTCCCGATTTTATTGGATGTTTTTTTTTTGTTAGCGGCGCCCGGGGCCGGGAAACCGGCAGTTTTGCCCCAAAATCCGTCCGCGGGGTGGGGTGGGGGTAGGGAAACACGCGATGTCACGTCTGTGCACGCCGCGTCGCGCGGGGGCCACGCCGGGGAAGGCAAACCGCGCCGAAATCCGCCGTGTTTTGGCCACGTTCCGCCATGTTTTGACACATTCTCGCGTGTTCTCGCGTGTTCTCGCGTGTTCTCGCGTGTTCTCGCGCGCTAACGACCCTCGGACACTAATGGCGGCGCGGCGGGGTCCCCGCCCTCCGCAACTCAATAAACCCGTTTACATTCACCCAAAAAAAAGGTGCCGGGGGGTGGGGGTTCTGCCCCCCAAGTGGGCTCTTTTTGACCCAAAATGGGGTGGGGGGGCTCGGCCGGCCCCACAAGTGGGGTTGGGGGTCACGGGGGGGGTTCTGTGGGTTGGGGGGGGCACACGGGGATGGTGGGTGGGAGCTTGGCGTTGTCTCAGCCCCACAGATGGGATCCAGCCCCACAGATGGGCCCCAGCCCCATAGATGGGGGCTCAGAAATAGCCCTGCCCCATAGATGGGGTCTCAGGCCCCCCCCAGCCCCATGGATGGGGGCTTCAGCACCACCCTAGCCCCACACATGGGGGGGCTCAGCCCCACAGATGGGCTCCAGCCTTACCCCAGCCCCATAGATGGGGGCTCAGACCCTCCCCAGCCCCACAGCTGGGATCCAGCCCCACGGATGGGGGTCTCAGCCCCACGGATGGGATACAGCCCCCTGGCCGGGGGGCTCAGCCCCATGGATAGGACCCAGCCCCACGGATGGGGGGCTCAGCCCCACCCCAGCCCCACGGATGGGGGTCTCAGCCCCACGGATGGGGGTCTCAGCCCCACGCGTGGGCCCCAGCCCCATGGCCAGGGAGTCTCAGCCCCATGGATAGGACCCAGCCCCACAGACGGGGGGCTCAGCCCCACCCCAGCCCCACAGACGTGCTCCAGCCCCACGGACGGGGGTCTCAGCCCCACAGACGGAGACTTCCCAGCACCCCACCACCGCTTGCATGTCCCACTCAGGTCCCCGCAGCGGCATCGCCGTGGGGCTGAGCCCCACACCCTGCCAGGACCCCCATCCCCACCGTGGACCCAAGCCCCCCACCCTCCCCCAGGACCCCCATCCCCACCGCGGAGGGGCTCGGCGTTGCGTTCAGACAGCGATGGGGGGGGGTTTTATTCCATCCTAGGCTGGCCGTGGGGCTGGCCCCGGCCCCATAGCGGGGCCGGCCCCATAGCGGGGGGGCGGCGGGGGGGTTCCTCAGCTGGGGCTGACCTGGCTGGAGGAGACGGAGGAGACCTCGGTCCTCTGCGCCGAGCTGGAGACTTCCGAGTCGTCGGCCATGGGCTTCCCGCAGGCCGTCTCCAGGATGCAGGCGCGGAACTGGGGGGGCCGGGGGCGGGGGTCAGCTGCGGGGGGTCCCCCCGATGTCACCCCGCGTCACCCCTCGCCCCGTCACACCCCCGGCGTGGTGTCCCCAACCCCGGAGGTGGCACCGGGTGTCTCCAGTCCATGGGCGTCCCCAGGTGACCCCGCTCCTCAAGTGTCCCCAGGTGTCCTTGGGCACCCAAGGTGTCCCTGGGATGTCCCCAGATGTCCCCAGTGTCCCTAGATGCCACTGGTCCTCAAGTGTCCCCAGGTGTCGTTGGGCACCCAGGGTGTCCCCGGGATGTCCCCATTGTCCCTGGGATGTACCTGGATGGCACTGGTCCTCAAGTGTCCCCAGGTGTCCTTGGGCACCCAAGGTGTTCCTGGGATGTCCCCAGGATGTCCCCAGCGTCCCTAGATGCCACTGGTCCTCAAGTGTCCCCAGGTGTCGTTGGGCACCCAGGGTGTCCCCAGGATGTCCTCATTGTCCCTGGGATGTACCTCCACGGCACTGGTCCTCAAGTGTCCCCAGATGTCCTTGGGCACCCAAGGTGTTCCTGGGATGTCCCCAGGATGTCCCCAGCATCCCTAGGTGCCACTGGTCCTCAAGTGTCCCCAGGTGTCCCCAGATGTCATTGGGCACCCAGGGTGTCCCCAGGATGTCCTCATTGTTCCTGGGATGTACCTCCACGGCACTGGTCCTCAAGTGTCCCCAGATGTCCTTGGGCACCCAAGGTGTTCCTGGGATGTCCCCAGGATGTCCCCAGCGTCCCTAGGTGCCACTGGTCCTCAAGTGTCCCCAGGTGTCCCCAGATGTCATTGGGCACCCAGGGTGTCCCCAGGATGTCCCCATTGTCCCTGGGATGTACCTCCATGGCACTGGTCCTCAAGTGTCCCCAGGTGTCCTTGGGCACCCAAGGTGTTCCTGGGATGTCCCCAGGATGTCCCCAGCATCCCTAGGTGCCACTGGTCCTCAAGTGTCCCCAGGTGTCCCCAGGTGTCTTTGGGCACCCAAGGTGTCCCTGGGATGTCCCCAGGATGTCCCCAGTGTTCCTGGATGGCACTGGTCCTCAAGTGTCCCCAGGTGTCCCTGGGTGTCCTTGGGCACCGGGGGTGTCCCCGGGATGTCCCCAGTGTCCCTAGATGCCACCGGTCGTCAAGTGTCCCCCGCTGTCCTTGGGCACCCAGGGTGTCCCCATCACCCAGGTGTCCTGAGGATGTCCCCAGTGTCCCGAGGTGTCCCCAGGATGTCCCCAGTATCCCTGGAATGTCCCCAGTGTTCCTGGATGGCACCAGTCATCAAGTGTCATCAGGTGTCCCCAGATGTCTTTGGGCACCCGGAGTGTCCCCATCACTCGAGGTGGTCCCAGGATGTCCCCAGTGTCCTTGGGATGTCCCCAGTGTCCCTGGATGGCACCGGTCCTCAAGTGTCCTCAGGTGTCCCCCGCTGTCTTTGGGCACCCATGGTGTCTCCATCACCTGAGGTGTCCCCAGGATGGCCCCAGTGTCCCCAGGATGTCCCTGGATGGCACTGGTCCTCAGGTGTCCCTAGGTGTCCTTGGACACCCGGGGTGTCCCCAGGATGTCCCCAGCGTCCTTGGGATGTCCCCAGTGTCCCTGAAATGTCCCCAGTCCCCAGATGTCCTTGGGCACCCGGAGTGTCCCCATCGCCTGGATGTCCCTGGGATGTCCCTGGGATGTCCCTGGATGGCACCGGTCCTCAAGTGTCCCCAGGTGTCCTCAGATGTCTATGGGCACCCAGGGTGTCCCCTTCACCCGGGTGTCCCCGGGATGTCCCCAGCGTCCCTAGATGCCACCGGTCCTCAAGTCTCCCCAAGTGTCTTTGGGCACCTGGGGTGTCCCCAGGATGTCCCCAGTATCCCTGGAATGTCCCCAGTGTTCCTGGATGGCACTGGTCCTCAAGTGTCCCCAGATGTCCCTGAGATGTCCCCAGTGTCCCTGGATGGCACTGGTCCTCAAGTGTCCCCAGGTGTCCCCAAATGTCCTTGGGCACCCGGGTGTCCCCAGGATGTCCCCAGTGTCCTTGGGATGTCCCCAGTGTTTCTGGATGCCACCGGTCCTCAAGTGTCCCCAAGTGTCTTTGGGTACCTCAGGTGTCCCCAGGATGTCCCCAGATGTCCCTGGGATGTCCCCAGTGTCCCTGGATGGCACCGGTCCTCAAGTGTCCCCAGGCGTCCCCAGATGTCGATGGGCACCCAGGGTGTCCCCAGGATGTCTCCAGTGTCCTTGGGATGTCCCCAGGTGTCCACAGATGTTCTTGGGCACCCAGGATGTCCCCAGTGTCCTTGGGATGTCCCCAGGTGTCCCCAGATGTCCTTGGGTACCCGGGGTGTCCCCATCACCTGGGTGTCTCCAGAATGTCCCCAGTGTCCTTGGGATGTCCCCAGTCTCCAGATATCCTTGGGCACCTGGGATGTCCCCAGTGTCCCTGGATGGCACTGGTCCTCAAACATCCCCAGGTGTCCTTGGGCACCTCAGGGTGTCCCCATCGCCTCGGCCTCCCTGCGTGTCCCCAGGTGTCCCGTTGCCTGGGTGTCCCTGGGTGTCCCCATCATCTGGGTGTCCCCATGTTCCAGGTTTCCCTGGGTGTCCCCACCATCTGTGTGTCCCGGGGTGTCCCCATCACCCAGCTGTCCCTGGGTCTCCTTGTCCCTGGGTGTCCTTGTCACCCAGCTGTCCCAGAGTGTCCCCATTTTCTGGGTGCCCCTGGGTGTCCCCATCATCCATGTGTCCCTGGGTCTCCCTGTCACCTGGGTGTCCCCATTTTCTGGGTGCCCCTGGGTGTCCCCATCATCCATGTGTCCCTGGGTCTCCTTGTCACCTGGGTGTCCCTGCCACCCGGCTGTCCCTGGGTCTCCCTGTCTCCTGGGTGTCCCTATTTTCCGGGTGTCCCTGGGTGTCCCCATCATCCATGTGTCCCTGGGTCTCCCTGTCACCTGGGTGTCCCCATTTTCTGGGTGTCCCTGGGTGTCCCCATCATCCATGTGTCCCTGGGTCTCCTTGTCACCTGGGTGTCCCTGCCACCCGGCTGTCCCGGGGTGTCCCCATGTTCTGGGTGTCCCCATCACCCATCTGTCCCTGGGCCTCCCTGTCCCAGGGTGTCCCCGTCACCCGGCTGTCCCTGGGTCTCCCTGTCCTGGGGTGTCCCCATTTTCCAGCTGACCTTGGGTGTCCCCATCACCCAGCTGTCCCTGGGTGTCCCCATTTTCTGGGTGTCCCCATCACCCGTCTGTCCCTGGGTCTCCCTGTCCCAGGGTGTCCCCATTTTCCTGGTGTCTCTGGGTGTCCCTATCACCCATCTGTCCCTGGGTCTCCCTGTCCCAGGGTGTCCCCATTTTCCTGGTGTCTCTGGGTGTCCCCATCACCCATCTGTCCCTGGGTCTCCCTGTCCCGGGGTGTCCCCATTTTCCTGGTGTCTCTGGGTGTCCCCATCACCCATCTGTCCCTGGGTCTCCCTGTCCCGGGGTGTCCCCATTTTCCTGGTGTCTCTGGGTGTCCCTATCACCCATCTGTCCCTGGGTCTCCCTGTCCTGGGGTATCCCCATTTTCCAGCTGACCTTGGGTGTCCCCATTTTCTGGGTGTCCCCATCACCCGTCTGTCCCTGGGTCTCCCTGTCCCGGGGTGTCCCCGTCACCCGGCTGTCGCGGGGCGTCCCGGGGGCACCTGTTTGTTCATGAAGCAGTAGATGATGGGGTTGTAGACGCAGGCGCTCTTGGAGAAGAAGGCAGGGATGGTGACCAGGCGCAGGTCCAGGCCGTGGTTGCGGTTGTTGACCATGTACATGGCCAGGGCGGCGTAGGGCACGTAGCAGAGGCAGAAGGAGCCCACCATCACCACCACCATGCGGGAGACCTCCCGCTCCGCCTTCTGCGTCGTGGCCGACTCCTGCTGCTGCGCGGCCACCTGCGCCCGCACCACGCTCAGCGCCGGCACGCCGTCGCGCCGTCCCTCCAGTGTTCCTTCCCTCCATCCTTCCATCCCTTCATCCCTCCAATGTTCTGTCCTGCCATCACTCCATCCCTCCATATCTCCACCCCTCCATCACTCCATCCCTCCATCCCTCCAATGTTCCTTCCCTCCATCCCTCCAATGTTCCTTCCCTCCATCCCTCCATCCCTCCATCCTTCCATCCCTTCATCCCTTCATCCCTCCATCTCTCCAATGTTCCTTCCCTCCATCCCTCCGTTCCTTCATCCCTCCATCTCTCCATCCCTCCATCCCTCCATCCTTCCATCCCTTCATCCCTTCATCCCTCCATCTCTTCATCCCTCCAATGTTCCTTCCTTCCATCCCTTCATCCCTTCATCCCTCCATCTCTCCAATGTCCCTTCCCTCCATCCCTCCATCCCTTCATCCCTCCATCTCTCCATCCCTCCAATGTTCCTTTCCTCCATCCCTCCATCCTTCCATCCCTTCATCCTTTCATCCCTCCATCCCTCCAATGTTCCTTCCCTCCATCCCTCCGTCCCTCCATCCCTCCAATGTTCCTTCACTCCATCCCTCCATCACTCCATCCCTCCATCACTCCATCACTCCATCACTCCATCGCTCCATCACTCCATCGCTCCATCCCTCCAATGTTACTTTCTTCCATTGCTCCATCTCTCCTTCTCTCCATTCCTCCATCTCTCCTTCCTTCCATTCCTTTTACCCTCCTGCCCTCCTTCTCTCCATCTTGCCCACCCTCCATCCTTCCTCCATCCTGCCATCCCTCCTTCCATCCATCTCTCCATCCCTCCAATGTTCCATCCCTCCATCTCTCCATTCTACCACCCTCCAACCATCCCTCCAATTCTCCATCTCTCCATCTCTCCGTGTCTCCATCCCTCCTGCCCTCCTACTCTCCACCCTGCCAGCCCTTCTTCCCTCCAGCCCTCCAGCCATCCCTCCATTCCTTCATCCCACCATCCCTCCGTCCCTCTTCCCTGCATCCTTCCACCTCTCCATCCTTCCATCTCTCCATCCCTCCAATGTTCTGTCCTGCCATCCCTCCATCCCTCCGTCCCACCATCGCTCCGTCCCTCCATCGCTCCATTGCTCCATCCCTCCATTGCTCCACCCCTCCATCCCTCCAACAATCCATCCCTCCATATCTCCTTTCCTCCATTCTTTTACTCTCCTTCCCTCCTTCTCTCCATCTTGCTCATCCTCCATCCCTCCATCCCTCCTTCCTTCAAATCCTCCATTGTTTCATCCCTCTTCCCTCCATTCCTCCATCCCTTCATGCCTCCTTCTCTCCATTCCTTTTACCCTCCTGCCCTCCTTTTCTCCATCTTGCCCACCCTTCATCCTTCCTTCCTTCCCTCCATTCCTCCATCCCTCCTTCCTTCAAATCATCCATTCTTCCATCCCTCCATCTCACCACCCTCCGTCCCTCCTCCATCCCTCCATCTCACCATCCCACCATCTCTCTGTCCCACCATCTCTCCATCCCTCCATCTCACCATCCCATCATCTCTCCATCCCTCCATCCCTCCTTGTCTCCATTCCTTTTACCCTCCTGCCCTCCTTCTCTCCGCCTTGCCCACCCTCCATCCTTCCTTCCTTCCTTCCATCCATCCCTCCATCACTCCTTCCTTCAAATCCTCCATTCTTCCATCCCACCATCCCTCTTCCCTCCATCCCACCATCCTCCCTCCATCGCTCCATCGCTCCATCCCTCCAATGTTCCATCCCTCCATCGCTCTGTCCTTCAATCCCTCTTCCCTCCATCCCTCTATCGCTCCATCCCATCATCCCTCTGTCCCTTCATCCCACCATCCCTCCATCCCACCATCCTCCCTCCATCTCTCCATTGCTCCATCCCTCCAATGTTCCATCCCTCCATCTCTCTGTCCTTCCATCCCTCTTCCCTCCATCCCTTTATCGCTCCATCCCACCATCCGTCCTCCCTCTGTCCCTCCATGCCTCCATCCCTCCATCTCTCCATCCCTCTGTCCCTCCATCCTCCCCACCTTCCACCCCTCCCTCTCTCCTCCCTCCATCCCTCCATCCCTCTATCCCACCATCCCTCTATCCCACCCTCCCTCCATCCCTCCATCCCACCACCCTCCCTCCATCCCACCTCCATCCCTCCATCCCACCACCCTCCCTCCATCCCACCTCCATCCCTCCATCCCTCCATCCCCCCATCCCTCCATCGCCCCATCCCTCCATCCCACCTCCATCCCTTCATCCCTCCATCCCACCACCCTCCCTCCATCCCTCCATCCCTCCATCCCTCCATTGCCCCATCCCTCCATCCCACCTCCATCCCTCCATCCCACCACCCTCCCACCCTCCATCCTTCCATCCCTCCATCCCCCCATCCCTCCATCCCACCACCCTCCCTCCATCCCACCTCCATTCCTCCATCCCTCCATCCCTCCATCCCCCCATCCCTCCATCCCACCACCCTCCCTCCATCCCACCTCCATCCCTCCATCCCTCCATCCCTCCATCCCCCCATCCCTCCATCCCACCACCCTCCCTCCATCCCTCCATCCCTCCATCCCTCCATTGCCCCATCCCTCCATCCCACCTCCATCCCTCCATCCCACCACCCTCCCACCCTCCATCCTTCCATCCCTCCATCCCCCCATCCCTCCATCCCACCACCCTCCCTCCATCCCACCTCCATTCCTCCATCCCTCCATCCCTCCATCCCCCCATCCCTCCATCCCACCACCCTCCCTCCATCCCACCTCCATCCCTCCATCCCTCCATCGCCCCATCCCTCCATCCCACCTCCATCCCTCCATCCCTCCATCCCTCCATCCCCCCATCCCTCCATCCCACCACCCTCCCTCCATCCCTCCATCCCTCCATCCCTCCATTGCCCCATCCCTCCATCCCACCTCCATCCCTCCATCCCACCACCCTCCCACCCTCCATCCTTCCATCCCTCCATCCCCCCATCCCTCCATCCCACCACCCTCCCTCCATCCCACCTCCATTCCTCCATCCCTCCATCCCTCCATCCCCCCATCCCTCCATCCCACCACCCTCCCTCCATCCCACCTCCATCCCTCCATCCCTCCATCGCCCCATCCCTCCATCCCACCTCCATCCCTCCATCCCTCCATCCCTCCATCCCCCCATCCCTCCATCCCACCACCCTCCCTCCATCCCTCCATCCCTCCATCCCTCCATCGCCCCATCCCTCCATCCCACCTCCATCCCTCCATCCCACCACCCTCCCACCCTCCATCCTTCCATCCCTCCATCCCCCCATCCCTCCATCCCACCACCCTCCCTCCATCCCACCTCCATTCCTCCATCCCTCCATCCCTCCATCGCCCCATCGCTCCATCCCACCACCCTCCCTCCATCCCTCCATCCCTCCATCCCTCCATCGCCCCATCCCTCCATCCCACCTCCATCCCTCCATCCCACCACCCTCCCACCCTCCATCCCTCCATCCCACCCTCCCCCCATCCCTCCATCCCTCCGTCCTCCCCCGCGGCTGGGGGCGGGCCGGACTCACGGCGCGCAGGGCGCTGAGCAGCTGGGAGTAGGAGAAGATGATGAGGGAGAGGGGGACGATGAAGCAGAAGATGAAGAGGAACCAGGTGTAGTACTCGCTGCGGTACTTGGTGCCCACCGTGTACCAGTCCGGCCCGCAGGAGCACTGCAGCCCCTCGGGCACGTACCTGCGTCACACCCCCGCGGGGCGCCCCGGGTCACCCCATGGCACCCCATGGCACCCTGGGTCACCCCCATGGCACCCTGTGTCACCTCAGGGTACCCCCATGGCACCTCACCCCATGGCACCCCCATGGCACCCTGGGTCACCCCGCGGCACCCCCCATGGCACCCTGTGTCACCCATCACCCCCATGGCACCCTGGGTCACCCCATGGCACCCTGTGTCACCCATCACCCCCATGGCACCCTGTGTCACCCATCACCCCCGTGGCACCCTGGGTCACCCCATGGCACCCTGTGTCACCCATCACCCCCGGGTCACCCCGGGTCACCCCATGGCACCCTGTGTCACCCCACAGTACCCCCATGGCACCCCGGGTCACCCCCACGGTACCCCCATGGCACCCTGTGTCACCCATCACCCCCATGGCACCCTGGGTCACCCCATGGCACCCTGTGTCACCCCACGTCACCCCCATGGCACCCCGCGTCCCCCCCCATGGCACCCCGGGTCACCCTGGGTCACCCCACGTCCACCCCCATGGCACCCCGGGTCACCCCGCGGCACCCACATGGCACCCTGTGTGACCCATCACCCCCATGGCACCCTGTGTCACCCCACGGTACCCCCATGGCACCCTGTGTCACCCCACGGTACCCCCATGGCACCCCGGGTCACCCCACGGTACCCCCATGGCACCCCGGGTCACCCCCATGGCACCCCGGGTCTCCCTGTGTCACCCATCACCCCCATGGCACCCTGTGTCACCCCATGGCACCCTGTGTCACCCCACGTCCGTCCCCATGGCACCCTGTGTCACCCATCACCCCCATGGCACCCTGTGTCACCCCACGTCACCCCCATGGCACCCCGCGTCACCCCGCAGCACCCCCATGGCACCCTGTGTCACCCCACGGTACCCCCATGGCACCCTGTGTCACCCCACGTCCGTCCCCATGGCACCCTGTGTCACCCCACATCCGCCCCCATGGCACCCCGGGTCACCCCGGGTCACCCCCATGGCACCCTGTGTCACCCCACGTCACCCCCATGGCACCCCACGGCACAGCCACAGCACCCCGGGTCACCCCCATGGCACCTTGTGTCACCTCACGTCACCCCCACGGCACCTCGGGTCACCCCCATGGCACCCTGTGTCACCCCGTGTCACCCCATGACACCCCATGTCACCCTCATGGCACCCCGTGTCACCCCTGTGTTACCCTGTGTCACCCCTACGTCACCCTGCATCACCCCATGTCATGCCTTGTCACCCCATGGCACCCCTCTGTCACCCCCATGCCACTGCCAGGCTGCTCCACACCCCGTGTCACCCCTGTGTCACCACTTGTCACCCTATGGCATCCCCATGTCACCCCATGCCACCCCGTGTCACCCCCATGTCACCCCTATGTCACCCTGTGTCACCCCGTGTCACCCCACGTCACCCAATGGCACTGCTGGGCTGCTCTGCACCCCAAGCCACCCCCCCATCACCCTGTGTCATCCTGTGTCACCCCGTGTCACCCCTGTGTCACCCTATGTCACCCTGTGTCACCCCTGTGTCACCCCCACATCACCCCATGTCACCCCTATGTCACCCCTGTGTAACCCCATGACACCCCTGTGTCACCCCATGTCATCCCTGTGTCACCCCCACATCACCCCTCTGTCACCCCTTGTGTCACCCTGTGTCACCCCGTGTCAGTCACCCCCATGTCACCCCATGTCACTCTCATGTCACCTCTGTGTCACCCCCGTGTCACCCTGTGTCACACCTTGTCAACCCCATGTCACCCCTGTGCCACCCCCATCACCCCGTGTCACCCCCGTGTCACCCCGATGTCACCCCATGTCACCCCGTACCACCCCCCATCACCCCATGTCACCCCATGCCACTCCAATGTCACCCCGTGTCACCCCGTGTCACCCTGTGTCACCCCATGTCACCCCCATCACCCCACGCCACCCCCATGTCACCCCCATCACCCCACGCCACCCCCATGTCACCTCTTGTCACCTCTTGTCACCCCATGTCACCCCGTGTCACTCCGATGTCACCCCATGTCACCTCGTACCACCCCCATCACCCCATGTCACCCCTTGTCACCCCTTGTCACCCCTTGTCACCCTGTGTCACCCTGTGTCACTCCTGTGTCACCCCGATGTCACCCCAATGTCACCCCTGTGCCACCCGCATCACCCCGTGTCACCCGTGTCACCCTGTGTCACCCCATGTCACTCCTGTGCCACCCCCCATCACCCCATGTCACCCCATGTCACTCCGATGTCACCCCGTGTCACCCTGTGTCACCCCTGTGTCACCTCATGTCACCCCATCACCCCACGCCACCCCCATGTCACCCCTTGTCACCCGGGTCACCCCTTGTCACCCATGTCACCCTGTGTCACCCCATGTCACTCCTGTGTCACCCCCCATCACCCCATGTCACCCCCGTGTCACTCCTGTGTCACCCCGATGTCAACCCGTGTCACTCCTGTGTCACCCCCCATCACCCCATGTCACCCCATGTCACTCCGATGTCACCCCGTGTCACCCTGTGTCACCCCTGTGTCACCTCATGTCACCCCCATCACCCCACGCCACCCCCCATGTCACCCCTTGTCACCCCGTGTCACCCCCCATCACCCCATGTCACCCCCGTGTCACTCTTGTGTCACCCCGATGTCAACCCGTGTCACCCCTGTGCCACCCCCCATCACCCCATGTCACCCCGTGTCACCCTGTGTCACCCCTGTGTCACCTCATGTCACCCCATCACCCCACGCCACCCCCGTGTCACCCCTTGTCACCCGGGTCACCCCTTGTCACCCATGTCACCCTGTGTCACCCCCGTGTCACTCCTGTGTCACCCCCCATCACCCCATGTCACCCCATGCCACTCCGATGTCAACCCGTGTCATCCCGTGTCACCCTGTGTCACCTCATGTCACCCCCATCACCCCACGCCACCCCCCATGTCACCCCTTGTCACCCCATGTCACCCCCGTGTCACTCCTGTGTCACCCCGATGTCAACCCGTGTCACCCCTGTGCCACCCCCCATCACCCCATGTCACCCCATGCCACTCCGATGTCACCCCGTGTCACCCTGTGTCACCCCTGTGTCACCTCGTCACCCCCCATCACCCCACGCCGCCCCCCTTGTCACCCCTTGTCACCCTGTGTCACCCCTTGTCACCCATGTCACCCCGTGTCACCCCATGTCACTCCTGAGTCACCCCCCATCACCCCATGTCACCCCATGTCACCCCGATGTCACCTCGTGTCACCCCATGTCACCCCCGTGTCACCACGACGTCACCCCATGTCACCCCATGACACTCCGATGTCACCCCGTGTCACCCTGTGTCACCCCTGTGTCACCCCTGTGTCACCTCATGTCACCCCATCACCCCACGCCGCCCCCCCTTGTCACCCCTTGTCACCCTGTGCCACCTCCCATCACCCCATGCCACCCCGATGTCACCCCGTGTCACCCTGTGTCACCCCTGTGTCACCTCATGTCACTCCTGTGTCACCCCCCATCACCCCATGCCACCCCGATGTCACCCCGTGCCACCCCACGCCACCCCGCGTCGCCCCTCGGCCCCCCGCCGCCCCCCACCTGCTCCAGCCGAAGAAGGGGGGCACGGCGACGCCGATGCCGATGGCCCAGGTGGCCACCACCACCCCCAGGGCGTGGCGGGAGCTGAAGCGGAAGTTGCCGAAGGGTTTGCAGATGACGATGTAGCGCTCGAAGGCCAGGAAGGCCAAGGACCACCCCGTCACCAGCCCTGGGGGGACAGCGCGGGGACCTCAGCCCGCCGCCCACCCACGGCCCCACCGCCAACCACGGTGGGCACCTCAACTGCAGCCTCACCAGAGCGTGGTGGGCACCAGAGCATTGTGGGCACTTCAACTGCAGCCTCACCAGAGCGTGGTGGGCACCTCAACTCCTACAGCTCCACCTAACCGTGGTGGTCACCAGAGCATGGTGGTGACCCCAGCTCCTACAGCTTCACCTAACCGTGGTGGTCACCAGAGCATTGTGGGCACTTCAACTGCAGCCCCACCAGAGCGTGGTGGGCACCTCAACTCCTACAGCTCCACCTAACTGTGGTGGTCACCAGAGCATGGTGGTGACCCCAGCTCCTACAGCTTCACCTAACCGTGGTGGTCACCAGAGCATTGTGGGCACTTCAACTGCAGCCCCACCAGAGCGTGGTGGGCACCTCAAATCCTACAGCTCCACCTAACCGTGGTGGTCACCAGAGCATGGTGGTGACCCCAGCTCCTACAGCTCCACCTAACCGTGGTGGTCACCAGAGCATGGTGGGCACCTCAACTGCAGCCCCACCAGAGCGTGGTGGGCACCTCAACTCCTACAGCTCCACCTAACTGTGGTGGTCACCAGAGCATGGTGGTGACCCCAGCTCCTACAGCTTCACCTAACCGTGGTGGTCACCAGAGCATTGTGGGCACTTCAACTGCAGCCCCACCAGAGCGTGGTGGGCACCTCAAATCCTACAGCTCCACCTAACCGTGGTGGTCACCAGAGCATGGTGGTGACCCCAGCTCCTACAGCTCCACCTAACCGTGGTGGTCACCAGAGCATGGTGGGCACCTCAACTGCAGCCCCACCAGAGCGTGGTGGGCACCTCAACTCCTACAGCTCCACCTAACTGTGGTGGTCACCAGAGCATGGTGGTGACCCCAGCTCCTACAGCTCCACCTAACCGTGGTGGTCACCAGAGCATGGTGGGCACCTCAACTGCAGCCCCACCAGAGCGTGGTGGGCACCCCAACGCCTACAGCTTCACCTAACCATGGTGGTCACCAGAGGGTGGTGGGCACCCCAGCTCCTACAGCTCCACCTAACCATGGTGGTCAGCCCTACCTATGGCCCCAACACGCCATGGTGGTCACCTCAACTCCTACAGCTTCACCTGACCATGGTGGTCACCAGAGGGTGGTGGTCACCCCAGCTCCTACAGCTCCACCTAACCGTGGTTGTCACCAGAGCGTGGTGGGCACCTCAACTGCAGCCTCACCAGAGCGTGGTGGGCACCAGAGCGTGGTGGGCACCTCAACTGCAGCCCCACCAGAGCGTGGTGGGCACCAGAGCGTGGTGGGCACCTCAACTGCAGCCTCACCAGAGCGTGGTGGGCACCAGAGCGTGGTGGGCACCTCAACTGCAGCCCCACCAGAGCGTGGTGGGCACCAGAGCGTGGTGGGCACCTCAACTGCAGCCTCACCAGAGTGTGGTGGGCACCAGAGCGTGGTGGGCACCTCAACTGCAGCCCCACCAGAGCGTGGTGGGCACCAGAGCGTGGTGGGCACCTCAACTGCAGCCTCACCAGAGCGTGGTGGGCACCAGAGCGTGGTGGGCACCTCAACTGCAGCCCTACCAGAGCGTGGTGGGCACCTCAAATCCTACAGCTCCACCTAACCGTGGTGGTCACCAGAGCATGGTGGGCACCTCAACTGCAGCCCCACCAGAGCGTGGTGGGCACCTCAACTCCTACAGCTCCACCTAACTGTGGTGGTCACCAGAGCATGGTGGTGACCCCAGCTCCTACAGCTCCACCTAACCGTGGTGGTCACCAGAGCATTGTGGGCACCTCAACTGCAGCCCCACCAGAGCGTGGTGGGCACCTCAACTCCTACAGCTCCACCTAACCGTGGTGGTCAACAGAGCGTGGTGGTCACCCCAGCTCCTACAGCTTCACCTAACCATGGTGGTCACCAGAGCATTGTGGGCACCTCAACTGCAGCCCCACCAGAGCGTGGTGGGCACCTCAACTCCTACAGCTTCACCTAACCATGGTGGTCACCAGAGGGTGGTGGTGACCCCAGCTCCTACAGCTCCACCTAACCATGGTGGTCACTAGACCATGGTGGTGAGCTCAACTACAGCCCCAGCAGAGCATGGTGGTCACCCCAACTCCTACAGCTCCACCTAACCATGGTGGTCACCAGAGCATGGTGGTGAGCTCAACTACAGACCCACCAGAGCATGGTGGTCACCCCAACGCCTATAGCTCCACCAAACCACGGTGGCCAACCCTATCTACCGCCCCACCATGAACTATGGTGGACACCCCAACTCCTACAGCTCCACCTAATCATGGTGGTAACCCCAACTCCTACAACTCTACCTAATCATGGTGGTCACCAGACCATGGTGGTCACCAGAGCATGGTGGTCACCCCAAGTCCTACAGCTCCACCTGACCATGGTGGTCACCAGAGTGTGGTGGTCTCCCCAACTCCTACAACCTCACCAGAGCATTGTGATCACCAGACCATGGTGGTCACCTCAACTACAGACCCACCAGAGCATGGTGGTCACCCCAACTCCTACAGCTCCACCTAACCGTGGTGGTCACTAGACCATGGTGGTGAGCTCTACTACAGACCCACCAGAGCATGGTGGTCACCCCAACGCCTATAGCTCCACCAAACCACGGTGGCCAACCCTACCTACGGCCCCACCATGAACTATGGTGGACACCCCAACCCCTACAGCTCCACCTAACCATGGTGGTAACCCCAACTCCTACAACTCTACCTAATCATGGTGGTCACCAGAGCATGGTGGTCACCCCAAGTCCTACAGCTCCACCTGACCATGGTGGTCACCAGAGTGTGGTGGTCTCCCCAACTCCTACAACCTCACCAGAGCATTGTGATCACCAGACCATGGTGGTCACCTCAACTACGGACCCACCAGAGCATGGTGGTCACCCCAACACCTACAGCTCCACCTAACCGTGGTGGTCACTAGACCATGGTGGTGAGCTCAACCACAGCCCCAGCAGAGCATGGTGGTCACCTCAACTACAACCCCAACAGATCATGGTGGTCTCCCCAACTCCTACAGCTCCACCTAACCATGATGGTCACCAGAGCATGGTGGTCACCTCAATTACAGCCCAAACAGACCATGGTGGTCACTCCAACTCCTACAGCTCCACCTAACCATGACGGTCACTGGAGCATGGTGGTCACCCCGACTCCTACAACCTCTCCAGAGCATGGTGGTCACCATAGCATGGTGGTGACCTCAGCTGCAGCCCCACCAGACCATGGTGGTCACCCCAATGCCTACCACCCCACCAGACGGTAGTGGTCAACCCTACCTATGGCCCCACCACACCACGGTGGTCACCCCAACTCCTACAGCTCCACCAAACCACGGTGGTCACCTCTACCTGTGGCCCCACCACACCACGGTGGTCACCCCAACTCCTCCAGCCCCATCAAACCATGGTGGTCAACCCTACCTGTGGCCCCACCACACCACGGTGGTCACCCCAACTCCTCCAGCTCCACCAAACCATGGTGGTCAACCCTACCTCCAGCCCTACCAGACAACGGTGGTCATCCCAACTCTTGCTGCTCCACTAAACCATGGTGGGCACCCCAGCTACTACAGCCCCACCAGCAATGGTGGTCACCCCAACTCCTACAACCTCCTCAAACCATGATTGTCAACCCTACCTACTGCCCCACCAAACCACGATGGTCAACCCAATGCCTCCAGCTCCACCAAACCATGGTGGTCAACCCCACCTATGGCCCCACCACACCACGATGGTCACCCCAACTCCTACAGCTCCACCAAACCATGGTGGTCAACACTACCTCCATCCCCACCAGACCATGGTGGTCACCCCAACAGCTCCAGCTCCACCAAGCCATGGTGTTCAACCCTACCTATGGCCCCACCACACCACGGTGGTCACCCCAACTCCTACAGCTCCACCAAACCATGGTGGTCAACACTACCTCCATCCCCACCAGACCATGGTGGTCACCCCAACAGCTCCAGCTCCACCAAGCCATGGTGTTCAACCCTACCTATGGCCCCACCACACCACGGTGGTCACCCCAACCCCCGCGGTGGTCCCCACCTACCTCCGGTGGCCCCCACGAAGCCCTCCAAGGCGCACATGTGCTTGCCGAAGACGAAGTAACCCTGCGAGCTGGAGACGAAGACGGTGAAGACGCTGAAGATGCAGCAGATGAAGCCGCTGAAGGAGATGTTCACCAAGATGTAGTTGAGGGGTTGCCTCAGCTTCTTGTACTTGACGGTGACCACCAGGACGACGGCGTTGAGGGGGGTCCCCACCAGGAAGACGAAGCCCATGAAGGCCGTCTGGAGGTAGAAGGCCCACGGTGGGGCGATGTGGTACTGGGGGCCGTCCCAGGGTCCCACCGAGGACCTGTTCTTGAAGAGGTAGAACTCCTCCTCGCCCGACATGGCGACCGGCTTGGGGGGCTCCGGTGGTCTCCACGTGTCCCCCCCCCCCCACCCGCGTTGATATACCCGGCCCGGCTCAGCGGCTGAGCGGGGATCAGGGGCTGAGCTGGGGCAAACTGGGGGATTACTGGGGGCTTACTGGGGGATTACTGGGGGGGCTCAGCCGGGCTCAGCCCCTAATCGGCCTCGCTAAGCCCGGCCGAGCCGATCTGGGGGGGTCCGATGCTGCCCCCCACCCCACATCCTGGGGGGGTGGGGGGGGTCCCCAGGGGTGCGCGGGGGAGCCCCAGCTGGGGGGTGCTGGTGGGGGGGTCCCGGCGGTGGGGTGGTCTGGGGCGGGGGTGGGGTCACACCGGGGGGGGTTGGGCGTTGCACTGGGGGGGGTTGGGCGTCTCACCGGGGGGGTTTGGGGGTCACACTGGAGGGTTTGGGGTCCCACCGGGGGGTTTGGGGGTCACAGTGGGAATTGGGGTCCCACTGGGGGGGTGTGGGGTCACAGTGAGGGGGTTTAGGGGGGTTTGGGGTCGCACTGGGGGGGGGTTGGGGTCGCACTGGGGGGGTTGGGGTCGCAGGGGGGGGATTGGGGTTGTACTGGGAGGGTTGGGGTCTCATTGGGGGGGTTTGGGGTCGCACTGGTGGGGTTGGGGTCACACTGAGGGGGGTTGGGGTCACACTGGGGAGTTTAGGGTCGCACTGGGCGGGGGTTGGGGTTGTACTGGGGGGGTTTGGGGATGAACTGGGGGGGAGTTGGGGTCCCACTGGGAATTTTGGGATCACACTGGGGGTGTTTGGGGTTGTACTGGGGGGGGGTTGGGGTCACACTGGGAGAGGTTGGGGTCACACTGGGGGGGTTTGGGGGTCACACTGGGGATTGGGGCCCCACTGGACGGATTTGGGGTCCCACTGGGAGGGTGTGGGGTCAAACTGGGGGGGGTTGGGGTCTTACTGGGGGGAGTTTGGGGTCACAACGGGGGGGTTTGGGGGTCGCACTGGGGTTTGGGGTCACACTGGGGGGGGAGTTGGGGTTGTACTGGGGGGGGTTGGGGTCACACTGGGGGCGTTTGGGGTCCCACTGGTGGGGATGGGGTCTCACTGGTGGGGTTGGGATCGCCCGGGGTGGGGTTTGGGGTCACACTGGGGGGGGGGTTGGGATCAAACTGGGCGCGTTTGGGGTCCCACTGGGGGGTTGGGGTCGCACTGGGGGGGTTGGGGTCCCACTGGGGGGGGCTCACACCCTGCCGGGCCCCCCCTGCCGCCCCCCCCACGGCCCGCGGGCGCCCGCTCCCCGGGCGGCTCGTTGGTCTAGGGGTATGATTCTCGCTTAGGGTGCGAGAGGTCCCGGGTTCAAATCCCGGACGAGCCCCATTTTGTTTTGCCCCTCCCCCCCCTTTTCCTGCCCCCCCCCCGCGGCCGTGGGCCCCCCGTGGGGGCAGGAAGGATGAGCACAAGCGGCTTAGGGGGGGGGATTAAGGGTTCCCGCCCCCCCCCCCGGGGCTGGGGGCCCCTATAAAGGCCGGGAGGAGCAGAGGGACCCGGGGCGGTGGCACCCACGGGGGGGGGGGTGGGGAGGGTGGGGGGGGTGGGGGGGGGCACCCCTGTGGGTGTCTGGGTCCTCGGGGGGGGGATGGGGGTGTGCCCACCGGGCTGTGCTGGTTCGGCCTGGACAGTACTGGGCTGTACTGGGCCGTACTGGGCTGTAGTGGTTCATACCGGGCTGTACTGGGTCGTACTGGGCTGCACCAGACTGTACGGTACTGGGAGATACTGGGTTGTACTGGGCCATACTGGGCTGTACTGGGCCATACTGGGCTGCACTGGGTCATGCTGGGCTGTACTGGATTGTACTGGGCTATTCTGTATTGTACTGGGTCATACTGGGCTGTACTGGGTCATGCTGGGCTGTACTGTACTGGTGCGTACTGGGCTGTACTGTACTGGGCTATACTGTACCGTACTGGGACATACTGGGCTGTACTGGATCATGCTGGGCTGCACTGCACTGCACTGTACTGTACTGGGACATATTGTGCTGTACTGGGTTGTACTGGGCCGTACTGGGCCGTACCGGGTCATGCTGAGCTGTATTGCGCCACATTGAGCCGTACGGCCTGGGCTGTACTGGGTCATACTGGTTCGTACTGGGTCGTACTGGACTGCACTGTACTGGTGTGTACTGGGCTGTACTGGGTCGTACCGGGCTGTATTGGGTCATGCTGGGTTGTACTGTACTGTACTGGGACATACTAGGCTGTACTGGGTTGTACTGGGCTATACTGGGCTGTACGGGGTCATACTGGGCTGTACTGGACTGTACTGAGCTATACTGTACTGTACTGGGACATACTGGGCTGTACTGGGTCATGCTGGGCTGTACTGGACTGGGCTATACTGTACTGGGTCATACTGGGCCGTACTGGGTTGTACTGGGCTGTACTGTACTGGCCTATACTGCACTGTACTGGGCTGTCGTGGGCTGTACTGGGTCATACTGGGCCGTACTGGGTTGTACTGGGCTGTACTATACTGGCCTATACTGCACTGTACTGGGCTGTCGTGGGCTATACTGGGTCATACTGGGCTGTACTGGGCTATACTGGGCTGTACTGGCCTGCACTGTACTGTACTGGGTTGTACTGTGCTGTACTGGGTTGTACTGGGCCATACTGGGCTGTACTCTACTGGTGTGTACTGGGCTGTACTGGGATATACTGCACTGTACTGGGCCATACTGGGCTCTACTGGGCTGTACTGGGCCACACTGAGCTGTACTGGCCTGTACTGTACTGGGTTGTACTGGGCTGTACTGGGCTCTAGAGTACACTACTGGGCTGTACTGGGTCATACTGGGTTCTGATGTACTGTACTTACTGTACTGGGCTGTACTGGGCTGTACTGGTGTGTACCGGGCTGTACTGTACTGGGCTGTACTGGGCTGTACTGGGCTGTACTGGGCTGTGCTGGTCTGTAGTGGCTCGGGTCTGGCAGTACTGCACCAAACCACGCCGTACTGGGCTGGGCTGGGCCATACTGGGCTGGACTGGGCGAGGTGGGGTCAGGTCGAGTCACAGCACACCGGTGACGTCACCCATGAGGTCATCGCCCTCCCTGGTGCGGGGACCCCTCCCCCCACGTCACCCCTCCCCCGGGACCCCCCCCCCCCGATTTAGGGACCCCCCGGGCCCCCCGCACCCCTCAGGGGCTGGCTGGGGGGGGGGGAGGGGTGACCCAAGGCACCCCGGAGCCCAGCTCCGCCCCCCATCCCCCCGCCCCGCTCATGGCCGTCAGTAGGCTCCAGAGTGAACGCTCCCCACAACGCCCCCCTGAAGCTGGAGCCGGGGGTGGGGACCCCCAGGGCAGGAGCGGGGTCACTGGGGGCACTGGTGGCGCTGGGGGGGGGGAGGTACTGGTGTGGGACAGCGGCGCTGGGAGGGCCCCGGAGGGGATGGGGGGGGGGGGGGAGGGGCGGTTGCCAGGGCAACCAGGGACGCCAGCCCAGGGACCGGTCGCTCGGGGCGGCCATGGCGCTCAGCGCCTGCTCCTCCGCGGGCGGTGAGAGGGGGGGACCCCGGGGGGGGCACCCTGGGGGTGGGGGGGCACCCTGGGGGTGGGGGGCATCCTGGGGGGGGGGGCGTATCCCCGGGGAACGGGACCCCTCGGGGACTGGGGAACCCGTGAGTGGGCACCCATAGGGACGGGCACCCCATGGCGGGGCACTTACGGGGAGGGGGATCCCACTGGGGGGGGCACCCTATGGGGAGGGGGATCCCACTGGGGGGGGGGCACCCTATTGGGGGGGCACACTATGGGGAGGGGGATCCCACTGGGGGGGGGGCACCCTATGGGGGGGCACCCTATGGGGAGGGGGATCCCATGGGGGGGGCAACCTATTGGGGGGGCACACTATGGGGGGGCACCCTATGGGGAGGGGGATCCCATGGGGGGGGCAACCTACTGGGGGGGCACACTATGGCGGGGGCACCCTATGGGGAGGGGGATCCCATGGGGGGGGCAACCTATTGGTGAGGCACACTATGGGGGGGGCACCCTATGGGGAGGGGGATCCCACTGGAGGGGGGGCACCCTATTGGGGGGGCACACTATGGGGAGGGGGATCCCACTGGGGGGGGGGCACCCTATGGGGGGGCACCCTATGGGGAGGGGGATCCCATGGGGGGGGCAACCTATTGGGGGGGCACACTATGGGGGGGCACCCTATGGGGAGGGGGATCCCATGGGGGGGGCAACCTACTGGGGGGGCACACTATGGCGGGGGCACCCTATGGGGAGGGGGATCCCATGGGGGGGGCAACCTATTGGTGAGGCACACTATGGGGGGGGCACCCTATGGGGAGGGGGATCCCACTGGAGGGGGGGCACCCTATTGGGGGGGCACACTATGGGGGGGCACCCTATGGGGAGGGGGATCCCATGGGGGGGGCACCCTATGGGGAGGGGGATCCCGTGGGAGGGGCACACTATGGGGGGGGCACCCCAGGGAAGGGGACCCCAGGGGGATTTGTGACCCCAGGGGTGGGCACCCTATAGGAGGAGGGACACCATGGGGGTGCACCCCATAGGAAGGGGCACCCATAGGGAGGGCCACCACATGGGGATGGTCACCCCTAGGGAGGGTCACCCCTAGAGAGGGTCACCCCATGGGGATGGTCACCCATAGAAACGGGCGCCCCATGGGGATGGTCACCCTCTAGGGATGGGTCACCCATAGGGATGGTCACCCCACGGGGAAGGTCACCCATTGGGATGGGCACCCGTAGGAAGGGTCACCCCATGTGGAGTGTCACCCATAGGTAGGGTCTCCCTATAGGAATGGTCACCCTATAGGGATGGTCACCCTATAGGGACGGTCACCCATAGGGACAGTCACCCCATGGGGATGGTCACCCTATAGGGAGGGTCACCCATAGGAATGGGCACCCCATGGGGATGGTCACCCCATGGAGAGGGCCACCCGTTGAGATGGTCACCCTATAGGGAGGGTCACCCATAAGGACAGTCACCCACATGGACAGGCACCCCATGGAGAAGGACACCCATAGGGATGACCACCCTACAGGGACAGGCACCCCATGGGGACAGGCACCCATAGGGAGGGTCACCCATTGCGATGGGCGCCCAATGGGGATGGTCACCCTATAGGGATGGTCACCAATAAGGATGGTCACCCCACAGGGAAGGTCACCCATTGGGATGGGCACCCTGTAGGAACCTGCACCCCATGGGGATGGTCATGCTATAGGGAGGGTCACCCATAGGGATGGTCACCCTATGGGGAAGATCACCCACTGGGATGGGCACCCTATAGAGAGGGTCACCCACAGGGACTGTCACTCACATGGACAGGCACCCCATGGGGATGGTCACCCTATAGAGAGGGTCACCCATAGGGATGGTCACCCTATGGGGAAGATCACCCATTGAGGTGGACACACTATAGAAGGGGTCACCCACAGGGAAGGTCACCCACATGGACAGGCACCCCATGGGGATGGTCACCCCATGGGGAGGGTCACCCGTTGAGATGGGCACCCATAGGAAGGGTCGCCCATGGGGACAGTCACCCTACAGGGACAGGTACCCATAGGGATGGTCACCCCATGGGGAAGGTCACCCACAGGGATGGGCACCCACATGGACAGGCACCCCATAGGGAGGGTCACCCTGTGAGGAGGGCCACCCATGGGGATGGTCACCCCATGGGGATGGACACCCACAGGGAGAGTCACCCATAGGGACGGGCAACCCCTGGGGATGATCACCCTATAAGGAGGGTTACCCATAGGGGTGGTCACTCCATGGGTAGGGTCACCCTATAGGAACAGGCACCCTATGGGGAGGGCCACCCATTGAGATGGGCACCCTATAGAGAGGGTCACCCACAGGGATGGTCACCCACATGGACAGGCACCCCATAGCGATGGGCACCCCATGGGGAGGGCCACCCACAGGAATGGTCACCCCATGGGGATGGTCACCCCATATGGAGGGTCACCCATAGGGATGGTCACTCCATGGGTTGGGTCACCCTATAGGAACAGGCACCCCATGGGGACGGGCACCCACAGGGATGGTCACCCAACGGAGATGGTCACCCATTGGGATGGGCACCCTATAGAGAGGGTCACCCACAGGGACTGTCACTAATATGGACAGGCACCCCATGGGGATGGTCACCCCATAAGGAGGGTCACCCATAGGGATGGTCACTCCATGGGTTGGGTCACCCTATAGGAACAGGCACCCTATGGGGAGGGCCACCCATTGAGATGGGCACCCTATAGAGCGGGTCACCCACAGGGATGGTCACCCACATGGACAGGCACCCCACAGGGATGGTCACCCCATGGGGAGGGCCACCCACAGGAATGGTCACCCCATGGGGATGGTCACCTCATATGGAGGGTCACCCATAGGGATGGTCACTCCATGGGTTGGGTCACCCTATAGGAACAGGCACCCCATGGGGACGGGCACCCGCAGGGATGGTCACCCAGCGGAGATGGTCACCCATTGGGATGGGCACCCTATAGAGAGGGTCACCCACAGGGACTGTCACTCACATGGACAGGCACCCCATGGGGATGGTCACCCTATAGAGAGGGTCACCCATAGGGATGGTCACCCTATGGGGAAGATCACCCACTGAGATGGGCACACTATAGAAAGGATCACCCACAGGGAAGGTCACCCACATGGACAGGCGCCCCATGGGGATGGTCACCCCATGGGGAGGGTCACCCGTTGAGATGGGCACCCATAGGAAGGGTCGCCCATGGGGGCAGTCACCCACATGGACAGGCAGCCCATGGGGACGGGCACCCATAGGGATGGTCACCCAACGGGGATGGTCACCCATAGGGATGGTCACCCATTGGGATGGGCACCCACAGGGATGGGCATCCCATGGGGAAGGTCACCCATTGGGATGGGCACCCAAGAGGACGGTCACCCATGGGGACAGCCACCCGGGGGCGCGAGGCATGCCGCGGGTGCCCGCAATGTCCCCTCCGTCCCTTGTCCAGCTGAGCTGCGGGCGCTGGAGGCCGAGCTGGGCGCGCTGCAGGCGGGGCAGGCGGCGGAGCGCGGGCACCTGGAGCGGGCGCTGGCGCGGGCGCAAGAGGAGCGGGCGACGGTGGTGGCGGTGGCCGGGCAGGAGGTGGCCGAGCTGCGGGCAGAGCTGCGACGCAAGCAGGAGAACTGCGCCCAGCACCAGCTGGAGGTCACCGCGCTGCGCCACCAGGGCCACCAGCAGCAGTGGGTGGCCAGCGCCGAGGTGGCCAGCCTACGAGGTGACGGGGCGCGGCGGGGCGGAGGGCGTGGGGTGGTGGGCGTGGGGTGGTGGGACGGTGGCCATGGGATGGTGGGCATGGCATGGTGGGATGGTGGGATGGTGGAACTGGAAGGGTGGGGATGGTGGGCATGGGATGGTGGGACGTTGGCTGTGGGGTGGTGGGATGGTGGGCATGGCAAGGTGGGATGGTGGGCATGGGATGGTGGGGATGGTGGGCATGGTGTGGTGGGATGGTGGGCATGGTGGGCATGGGATGGTGGGATGGTGGGGATGGTGGGCATGGTGTGGTGGGATGGTGGGGATGGTGGGCATGGTGTGGTGGGATGGTGGGCATGGTGTGGTGGATGGTGGCATGGAATGGTGGGATGGTGGATGTGGAATGGTGGGATGATTGGCAAGGAATGGTGGGGATGGTGGGCATGGGATGGTGGGACGGTGGCCATGGTATGGTGGAATGGTGGGCATGGCGAGGTGGGATGGTGGACAAGGAATGGTGGGATGGTGGGCATGGTGTGGTGGGATGGTGGCATGGAATGGTGGGGATGGTGGATGTGGAATGGTGGGATGGTGGGCATGGAATGGTGGGGATGGTGGGCATGGCGTGGCAGCATGGTGGGCATGGCATGGTGGGATGGTTGGCAAGGAATGGTGGGATGGTGGGCATGGGATGGTGGGACAATGGCCATGGTATGGTGGAATGGTGGGCATGGCGAGGTGGGATGGTGGACAAGGAATGGTGGGATGGTGGGCATGGTGTGGTGGGATGGTGGGCATGGGATGGTGGGATGGAGGGCATGGTGTGGTGGGCTGGTGGCCATGATGTGGTGGGATGGTGAGCATGACGTGGTGGGACGGTGAGCATGGAATTGTGGGGATGGTGGGCATGGGATGGTGGGATGGTGGATGTGGAATGGTGGGATGGTGGGCATGCTGTGGTGGGACAGTGGCCATTGGATGGTGGGACAGTGGCCATGGCATGGTGGGATGGAGGGCATGGAGTGGTGGGATGGTAGGCATGACATGGTGGGATGGTGGGCATGGTGTGGTTTGATGGTGGGCGTGGCATGGTGGGTTGGTGGCCATGGCACGGTGGGTTGGTGGCCGTGGCATGGTGGACTGGTGGCCTTGGTGGGTTGGTGGCCACAGGCTGGTGGCCATGGAGTGGTGGGCTGGTGGCCATGGCATGGCGCGTTGGTGGCTGTGGTGTGGTGGGTTGGTGGCCATGGCACGGTGGGTTGGTGGCCTTGGGTTGGTGGCCACGGGCTGGTGACCATGGCGTGGTGGGTGTCGCGCAGAGGATCTGGCCAGGCTGTGGGCCCAGCAGGAGTTGCTGCGCGAGGAGCAGCAGGAGCTGCAGCACTGCCAACGCCACCTCCACCACCACCTCTGCAGGCCCCAATGCCACTGGTACCGACCCCGGGACCCCCAGGACCCCCCGGGACCTCCTTGTCCCCCCCCCCGTGTCCTCCTGGACCTGGACCCAGCCATGTCCCCCTGTCCCCTGTCCCCATGTCCCCTCTCTCCCCATGGCCATGTCCCCCAGCAATGTCCCCTTGTCCCCATGGCCACGTCCCCGCTGTCCCCACGGCCATATCCCCCTTGTCCCCATGGCCATGTCCTCCATCCATGTCCCCTTGTCCCCATGGCCCTTTTCCCCCAGCGATGTCCCCCATGTCCCCATAGCCATGTCCTCTATGTCTTCATGGCCATGTCCCCCAGCCGTGTCCCCTTGTCCCCGTGTCCCCTCTGTCCCCCTGGCCCATGTACCCCATGTCCCCATGGCTCTTGCCCCCTAGCCATGTCCCCCATGCCATGTCCCCTTTGTCCCCATGGCCACGTCCCCAGCCAGGTTCGCCTGTCCCCTTGCCCCTCTGGTCCCCATGGCCATGTCCTCCATGTCCCCTGTGTCCCCCAGCCATGCCCCCTTGTCCCCTGGCCCATGTCCCCCTTGTCCCCCTGGCCATGTCCCCAGCCGTGTCCCCTTGTCCCCATGTCCCCTTGTCCCTATGGCCATGTCCTCCTTGTCCCCTTGGCCATGTCCCCATCCGTGTCCCCCTGTCCCCTTGTCCCATGTCCCCTTGTCCCCCAGCCATGTCCCCTTGTCCCCATGGCCATGTCACCAGCTGTGTCCCCCTGTCCCCTCTGTCCCTATGGCCATGTCCTCCATGTCCTCTGTGTCCTCCAGCCATGTCCCTTTGTCCCCTTATCCCATGTCCCTCATGTCCCCATGGTCATGTCCCCAGCAATGTCCCCTTGTCCCCATGGCCATGACCCATTGTCCCCGTGTCCCCTGTCCCCATGTCCCCTCTGTCCCCATCGCCCTTGTCCCCCAGCCATGTCCCCTTGTCCCCCTGGCCATGTCCCCCATGTCCCCCTGGCCTTGTCCCCCTTGTCTCCCTGGCCATGTCACCAGCTGTGTCCCCCTGTCCCCTCTGTCCCCATGGCCATGTCCTCCACGTCCCCTGGGTCCCCCAGCAATGTCCCCTTGTCCCCATGGCCATGACCCATTGTCCCCATGCCCTCTGTCCCCATGTCCCCATGTCCCCCCTGTCCCCATGGCCCTTGTCCCCCAGCCATGTCCCCTGTCCCCCCCGGCTGTGCCCCCACCCCGTCCCTCTCCCGCAGGAGCCCCGAGGGGCGGGGGGTCGCGGACGGTTCCCCCCTGGTGTCCCCCCACACCAAGGACCCCGAGGACGCCCAGACCCAGAGCCAGGTACGGGGAGGGGGGGGGGGGGGGTACACACACGGGGGGGGGCTCGGGGTGCCACCACGGTGGGGGTGGCCCTGACCCTCCCTGTCCCCCTCCCAGGAGACCACCGGCGGGCTCAAGCCCTTCCTCTGCTTCCTCCTGGCCTCCGCCATCATCTTCCTCTACCCCTGCCTCAGGCGGGGCTACAACCCCGCCTTGACACCCTGACCCCCCCCCCCCCAGCACCCAGAGACCCCCCTGAACCCCGTGACCCCCCCCAGCACCCAGAGACCCCCGCGCGGCACCCTGACCCCCCCGAACACCCAGAGACCCCCCAGAATCCCCTGACCCCCCCTGAACACCCTGACTCCCCCCCCAGCACCCAGAGACCCCCCAGAACCCCCTGACCCCCCCAGCACCCAGAGACCCCCCCACGGCACCCTGACCCCCCTGAACACCCAGAGACCCCCCAGAACCCCCTGACCCCCCCGAGCACCCAGAGACCCCCCAGAACCCCCTGACCCCCCCGAGCACCCAGACCCCCCCCAGATCCCCCCTCTGGAGCCCCCTGAGCCCCCCCAGATCCCTCTGAGCCCCCCCAGAGCGCCCAGAGCCCCCCCAGATCCCCCCTCTGGAGCCCCCGGAGCCCCCCCGGAGCAACACACCAGCTGCCCCCCCACCCGGCTGCCGTCGATGGGGGGGTCCCAGGGGTGGGGTCGCCCCCCCCCCCCAGTGGGTGCCCCCCCGCCCCCCCCGGGGTATTTCGGGTGCCGGGTGCGTGGCCGTGACTCGCCGGGTTATTTTTAGGCGCTGGCGCAAGCGCGTGGCCCCCGCCCCCCCCCGCCCCCCCCCCACGATGTCACCCTGGGGGGCACCCCCCCCCCCCCAGCACCCACCCAGGGAACCCCTCACCGGGGGGGGGAAACTGAGTCACGGGGGGGGGGGGGGAGCAACGCAGGCGTCCTGCCCCCCCCCCCCCCGCGGTGTCCCCCCCCGCTCCCCCCTCTCGATTCCCCCCCCCCCCGGGTGCCCCCCACCCTCCCGCTCGCTGGAAGCTTCCAGGGCCGGTGGCCAGCGGTGACGCTGTCGGTGACGTCAGACACCGGAACCGGGGGGGGGGGGGAACCCGACAGCCCCCCCTCAAATTAATTACACCCCCTCCCCCCAAAAAATGAATGAGCTCCCCCCCGCGCCGCGTGTGTGTTCCCAATGGGGAAACTGAGGCACGGGCACGGCTGGGGGAGGCACGCGACGGGGGGGGGGGGGGGGCCTGAGGGGGGGTCCTGGGGGGGTCTTCGGGGGTCTCCGTGGTGGTGCTTGGGGGGGGGGGTGGCTTACGTGAGGTTTTTGGGGGGGTCCTAATTGCGGGGGCCCGGGCGGGGGTTCACTGAGGGGTCTTTGGGGGGGGGGTTTGGGGTGCCAGGGGGTGCCGGGGGGTCGGGGTGCCGGGTATCGGGGTGCCCCTGCCCTGGGTTTTGGGGTGCCGGGGTTTTGGGGTGCCGGGTATCGGGGTGCCCCGGTGCCTGAGGTGCTGGGGTTTTGGGGTGCCGGGTATCGGGGTGCCGGACTTCGGGAGTTTGGGGGTGCCGGGGTTTGGAGGTTCCGGAGTTTGGGGGTGTCCGTGTTGGGTGTTTTGGGGGTGTTGGCGTTCGGGGGTTCCTTGGGTGCCGGCGTTTCGGGGTGCCAGGGTTCGGGGTGCCTGTGTTTGGGGGGTGCAGGGTTTCGAGGGGGGCCGGCGTTCGGGATTTCGGGGTGCCGGTGTTCGGGGGGTGCCGGCTTTTCGGGGTGCCGGTGTGCTGGGTTTTGGGGCTTTGGGGGTGCCGGTGCTCGGGATTTCGGGGTGCCGGTGCTCGGGGATTCGGGGGGTGCCATCATTTCGGGGTACCGATGTTTTGGGGTGCCGGTGCAGGGGATTTCGGGGTGCCGGTGTTTGGGGGGTGCCGATTTTTTGGGGTGCTGGTGCTTCAGGTTTCGGGGTGCCGGGGTTTGGGGGGTGCCGGCTTTTCGGGGTGCCGATGTTGTGAGGTGCCGGTGCTGGGGATTTCGGGGTGCCGGTGTTTGGGGGGTGCCGATTTTTTGGGGTGCCGGTTCTTCGGGTGCCGATGTTGTGAGGTGCCGGTGCAGGATTTCGGGGGTGCCGGTGTGCTGGGTTTTGGGGTGCCGGGGTTTGGGGGTGCCGGCTTTTCGGGGTGCCGACGTTTTGGGGTGCCGGTGCTGGGGATTTCGGGGTGCCGGTGTTTGGGGGGTGCAAATTTTTTGGGGCGCCGGTGCTTCGGGTTTCGGGGTGCCGGGGTTTGGGGGTGCAGGGTTTCGGGGGTGCCGGTGCTGGGGATTTCGGGGTGCCGGTGTTTGGGGGGTGCCGATTTTTTGGGGTGCCGGTGCTGGGGATTTCGGGGTGCCGGTGTTTGGGGGGTGCCGATTTTTTGGGGTGCCGGTGCAGGATTTCGGGGGTGCCGGTGTGCTGGGTTTTGGGGTGCCGGTGTTTGGGGGGTGCCAATTTTTTGGGGTGCCGGTTCTTCGGGTTTCGGGGTGCCGGGGTTTGGGGTGCAGGGTTTCGGGGGTGCCGCTGTTCTGGGTTCCGGGGTGCCGAGCCCGGGGCGCGGTGCCGCCGGGGCTATAAATAGCGGCTGCGGTCAGACCCCCCCCCCCCCTTCCCTTCCCCGCCCCCCCCTCCCCTCCCCCCCCCCCCCCCCCCCCCCCGGGCCGGCCCCATCCCGTGGCGGGGCGGGACGGGCCCGGGCAGCGCTTAAAGCCGCCGCCGCCCCCCGCCCCGGCCCCGCTCCGCGCCCACCGCCGACTGGGAACCCACTGGGAACCCACTGGGAACTGGGAACCGGCACTGGGAACCCACCGGGAACTGGGAACCGGCACTGGGAACCGCTGCTCCGCTCCGGGACTGGCAACTGGGAATCGACCCGGGAACTGGGAATCGACCCGGGAACCAGCACCGGGAACTGGGAACCCACTCGGGAACTGGGAACCGGCACTGGGAACTGGTAACTGACCAGGGAACCAGCACCGGGAACTGGGAACCGACCCGGGAACCCACCCGGGAACTGGGAACCGGCACCGAGAAACCGCTGCTCCGCGCTGGGAATCGTCACCGGGAACTGGGAATCGTCACCAGCAACTGGAAACCAACCCCGGGAACTGGGAACCCACCCGGGGACCAACCTCGGGAACTAGGAATTGTCACCGGGAACTGGGAACCGGCACTGGGAATCGACCCGGATCCCACCGGGAGCCGCTGCTCCGCTGCGGGAACTGGGAACCGGCCCCGGGAACTGGGAACCGACCCCAGTAACCGGCTCTGCCACTGGGAATTCGCCCCAGGACCGATCCCGGACCCCGGCACTGGGAGTGACGCCGGGAACTGGGACGCTGTACTGGGCACTGGGATCGAGCCGGGACCCCCACCCGGGACACCGGGGCTGACCCAGGACCCCCACCCCAGGCACTGGGATTGACTTGGGACCCCCACCCAGGACCTCGGCACCCACCCAGGACCCCCTCAGGACACCAGGACTAACCCGGGACCCCCACCCAGGACCCCGACACCCACCCAGGACCCCCTCAGGGTACCGGGACTGATCCAGGACCCCCACCCAGGCCACCGACACCCACCCAGGACCCCCTCAAGGTACCGGGACCGATCCGAGACCCCCACCCAGGCCACCGTCACCCACCCAGGACCCCCTCAGGGTACCGGGACTGATCCAGGACCCCCACCCAGGCCACCGTCACCCACCCAGGACCCCCTCAAGGTACTGGGACTGATCTGGGACCCCCACCCAGGACCCCCTCAAGCCACTGGGACCGATCCGGGACCCACACCCCGGCCACCGTCACCCACCCAGGATCCCCTCAAGCCACCGGCACTGATCCGGGACCCCTACCCCCACCACCGTCACCCACCCAGGACCCCCTCAAGCCACCGGGACCCCCACCCAGGCCACTGTCACCCACCCAAGACCCCCTGAAGCTACCGGGACCGATCCAGGTCACCCACCCAGGACCCCTTCAAGCCACCAGGACCCCCACCCCATCACCGGGACCCCCACCATGAACTCGACGTACGAGGCGCCGGCGGGCGAGGAGCCCGAGGAGCTGCCGGCCACCGAGAAGGACCTGGCGGAGGACGCTCCCTGGAAGAAGATCCAGCAGAACACCTTCACGCGCTGGA